>NW_024499684.1:4764800-5488745 GCF_017590055.1 Onychostruthus taczanowskii
CGCCGCCCCGCCCGGGCCCGCCCGCCCCGCGGCCGGGCATGCTCGGCGACCGCCGCCCCGGGGCATCGCACCCGCCCGAGGCTGCCCGGGCCGGGCGCGGGGCCTCGGGGGAAGGGGCTGTGCGGACACACGAGGCGTGGGGGGACGGAGATCCTCCATAGCGCTCTTGGCCAACAAAGGCATGTACATCTCCAGTGCTGCCTCCTGGCACCGCGTACCCACAACCAGCACCCCGTACGCACTGCTGACTCCCCATACACACTGCTGGCACCCCATACCCACTGCTGGCACCCCATACCCACTGCTGACACCCCATACACACTGCTGGCACCCCATACCCACTGCTGACAGCCCATACACACTGCTGGCACCCCATACCCACTGCTGGCACCCCAGACCTACAGCCAGCACCCCATGCACACTGCTGACACCCCAGACCTACAGCCAGCACCCCATGCACACTGCTGACACTCCATACCCACTGTTGACACCCTGTACCCACTGCTTGACACCCTATACCCACTGTTGGCACCCCGTACCCACTGCTGGCACCCCATACCCAATGCTGACAGCCTGTGCCTATGCCTGACCCCTGTACCCACACCCAAAGGCTTTGCCCACCTCAGGCTGAGTGGTCCTGTGGGGGCTGGCCTGGCAGCAGCCAGCCCGACCCACAAGCAAACCCCACCAGTTTCACGGAATCGCCGAATGGTTTGGGTTGCAAGGGACCTTAAAGAGCATCTCATTGCAAACTCCCTGCCGTGGACAGGGACACCTTTCACTAGACCAAGCTGCTCCGAGCCCTGTCAGAGCTGGCCTTGATTTTCATATTTAGGGTTGTAGCAGCAGATGTGCATGGTGGCAGCTCTTTGCCAGCAGAGAACAGGAGTATCGGTGTTCAGGTAGGGCTGGCCCTTCTCCACTGAGCCCAGAGGGTGAGGAGGTGAGATGAAGGCTGCAACATGGATCAATGCAAGTCAGTTTGACAGGATCTCAGATTAAAGGTGTTTCAGGGACACCCTTACTTTACCTGAAGAAACCATACTGTTTCCCATTTCACACATCACAAAATGATTCCAGAAAGATTATTTGTTTAAGGTACATTTATTTTGTAATTTTGTTTTGGACTGGGAGTTGTTGGGGTTTTCATTTTCTTACCATGGGTCAGTAACAAATTTTGGTTTAACACAGGAATATTTCTTATACCTAAGACAGGAAAAAAATTTAAATAGATCGCCGCCCCGCCCGGGCCCGCCCGCCCCGCGGCCGGGCATGCTCGGCGACCGCCGCCCCGGGGCATCGCACCCGCCCGAGGCTGCCCGGGCCGGGCGCGGGGCCTCGGGGGAAGGGGCTGTGCGGACACACGAGGCGTGGGGGGACGGAGATCCTCCATAGCGCTCTTGGCCAACAAAGGCATGTACATCTCCAGTGCTGCCTCCTGGCACCGCGTACCCACAACCAGCACCCAGTACGCACTGCTGACACCCCATACACACTGCTGCCACCCCATACCCACTGCTGACAGCCCATACCCACTGCTGACAGCCCATACCCACTGCTGACAGCCCATACCCACTGCTGACAGCCCATACCCACTGCTGACAGCCCATACCCACTGCTGACAGCCCATACCCACTGCTGACAGCCCATACCCACTGCTGACAGCCCATACCCACTGCTGACAGCCCATACCCACTGCTGACAGCCCATACACACTGCTGACACCCCAGACCTACAGCCAGCACCCCATGCACACTGCTGACACTCCATACCCACTGTTGACACCCTGTACCCACTGCTTGACACCCTATACCCACTGTTGGCACCCCGTACCCACTGCTGGCACCCCATACCCAATGCTGACAGCCTGTGCCTATGCCTGACCCCTGTACCCACACCCAAAGGCTTTGCCCACCTCAGGCTGAGTGGTCCTGTGGGGGCTGGCCTGGCAGCAGCCAGCCCGACCCACAAGCAAACCCCACCAGTTTCACGGAATCGCCGAATGGTTTGGGTTGCAAGGGACCTTAAAGAGCATCTCATTGCAAACTCCCTGCCGTGGACAGGGACACCTTTCACTAGACCAAGCTGCTCCGAGCCCTGTCAGAGCTGGCCTTGATTTTCATATTTAGGGTTGTAGCAGCAGATGTGCATGGTGGCAGCTCTTTGCCAGCAGAGAACAGGAGTATCGGTGTTCAGGTAGGGCTGGCGCCCACCAGTTTCACGGAGCTTCTGAATGGTTTGGGTTGCAAGGGATCTTAAAGAGCATCTCATTGCAAACTCCCTGCCGTGGACAGGGACACCTTTCACTAGACCAAGCTGCTCCGAGCCCTGTCAGAGCTGGCCTTGATTTTCATATTTAGGGTTGTAGCAGCAGATGTGCATGGTGGCAGCTCTTTGCCAGCAGAGAACAGGAGTATCGGTGTTCAGGTAGGGCTGGCCCTTCTCCACTGAGCCCAGAGGGTGAGGAGGTGAGATGAAGGCTGCAACATGGATCAATGCAAGTCAGTTTGACAGGATCTCAGATTAAAGGTGTTTCAGGGACACCCTTACTTTACCTGAAGAAACCATACTGTTTCCCATTTCACACATCACAAAATGATTCCAGAAAGATTATTTGTTTAAGGTACATTTATTTTGTAATTTTGTTTTGGACTGGGAGTTGTTGGGGTTTTCATTTTCTTACCATGGGTCAGTAACAAATTTTGGTTTAACACAGGAATATTTCTTATACCTAAGACAGGAAAAAAATTTAAATAGATTTTTTTCCATCCCAAACACTAAAGAGTTCAGCCTTTACACAAGTCCTTGCTTAGTCACAGTCCTATCGTCAGCAAATTAAAATATTTATTTAAATAGCCAGATGTACGTACATTGGATTATGAATCCAATGCAGAAGAAAAAAGGAGTGAGCACCAAACTTAACACCGACAATAATTAAAAATGAATTCATAATACTAAAAAGTCACATAGGAATATAAATAGAGTCCTGGAAAGCACAAGTTTCCTTTAAAAATTGACATGAAAACGTAATATAAGAAAAATATGTTTCTAAGAACGAAAAGGTCAACTTTTAGTCTAGCTTTCCTGGAACTGAAGTACCACCTTGCTGATTCTAAAGGTTGCAGAAGAATGTTTCTGGAATGAGCAAGAAAGTCAGACCCTCAAGCATCTTTAACCTTTTTTAATAACAACAGCAGATGGATTTTCTGTGGTTTTCACAGACCATTTGGGTAGACTACAGAAGGGAAGAAAAAAGCTTCGCCAAGAAAGCAGCACAGGGTAAGTCCCCGAGGTCTCCAGATTTTTACACAAAGCTGTGCCTTTCTGTATTATTTTGTGCTCACACCTTCTCCTTCACCTTGTGCCCTGCTCCCTTGCCTCCCTTGCTCTGTGTACCCTGTTCCTTTGCTTTCCCAAGCTCCTGCCCCTAAAACCCACACCCGGCATCCTGAGTGTAATCACTGGTACCCATCTCTTCCAACAAAACTCATTGTTCCCAAAGCTCTGGCAAAACTGAGCCCCACTCCTCTCTCAGCTACTCATCTCCTCAAAGTAGGGATAAAAAGTTGGATGGGATTTTTCTGAGGTTTCTCATGCTCCCACTGACCCCCCACATACATCTGGTGCTTGATCTCTCCCCTTCCTCATGCTTTGAAAACTGCTGCTCTGGCTAAACTGAATCAATGGCTCTTTGAGGAATCTGTTGTTTTCCAGGTGCTTAAAAAGAAATCAGTTGATTGAAAAAAAACCCAAACCCAAACAACCAAAGCAGCAACAAACCACTGTGGGTTGAGAAAGATCCCTTTGTTTAAAATAATGTAAAATAAATAAATGAAACCCCAGGATGTTTGCAAGACATCTCGGGGCTGGCAGTTTACCTATGTAAACTCACACCCTGAAGCCAAGGAAGAGGTGCTGGACCCCAAATTCCTGGGACAACACAAGGCACCAAGGTCTCCTTGGGCCTCCTGGGGTTCCATCAGCTTTTCCAGCGGGGCCTCCTTGTCTTTTTGCCACAGGTATGAGATCCCTGCTGTCACACAGGCGGCGAGTCAGGATTTATTTAATGATTTAATCTCCTGAAGCTTTCTCCCTGTGGGTGTCACTGCTTGAGGAAGGTATTTAACTATAAAACAAATGTTATGCTCCTGGGTTACTGATGCCTACTTAACTGGAAGGAAGGGCAGGTTTCAGCTGCATATTACATTTTACAGAACACAAAATAATGGGTGTTTCTATTTCAGAGCCTTTTATAAGAAAAGCACTTTGATGTTTAAATGTCAGACACATGAAGAATAGTAATTATTTTGTCATCAGTCCTGTACTAATCTTTAGTGAGGATAAGTGCACATCTTTAAAAAGAACCCAACAACTTAGCCATGTTTTTTAAGTGATTAACACCTAAAATTTGTCTACATTCTGTTCCTGGGACTACAGTTTCACCAGAATAACCAAACTGCTTTATCACTTAGTAATTCTGGATTTTCAAGTATATTGTGAAAATGGCTAATACAAGTCACTCCCAAATACACAGGGTCCCTCTATTTATGTACTGAACATTTGGGTACTGATTATATTATTTTTTAAACCTTTATCTGAGAAGTGATGCATTTTATTACCTTTTAATCCCCTGCCCAAATAAATATGGTTCTTCTGTCCTTGCAAACACATTTTATACAGACTTTATTAATTTTTTTTTTAAAGTTCTTGACATTAAGTGAAAATTAATGTGCAATTACCAACATCTTTTCCAGAAACAAGTACTATTGACTCCTGTACTGCAGAACTTGTTGCAAACCTAGGAGAAACCTGGCACCTGGTTCCAGGGTGGGGGAAAACCTGGCTGAAAAGGACTTTTTTTTAAGAGTTTGCAGTGGAAAATCCAGTGGAAGTTGGCCTGTCCTGGAACTGCAAAATGATGGCCCAAGTGGGTACTTGAAGGTGACAAAAGGGCCTCAGGTAAGAGCGGATTTTGACTGTAAGTTATCATTGAAATTAATCAATGTGAAATAAAGTAATTGTAGGACTTGTGTAATTGTGTAATAATTGGACACAAGTGTCAAGACTGAAGTGACCCTGTTTTCCAGACTGTTATTCTGAAATCATTTCCTCAGGAAAATAGTCCTAATTTCTGTGTACCTCATCAGCAAATCTATATCCATACAAACAACACCCATTATAATTTTCCTATGCTTTTTCCTATTTTGTTTTTCTTCCAAATCGTAAAACGTCAATGGGCTTTTGCAGCTGCTGGATCAGTCATGACAAAGCCTGAACTGAAAAAAAAAATAAAAATTGTTGCATAAAAAAAAAAATTTGGACGATCTAAGAATTCAATTTGGCAGATAACAGAACATTCTAGAAATAGAAAATGTATCTCTCATTGTGTTTACATTTGCAGTGAAACATTGTGCTAAATCAGGTTCCAGGATGTGGAACCCCTAAGACAGAATTCCTTTCTGTACCAGTAAGCTTTAGTATTAGGGAAAATGAAAAATAAAAGGATGGTTTAAGCATTTGGCATAATTAATTTATTTCGGGGCTGCTGCCGTGGAGTCAGCTGGTTGATTTTCACCTTGACCAGTCGTATTTTCCTGGCCGCTCCTGTTTCCTACGAACTGATTATTCTGCAACTCACTACAACAGGTGCGCACCGATATTCTTTTTTTACTTATTAGCAGCATTAATGTTTTTGCGGTGACCACAGCGGCTTTCTCCTGGCGCCCTGGGTTGGTGTGGAGGGCGATGAGGGCACAAGAGGGGCCATGAGGGGAGCGCCGCTCCCGCCCCGCCCGCTCCATCCGGGTCTCTGGGCGCGGCCGTTGCGAGCGTTCAAACCCCGCGGCAGCCAATCAGCTCAGAGCGTGCCCTTTCCAGCAGCCAATCAGCGCAGAGTTCGTCCACCCCGCCCACTCAGCAACCTGCGCTCGGTACCGCAACAAGCGCTGTGCGTCTGCCCGGGAAACATCTCACAGCCAATGGGAGGGCGCTCTGTCTGAGCGGCAGGTGAAACGACGAATCGGAAAGGGCCAAGGGCGCAGGGCTGCCGAAAAGGAAGGAGAAGTGGGTGGAGCATCTCGCGACCGTGGCGAATGAGGGGGCGGCTTACAGAGGGGCGGTGGTGTCGGCAGCCAATGGGCGGCGGGGTGAGTGCGGCGGCTCGCTTTTTGAATTGGCGGCGGCCGCTGATGGCGGATGGCGGCGGGCGGCCCGGAGCGGTGAGGGGGCACCGGGGCCGGGGGGTGCGGGCGGCCCGGAGCGGGGCCGGTGTGTCGGGCACCTGTGGGGCCCCCGGGCCTCCTCCGGGGCTCCTCAGGTGGCCGGCCGTGCTCCTTGGGCAGGGCGGAGCCCCGGGCCCGGCGGCACCTGCTGGCTCGTGAGGCGAGAGGCGGCGGCGGTCCCTCGTCCTGTCCTGTCCTGTCCTGTCCTGCCCCGGCCGCCTCTTGCCGAGGGCTCGGGAGCCTTCCTGGGTGGTTCCTCGGGAGGGACCCCTGTCCTGCCCCGGCCACCTCCTGCCGAGGGCTCGGGAGCCTTCCTGGGTGGTTCCTCGGGAGGGACGTGGGAGGTGTTAATGCCCTTTCCTTGCTGTTACAAACCTCTTTTGGTTTGTGGGTGGTTTGTGTCCTTCAGGCTTTCCACAAATTATTGGGAGGTCGCTTCTGAGTGTGGTGCTGTGGGGGCATTAGCTCTGCCTGCAGTCTGTGGAGAGGGTGTTCTGACTTTTACTCTTTATGTGAGGGAAAACTGTTGTGTTCGTGTCCGTGTGTGCTGTTTGTTTTCCTCTGTATCCTGGCACTATCAGTCCGTGAGTTTAGTAACAAATATTGCTGCTATTAAAACAAGGATTATTTTTAAATACACCCAGAAGTAAATAAATTGGGAAAATCCATAAAGATAATCAATGCCCAGACTGAAGTCTGGGCTTCTTCAAAATTAAGCTCTCTGCAAGTTCATGTACATTTTACTTGGTATAATAAAAACTGTACTGATGTCTCAGACTAATAGGATATAATCTCCAGGATTTAAGTTTAGTTGTGCCTCCAGCTGGAGGGTTTGTTTTCCTCGAAATTTACATTGTAGTTGTCCTTGTGGTAACCATTATTAACAATATGGTTTGAATCTGCCAAGATTCTACTTTCCTCCACCACAGCAAAAAAAAAAAAAAAGGTAACTGTGTTACAATTCCTGGTGGTGACATTGTAACATTGTGGCCAGGGCATTCCCTAAAGACTCTTATGATTGAGGTTGCTCTCTCCTCTTGCTCTGAGAAAAATGAGGTGGGTGGCTGGGACGCAGGTCTAGGAAACTCAGCTGCATGGACATGCACAGCTCTGTGTGACCTGGAAATTGAAACTAAGGCGGCAAGTCTGCTGGCTGAATAGTGATAGATTTGTAGTGTTGATTATTGCTCATCACTGTGTTAGGAACTTGTGTATTATGAAGATTTGAGTCCTTTCCACGAGTCCCAGATGTGATCTCTGGAAGGTAAAGTATTTCCTGTGTTGCTGGTATGCCAAAGTGCCCATTGCTTTTTGTCTTCTGACTTACTTTGCTGTGTAATGGGATGGTCATTACACAATTTGAAAAATAGTATGTGCTGTTCTCCAGGGGTTTTACTGCCTCAGGAGTCCTCTTCAGACAATGCTCCAGTGCATTATTTGAGTAGCTGCTGTTTTCAAAGGGCATTTACAGTCACAAGAACAATTTCAGTTCAAGTGCTACCAAGGGTTATTATCCAGCTGCAGTTGCTGCTCTGGGTAACTCCTGATCTCACTGTGCAAACAGTGAAAGCTGGCTGTGTGATGAATCACAGGAGCTGCACCCTGCCTGCCTCGTGTGTGACAGAGAGGGGGCTGTGTGATGGGCACGTGTCTGAACAATCTTTGTGCTGCAGGATTGGGGTAGGTAGCTCCCAGGAAATGAGGGGGTTAAGGATTCTGCCTTTCCTGTAGGTGACAAGGCTGCTGGGCAGGGAGAGCACAGATCCATTGTGTTTGAGAGCAGAGAAGGCCTCTTTATCTGATGATGAAAAGCTACTTTTACTCCATTGTAGTTAATGCACGACAGTAGACCAGACCGTACAGCTAGACATATCAACTTTGCAGAGACTCTGAAGCTTTAAATTTTTTTCTAAGAGTAAACAGTCCTGGCTCTACTCTAGGTGCTCATTTCTAACTACAGTATCTCTAGCCAGTTCACCTGAAAAGTCAGATTTTAGCAAGATGTTATGCTTACCCTAATTCTTCTGCTAATGTTTCAAATCAACAATGCTAATTTTAGTCTCAGCTGTAGCTTATAATAGTTTGTCACAGAAAGAAACAAGTGCTTTTAGTTTGGTGCTCTGTGGTTAAGCTTTTTTAAATGAGCCCTTGAGTTCGTGCTTGCCTGTGCTCAGAGCTGAACTTCCCTCTGTGCAGGTGAATTGCAGAACCATTTCTGTAACAGCTTTGTTGTCAGTCTTTTCTATCAGTTATGTTACTCTTGATGCTCTATCAGTGTGAGTGGGAGTTCAGTAAGAGCCCAAATGTTTTGTTTTCTGAAGTCCCTTGTGACAGCCTTGGTCATAGGACTCTTATGAATGAGCTTTTTGCACCTGTAACTGAGTTTGGCCCCTTCACCTTCCAGCTGTTGAAGAAAGAAAAAACATAATCATGGCTGACAGCAGTACTCTGGTGTCTGAAACTGGGAGGAGCCTCTTGGCTGATTCTTCTGTTCTTGATTCAAAAATTATAGAAACCTCCAAAGAGAATGTATTCCGTGCAACTGTTCTGGATGCTGAAGGTAATGGGAGAAGTTTATTTTAAGACTGCTTGGTTTTTGCAATGACTGATTACTTTGTTGCTATTTAGTAGTTTTGAAAAAACAAAAGCACTTTGAACTCCAGAATGTACATAGAGTAGGGAAAAGGGTGTTGATCTAGAATCCTTTCATTAAGAAAATTTGGTGTTACAGCCCAAATTGAATGAATTTTCTGGCTCTTGAACAGAAAGCTGTCAGTTCTGCAGAAGTTGCCTCTTCTGTGGAATAAATCACTCCAGGTGACATTTTGACACCAGTGTTTGGAAACTACAGCTGCTCTGTTGTGTATAGGTCTAAGGTAGAGAGGTGGAGAGATTAATAGTCTTAAGCCCAAAATTAATTCAAGAACAAATCCTGAAATTAAAAAACAACCACCAATGTTTTCCTCCAAGGTATTAGCCAAAATCTGCTGGTGGTCTCTTGATGTAAATGACATGGAGGCAATGCTTGTTCTTCCTCCTGATATTTTGAAGGCTTATTAATACATGAAAAAAAGAACAAGGCATCTAGTTTCAGTTCTGATATTGCTGGTAACTGCTCAGTTACCAAGAAAGTAATGACCCTTGTCAGCCAGGAACACAGAACTATAAAAGTTACCAGCTGTCTATTTTCCAGTAGATCTTGATATCTAATTCTGCTAGAAGCATTAAGCCTGTAATTTTTTTGGGTTTTCATTTGCTTGTTGTCTTTCCTCCTCCCTACCCCTTGGTTTACGTTTTTGCTTTGACTGATCATGAATTGCAGATTTTTGTTTCACCTCATACTAGAAAGTTTGGGCTCCAAGTCAATTTGGTATGCCTTAATTAAAGGACACTCTTAAAGTAACATTTAGTTTCAGGATTGCTCCTGTTAAGGAATCTTGAAAGGCTACTGTCTGCTTGTATTCTTCTACACATTATTGTTTGATTTAGACATAACTTAGATTTTTCTGCTAAAATACAAATCTTATCCTTGCTTCTCTCTGAGCAGAAGAAATGCCTCAAATAGAAACAAGAGTGGTTTTGGTTCAGGAAGCAGGGAAACGTGAGGAGCTTCTGAAAGCCTTGGAGGTATGTGGGCCTGAGATAAAACAGTCTCTGGAAGGACATGTTATGCCTTCAGACTTGTAGTAACCAATTTGCTTCTGTACTAAAGTTCTCCTCTTCCACAGACTATTAAGATAATGGAAGTACCTGTTATAAAGATAAAGGAAAGTAGCCCTGATAAATCAGAAGAAAAACTAATAAAAAGTATTATTCATATGGTATGTCATGCAATTCAGCACATGTAATTGCATGCAGCATGTTACACTTCACTGGGACTGAAATGTGCTCACGCTTTAATTTGGATTAATTGGGCATAATGGTCATAATATATGCTAATGGTTCTGATGGTGTCACAGCTCATCAAAATCAGCACTTTTTTAAAATATGAGTAATACTTGTAGCTCTTACCTAGTGGTGTTTTCTAACAGGGGCATCAAAATATCCATGGGGACATCCACTGCATGCTTGTGTTCAGTCACACAAGTTTGTGCTATGAACTGGCTTTGTAATTGTCAATGGACTTCTGTTTCAATTGAAAGCTGCATTCAGGCTGAAGTGCAAGAAATGCTTTTCCCTTTCTTGATGTGAAAAGCGTAAGAGATAAAGTTTGGAACTGATGTTTGAAATGGGAATGGATGAAATTTTTTAACCTCTTAAAAATATCAAGCAATGAACAAAATCTGTTTCCATTCTGTAGATGCTCTGCAATGTGGAGCTTGCTGTTGCAAACTGGATACTACTTTTTAGTAGCATCCCAAAGTACCCTAAGCTGTTCTGACAGTCTGAAATTTCATTTATCTTTTGAGTTTAGGGTGTTTTTTCTATCTAGCTCCTTCCAGTGCTACATTATCAGTGTGAACTGATACATAAACTGCTTAAGCAACCAGAATTCTGATTCTTCAAAAGCAGGAATTACTTTGACATTCGGTCTTCAAGCATGCAGTTCATAGCCATTCTTGTACTAGAGAACAATGCACTGCATTCAGCTTTCACAAATCCTAACTCTTCTCTGAAATATGAATCACACAGTCTTCTAATGGTCCAAAATAAACATCAGTTGAATTTTACACTTGTGCAAGTATGTCACCTGTGTAATGCTTTCCCTTTCACCCCTGTGCATCAAGGAAATTAAAACGCCCTACATAAAGACAGACACAATAGAAGAACTTGGAGATTCTGATTCCCCAGAATTCGAGACAATCTTCGTTGTGTCAGACTTCCAAGCTCCCATCTTTAGCAGCCTCTGCAGGGCAGACTGCCGAGTCGTCGGGCCGCCGGTGGTGCTGCGCTGCGCACAGAAAGGAGAGGTGTGTGCTTCCTGCTGGAATCATGAGTAGCTCCCCTCTGCACTGAGTTCTGAGAGTTCACAGTAAAATCTCTCTTGCTCTTCCAATCAGTTATAAACGTTCCTAGCAAGAGAATTTTGAGACAAGTTTCTGATGCTGCGTTAGAATATTGCACGTAGGGAGAGAGTGCAGGCAGACAGGGCTATGGCTACAACTGCTGCTGTAGTTGTGGGAGTTGTTGATCACAATCCCAGCTGGGATTGTGCCATTGGGAAAGGCAGCATACAAATGATACTCCGGTAATCACTTTTATATTTCCAAAGTTGTAATGTAGAGCAAATGGATTGGGGAGGAAATAAAAAGGATGGAGTGCTACCTGTAGAACTTGGGGATGCTCTAGTATCAGCAGGCCTGGAGCTAAGGTATAAGTGAATACACAGACCTGGACTAGTGTCTGATGCATTTTTAATAGTAGAAATAACAGTAATGTATTAAAGGTAATGTGAAAACTTTAATGAGTGCAGTATGCTGTTGACTCATGAACTTTCCTCTTGTTTTCAGCCTTTACCTTTCTCCTGCCGTCCACTGTACTGTGCAAGTATGTTGAACTTGGTACTGTGCTTTACAGGATTCAGAAAGAAAGATGAATTAGTAAGTAATGTATTCTTTTTTGGATTGGTAAAACCATGTTAAGTATATTTTCAAGATACTCTTCTGTTCCATCACCCACAGGCCTTAACCATGGCTCATGCTTGTATTGGGAGAATAAATTGTTCTTTTGGTTTTTTGCAAGTCCAGAGGCAGAGATATTTGAGGATGGGAACAAAACTTTGTTCAATTCATTTTACCTGTGTCAGTTTTGGTCACTTTTTGTCGAGTGACATTAAACTGCTCTAATTCAATAGGGCTTAAAGGTTTGTAAGTTGAGGCTTCAGATAAGATGATGTTTACCCAGTAGTGTCCTCCTTTTTGTACAGGTAGTAGAATAAGGAAGTAAATCTTTGTAGCTCTGTTCAGAGCATTTGCAGGCTTGTTATCTTGTTATGATATTGTGCTGTCAGGACTTTGCTTTTTGTTTGATACCCTAGCACTTTGTTTTTCCATTTCAGAAGGCAGTTACCATCTAATTTCCCTACTATACACATGGGAATCAACAAATGGCTCCACATCTTCATCTGAAAAAAATACAAACCAAAACCAAAAGCATTTGCATGGTGTTGGGGTTAGTTAGGTTTGATCTAGAATTGACTAAATCAGCAAGGAAAAGGTCAAATCTAACATGTGTGAAAAGGTGAAGGTGTTATGTATGATGATCATGAGAGTACTGGTGGCTTGGATACAAGCATAGAGTCTTCAGGCTACACAGCAAGGCTGTATTAAATGTTGAAATAAAAATAAATCTTAATAGCTCTTTTGATGTATAAGCTATATCTTCTGTCAATGTGAACAAGTTGTTTTAAGAACAGATCAGAGCATTTCTATTTCTAGGCATTTAATGTAACCTTCTGTAACTTGCTTTGTAAGTGGTAAATACCACTTTTGTACTGAGCTAGCTCTTCAAAAGATACTGAAAACTTTTCATCTTCATTTTTCAGGTTAAGCTTGTGACCTTGGTTCATCACATGGGTGGAATTATTAGAAGGGACTTTAGCTCAAAAGTTACTCATCTGGTGGCAAACTCAACACATGGAGACAAATTCAGAGTATGTAAGCTTGAGTTGGTGTTTCATAGAAACCCTTGGAATTTGGCTTTTTAGACTGTTAGTTCATTATACTTCAGCTCAGAAGCTGCTGTTTTTTCCTGTACTAACAGCAATAACTTGTAATGGTGAATTCATCTCTGTCTGGTGTTCAGCTTTGGCATGTTTTTGTCTCTCTGGGAGATCTAAATAAGATAAATTTGAAACAGACAAGTATAGTGAATAACAAAATTCAAAATGGTTAAATATTGGTGCTACCAGTAGTAAAGACAGTGATGAACAAATGCCTGCTTTTGTCTGTCCAAACAATAAACTTTGAGGTAACTTCTAAAGAACTTCATTCCTTAATTGGTGCATGTCTTCTAAAAATTATTTTTAACTTGCTATGGGTGAGGATTCAAATATTCCTTTATGCATAAATAGACATGAGTGTGCTTTTGCTTTTCTGATTCTAAAAGGGAATAATTTGGAACATTTGTGTTTAGAAGTAAATAACAGATGATAGGTTTTTGTACTGTTTAATATGATGTAGCAATGACTACGTCATATTAAACGTTTTGACTCTCCCTGGTTTGATTTGTTGGTAGGATATTGCTTTTTTTCCCTTGTTTGTCTTTATAATCTTGCAGTTGGAAAAGTCCTACTTTCTGTTCAAACACTCCTTTCTGCCAACTCAAAGGAGAAAATGTAGGAAAACTGTACAATCTCTCAAGCAGTCATGGCAGTTAACTTTCAAATAGTCACTTTCTCTTTGATAAAAGGAGGATGGGGTATTTTTCTTCATACAAAGTATCAAAAGCAGAATAAAGATCCCATATTACACTGGAACAGAGATTTGATTGTGTTTTTGTGATAATTTGGAACATTTGTGTTCAGTTTAGAAGTAAATAACACATGATAGGTTTTTGTACTGTTTAATATGATGTAGCAATGACTACGTCATATTAAACGTTTTGACTCTCCCTGGTTTGATTTGTTGGTAGGATATTGCTTTTTTTCCCTTGTTTGTCTTTATAATCTTGCAGTTGGAAAAGTCCTACTTTCTGTTCAAACACTCCTTTCTGCCAACTCAAAGGAGAAAATGTAGGAAAACTGTACAATCTCTCAAGCAGTCATGGCAGTTAACTTTCAAATAGTCACTTTCTCTTTGATAAAAGGAGGATGGGGTATTTTTCTTCATACAAAGTATCAAAAGCAGAATAAAGATCCCATATTACACTGGAACAGAGATTTGATTGTGTTTTTGTGAGTGATGAAGGATATCAGACTAACAAAATGGTGCACTTTTGAGGAAATGTCAAAATAGCTATTGATCTGATTTCCTAGTCACTGAATTCATACATTCTAACTGGGGAGTTGCAGTTGGATATGACTTTTGAAGAAATATGTGCACTTTTTGCAGAATCTGTCTTGAAAAGTAAAAGGAAGATTACAATTTTTTCTTGATCTGGGAAAGATTTAAATGGAAATATTTGGTACAACTCATGCTTTTCCTGTTTTGTAGATTGCTGTAAGCCTTGGTGTTCCTATCGTGAAAGCTGAGTGGATTTATAAGGCATGGGAGAAAAGGAATGAAATGTAGGTTTTTATTTTCCTTCAGTCTTCACTTTGCATCCTGTTCACCTGAAATGTGAGCTTCTGCTTAAATATTGACATAAGTCACTTAAGTGACTTTTTTATGCATCTTCTTTCTTTCAGTGATTTCTGTGCAGCTGATGATGACTTTAGAAATCAGTTCAAGGTTCCTCCCTTTCAGGACTGCATGTTAAGTTTCCTGGGATTCTCTGATGATGAGAAGGCTAACATGGAAGAAATGACAGAAATGCAAGGTGATGGTTTATGAAAACCTGTGGGAAGAATAGGGTGCAGTTTATAATGATAGATGCCTCAGAACTGTTAAGTGAGATACTAATTTCCTACAAGAATATTCTTTCCTGATTATTTGCCTCTTTTTTTATCTAGGAGGACATTATTTACCAGTTGGTGATGAAAGGTGTACGCACTTGGTGGTTGAAGAAAGTACAGTAAAAGATCTTCCATTTGAACCTTTAAAAAAACTTTATGTTGTAAAGCAAGAGGTTAGTGCTGAAAATTCTTTAGGGAATGCTGCTATGTAGAACTGTGTGTTCTTATTCTGAAAAAAATCTTCCATGCTAACTGTGTAACTATTATAGATTATTTTGAATATTTTTAACTTTGGGTGAATCTCTAATGTGTTTATGAAGTTTGTTTTCTTTTTTCCTTTAGTGGTTTTGGGGAAGCATTCAAATGGATGCCAGAGCTGGAGAGTCCATGTATTTATTTGAGAAGGTATGTTGAACACTCACACAATGCAATTTTGGTGGTAAAATTAGCATGCAACATAGTGTGTGTGGTGCCAGAGATCAGATGTTTTAAAAGCAGCATTTAAGTTCCAGGTAATCCATTATAAATTTTATACATTGAGTACTAATTTGGAATAGAAACTTTTTTTTCTGCTTCCCAAAGGTTTTACTACCCACCACTGTGGTTTTTATTTTAGAAAGGAAAAAAATAAAAAGCTTCACCAATTTTGCCTTGGCTTCCCTAAGAAGTTTTCCTTTGTGTTGATCTGTGATTAAGCAATCTCTGCACTGAGTTGAACTGGACACAGAGGACAAAGCCCTGAATGAAGTTTTCTCTCCCTGCAGTCGGAGAGTCCTGACTTCAAGAAGTCGGTGTCGCTGCTTTCCCTGAGCACGCCCAACAGCAACCGCAAACGGCGCCGCCTGAAAGAGACTCTGGCCCAGCTGACCAGGGAAACAGACATGTCCCCGTTCCCTCCTCGGAAACGGCCCTCAGCTGAACATTCCCTCTCTATTGGCTCCTTGCTGGATATTTCCAACACTCCAGAGTCAAGCACTGCCAATGGAGGTAGAGCTAAAGCCTTCCGTTCAGCCATACTTAGTGTTTAACAGCTCGTGCATGCAAGTGGAAACGGTGGTGGTAGGGAAATCTTATGGGTTCTGCTGCAGATTTGCAGTGTAATTCCAGGCTTTTCCCTTTTCAAAGTGTGGAGGAAAAAGTTGGAGTGAAGAGTTCAGACACAGGCCAAGCTGCCTCTTGTCATCACAGTAAGCGTGTTCATATCTGAAGGAATAGATATAGAGGTGATAAATAGGGAGTACAGTTGAGTGTTACTCCAAAGTGCTTCAAATACTCTGCTGGAAATCTGTAGCAAATTAGCAGCATAGTCAACAGTAAATCATCTAAAAACCTCTCCATAGGATACTTGGAGGAAAGAGGACAAAGATTCTTTTCTAGAGGAGTTAAAGGGAGAACTCCTGCAGGGCCCACTCCTAGGTCTTTGAAATGTTCTGTTGAGGCAACACTGTTTGTGCCAGCCAACTGTCATGTCTAAAACTTCACAAAAATATAAATCAACAATTTGTTTTGAGTGAATGGACAGAGTTTTAAATATCTCTGCACATGGCTCTTGTGAAGAGAGGAACTGCAAAATTTTGGGCTAGTTAAAAGCTGATACCCCAAGTGTTTTTTAAATGTCTGGTTCCATCATAGAGGAGGTATTGGAGCTGCTACTGCTTTAAAAAGGCAAACTCAGCTCACATAAGAGCTCCCAATGAGGCACAACAATTATCATGTAAGTGATAATTTTCAGAAGAAATTCAGGGAAGATCAGCCTCCTTAGGTGATGCTAATGCTCTTGTTACCCCTGGTAGGGAGTTTTATTCTAATTCAACAGCAGCAGTCAGTCTCAGAACTTGCTATTTTGGAAACAACAGGTACTTATTTCATTGATAACTATGGCAGTAATGAGCTTTGATATCAAAAAAGACAGTATAGGTCTCTGAGATCCAATACATGAGCAAATATTTAAAACTCATGGACTGTTCCAGGTCCACCTTGGCTTTAGCTTTAAGAGAAATGACTTTCTTGAGCTTTCCCCTTCCCCCTATGGGATGAAATGTAAGAGTTTTGTGCAAGGGCTGATTTTAGTAAATGGTTTTGAGCTGCACACTTAATGCAAGCATGGCAGGCAGCTGAGAGATAATTGTTTACGTGGCAAAGTGGAAGTAGAAAAGCACTTTTGTACTAGTGTATAAATAAGTAATGTTCAGCACCTAATCCTTGCTTCCTGCTAAATAAGGAACTAATAATAGGGTCAAGTCATTGACCTGCCCATAAATGGCTTATTAGTTTCAGTCTAATTTTGAGGAATAATGTATTACTGTTGTTCTATAAGTAGGCTGTAATAAAGAGAGCCATTTTCTTGAAAGAGCCCTGATAACTCTAGAATATAGCCTTAAAAAAAACCCCCCAAACTTATCTTCACTTAAAAATTCTGAAGTTTTTTTTTTGTCTTTAAGGGTGACCTTCTTTTAGGGACTCTATTATAATAAAGCTCTATTTTCTTTTGGTAATATCTCTTTATCAGAAACACCAAAATCCTGTGCAAGACCTTCCAAAAACTCCACTCCCCTTCCTCTCAAGCAGTCTGCAAGATGGCAAGTTGCAAAGGAATTGTATCAGACAGAAAGTAACTATGTTGATATTTTGACAACAATTATTCAGGTAAGAGGATTTTAAAGGCGGTCCAGGTCAAAGGTAATAAGATATCCAATGTTTACATTAATTAATGTTTTGAAACTGTTGTCTACAATCTTTTGAGGGCTTGGGTGCATCCAAGCTGCATAGGAAGATGACAATATAAACAGGCTCATGTAATTTTACTGACATAAAAAAATACTCAGTTTCAGCCTGGAAAATACAATTTCTAATCTGGGATCTGCAGTGGTGTTACAATATATATGGAAATTGGAAGTGTCAGGAAAATAGGAACTTCTTGACTAATATTTTAGATATTAGTGAATAAAGAAAGATGGCAGAGGGGAAAAATATTTTTTAAAAAAATTATTTCAAGAAGAGCTGAGTAGCAGACAACTTACAGGAAGAGCTTAATTTCTTGAAAGTTTATTTCTATTGCAGCTGATTATCTACTTAAAGAATGAGCCAAGATGTGTGAGTAGAAAGAGATGAGAGGAGGTTATGCTGTAGAGATGCATCAAACGAAGTGTTTGTATCTTCAAACCACTCTCCAAAACCCACTCTTGCTGAATGGAGTCAAGATTGTGACTGCAGGAAGTTATGATCTGGAAGGAAAACACTGTTGCTTTCATAGCTATTCCTAACACAATGTTGGCAGCTGGGAGGGCATTAACTTTTTTTTCTCTTAATTCATCAGTTGTTTCAAGTTCCATTGGAGAAGGAAGGACAACTTGGGGGACCAATCCTTGCACAGGAAGAGATCAAGACCATATTTGGCAGCATTCCAGATATTCTTGATGTGCACACTAAAATTAAGGCAAGCTGCACCTTCTCCCCTGCAGGGGAAACTTTCATAGAGACTTTGAATCTTTTTTGCATGTTTTCAGTTGTGCCTGCTGGATAGGTATAAACTCTTCTGGTGCTGATACACACTCTTTCAAATGGTGGCATTTGCCTATTCCTGGCAGCATTTCTCTGCAGGCTTTTAAATAGAGACTTGCAGGCTACCTGGAACTTGGTGATATGTTTGTACAGGTTTTGTTGGTTTTTTTCCAACCAGTGGGGTCTAGTCTGGTTAATCACACCAGCTATTGATGTGTGCCCACTGAGACAGAGATGAAAGTAGAGCTGCATGTCCGTGGGTCAAATTGGAGTCACCTGCAGCAGAGAGTTGCTTTGATGTAGTTGTTGTGTTTTCCTTCATTTTTGGTGTTATCAAGATATGAGCAGTGGCAGCAACAAACCAATATTAGTGATAAATCCTTTTCACTGAAGGTGAATCCTGAACCTTCAGCTGTGCCCTCCTATCCCTCTTATTATCTGATGGTGATTGAGCTTGATCCTTATCAAGCTCATATAGGCTTAACAGGTTTGGTCTCACTTTCCTTGACACCCTGGTGTAGCAAGTAAGTGGAATCTAGCCTAGTTCTATTTCAATCCTGTCTTATAGACTTAAGTCCTAGATAAGTTGTGCAGTCTTAATTAGAATTGGTTCAACTGTCTTCTCTGTATCCTTTCTCAGTATTCCTTTGGGATGTGTTGTGTATTGTGCTGGATGCAGCACTGTCGTCTTGCTGCAGAGTTGGCTAATCCTGACATGCTGCCAAGCTGTACTTGCACTGATTTACAGCTATATATACATATTCAGTAAGCCAGAGTTCTCTTGTTTCCAGCCCTCAGCAGACTGGAAGGGCTAAATGTGAAATTGTACAGCTTTTAGGATTGCCTGTTTTGTCAGCACGAAAACACACCTAAAGATGTGTTTGACAAAATAGTGATCCCATTTAATGGCTTTATGCACTTTATGCTCAGCTTGTTTTCTCCCCCCAATCCCTGCATATATTCTAGGAAGACCTGGAAGATCTTATGATAAACTGGACTGAAAGCAAAAGTATTGGTGATATCATTCTCAAATACGTAAGTTCCTGTTTCTTTCTTTATGCTTGCAACTATTATCTTGCCTTATGAACACTCCACTTCTAGGAGCTAGCAAACACAACAGAAGCACTGCTGAGAAAGAGCTCCAACTTTCATCATTGTCTTTTTTTATTTAGACTTTTCAGTTGAGTTAGGTGATACAATCCATCAAGTTTTAGTGTGTATGTCTTTTCACAGGTATGAAGGATTATAACTAAAATACCTACAGTTTGAAAACTGTAATTTGCAATGTTACAGACACGCTTTTTACTCAGACATTAAAAGCCACTTCCCAGGCCCTTAGCCATCTGCTGCCTCTGATCAATAGTAAAGAACTAAGAAAATAACTTATCTTTCTTCAAGACTTGAAACATGTAAGTGAATAAGGAGTTCTGTGTAGAACAGAAAGGCTAAGCCTGAGACTGCAAAGTATTTTAACATAAATCGGCTGCTAGTCTTGTGATTATTTTGATCTGATGATTTTGAGACAAATAGTGCTTGTCATTCAAAAGTTTTCAGTCTGAGGTATTGCTTTTGGTGGTTTAAAAGGTGATTGCAGTAACTGGTGAAAGTACCTGTCTGAAATTTCCAAAATTCTCACCAAAAGCCTCTTGCTAGGTGACAACCTGCCTCCCACTCGAGCTGCTCAGCAGCTTCTAACATTGTCATGTTTGCTTGATGCTGGTGAGAGCAGTCTGCGTTTAATCAGCAGCATCAATCTGGGGCATCTGGCATGCAAAAATGTCTTAACTTGTTCTGAGAACACGTATGGGTTTACAACACATTTTTTATTATTCTTTATTGCAATGTGCCTTTGAGCAGCTTTGTATGGCTCAGGGCATATGAACATATGTACAAGGATACATAATATGTAAAGCAGAGCCCTAACAGTTGTTTCTTTCAGTCAAAAGACTTGTTGAAAACATACCCTCCGTTTGTGAATTTCTTTGAAATGAGCAAGGAGACGATTACAAGATGTGAAAAGCAGAAACCAAGGTTTCATGCCTTCCTAAAGGTAAGTGTCTGCAGAACTAACTCTGAGTGGAACATGGGGGCTGTTATCATGTTCTACTGAATGCAGTAGATGGAGGAATGTGAAATTTTGAAAGCTTAAAGAAAAGCAAACGCCTCTTGGTGAGACAGAAATAGGAAGGATTTGAACTTCAATCCCTCAAGCTCCTCATAAGACTCTTTCAGAAAAAGTCTGAGTCCCTTCTCTGTTAAACAGCTTTCAAGGTTGTTTGATTATATACATTTGTTGCTGGAAAAAAGTTTCTCCCAAATACATGTCTTCTCTTTTCTGTAAAGATAACTGGAGCTGCTGCTTTGATTGGTCCTCTCCCTGTGAGTCTTGTATTTCTGAAACAGCTTTTAACTTTCCTTGGGCAGCTGTGAAGCTCCAGGGAGGTAGAATTTCTCAGCATTCTTGTGACTAATGAATAGGAACCTAACAGTGGAGATCTAACAGGAAGATGATCTTCAAAGAAAGTTATCTGAAGATAAGCCTTAAGATTCTTGATCTCTTCAGATATGTGTGTACTGTTAATAGTGCAGTGTAGCTTTAACTTCTATAGCTAAATAGTCAAGTGTCAAACACTGACAGTTTCAGCTCATGTTTTTTGAGGGACTAGGAATTACATCCAAGTATTGTATCTAAAAGATGGGGAACAAATAAGAGAACAGGCCATCTCCAGTCCCACGCCACATTAGCAGCTGGAACAAGAGCTGAAGGGTTGATAAGGACCCTTTGAAATAAGACATTCTGAGAACGTAAATCACTGTGTACTTTTGAATAGAATGTGGTTTTTAATATGCTCTGTTAATGACTGTGGTAAACAATTCTCACACTTGTATAGCAATGCTAATTTCAAGGAAGGGAATTTTTCTCTATCTTGTGCTTTTCTTGTGTATGTGTGTTAAAAAAAAAAGTAAACATTATTTCCTTTTCCCCAGATAAATCAAGCTAAACCTGAATGTGGCCGCCAAAGCCTCGCTGAGCTCCTTATCCGTCCTGTTCAAAGGCTGCCCAGTGTTGCCCTGCTACTAAATGGTAACCTGGTGATGTAATTTTGTTAGTTTTTCTGTGAAGGTGTTAAAACCACAAGATGATGTCTGCCTTTTGTCATCATTAGAAACAGCTTTTCTTATCTAAAACAAGCCTGATTATGTGAGTTAACCGTGATTCCTGACAGTCAGTAAGGCCCACTACTGAAGAAAGCATAAATTCTGTCTAAATTCCACTTGATCATACATTTGTATGCAGGATACAGATAGAGGAACAGTTTGCACTGACAATTCTGTCTCTTCAAACAAGAATATAATTGAGATTCAAATGAAACTAACATAAACTGGAGAGCAATTCATATTGACAAGGCTCACAGTTTCATGTGTTCCACCTGGTATCAACTGCTTGCTATAATAATGCTTTTTTTAATAAAGATAATAAAAAATCCACATCACCCTTTGCTTCAGGTGGAAAAAGACTTCTGTGCTTGTCTCTGCACCTCAATTTAATTTTTTTTAATAGTTTGAGGGCTTGGTTTCTGTATTGTATGTGGGGTTTTTTTCTTAATGAAATGTCTGGACAGCTTCTGTTCAGCCTAGTTCCCCACTTAATCAGTGCTACTTGGACTCCAGGGTAGATCTGACGTCTTCAGTCAGCTTGTCTTAACTCAGTCTAAATTTGAGTTTGTTTCTTATCAGATACTTGTAATATGCATGGAGTTTTTATTTCTTTATCTTTTTTTTAATTGTAGATATTAAGAAGCATACAGCAGAAGAGAACCCAGATAAAATAACTCTAGAGAGAGCTATTGAATCATTAAAGGAGGTGATGACGTAAGTCATGTTGATTCTATGGAACATACTGTTAACCATACTGCAGTTAGATCCCTCTGTTCCTCCTGAATTGTCAGTGTTATGTTGCCACAAGGAACAGTAAGTAAACATAACTGTAGGTGTTCTTCAGCCTCCTTTTGGCTGCTGTTGTCACTTTGCTGTTCTGTGCCAGAGCTCTGAAGGAGTCTGTGACATTCCCCAGCACACGTACCTGAACCTCTGCTGACCCCTGCCTCAGCAGGGGCTGTCCCCAGTCCTCTGTTCTGTTCCAGCTCTTATTTCTATCTTTTCCCTCTGGAATGGAAGAGCTGGGTTTTTGTCTTTAAATCTTACTTCTATGCATTATATCTACTGAAAGGACAGACTTTTGGTGGGAGATTAGTTTTTCTTCTGGTCTTGTATTAGCTCTTCTTGGCACTGTTCCATGAGTTAATTAGCTGAAAGCTGAAGTTGTTTAGATTACAAGTCTCACCTCTTTTGAAGTGTAGCGTATGTCTCCAGCAACAAGAACTCCTGCATTAATTGGGCAAATGTTTGTCCAGTTTTAACAACAACTTTTAAATTGTAATTATTCTTGGATCTGCTGCTTGGTGAGCTGCAGTTCTGATTTGGGGGAGACAAAATGCAGGCTGTGAAGAACTGAGTTGTAAGTCTCTGGTTGAAAAATCTTGCAGGGCAGGGGTGGGGAATTCTGTTTTAACTGATTGGTGTGTCAAGTGCTGGTATTGTGACAAGAGTAGTGTTCTAGAGCTGAAGTTTCCTATGTGATTTCATGTGGTATTTGGTTATTTCTTCAAATGTGACAAGTGCTGCTGTGTAAATTCTATCCCTGAATGTTTAGCTTTATTATTTTTGTATGTCTTAAATGCAGAGCATCCATTTACTGCTGCTTGGTATTGAAGGTTAATATAATGTGCTTTCCTTAGACACATTAATGAAGACAAAAGAAAAACAGAGGCACAAAGGCAGTTCTTTGATGTAGTCTACGAAGTGGATGGATGTCCAGTAAGTAATTTCTCCAAAGCTGCAGATCTCTTAAACGACTGCAGTACTTTGTTCCCTTTGCAAAAACCTGTGAGGCTGCAATGCAATGGTGCTGGTTTAAACAGATTGCCAGTGTTAAGCTGTAAGCAAGCAGTAATCCAGCCCTTGAACTAAATGCTTAATGAGCTTTTTGCTTTTGTCATTTAGGCCAATCTCCTGTCCTCCCACCGCAGCTTGGTGCAGCGTCTGGAAACTGTAGCACTTGGGGATGACCTCTGTGACAGGGGAGAGCAGGTCACACTCTTTCTGTTCAATGATTGCCTAGAGGTAAGGTGACTATACCAGCACATCTCATGAACTGCATTGTAAAAGTCTTGACACTACACATGAATATAAATAAGTAGAATTTAAGACCTTTTGAGGCAGAATTCTAAGTCACAGATTGCTGATAGGCCAACACATGCTGATGTTTCTTTTCCATTAACTACTGTATAAGCCTCTCATGGCTGAGAGGTGTTAATGTAGACTTTTATGCCTTGCAGCCAGAGTTAAAACATAAAAGCAGTTTAATATGTTAAAAAAACGTTCATCTGAGTAGCACTTTGAGTAGCACCAATGAATGAAAAAGCACTGGAGTTTTTGGCTCATCAGGTTGTTTGTCCTTTTACAGTTTAGTTGTATATGATGGGAGTGAATAGTGGGCCTTGGTACATCTGTCTGTTCTTAGGCTACCAAAAAACCAAAATCATAATAAATGCCTTAAACTCAAATTATGTTAGGAAGAACTAGAGGGGAAGAATAATCTAACTGGGGTTTGGAGACTAATGTGGAAAAACTGAATTTATAAAGGACACTTTCATAAAGAACTTGTTGCTGTCTGCAGCAGTGAAGAACACTTGTCTTCATAGAAGACCACCTCTAAAGTAATTCAAAATTAGTGCTGTCCTAAGCAGCACTTAGAGACAAAACCCTGTTCTTGTGACTAGTGATGAACTCTTCCTGCTGAGTTGACTCAGTTTCATCACTTCTCATAAAGGAAGGAAAGGAAAATAAAACCACTTTTAATAAAGCTTCTTGGCTTGTCTCTTGGACAAGAGGCAAACAACAAGATGCATTACTTTAACACACAAGTGCCTTACGTGTTTTTATGCAAAGCCTGCTCAATGGCTGCATGCATAAGCAACAGCAAGTGATATTTCTAGGACATAGCACCTTATGTTGGTTCATGCATATAGATGTTGTCTTTTCTGTTTAAATCTAGACTACCTTGTGGTAGATTTCAAAGGACCCTTGTTTGTTATGCAGGGTAGAATTGAGGTCTGTAATGCAAAATTACTTCTCTCTAGGTATTTCTAAAAAATTTATTGTGTTTTTCAGCTGAGTGTTTTGATACCAAGTAACAAATATTTCTTGCTGGGCCACTTGGTCTGTAGGCAGTGAATAGTGAGATAAATCTTAAAGGAATTCATTTATGTGGTAGAGTAGCAAGATTTTCTGTGCCTTTCTGGACAGTAAAAAGTAAAAAAAATATAAAAAGGAAAGGAAACAATGGCAAGAGCTCTTCTAACTGACCTTTTCTATTCTATTTAACTGCAGATTGCGAGGAAACGGCATAAAGTTATTGGAGCTTTCAAGAGTCCCCATGGCCACACGAGGCCTCCTGCATCTCTCAAGCATGTTGTTCTCATGCCTCTCTCCCAGATCAAGAAAGTCTTGGACATCAGGGAAACAGAAGGTCTGTGTGTTTTGAAGTGCTCTGGTAGCTAATTAAACTGTGTTTCAGGGTGTGAAGGAGCAAGCTCTGCTATTGTGGGATGGAATGCTAAGGTGTATTTATTGTATGGTATGTTAAGTATGTGATTTTAGTAAAAGCTTCGGTTTGAATCTCTGTGTGAGCTTGAGAATTCCTTGTACTGATGCCCTTTTGGCTTTTTGAGAATTGCTGCAGGATGCTGAATTTGGCAGAACTGATGGCATTAGATGGCATTAGCATAAGCCAACCAGTTGGCAGTGTGAAATAAACAGAGTTAAACACTTGACAGTTCTGGATTTACAAAATTAAAATCAAACCTCAAACTTCAGCCCAGAGCATTAGACTGGCCAGAGAAAAGTGCTGTTGGTGTGAAACCAAATTTTCTTCTAACTGGTGATGATAATGGTCATGAGAGCTTGGCATCTTAAAAGATGACTTAATTTCTCTGTCTGCTTTGCCATACTGCTCCAGCCTTGATAGTGACCTACAAAGAATCCAATCACACCAGTTTCTAGATTTCTATCCTGGCAAGATTTGGTGTTTCACTGTAAGTGATGATATGCACATCGTGTGTTCTGCTTTATGTACTTGAAGCACCTGAACATAGGAACCCAATTAACAAGAGAAATGGCAAAGAGGGTAGGTGAGGCTGACTGCTCAGCAGATTATTTGGTTGTTCAGCTATTGCCTGAACAGCTGATTGTAGCCTCTTGATGATGGCTGTGGACAGAACTCTGCTCTTGCAAGTGATACAAGAGCTAGTATAAATAAAGACCAAATCATCACACCCAAATCATGTTGTCTGTAGCTCCAGCTCCTGGCAGACAGAGGGTTGACCCTTCTGAAGTTTTCCCCCTGAATTATATGAAAAAATCATTATACTTTTTATGAACTCCTTGCTCTTTTTTTTTTTTTTTTTTTAACAAAATGTAGATTGCCAAAAAGCTTTTGCCTTAGTTGTGAGGCCACCAACAGAACTCAACAACAAGCTGCTCAGTTTCCAGATGACAACTGAAGACCCTTGCAAGGAGGACTGGCTGAAGATGCTGTGTAGGCACGTGGCCAACACTATTTGTAAAGCAGATGCAGTAAGTACTCTGGAACGATGCTGCTGATTGAGACATTTCCCTCTTTTTGGCTTTAAGAATCTGAAGTGAAAGAAGTTAATAGTGGCACCCAAATCATGTTGTCTGTAGCTCCAGCTCCTGGCAGACAGAGGGTTGACCCTTCTGAAGTTTTCCCCCTGAATTATATGAAAAAATCATTATCCTTTTTATGAACTCCTTGCTTATTTTTTTTTTTTTTTTAAACAAAATGTAGATTGCCAAAAAGCTTTTGCCTTAGTTGTGAGGCCACCAACAGAACTCAACAACAAGCTGCTCAGTTTCCAGATGACAACTGAAGACCCTTGCAAGGAGGACTGGCTGAAGATGCTGTGTAGGCACGTGGCCAACACTATTTGTAAAGCAGATGCAGTAAGTACTCTGGAACGATGCTGCTGATTGAGACATTTCCCTCTTTTTGGCTTTAAGCATCTGAAGTGAAAGAAGTTAATAGTGGACGTGCCTGAGGTAAAGTAGAGCAGAAAACACTTGTGCTAACATGCCTGCAAGTGAGTGTTAAAAGGTAGAAAAGGAAATAGCCTGGAAGTTACTTTTGTGCAGAAGCTAAGTAGTGCTTAAGAATCAAAAATTATTTATAATTAATTTGTGATGGTGAAAAGGTATGATTCAACTCTGCACTGTAGTTCTAACAAGAACTGTGTTCAGCTATCTTTGAATTTACAATCCCAGTGTTGTTGATCATTTGTGTTGGATTAACTGTGTGTTTGAGTTTTTTGCTCTACACCTATAAGGCCAGAGACATGAAGGATCTTCCTCCCACAGTCAGAAATCTACAACATTAAAACAAGGAAATAAGAAAAACAATGAAATAAAGGAGGCACTGGCCTTGTCACATTTCTGGAAATTCAGCATGTGGGCTTTCTATAGTCAGAAAACCACTGGTTTGAGGAGTAGATCCTCTCCAATTACAGCAAGAGGCTTTCAGCTGATGTTTTAATTATGTAAAAGTCTATGCATATCAGTCATCTCAATTTGCTGAAAATACATTCAATACCTACAGCTGAAGCTACTTGGTGTAAACTAGAAATGCTTTATGTTCTGCAGTGTATTCTTACAGAACAATATTTGGTTGTGATTTTTAAAGACATGCTTGTTACAGGAGAGGTCATTAAGTAATGAAAACAGCATCTTAGTTTTATTTTGTGTGTCTCGTGGTCTAGGGACTTAGGAATTAGAGACTTGGACTTTGTGGTTTCCCTTCTAGGTTCTGAGTATGAAAAGTGCTGATGTGGAAGTGTTAATTTTCTTTAGTCTGTGTGTTGCCTACCTTAATTCATATTTTGTGTAACATATAGCTTGGATTTTTAATAGAAATTAAACCTTTGTGTAATAAATGCACAGTTCCCTTTTGCCCCAGACACTCAATCATATGCTGACAAATTGTAACCTGCTTTGCTGAATCCCATTAGTTATAATTTCTGTACCAACTATATAATACTTCTTTCTTGCTTATTTAAATGTCAAATTGAGCTTCAATTTAAGCACTCTTGCCTGGTTTTATACTTCTAGAGCATCATGTGAATGGAGATAACATTGACTTTGCCACCTGGTGGCAGCAAAGGCTTTGGCTACTCTTCTTTAGGCCCTAGGAAGGGCCATAAAGCTGCTGACTGGGGTTCTTCTGAGGTTTTTTGAAGTGTAAAATGTCTTTTCTCAAAATGCAGACAACAAACAGCAAAAAAAATCAGCCCAGCAACTTCCCACTCCCATGTGTGCCCCTTCTGCCCCCTAGGTTTTGTAAGTAGGTAGCCAGAGATTGCTTTGCACATGCTGGAGTTTAAGAACGAGGCATGAAAAAACCCCAAAACTTGTGGCTGTTCTGCAACATGTATTGCACTTAAGCTGAAAGCCTTTAGTCTAAATGTGTGAGAGCTGGAGCTCTCAAGATTTCACTTCAGAAATGTGCTAGATGTGTCAGTGGAATAAAGCAATGTTTGCCTTGGAAACTCCCTGGGGATCCTCAGAACTACTGCCTTTAATTTGGTCAGCCCTGGACTTGAAACTGAATCAGACAAACTGAATGTGAAACTACTGATGAAGTGGTTTCACAAACTGATTGCACCAGCTGTTGATCTAATGAAATGCCCTGAAAACAAATAGCTGCTGGATTGTATAAAGAGTTAAATATGGAATATGGCTGTTAAACCCTCTAAATCTGACCTAATGGACTAGAAAACTGTATTTTGGCAAGTGCTGATATTTGACCATTATTAAGACTATTTTTGTCTACAGGAAAATCTCATTTATATTGCTGATCCTGATTCAGTTGAAGTCAATACTAAAGATATGGACAGTACTTTAAGCAGAGCATCCAGGGCAATAAAGAAAACATCAAAAAAGGTAAGTAGTGCTTTTTATCCAGAGAATTGTGCTGGGATTCCTCTTTCAGGTGGTTTGTAGTATTTACAGTAGTGACAGGAAAAACTTAATCTGAACTAAAACTCTTCAATATAATCTCCTTAAAGAAAGAAGGTGAGGGGTGTTTAAGGTTTTGGAATATCTGTATATATGGTCTTAAGTATTACAGTCATAAGTATTATGTAGTCATATTTCAGTCTGTTATGGAACTTATGCTGTTTAATACTTTGAATCTTTTAAATATAATGCAAAATTGAGAAGCAACTTAAAGGAGGGGGGCCTGACTGCAGGACTGAGGGATGGGGGAAGCCTTGGTGACCAAACCTTGCTTTGAATTCTCCCTGAATCTCTGCCCTCCTCTCTCCCTCCTGTGTTGTCCTCACATTTGGACAGAACGAGGAGAGCAAGGATGATGGGAAGCCTTTAAAAGTCAGATCACTTTAGATGTGGATGTTTGGCTGGTTGTGATCCAACCACCAACACTTGATACACATCCTAGAGATTTTCAGACTGGTAGCCTGTATAATAGTAGTTATTACAGCCTGGTTTTAGCCACTTGTTTAACCACTTGTCAACCTCCACAGGTCACAAGAGCCTTTTCTTTCTCCAAAACCCCCAAGCGAGCTCTGCGGCGGGCGCTGATGTCTCACAGCGCCACGGAAGGGCGGAGCCCCAGCTCTAACGAGAGCTTCCTCGGCAGCCGCCTGAGCAGCACCTCCTCCCTGGCGGTGAGTGAGCTGGGCAGCCCGGCAAGGCACCTCCTCAGCATCACACTCCTGTCGTGGCTGCTGCTGCTCTCACTTTAGCAATTCCATCATCCACAGTGGGGAAAAAAATATTTTAACTGCGTTCATAGAGATGTTATTTTCAAGAGCTGTTTAATGAGAAGCCTTGCTTCTTGAAAATGCAGGAAAATCTTGATGCACTAGAAACTGGGGCTTGCCTTACACATTTAAGTTGGAAAACCCTACCAATCTTTTTTGCTCAGGATGGAATGTGTTTCCTCTTCTGAGAGAGTGAGACAGTTTCAACACAAGTCTTATATTTGTTCATGCTTTTGATTTTGAACACCAAGTAGAAATGTGGTGTACAACCCTGCATAGTATTCAGTCAAAGTAGTGAGATGACAGACATCCTGTGAAACAAACTGGGAAGGAAGGGTAGAGAAACATAGATGCTGCAGCCTGCAAGTTTGTAAACAACAAGGGAATTATCTCCTCGTAAATGTTTAAGAAAACTTGGTAAAATAAAATATTGTTCTACATATTGCAACTCTTCTGCTATGCCTGGCTGCCTGTTACAGCTTTTTGCTGCTACATTAGGCCAAACTCAATTTTCTAATACAGTCTAGTAAAGCAGACTAGATTTGGAGGAATCATTTCATCATCTTTGATTTTTATTATAGTGTTTGAGTAAATTTGATAAGTAAACACCTACTTTCTAGTCTGTAGTATGTGGGACAGAAGGCCAAGAAAAGGGAATCCTTTTGATCTTTCTATTAATGACTGATGTGTCAGTACCTCAATATTGAGGTAATTCGGTGTGTTTGAGTGGTCATTAAATTGTACAACATAAAGATATAGCCCTGCTCTCCCACATGAGAAAATAGGAAGCAGTAAGGGAGGAAGTATCACAACAGACTCCCTTGCTTTAGAGGAAATAAAAAACATCATCTACCAATGGGGCTATAGCCTAGTTTTCTGTAGACTTTCTTCCTTCTATTATGATTATGGCAACAATTGTTTTTGCATTCTAATTGTCTTCATTTTGAGACAGCACTGTATCTCGTTTTTCTTGAACTTGCAAGTCATGTACTTCTCTTTGTGTGCATATCTACCCTAGACAAAAATACTTCTTTTCCACAAAATCTTAGAAACTTGCAAAACCATGTTCCTGTTTCAGAATCTTCCCAGACCTCTTGCACCTGTGTTAATAAGCTGCAGCTTGGCAGCAGATGATGTGTTGTGATTTTTTTTAACCAATGCCACACACCACTGAACTTGCACAAAGCCTTTTTGGTTCAATTATAAGGTTGAGGGGAAAAGAGTTTTGGATTCCAGCCCCTTAATTTGGAATACCAGTGCAGTTGTTGATAGGAAACCAAAACTGCAGGAAACCTGTCTGAATCCATTAAGAGTCAAAGCTGTTATTCAGATATTCAGACATACTGTTTTATTTAAATTAAATCTTGGCCTATGCTTATGTAGGAATTTTTTGGTGCAGGAAAAAAAAACAGAGTAAAAATATCAATAAAGCTTAGATGCTTGGTTTTTTTTTCCTTGTTTGAACTAACTCTCAAATCCCTCCTAATGTAGATTGCTCGTTCCTCTTCCACGTGCAGCCCAAGTGGATCTGCCAAATGTGCTGTTAATGTCCATCGCTCCAGTTCTGTTGATTGGAGCTCTCAAAGTTCCACACCCCGACCTGTGCTGTGTCCTGGCTCTCCAAATACTCATCTTCCAAATGCTGTAGAAGCAAAAGCCTCTTCCAACTTGGAAAGTTTAAATGGTCATGCTTTGGACAGACCACGTGCTTTCCCTGTTGTTACTGCCACTTGTGCTGATGCTGGAGATGACAACCAGCGTGGTGCTGGGAAATTCTGTGCATCAGATCCTGACTGAAGAGAGCAAGAAATCCTGAGTGCTGTAAGCTAAGAGAGCATGGTACAACTCCAATGCACAAAAGGCTTCAAGTGGTGTTGGGTTCTTCTTTAATGTCCTCTAATGCACAGGGTTGGAGTCAGCACTCACATGTGGTTCTGGTTTTGGGTGCAAACTTATTTTTTCACAAACTTTTAAATGAAAATTTAAAATTTCTTTTTTAGATTGATACACAGTTGAATTCCTCCCTGTTTCAGTTCAGTTGTCCAAATGGCCATATAGATCACTGGCCAGAGTTCTGAGAACTTTAACAATTTGGTTGCAATGAAGTCTTGAACAGCTCATTTTACCTGTGGTTTTAGTTTTTTATTTTCTATCTGTAAATAAAAAAAAAATCTGGTATAAAATACTCAAGCCTAATAAGAGCTGCTCTATAAAGAGGAGTTTAGGGTTAAATTTTCAGATATTGCCAATGACTGCAAATGGAGGACATGCATAAACAGGCATAGGGCGTGTTCATACTGAAGTGTGTATTCCCTTACTTGCCCAAAATATCCCTGTTTAAAAGATTCTTGAAGTATGCAGGTGCACAAGCTGTCCAACTACCGTGACCTGTTGATGTGCTGAGAAGCTTGGCTGGCTGTTTAAGAGCAACAGAGGATTGCTTGTGAAAGTATCTTGAGGTCTAATGTGAAAAGAATATAAAATCTCAGCTAATCCAAAGAGGTTTACTTTTAGTGCTACATATTGATGTGTTGGTTTCACAGTAATTAAGTCTCAGAAGCAGCTTATTCTCCAAGCATCAGAAAAGTCAGCTTCTTGCCTAGCGTGTGCCCATCCAGGCACAGCTAAAGCAAGCTCTGACAAATCATTGGGATGTCTGTTGCCTCCTGCAGTCAAGGAGACATGTGTTCAGCATCTCATTTGGGGCTCAGAGCTGGTGATAAATACAGAAACTTGTAGGATTGCAGGGGGAGCTCTGTTTCTCTAAGAGATTATCATAGTGTATCTTGCCTTCATTTTGGAAGGAGATTATTACTGCAAAAAGTGATGCAAGATGTATACTAATACTTGTTAACAGCTACTCTTCAAAAACATGTTCTTGCATTCCAAATCTCTCAAGGCTGGTAGCATGGAAAAAAAAATCTTTCTTCTGTAATTTTTGCAATATGTTGTTTCCTGTTCAAACTCTAGAAATGCTGAATCATTAATTTCAAAAGCTGCCAATCTTCGAGATCTTCTGCACTCACACATTCCCTGTATTATATGTAAAGGTTGAGAAATGACTGCTGCACTATTGAGATTGACTCAAATGATCAATAATTTTTTTTTTTTTTTGTCCAACAGGGTGTTCCTTCCCCTTCCTTGGTCAGCCTTCCCTCGATCTTTGAAAGGAGGAGTCACACATTAAGCCGATCAACAACCCACTTGATATGAGGCAGGTGGGGCAGACTCTGCTCTGTGGGAGTGACTGACAGGCAGGTGGCTGGGCAGCGACCTGTGACTGACATTAATGGTACCTTAGTCATTAGCACTTAGCAATGATTAGCAGAATGTTAGATGACACTAAGATAATCACAAGAGGGGTTTAGTTGTGTTGAAGCAGACCAGCCAATCAGTGGAATAAGCAACTTGGCCTTCATTTAAGCACAGTATTCCCTTGTACAAATTTATTTCTTTACCAGCATAACTGAAACGTTTTCTTTTATGGAAATTGTCCCCTCCAGGCAATAAAACTAGTTTGTCAGATCTTGAAATGAAGATGATGATCACATAATTTACTGCTAGTTTGGATGACACTTATGCTTGCCTAACTTCATCTACTGGCAGAGCACTCTAATGTTTGAATTGTGAATTTCTTAAATGGAATACATTATGAAGTACCTGACCTTTCAAGTATGACAGTTAACCTGTTGTACAGCTGCTTATTCCAGATATTTTATAAATGTAGTTGTTTATAATTAAATAGAATTGAGTTTTGTGATTATGATCTCCTGCAGCCTCACTGTAAACACAGGGGTATGAGGAGCTTTGACCACCGAAAACGATCAATTGAATTCTTTGTCTTGCTTTGGAGTGGAAGTCTGAGGAAATTAATTACACTCCTGTTTAGTAGGGTTGTTAAAAAACCAAACCCCCACACATTCACCATACTTGGTTAACAAACCATTATTTAATGCATGGGATTATTGGCGTGACATTGGAACTTCAGGGTCCAATTTTGGCGTGTCAAATTTCAGTGTACAACTAAGGCTTTTAGGCTTTCTCATGTATTTATGTCTTCCTTTAAAACTATATTCACTTCTGTCATCTCTGAACAGTTTGTACCCTGCAATACACTCTCACAAACTATCTGAATATGTAAATTTCTGCATTTCATTAACAGTTCAACTGTTGGTATTAGCAGGAGTTCACAACTTCTGGTTTCTTTTTAACCACCTGTGTTTTGTCTTGTATCTATATGTAACTAGTGATGCTTTTGAATGTGTCAGACTGCACTGTTTTTTATATCTCCTTTTGTCAATCTGAGCAATGTAAATAAACTGTTTAAAATAACTGCTTCTGGCTTTACTAAACAAGCTTTTATGAATTAACTCTTTTATATGGGAGGAAAAAAAAAGCATTGTTGGGCTCCAGCCTACAACTGTACTGATTATCTATGTAGTTATTCCTAATAAAGTATACCACTTGATAGGCCTGAATATTTTTTGTTTTTTCTTAATATATTCATGAATCTCCCATGGATTTATGTGTCCAGTCCATGGTCTGGATTTTTTTTTTTTGGTCCTTGTCTATTCAGAATAAGTATCTGAGCTGAATATGCACTGACTCTTCTATCATAAAGTGGCTCCAGAAAATAAACTATTCAATAAATTCTATGCTAAAGATCTAACAACAGTTCTCAGTTTGTTTCTTTTGTTATTTTTGGAAGGCCATCTTCAGCCTGGTAACTTCTGTGCAAACTTACAGCACTATCAGCCTGTCACAGTGCTGAGTCCTGCTCTTCAGCTGTTGCACATTGTAATGGAAGAACCAGTTCTGCCCAGGCTTCCTAACTGCTGGAGAAGGAGGAAGCCTGTACAAGCTTTTGGTGTGATTTTATCCACTCCTACATTGTGGATGCATTATCTTAACTTCTTATGTCAAGTTTCAGCAAGAGCTGCTTCTACTTTTATGAAAAAATCAGTGTACTGTTAAGAGATGTTAGGGTCTGCTCAGTATTTCTCTTGATGGGAGAGCGTTTTACAGCTGAAACACAGCAGCAAAATCTTGGGTAAGATGTCAGAACAGGCTAAGAAGTGGAAATGAACTTGCTGAGTTAAAAAGGTGATCCAGAGTAACAGAAACAAGCCAAAATAGGAATTCCAAAAATTCCAAAAGGAATTTTTACAAAGAAGAAGTTTGCCCCACCTTTTCCATTTCCAATGTGAGATATATTTGTAGCATTTGAATAATTACATAATTTTGGAGGGTATTTTGGCTGGTGTTCTTTGAAATCTGAAGTGAGACTGCTTCCCCAAACCAGAATTTTAAACATTACTATTTTTACCATCTCACCCCATGGGATGTGACTTACTGTAGTAGCAGTTCTGGTTTTTTAAAACACCTAGCTTCAGTCATGATACAGACAATTCACATCTCCTGAATAATTTTTTGAACTTCAAATTTGGACAGTTTAGTAGATTTCAGTATAATTTCTGAAGTCTTTTTTTTTTTTTTTTGCGATTTAAGATCTGTTCTGCAACTCTTTTAAGGGGAAAAAACTGGGATAAAATGACATTCCTTTATAACGTCTCTCTGCTACAGCACCAGCCAAAACATGTTCAACATACAGAATTCTGTCATTCAGAAAAACTGGAATTCTGAAGAGAAGGTCAAAAGATGGTCTTTGTTTAAAGCACAACCTTTTCTTGTGGGCTGCACAAAAACAGTTTAATGAGCTGCTCTCAATGCTACAAGAATCCTTTTAACCATTGCTCTAAATTGGTAATTGAAGGACAGCTGCCAAAGGAAAAGGTTTTCTTTTGGGTGAGTGGTGGCATGATGTTTAAGGAAGCAAGAGCTTGTTTGCTTGCTTAAAAAAATTAGAAGAGCCCCAAGAAGAGACTGGAAGAAATCTGGAATAGAGGTTGGACCCTAGAATTCATAAATGTACACTCAAACTATTAAAGCATTAATGGCATAACATGGTTAATCTTTCATAGGTTCTTGTTCAAAGGGAAAAGGTGGAGATGTCACAGCTGCTGAGAGCACCTGTTTGCAAATTTGTGTAGATTCAACAGGACAGCTTGACCTGTGCTTTGCAGAGAAGTAGTTGCTGTTTCAAAGGTAGGAGCTGCGAGGTGGATGTTTACAGCCCCTGAAAGCCAGCCCTCAGAGACAAAGAGGGGCAGCTAGAATGTACTTTAAAAACACAAAAGCTTTTGAAAACTGGAAGTGCTAGCTGAGGGTGAAGGCAAACTGGTGCCACGTTCTTTGCCTTGGGACCGGTTTTAAGTACAGAGCCAGAAACCTGCCCGCTCCCAGCAGTGAGGAAAGCTGAAATGGAAACGGGAACATCATGAAAACAAACTAATTAAACGTGTAGTGAAATTGATGTCACTCTGTCAGATGTTAGGCAAACAACAGCAATTTTTTGTTAAGAACATTACCGCTACTGAGGGCAGAATTTTCAGCTGGCACAGACTATCCTGTCAGCCTCTATACAAGTGCAACCAGGCCTTTGTATACTTAATTTAGGCAGTTAGAAGTGCAATTGCCACCTTACCTGCAAACTGTAATTAGTTTAAGCTGTGTTGGTGCCTTTATCAGCTGATCCATACACTGACACTGACTTCAAGAACAGAGCCTGACTATTGTGGGAGCTATCCTCAGTTTTTGAAGTAAGTTGTTATATATAAATATATATATGTGTTTGTGTATTTAGATAAACAAAAGTTTCTTACACAGGTATATGAAGCAGCCTTTTATTTTTACCCCCTGTAGGCAGGCCTGGTGCATGTACTTTATATGAGTGAAATTAAGGAATTAAAGTTCTGATATTTACACTTACATGGGTAAAAAGAGGAGAACCTCTACACCTCATTCCCCCTCTTCCCCCAGCTTCTCAATTTCTTTAAGGGCTGAAGAAGAAGAGGCTCTTGGCCTAATGCTGGAGTGCCCAATTTTGCTGGTTAGTCTCAGGAGTGCTGTAGAGCCCACCCTGGCTTGGGGGAAGTAAAATCTTGCACCTACCAAAGCCCAGGAGCAGGTTGTGTTCTGCTGCTCCTGCTCAGGTTTCTCTGGCAGCTCTGAAGATCAGGTAAAGGACGATTTTTACACTTCTCTCACCTCCTTCTCCATCCAAAATGCAACAACCTGGTAAGTCCACTATCAATTTATTAATGGATTCTTTAAAATGGAGTTGAGTGGAATATAGACAGTACTGCCTGAGCTCTTGGAGATGTGGAGTTGTGTACAGTTAACAAAGGTAATGCTTATTAATGTTTGTTTGTCAGTGTCTGGATATGCCAACTGCCTCTTGTAAATACTCAGCTTGTGCCTTCACCCAAACCATCAGTGATGCAGTGGTGGTGTTGGATTGTGAACTCCTACACACTTTGTGCTGCTCTCTGATGGATTAAGGAGGATTTTTACACTTCTCTCACCTTCTTCTCCATCCAAAATGCAACAACCTGGTAAGTCCACTATCAGTTTATTAATGGATTCTTTAAAATGGAGTTGAGTGGAATATAGACAGTACTGCCTGAGCTCTTGGAGATGTGGAGTTGTGTACAGTTAACAAAGGTAATGCTTATTAATGTTTGTTTGTCAGTGTCTGGATATGCCAACTGCCTCTTGTAAATACTCAGCTTGTGCCTTCACCCAAACCATCAGTGATGCAGTGGTGGTGTTGGATTGTGAACTCCTACACACTTTGTGCTGCTCTCTGATGGCATTTCAGTGGTTTCTCCAATGTTTCAGCCTGGAGGGAATGTAAATATAAGCATAAATGGTTTTGAAAGTGTGCCTTTTTTCTGTGTTTCAATGGCTCATGCATTAGAGTTGGTATGGCTGACAAATCAGCACTGATTGCTAATTAAAAAGTGGAATATATTAAGGAATTTCACACTTCCACTTCTGCCTCCAATTGAAACCCTGGCTGTGTGAGTGTGTGCTAGGGAAGCTCTAATGGATACAGTCTAATTAATTGCCATTTTTGCTTTGACTTAACAGTTCATGAATTACAGTAACTCTGACTAACAGATCACTGCTGATTACTAATTAAATGGCAGAATTTGGTTTAATGCACCTCCAGCTATTACCCCCACAAAAAGTGACATTCCACATCTTAACAAAAAAAGCTTTTTCTCTGCTTGTTTGTTGATGTGTAAAAGCTGATGTTATCCTGCCTTTGGAAAGGAAAAGTTCTTTGGGCACATTTAACAATAGCAGTTGATAAATACATTTCAAAAGTAAAGTTGTTGCTACACTGCTATAAATGAGGCTTTGGGGAGAAAGTGTTTCAAGGCAGCTGTGCTGGTTTTGGCTGGGGTTAATTCTTTTCGCAGTAGCTGATGTGTGGCTGTGCTTTGGATTTTTGCTGGGAGCACTGTGGATAACTCAGGGATGTTTTGGTTATGGCTGAGCAGGGCTTACAGAGCCGAGGCCTTTTCTGCTCCTCACCTCAACCCCACCAGCAAGAGGGATGCACAAGGATTTGGGAGGGGACAGAGCCAGGCCAGCTGACCCCATCACCCAAGGGATATTCCAGACTGTCTGATGTTGTGCTCAGCATAAAACTGAGGAAGAAGGAAGTGGGAATGTTCAGAGCGATGGCTTTTGTCTTCCCAAGTCACTGTTGGGTGCGATGGGAAGTCACTGTTACAGCTTTCCCAGGGATGGCTGAACACCTGCCTGCCCATGGAAAGTGCGGATTGAATTCCTTGTTTGGCTTTGCTTGTGTGCATGGCTCTTCCTTCCCTTATTAAACTGTCTTCATCTCAGCCCACAAGTTTTCGCACTTTTGCTCTTCTGATTCTCTCTCCCTCCCACCTGGGAGAGCGAGCGGCTGCGTGGGGCTGAGTTCAACCACGACAGCAGCACAAGGACTCCGTGGTTCCTGCCACTCCCATTCCCTTATGGATCAGCTCAGCCCTCCCTAAATGAGCCCACAGAACAGAGAGTTTTAATCCTTTATCTGCAGGGGGGGACAATTCATTCCCTGCCACAGGGACTCCCCAGGTCACCCAGAGAGTTGAACAAATGGATTGACTTCCTTTTTCTTCATTTGCCTTTTCTATTCAACATACAATCAGAATTTAATCTGATTCGTGACAAGACCAGTACTGTCCTAATTTGTGATATATTTTAATTTGTGACAATGATCTGTAGAGATCAGCTGTTGAGGTTGGCAATTCTCATGATGGTATCTGTCTGCTGCTGAATGGCAGTGGGTAGAGTAATGGAGAGCCTGTGAATGGCATAACTGCTACAACTCTTTCTGAATGCCCAGAAATATTCAGTTTTATCCCAGACATAGAATTAGAACTCATTAAAATTGCCACCAGTCTTTTTAAAATTGCCACCAATCTTTTCAAATCAAAGACATGGCAGCCTGATAAACTTTTCTTTCACTTTTTACAGAAACACAGCCAAACTTTTATCCTAAAAATAAAAAAAAAAAAGGCTGCTCTTCTGAAAAGAAATTATGCTTCTCTAATATCTTTCAGTTTGTGAGCAGGCCCCTAAGCATGTGAATATTTCAATATGCAGTTTATAAAAATCCATCAGAGATAGTGCTCAAGAGCAAGGGTCAAAAGAAATGGTATGATACTTGAGATCCCATATATCAAAAAGCACAATGTAAAAATCCTTGGCATATAGGTGATCTTAATGGTCCCTTCTGGACTTAAAATGTATTACAGAGAGAAACTATCAAGTCATTTTTATAATTTAAAGCTTTATCTTTTCCTTGTTAGTAATTCTTCCTGTCTGAATATCATTGTTCACCTTAAGCAAAATAGAGAATATATTATTAGTGGAAGGTAATAAAAAGGACTCTGTGTTATTGCGGTCACTACCCGTAATAAATGTAAAATTTGATGTTCCAAAGGGTGTCAAAAAGGTCCTTTTCTCTTTGTTTCCATCTAAAGTATTTCATAGCATTGCTAGCAATAGTAACTAAGAGGAACACATTTCTACAAAGACAAGAATATGGCAAAAAACAAAAAAAGAAAAAACAAAATGTGTCTGAAAAAACAAACTATCCAAGGTCATCGTAAACGACCCACTGGAGTGTTGGTTAGAAAACCTTCACGAGCAAAAGAAGCCCATGTGAAATTGTGAAATTAGGACTTTTGACTGCAAGGCTTCAGAAGACAGTTTCTGAAACTTATCTATAACTCTGTGTTGCTCATAATGGTTTTATCTTTCAAAAAATATTGGGAGATTTGAAAATGTGTAGATATCCAGAGAAATGGGGCATTTGCTTTCAACAGGCATTTTCTCTGAGACCTACTGTGCCTCATGTTCTCCATGTGCCTGAACATGTGAGCTCTGCCTGTCCTCGTAGTCTTGGTGAGTACTGAGATGAAGTTTTCTGCAGCTCACAGCCCACAGGATGCAAAAATTCCAGCATTTGCTCTCTTTGAGTAGGAAATCACTGGAATGACTCAGCTCGAGTAGTTAGTGTAGCAAGAGTGACCTTTGGAAGAAGGCTGTCATATGGAGCTGCTCTGCCACTACTCTCCCCAGTTTTCCTTTACTCAAGAATGGCCAGCTTCAGAGAAAAGGTTCATCACTTTAATTGAATATTCTCCATATTGAGAGGAGTAAAAATAAACATTCTTCTGGGTTTATTCACGCATACGCTGGAATCATCCAAGTGTGATATCTGAGAGGAGCTACATGATGATGATCTGAAAGGAGAACAAAGTCCATCTTGAATGAATTCTTGTTTCTTCCCTGCAGACTTTGAAAGAAGAAAGAGATTGCAGAATCCTAATACCCACTGAAGCTCAAGAAAGCCAAGGCTGTGAGCTCCAGCATTAACCTTTTTAGCATTCTGCTGGCTAATTGTCTGTCCCTTTCACCTTTTCATCCCAGGTTAATGGGGTGGTTAACAGGGGAGGACAGGAAGAGTTGGCCAATCACACCACAAAGCAAACTGAAAAGGTCAAAGCCATGTGCTGTATTATTCATGGACTATGCCTTGCTGAGGTATCTCAGATCTCTCGTCTTCTCATGATGAATTACAACGAGAACAAGAAATGGCCCGACGTGAAATTGGCTCTTGTGACAATAATTGGAGTTCAGATGGAGAAATGTAAAACTGTGGCCTGCTGCTGTTCTGGTTTTTGAGATTGAGGGGGTGTGATCACATCTAGCCACAGAGTGAGCAGCAGGTTACATTTATATGTACATTTGTATGGCCTCTCAGCTGGGTTGTAAATTTAATACCATGTATCCTGATTCTTCTCATTTCAGCCATGGACTTTGTTTCAGAAGTACTGTGTGATGCCCGATATCCCTCCTGTATCTTCTGTGTCTATAACTCATGACTAGCTAATAGATATCTTAATATCAGACTCTTTTTCTGTTGCATGGTATTTTGTTTTGAAGTATTAGTGTGCTAACTCCAAGAGGCCCTCAGGAGTGGACCATTAGCCAGTCCTTATTGTCAAGAATTTGCCATCTGTAGAGTCAAATTTGAAGGAAAACTTGATGTAACCATTATATTTTCCTTCATCTTGGATGTGAGACTGAAGGAGATGCTTGTGAGACTGTGCCTGAGGTGCTTCAAATTGAGTGCAGTCCCTCTCAGTGACCCCACAGAGCTCAGCCACGAGCAGGGCACTGCTTTAATCCCTGCCAGTGGATCTCCTTACTGCATGTCCTTGATTAGTCCCTACAATTGGATGTCATGAGTTCACCTCATCTTGTTCCTCTGGTGATGTGTTTCATCAACACTGTAGGGGTATATCCACTTGGAGCCATAACCTTGTATTTTTCAAGTGTTTTTACCACACCCCTTTGACAGGAGAGACTTCTCCAATAGTGGAATACCTTTTTAAAGAGCAACCACTGCCTGGTCTACCTTCTCCAACTTGTAATTAGTGTTGTAACCCAAGAACATATCATACCTAGCACCTGGAGGAGTTGACTTTGCTTGTGTCTCCTGCAGGGAAGAGTTACAAGGCAGTCTTAGAGGAAATGACTGCTTATACCTTTTCTTTTCCTTCCCTTTCTTAAAACTGGTAATAGTGTTCTTTGCTTTTCATTGAGTGGTTTCAACTGCTATCAGTTGCCTGGGGGCAGTGAACCTGGCTGTCAACAGATAAATCATTTCTGTGACAAAAAAAATTTCTGTGATGGAGGGAAACAAGCCCCCATCATTCATGTGGGAATAGGTCTTTGAAAGAGAAGTGACCTGAAAGTGGAGTTCGTGGGGAGTGGTCTCAGATATGTCCTTGTGCATGGGACTAAAATAGCCACAGAAACCATGGGCCAGGCTTTTTAATGTGCCCTTAGCAAAAATTGAGGAAATTGCCATAGAAATTGCCAGCTAAGTGGCCAGAGGATTGTTACAACCCAGTCTGCAGTTTATTAAAAAGGAAGTTTATCTACTTCCCCCTCCTTCAACTTCCTCATTGCCCAGCCAAAACGTATATCCATGGAATAAATAATTGCCTTTTTTTCTTCACAACTTGAACAGTCCTGAGCAAAATGCACCTTAGGGCCTGGGGATCTGTGCATTACAGATGGGTATTTTTGGAAAACAGCATTGCCCTTCTCCATGGCAAGAGGCTTCTTTCATGTTTGCTTTGTGCTGTTTCCTGGCTGACCTCATCTCCTGACAACTGCTCTCGTCTGGGGCTGAAGGGCAGGGCAGCCAGGTGTCGGCCTAGATGTTTCTGACACCTTGCAGATTGATTTGGGCTGTGGCCTCTCTCCCCCTCTCTAAGTGATGTATTGATCTGCTGTGTAAGACAGGTTTTCCGCCCTACTTGATATCTGAAAAGTGAAATGTCACATCTTGCCTCGGATCTGGGTCTCTCGCAAAGCTCTGCCATGAGACTGGAACGTTTCCCTCAGTGTGCTCGGCTCCACTTGGTCACGTTGCACACACAACTGTTTTACTGTTTTTCCTTGGCAATGCTGCTTTTTTTCTTCCCCAGGATCACCTGCTTTCAGTGCACTTTGTTTTGTTTTTTTTTTTTTTTTCAACATTCCAGGTAAAAATACCCGGTTTTCATTAAATATTGCAGAATTCTAAGCCAGCTTGAAACACATTAAGAGTATTTATTTAAGAGCCTGATGATTTACCAAAGTGTGTGCTGTGACTCGGTGATCCATGGAGAGCAGTCTCTCTGATTTAGTGCATGTCTGCTCATCAAAGATGGATGATTGCCACTATGTGTCATAAAACTTCATCTGACAAAACCAACTCCATGGCAAAATAATGCTGTCTCCAAAGGGCAATAACTCTTCGTTTCTCTGTCCTACATATTTAAGGAGATCTGATTTTTCTCAAAAAGATTTCTTTATTCTGTTAACAATGAACAAAGGACCGTCAAAGCTTTTGCCCGTGTTTCTTATTTTTCAGAAATCTTTTTTGAGAGCCTGGGAAAGTGGTCTCTAGCAGCTAAAACCTTGTAGACCTTAGACTGCTGTCTCTGATAAAGATAATGGGAATTAAATGGCTAAATACCTTTTGAGGTCATGGATTTTTAATTAAATCTTAGGGCTGGGGGCTGGATTTTTCCTTTCTTTCTCTGCTTTTGTTTTAAAATCACCCTTGAATAAGACAAAGCAGTGAACTGAATGCTGGTTTTATAAAGGTGAGGTTATTTCTTACAGAGTAAACACAGTGCACTGCCAGCCTTAGCAGAGCTGTGAACTTCACCTGGGCAAGCATCACCTGCTCAGGTGACCTCTGCTGTGTTGCTGGCTGAGGATCCCTGCTTTCCATGATGTTTGGCTGAGAAGCCAGCAGGGGTTTATAGTTTGGATGCAGAATATGACGACAGCAGGAAATTTTTGTCTGGGTGTTACTTACAATTTAAAATGCAATACAATTGAATGCAATTGAAATTTAATAAAAATTAATGCAGTTTAAAATTTAATTAATACAACTTAAAGTTAATTCAATTTAAAATAAGCCTTTCACAGACAGCTCAGACTAATGAAGTACAGGATAAAGTCTTGCTAAAGATAATCTATAGAAAGGGGAAGGATCATTAAGTAGAAAGATGACTTTTGTTGGCCTATCTACCCAATACCTATAAAATCTATAAATCTTCTCTTTGGCTCTGTGGCTAAATGTTAGGGTCAGAAATGGACAGGTTTGGAGTCAAATTCATGTTTTCCATCTCAGCTGTTCTCATCCTTTTGTTCCTTAAGAAATTATCTTCTGCTGTGTTTAAGTAGTTTTTGATTAGTCCAATATGTAATTACACAGAAGTTGTGTCAGAAGAATGTCCCTTTCCCTCTATAAAAAAAATCGTAAAAACTTTTGTGATCACTTTATTTCAAAACTAATTGTCATTAGAAAGTAAAACACATAAGGGTGCCTCTCATGCAATTGGCTGCTGCAGCAGTACCCAACTTCATAATTTTATTTTTTTTCTCTCTTTCTATTTGGATTCAATGACTTTACTGCTGTGGAATAGATTCTTTCATTGAAATCTGTTCATTGAAACCAGGAATTTATCACAACTCTGCCTTTAAATGGCATTGAAAAACAGCCACTTTAAAAGGAAAGGATGATGAGGAAATTAATCTCAGGCAAGTTTTTCTTGATAAGGAAAGAGAACAGAGGCTTCTGGCATTTATATGCCAAAAATCAACACATGGAGAAAAATGAGTATTCCACATTGCTGTGGCAAGAACCATTTTTCTATTAAATCAAAATGAAGTTCTGAATAAATATGTTTTCCCATGAATCTAATACACTAGAGAATACAGTAAAAGAATAATGACCTCAGAATCCCCCCACAAATAAAACAGTAATTAACCTAATAAAGAGAATATTCAGGTATTCATCTTCCTTGCAGGAAGGAAAAAAAAAAAAAGGGACGAATAATAGTACTGTGTACAGATATTCTGTAAATACCAAGCATTGATAATTTTCTCTCTCTCTTTCTCTCCCCCTCCCTTACCTTTATTCATTCCCTTTTCCAGCTTTGGCAACACGCAGCATTTCTGGAAGGAGAAGATGAGAATCATCTCCCTTCACACTGAGTTATACTCTAGACCCAGACCCTATATAATGTGAGGATCTAAAGAATCAATCTTCCAATTGCATTTTAAACTGAAATAATCTTTGGGGGTGAAAAAAAAAAATCCTGAATGGATCATCCTGACAGACATGCAGTGGAGCGTTGTTTCTTTAGGCACAACCCAGAGCAGCTGAGTGGGAATTAATCCCAGTGTGGTTTCCCATTGTGGTTATTCGTGTGTTGAGCCGTGACCAAGGGGCTCCTCAGCCTGAGCTTGGAGCTGTGCCTGCGCTCTGGCCGTGCGTGGTGCTGGTGAGGGCTGTGAGAGTGAGAGAGAGGTCAAGGAGAGCAGGAATGTTCATGGACCATTCCACCTGCCCCTGGCTGCTGGGGGCACAGGGAATGGCTCTGGGAGAGGAGCTCTGCCTGCTCCATGGAGCATTTCCAGGGGTGCAGCTGTGCTCAGCACCGAGCACGATGCTAAAGAAAAGAGCTTCTGTTGTGCTGGTGAACCTTGCTGGGCGCTTGTGCCTGGGCTTCTGCTCCCTTGTTGCCAACAGATCCACTGGAACAGGAGCACAGAGAGGTTGGGGCTCTCTGAGGAGCCTCAGGGCTGGCTCTGCTGGGGTGTGCTCACTGTATAATTGTGTGGAGGATTAGAGGAAGGAATCATTATGCCAGCCTCATTTTTAAGAAGCTGGAAATAAAAGTTTAGGAAATCACTGATCTGGCCAAAAGCACATGTGCAGCCTCAGAAAGACTAACCACTTAGTGCTGAGCCGCAGTCCAGGGGCTTAGCCATATTATAAACAACCACTAAGCCCCCAAGACTCCTGTCCAACTGACCAAATGAAAATATCTACCTTTCTTCTACAGTAAAAAGTGACTGTTTTTATTTTGGGGGTAGTTTCTGCATTTGGGTGAGAGCAAAGAGCGAGAGGAAACAAAACAGGTTCTTAGTAATGGGTAGGATGTGGGCAGTGGTGGCACCAGAACAGCAACAGGCTTTACAGCAGCTCCTTTAGGACCATCCATGAGCTTGGGCACTGCTGGTGATGTCACCAGAAAGTCCCAGGGGAATGATGCTCCTACCTGGAGCTGTGGCTCGGCTGCTGTTGTGTGCTTCTCATATTGACAGAATGCCTGTCAGCTCCAGCCCCCAAAATAAGTTCTAATATGGCATATCGGGGTGGAAATAATAGTGGCTTACATAATTGCAATGTTACTGACACAGCTGATGAGCTGATGATGTTATTTGCACAGCAGTGATGACATTCAAGCCCTTGCTGACTCACAATTACACGGTGCGCGCTGAGCCCGAGCAGGATTTAAATTACCAGGGGAGCACAATGAAAATACAGTCTCTTGACAAGATGAAGGTGGGGGAGCAGTGGAGAATGGCTTAAAAATCTCTTTTTGGTGGCTGTGGCGTTCGCTAGTGCTAATTCATGGTTTTTTACCTTGCACATTTCATTTGAAGAAAGTAAATTGGAAGCATTATGTTCTGCCTTTTTGCCTTGATTTAAAACCTGCCTGTGCCCGCTCCTCTGCTGCCTGGCTGTGGTGAGGCACCTTTGGGGCTCTCCCTGGGAAATGCAAATTTCTTGAATCAATAGCTTCATTTTCTTCTTTTCTTTTTTTTTTTTCTTCCCCCCTCCCAGTAGAAGTTTAAATAAGAATACACGTGGGTGGGAGTAGGTAGGACACCGTTTGTAGCCAGCCCAAACATGATGAGTGTTAGAACAACAGCTGAAGGAAAATGGATTTTGGAAAAGATTTATTCCTAAGCAGAGCAATAACTGGCTCCAGACTGATACTGAGACAGAATCCCAGGGATATATGGCTGAATCCTGCAGCTGCCTTCGGGCCAAAGCAGCACTGAACCCCAGGTGAAGACTCTGCTGGGCTTGGCTCACAGCACAGTATTCACTGCTGGCGTTAGCAGTGATTCACATGAGGCTCATTTTGGGCATGATCCCAGCCCACACAGAGATCAATAACACCAGGTCAGTCCTTTGCACAGTTTGGATTTGGATTGTGGTGCTCACCTGGCGTGCCCTGATCCCCAGGAGCACCCACGTGTGCCACAGGCAGTGCCGGGCAGGGGGGCAGAGGCTTCACAGCTCATCTGCAGGGCTGTGCTCAGCTCCCTGTAGCTGAACTTGCTGCCTGACATCCTTACAGTGAAGTCCCTTCAGTCCTCTCCTGGATGTACAAAACCACACTTTTCCCATCTGCTCTTCTGCTTTATGGTCTTTTCCTCAAGTGCCTGGTGACCTGAGAACTTCTGAAGACAAACTGGGCTTCACCCATTTTTAATCCTCTGCTGCTACGGAGGATTAACATCTTTCTTTCAAGATATTCTGAGTATTCCCTCCACCCCAGTTACTCACAGCATTTCTGCTTTGGATCAGTGTCTGCAGCTGTGGTCCATCTGGAGGCTCCTCAGTGCACAACTGCTGCATCTACTCAAGTTCCTCACATTTCTTCCTCATTAGCTCCTGATTTCAGGCTGCTCCTGACCCTATTCCTCTCACTGGATTTTTCCCTCTGTCTTTAGTCTGGCCTCTGTGATCAGAGGGAGCAGGAAAAAGGAAATGAACAGAATGAAGATCAAATGGAAAGAGGGAAGAAATAAAAAGAAAAGATGCCTTTTAAGCTAATTACGTGCTTGGTCCACAGCACAACCTGTAGGTGCTTTGGGATCAAGGCAAGCAGAAAAATGTAGGGTTCTGGGGGCAGAAATTTGAAAATGAACCAGGTCCTCAGGGTTTATTTTGTACTCTTCATGTTAATATTGTACTTATTTTACATTGCCCCCAAATTATTTGTGTTTCAAATTCTTGCACCAGTCACGTGTCATGGAAGACACCAACACTGGAAATTGTTGAGGAGAGGCAGAACAAAAAGCAAGGGAATTAAAATTAAAGCACCTGGGCCTCTGCAAGAGCACAGATGGTGGTGTTGGTGTTTTCAACTCTCTGCCTTCACTTTACACCCATGAGTTATCTGGGGCCCAAGGCTTAGGGGGAATTATGAGAGACAGATCTCCAGGCTGGTGGCTGAGTGAAAACCTGAAACAGGACAAGAAAAGCCAACTTGTCTGGCCCACCTGAAGGAAATTACACTACTTTTTTATGCCAGAGGAAAGTGGGGAAGGACAAGGCCTCTGTGTGTGCCCTTGGAGCCAGAAGCTGCTGTAGCAGTGGCACAGCCATCAGCACAGACCTGCAGCACTGACAAGTCATGTCTCAAAGTGTTTCTGCTCTTTTATTCTTGGGGAAAATCAGCTGAATGAGCAGGGTTGTGTCTGCCTCTCCTCAGTGCCACACATCAAGGCGTTTCTATTCCGACATGGAGTGAGAAGGTGAAAAGCATAATTAGTGCACCAGAAGTAGCTGGATGGACTGTAAGTCAATTACTTTGCTCTGAATCTCAGTTCTGAGTTTGCTGGGAGAAGAAAATGATCAGTGTTCTGTGTGAATACCCAGCTGATCAGCTCATTCTTTACTGAAATGGTTTTCCATTGGTCTCTAAGACTGGTCACAATCTGTAAATACTGCTGGTTTTGGTAGATGTCTAATGCAGTTTCTGTCTGCAGTGGAAACACGGGGCTCTTTGGGTAATACTGCAACAGGATTAGCTGGAGGGATGAACTGCAGAAGGCTTATCAGCTGAGACAAAATGTGGTGTCCCTCTGCCTTAGGGTTTGATTTGAACCTGCAGGAGTTCTTGAAGATGACATCCTATAGATTCACACACAGATAAGGATCACACAGGCCTTGTTTGGAGCATATAAAAATATTTCTGATCCTGCCCTTTTGTACCTGCTGGCCAGTGATGGATAAAGGGGAGTGCCTGGCTGCTGTGAGTGCTGAGCCCTGCTCTCTGGATGCCATCCTGATTGATTTGCTTGTGCCGTGCAGGGAGGTGGAAGCAGCACTTGCTGGCTGCAGCTGAATTACAATCATGGCAAGATTTCACTGTAAGGGACTCTGGAGGTCACCTGGAGCAGCCTCCTCTTCAAAGAAGGGCTTTGTGGGGACTTCATTCTCCATTTCTGAAAAAAAAAAAACTTACCGCATTTCTGGTCTGAAATTTCCTGGGTGCTCTTGGTGTGCCCTGAAACACCCCAATGCCAGCATATCCTTGCTCTTCCTGGGCATTCCTTGGGATAAGACATCCCACAGATGGTTCCTAACCCTGTGACAGGCACTGACTGCAACAGGGGGATGCTGTGAGACCATCCATCATCCCACTGCTTTTGTCCAAGTCCTGATGGGCCACAGATGTCACAGAACTTGTCAACCTTTGCTGTGAGGGGCCCTTCCAAGGAGCAGATGTCTGTGTTACTGACTGTCCAAAGGAAGATTTCATCCAAAAATGGGGGAGCTGTTCTCATCACAAGCTGGCTTGAAAGCACATATAACTTTTAACAGACCAACGTGAATTTATTTGAGTACAAGTGCATAATATCAGTTATAGAGTCTGCTAAAGAGTTTGGAATAAAATGAGAAAGAGGCAGAATCCAATAAGGAAAAACTCCTCTAGGGAAATAACTTCGTTTAGAACAAAATTTACTTGGATAAGCAGCAAGCAGACCCTGTAAATTGTTATATCATTAAAGCGTGTCTCGCATGGCTGCGTGTGTGTGCATCCTCTGTGGTGTGGTGCCTAAACATCCAGACTTCCCAAATCCCAATACAACTCTGAGGAGCCATGCTCAAGGAAGAGACAGGTGTTTTTGAAGATGTCTGCAGGAGCTATAAAAAAAACAGGTAATGGCAAAAAGGATCTTCTGGCATACAGACTCTATTTTTATTGCTTGGGAGCTTTAAGTAATAGAAGGCAAATGAGCTGCCTTCAAACGTGAAACACCCCTCAGTGTTTTCCTTTGTCTCCCATAGGTGCTTGCTAAAGCACTCCTTGGAGTGACTACAACCAAAGGAGCAGCACTTGAAGGGTCTGTGAGTAAGCAGGGATGGCTATGCAGGGTGTGGAGGAGCAGCTTGAGAAAAGCTACTGATCTTTTAATAAAGATTAAATCCCAATCTATACTTCCCATTAAAGTCAGTTAGAACAGAGCTTGCTAGGTATTGGGGGGGGGAATAAACTCCTGATTTTACTGTTTTTGTGCTAAGTGAAGGCAAGGGAGGAGCTCTGCCCAGGATCTGAGCTGCCCTGGGCAGGGCTAAGCCTCTTCCCTGTGCTTGTTTGAGCGCCCAGCTGTCACCTTGGACCTGCTGTTGGAAGTGTTCATACAACTGAGAGGCAGATCCCAAAGATCTGCTGTCCCTCATGCTCCATTCCTGTGCTTCCCCATGCCTCGTTTGCACCACAGCCTTGCCCTAAAGAGGGAATTCTGACAGGCAGCTCCGGTGTGCCTTCCCACTGTGCAGGGATGAGCTCGGTGAAACATGGAACCAGTGTTTGCCTGGAGGTCCTCAGCACAGCAGCAAAGCCCCAGTGCTAAAAGCAGATGGTGGAAAGAGTCTTCGTTGATGAGGAAAGGAAAAAAAGTCACGTTGATGCTGCTAATGAATTACGCTTAATAACTACAGTAGAACTCAGACAATCCTTTAGTACTTCACAAGCTCTCCTGAAACCCCTGTCCAGCAGAGTGTTTGCTATCAGCAGCCTTGTTGATTCACACCATTTTTCAGAGCAGTAGCAATTCCTGGTAACAAGTGTTTATAGGGCTGGAGACCTTCTGTGGTCGAGGGCAGCAGGTGAGCACGCTGCCCGTCTCTAACTGACAGCACTATTAGCAAGGGCTGGGGAAATGTTTACCTAAATCCTTATGCTGGACTGGCAATGCCCAGAATTGCCTGTGATTTAACTGCCAGACAGCTACAAGCACCTACATTATTCCTATTTTAGGACACTTACTGCTTACTTGCCAGATTTGCTGCTATTTAAAATTATTCTGGTGACTTATCACACTTTATAGCTTGGTGGAATGGACCAAAGGCCTCCTCAGCACAAAACTCCTTCCTGACAGCATTAGCAGTGTTCTGTTGGAGCTACCATGGCCCTATTATGGATGTGGATGATATCTGTTATAGACTGATTGATTTAGCTGAGAAAAAACGATGCTTTTATGTACAGAAATTTCATTTCCTTCTGGTGTGGAGCAGAAAACTTCCCATGTCTCCTTCAAGCCTGAATAAAACCTTGTGTGCTCCAAAGTTCCTGTTAGTAGCCACAGCTGCTGTTTTGACATGGCAGTGCTGGTCTGTGCTGAGGCAGAGCTGTTTGGTGTCTGACCACCCAGCAGCTCAGCTTCGTGGGACTCTGGTGTCTGGAGGGTGGGAAATGGGCAGGGTGCAATTGCTTCTTCCAGAGTAGAAATTGAAATTTCAGAGTAGAAATTGAAATTGATTTTGGGGAACAGGAGTATGGATAGCAGCTGAAATCCCACTGTCACCTCTCTCTTACTCAAAAAGTTCTTTGAATCCTGTTGTGCTTTAATTGTCCCTGTGGTGGGGCTGAATTTATTGCTGGGACTCTTGGATTGCCTACAATTCTTTAATATCACTGAGCTTCTGCGGGGCAAATATAGTTTTCTGCCCTTGTACTGTCCCCACTCCCTCTGCTTGATCTAAAAACTTTACTCAGCATGAGGTTAGAACCTCTGCCACATTTTTTTTTCTCTCTCGAGGCTGTTGCTGATTCAGAGTTAATCCTTTCCAGAATGTCTCAGTGTTTTCTGTAATCTTGATATGAAGCCACTCTTCAGTCAACTCCAAGGAAAATTCTTGCATTTTTTACCTGGTTGTTCTGCTCTTGGTTTCCTTCACTCCTAGTCTACCTGAACTGGTGCCACTAACACTGTTTTTCTTTTGCACTTGCACTTTTCTGACTACATTGCACATTAGACTTCTACTCCTGTTTCAAAAAATATCCTTTCCCAACCCTTTCCCACCTTTTGCTTTCCCTTTTCACAGTGAGTCCACACATTGATAAAACACACAGCCCCAAACAGGGAATAAACCAGGAACTGGTTTCCTTCTCTAAATTTGGGAATAGCCAAGTTTGAGCCAAGAAAGTGCACTAGAACTCAGTGGCTTTTGAAGCCTGTGTGAGCTCCCAGTGGCTGTGGCGTGGGCTTGGACGACTTTATCAGGTGTAACAAAGTCATATCCATCAAAAGCTGCTGGAGGAGCCAGCAAATGCTATTCAGCAGCATGTCCACTTCCCATCAACATGCCATGAATCTCCCTCCTTGCTCCTTTGGCTGACTGAGAGCCCAGCAAGTCTGTGGCCCTTTTCCATGGCTTGATTTTCAATTAAGAGATAATGTCAGTGGAAGAGCACAGTTCATCAGACGTCCTTGTTGCAGAAGGCAGAGATGTGGCGAGCAGAGGTCAACTGCTCAAAATCTACATGCCTGGCTAAAATATTGTATAATATGTTCGCTAATTTTACTTCATTTTATATTCACATATATTAGTGCAGCTTTTGTTATATTCTTATCCTTATGTAAGTTACATCTGTTCTTTTATTCACTCATCCATGTTTGCTCTGCTTTCAGATTTATGAAACAGGCATTCCACTGAGCTCAGCAAATGATGGGCATAATAACTTATCTAAATTGCAAAGTATGTGATGCCCTTGAGGTAAACTCAGTTGTGAAGGTTTTATGAAGTGTCTCACATGTGGAAGTGGAGGAAAGTGTTTATTTGCCAACTCCTGTCTCTCCTTTGGCTGTTCAAATGATGTTAAGAGGATCCTGTGAAACTGCTACAAAAGCCTGGGGGCTAAATGGAGGGGAGAAGTAGAGCTGCAGTATTATCTTGGTAGAGGAAGCAAAGCCATCCTGGCACTTCCACTTACACAGCTCTTCCCTCGTTGGATGTCAAAAGTTTCTGGTTGGCAGGCTCTGAAGTATCTATTTATTTAATGAAATGCCTCTCACTGTAACAATATTGTGAGGCTTTATTAATGAATTTATGGTTAGGAGATAGGAAAGTAATATCTTTTTTCTTTCTTTCTTTTTTTTTTTTTTTTTTTTTTTTTTTTTTTTTCACAACACTGCAGAGGGGCAAAGGCTCTGTAGAGGAAAGGGGTGCTGTTTTACTTATCTGAGATACTCTAACCACCTCTGCCTTCCTGTGGCTGCTGTAAAGGCCTTCATTGACCATGCAGAGTCCTGATTCCTTGAGTTATTCAGCTTTACTGCCAGTCCCAGCACTGATGTGCTATTTGGGGAGTGTCTCCCTCTGCTTAATTCTCAGTGTCTGGAGTTTTGTGGGACAGAGCTGAGTTATCATCTTAATTTCCCTCAAAATCTCTTGGAGTTTCCTGTTCATTACTGCTGAGCCTCGTGCATCAGAGATCATTGCTTAAACCACTGGGCTAAATAATTCTTGCTAAAATAATAAATTCAACTATAATTTGAATTAAAAAGAGAATTTACACTTTAAAGTCTAGTAAGCAGAAATACATTTCTACTTTTCTTGACTGGTGAAGACTTAAGCCCCTTTTAGAAAGAGGGTTTGATTCTTTTTTCCTTCATGTTTCCTATTGGCAATTTTAGGTGGGATTCCCATGCATAAGAGGGAGCTTCAGAGAAGTTCATTCTCATGCAATGCTGAAGTTGTGATATTTAAATACCTTCAAGGCTCAATTTACAACGTATTTTGGACAGAGCCAGTAACCAAGAAAAATAATTCTAAGCCTTAGTATGTTCCCTCAAATCCTCTGTGAGCCCAGTGGTCTGGCCAGAAGCAAGTTGAGTTTGGGAATTTCTGGCACCTATAAAAAGAAGGAAGTGGGTAAATCTATCTTAGGAGTGTCCATATTCCTGAAGTAGGCTGTGACTCAGTCCCTCCACTAATTGCTGGAAAGCTTTGAGGGTGTCTGTTTCCCTCAATTGCTGGTCAAATTTTATCCAGGGGACTGTGAGCAGAAGTGTCAGTAAAATTCTGCAGAATAGGGACATTGGGAGACTGACCAGACCCATTTTCCCTGACTCTGAGGCACTCCTCAGGGATCCCTAGGATGTGGATAAAGGCTCTGTGGGAGGATGTTTCTCCCTCTCCCAAGGCAATTTGGGCTTTCCTGGGTCAGTTCTCCTCATGGCTGCAGGCACAGCCTGGTAGCACTGAGAGAAGCACCTTCCATGCTCTGATCTCTTTTTTCCCAGCTAATTATGAAGTAATTTTTCATTTGCTGGTGTTTAAGCTCACAAAATAATTAGCCCATTTGATAAATTAGCTGGCTTAAAAACGTAAATCTGTCAGTGAATTGGATGAGCAGTGCAGCACCCAAACCACTTGAAGCTACAGATCTATTGCTACTTTGTCAGTCCTGTAAATTCAAAATTGTTCAGATTAATTCCAAGCTAATTTCATAAACCCTCCACTATGACAAGAGGAAAAGTGTTTGGGTGTCAGGCTTTGTGCCCTTTGATATCAGATTTCAGCCTGAATGAATTTTTTATGGCTGACTCTGGAATATAAAACCCTGAAAACAATGGTTTGTAATGGCAATTCTGACAGACCCTTTAACCATTTGGAAAATAGGCCCTGCTATAACCCTGCTGCATTAGAGAAAACTGTTGAGTGCTTTCATTAGGTGCAACAGCTGTTTCTATTGCAAAAGCCAAACTTCACTGGTGGGAGCATAGCTGTCAGCTTTCCAGAGCTTTGCATTTATAGCTTTGCATTTATTGTGTAAACTCCTTTATGTTCTGTTTTTTGCTTTCCAATATATGTAAATTCATTCAATAGCAAAAATACAAATAACTACCTTGAAACTAGATGTGTGTGAAGGTTCTTTGCAGGCTCCTGCAATCAGTGTCCTGTGATGAGGGAGCTGAGAAATCCTGAAATTTTGGAAATGGTTCTAGCTCAAGTGATGTGGTAATCCACACCACAGAAAATTTTAATCACCAGATTTAATCCTCCTCCTTGGTAATGTGTTAGATACCTTTAAACTAATGTAAAATTCTTAATTAGAGCTGATTTAAAAAACAACAACCACAAACCACCAAAAAATCCAACAAATCTCTCTCCCCCCGAGCTCCCTGAGTGTTCTCCTGTCTCTTCTATTTAAACAGAATTTTTTCCTAAGAACATGCTGAATATGCTGAAATGCATTTTTTTTTGGAAAAAAGTAAAGTTGATGATGCTTTTCATTTCTTTGTTCTGACATAATGCAGAAAAATATTTTAGTATTATGAAACAAACAGTGAGTTCTGCCTGGAACAAGATGCCTCAAATCAAATAGTTATGTGAGTTGTCAGAAATTAAATGCAAACATATGCTCAGAATGCAAACTAATTTTGAAGCACCAAATTTTGTAATGGCAGGGAGCAGGTTTTAATGCATTCAGTAAATTTCAATCCCAAATATTGAGTTATGCACAGATTTATGTGGCATAATATGGGATACCAGTCCGTTTGTAGATGTTAGCTTGATTTTTGTTAAAATTATACAGAAAAGTATCCAGAGATATATAGAGGATGTACATACATACAGACAAATAGAAAGAAAGAAAATACTTTGTTTTACTGAATTTGCAGTGGGATATTAGTCACTTGGTATTAAAAAATATAGGAACAGCCAAAATTTTAAGGAACCTTTAATAAATATTTAGCTATCTCTGTTTAATTAATTCCAAACAGCCTCTGACCTGTGGACTTTCAGAGTTGTGAAAATCAGGCTGGTTATTCAAACACCTTTGGGTTAAAATGCTGACTTTTGGAAAAACTTTGGAAATCTGTCTTTGATATTTAAGCCTACTGTGTAAAATGGGAAGGTTAAGTATTAGAGAAGTACAGGGAATAGGCTATTTGTAGCTATGTCATTTACACTCATCCAGAGAACAATGTTTATTATATAAGGAAGGAAAATATATGTAATTGTAAAAGTATATATAATTTATATCATGTGCAGCATTCGTGTTGCAAAAGATTCTCATGATCTGTAGGCAGGTGTGAGAAATTTAGAGACTATCCTGGTGCAATGTCAAAAAAATAGGAATATTTGTCCTTTGTTTTACCTCACAAGCTTTTGAAAGAGATGGAACCCAGTCTGTCTATAATTTGGGGCACTTAAGATCTGATTAGTTTCTGAAAACATTCTGTTCTTGGAAAACTTTATTAAAAGCCACTGATCTGACAGCTAACTGAGGCAATACACACCTACTCAGACTTTCTCTAAGGAGAGATAGATGCCTTCTCAAATTGCAATTGAAATAACTTAGGAATATAATGAATGTAATCACGTTGAGAACACCTTGACCCTCCACCCCTGTGGTGTCTCTCAGACATCTCTGTCTTGTAGGCAGGGTCTGGGGTTTCCAGTGTCTCACCTGAGATCTGTCTGCAAACCCCCAGCCCCAAGGAAGGGCAATTCCAAGTCGTGCCAGTGCAGAAATCCAAACCCTCTGTTCCCCAGCCTGTCACTGCATCCACAGTGCAGAGTGAGAGAGCATCCCTCTGAGACCTGAGGGAGCTGTGATTTGCTCTGGTTTGAGAGACTTTGTGAAAATGTGAGACACTCCTCTTACAGCCCAGCCCCACCTATTGCTCATTCTGCCAGGTCAGACTCATCTGCACTGAGAAGCAGCACAAGGCTCTCTGCATTTCACAAATCCTTTCAGAATTAGATTGACCAGTTGCTGTGCACAGACTCCAGAGAAGCATTTACATGTCTTTTACCTCTCACATCACCAAAGCCTCATTTGAGCTCCACTAAGAGACTTAATTTGTTGGACTGAATTTCATTCCCTAACAACTTCCCCCCCCACATCCAATTAGCACAGTACCACTTGTGACAAAGATAAAGAGAATTCTAATTATCAGCCAGAAAGAAGCTATTCAGGTTGGTTTTTTTGTCTTTTTGTGTTCATGAGTTAGACAACCCCATGAGACTATTAGCATGGACAAAGTTCAGCCACAGGGGCTAAATCAAGCAATAAACATGTATTTGTGGCCAGTGCCTGAGCACTAGCAGAGTTCAAGGGGTGCAGTCAGGTTTCAAATAGCAGTTACATTTTTTTTAACCTTTCAAATAGATACGACTCAGGTGGAATTTTACTCCCTAGGGAGCAATATACTCTCCTGCCCTTTGCTGCTGCTTTTTAGCTTCTCAGTTTTAGTCCACACATGTTCTTCACTTTTTCCTTCAAGGATGTCCATGGCATCAGCCATTAGTGACTGCAGCTGTGGTACCGAGATAAAAATTATCAGTGTGGAATTCACACAGAAATAACTTCTCTAAATACACAGATTAAAACCTAATTAAAAAATCATTTGTACGCTGATGATTTTATTACTCATCTTTCACACAATGAGCACTGCCACCTCATCTTTGCTTCAGCCATTACACTGTATTATTGGGGATATAAAATACTTCACAATGAGAAAAAATCCTCTGGAAAATTTGTACTTAAGCCTATACATTTTAATGTTTATATTTAGTAAAGGAAGGCTTAGGTTGTAAAGAATAAAGGCTCCATATTTTATTCTTTAGCTATCTGAGATATTCTGTGTCATACACGAATGCTTTTTAGTATTTTCTCCCAAGGCTAATGTATCATCATTTAAAGCAGCATGTAAAACCTCACAAGAGGACAACAATAAAGCTGAGATGCTTTTACTGTAGCTGGAAGTATCTAGCTCATTTTCCCTGCTTTTACTATCCTTTTCCTTTGGCAAACCCTTCCCTTCTCCCCATCATTCAGCATAACAGAGCATAAAACCAAGGCTGACAATTTCTAGTGTAAACCATAAAAAGAAGCTGAGGGAAAATACTTGGTAATCTGTCCTTCGTGTTAGAAGGGAAGCTAAAATTCCAGGTAGCTGCAGCACTGCCTCACTGTGGTACCCTTCCAGGTCAGTCACAGCATTGTCTCACCCTGCCCCTTTCCCAAACACCTGGAAACGTTTCAGCAGCTCTTAGTTCAGTAAGAGAGACACAAGGCTCAGATCCTTGAGCAGACTCTTGTGAGCAACCATCAGTATTTAGGGACAAACTGGGAGAAACTGGTATTTAATTCCTGTCACATTGCTGTGCTCTAGTAGGTCTGTTCCAAAGTGTTCCGTTGCTTGATGAGAATGCAAACCATCGGTTTTGGAATCTCTTCCCAAATCCATTACTCATTACAAGGAGTTAGACAATATGAGCATTAGAATTTATGCAGAAGTTGTCTTTTCCCTCAAGAAATTGCCTCTTCCACCTGTACCTAGACAGGGAGCAGTCTAATATGAGAACATAGGTGGTAAAACCCAAAACATCAGCATTTAGGCTCCTCTGTACTCTGTACCTAGACAGGCAGCAGAATATGAGAACATAGGTGGTAAAACCCAAAACATCAGCATTTAGGCTCCTCTGTACAAGAGAAAAAAATGCTGCCCTGAGATTCAGCATTTCCTCAAGTTACCCTACACGTTCATGTATTTGAAGTTAAAATTATTTATCTGCATCCCAGCACTGGATAAAGGATACAGGAATCTTCTTTTGAATCTCTAAAGAAATTTGTTATGCTCAATCCCAGCCTGTTTTCCCTGTGCTTGTGCAGCCATTAAGTTGAATATTGTTGGTCCAAACATTTTATGAAATCTTTTGGGTATTTTTAAGTTGTGCATCAGCATTGATGGAAAAAAAAACCCAAAAAAAAACCCCTATAAATTTCTGCCTCTGACTTCAAGAGTTAACCTGTCAGAAATTTTCAATTGCCATAATTTTATGACATATAATCTCCTTCTATAAATCCAGAATAGACAGAGCCCAGAGATTAAGGGTGTTAAGGGCAGAATGGGCAAAGCACAGCTCCTGCATCAAACCAGGCAGCAGAGGAACTGCTCAGGATGGGGAGGATGTTTCCAGTGCTTTCTTTGGAGTAATTCTCCTGAAGAACTGGCTGGGCAGCACTCACTGGGACAGGGACAGGACACTGGCCTGTCACCCCAAGGGGCTGCTCTGACCAGGCTGCAAATTTCACTGTCTTGGAAAACAAGTGAAAACAAGGAGTCTTTCCAATTAGTTTCACTGATACTGGTACATGCCAGTGAAAAGTGCCCATTTTGTCCTGTGGCTTTAATTTTTATCACCCAAAGTGTTTCACCAGCTCTACTGGCAGATAAAATGTGCAACTGCAAAAGTGGGCAGTTGGCAAACCATAGTAATTCTCCCAAAGAAGATATTTTTTGGAAAATCCCCCACAAGAGAAATGTGGCTTTAAAAAAAAAAGAAAAAGTCCTAATTTGATTTTAAATGAAAATAGATTTTTTCTTTTTTAACAGCCTTTCATCTTGATTTATGGTGTACAAATATGGTGACATTGAAATCATAAACCTTGGAAATATTTTCTTCAGGGTTTTTTTCTCCACTTATATTAATTGTTCAGGCTAACTGAAATTACAGCATCTTTGTTTTCCTAGGGTCTGTGAAAAAATACCGACTTAAAAAGGCCTCAGTTGAGGTTTCCTGTGCCATATCTTAGGACTTTATTTATTTAGTTACAAGAAGACTTACACAGAATAGTTTATAACTGAAATGCCTTTGGGATCCTTGTGAGTTGTACTATTATAAATTCAGTGTCTTTTAAACTTATACAAGTTATTCAGTAAGTGATAATAAACATTTGGCATCTTTAGCCCTTTCTAACTCACACAATTTAACTGCCTTCCTTGGTCATAAAGTCTTATCTCAGTTTTTCCAGTGTAAAGTCAGAATGACCTCAGAGGAATTATTTTAAATTTTTATTAGTCCAATGCTCGGTTAGAACTTGGCCAGCTCAGCTTCCTTCAAGGAAAAGAAACGAGATTTCTCTCAGAAATGTTGGTGAAGAGTGAGGATCACAAGGGGCCAGCGTGGGTGCTGTGGCTCTGCCCCCAGGGACACGGGGCTGCCTCTGGAGTGGCCACTGGGAGATGCTGAATCACACCAGGACAGCCCAGTCCTGCAGATGGCTCATCCTGTGTGGACCCCAGCCAGGTGAGGAGGGGACAGGAGGACGAGCAGGCGAGGATTTCTCCCTGCCCCTTCCCTGGATGACTCAGGAGTGCAGACCCAGCCATGGGCAGCGATGCTCTGAGCTCGGTGCAGCTGGGATGTGCAGGGGAACCAGTCCCTGCTGGCAGAGGAGAAGCCTGTGCCATGTGGGCTGGTGTCACCAGGGAAGATAAAGCCCATTAATCACTCCCTGGTGAAGTTATTCTGCAAGTTCTTGCCTGCAGTCTTGTGCCTTCACACTGTGGTGCCTTAACTTTACTGAAATATTCCAGTTACAAGGAAAACGAGCCTCCATTTGCACAGAGAGAACACAGATATATTTTACAGCTGGGTGGCAGAACAAAGAAAAATAAATGAATTCTGAATTAGTGCAGTGAGTGTAGCTGGTAGAAATTTTCTGTCTTTATGCTTGTGAAAAAGCATTTTTACCTTGTGCTCAGTAAACAAAAAATATGTGTTTCATTGAAAGATTTAAAGCTTGTCACTTAAATGCCCCAGCATGGACCTTTGTCCTGCCCAGTCCTACCCTTAAGAGACTGAAAACCTGTCTTGGGTGGCCTAAAGCCTCTCCAAAAAGCTTTCCAGGGAGGTCAGGTTTATGATTACTACATGACAAGATACAGACAAGAGAGTGAGAGCCTGTGCCCAACGTGCAGTGTACTGAAAATATTGTGCCCTGGAGAAAAACCTATCACTGAAATATGTACCAATAACTCAAGACCCTTTAGTCAGTCTTGAAATGTGGGCCTGCTGAAGTTTAATACCAGAGAACTTGAATCAAAAGGAGAATGTCTTTTAATAACACAGTTTCTTTGCAGTGTCGTTTCCCCTTATCTCGAGCCCAGACTTCAAAGTCTGGCAACAACCTCCTGCAGTTGCAGGCTGCTGCTTCTCTTCCCTAAAGCAAGCTGCTGTGAAGCTTTAATTCTGCAGAGCTTAGGAGCTTTGCAGGACTGCAAACAAATGGCAAGGGACTGGCTTTGGGAAAACCAAGACTTTTTAGTTGGATCATCAAAATTGGACTGTATTTAAATGCAAGAGCTGTGGAGGGACTTTTTCTTCTTTTTTTTTCCCCTAGAATGAAATGCTTAAAATTTACATGTACCTGAGCTCCCTGTTTCCCCCTTCATAAAACCTGACAGCCTCGAGGAAGAGTAATCATGTGGTACTTTCTGATTGCAGCTTATTGATGTGCTATCAGGCCTTTAATGACTCCAGTCCCAGCCCTGCTGGCATCACTGCCCTCCTCTCACAAAGGGAAAACAAAGCATGGCAGGCACACAGGATTATTCAGAGACAAGGAGCAAGTCATGGATGGGAGCAGGAAGGAAACCTTTCCTTCCTTCCTCTGCCCAGCTTTAGCTGGATTGGGCCTGTTTTGCAGCAGGTGGCTTCTGAGGTTAGATAACTTAAAGTAGCACAATCTGAATAATTGCAATCATTTTCCCAGACTGATTTGGGGAGGTTTGGGGGAAAAGAAGAGGTTTTAAAAATATGCCCACAGATGAGTCATGCTGGTTCTATAAAAGTCATCCTTGCAGGTGATCAGCACCTCCTCTGATAAAGCACTGAAGGACGATTTAAAAACTACTTCAGGGCTGCAAAAATGAGTTACGGAGCACATTGCAGTGTGGAGCTCTGGCCCAGCCCTTCCTTCCCTGGCTCCCTTCTTCTAAAGGCCAAAATAGGTGTTAGAAATAAAACCTGACCAGCTCTGCATCCTCCCAAGTGGCTTCCTGCAGGCAGGGATGGTCACCAGCTCAGCCATCACTTGATTCATCACTTGGGGCTGCTCCTCCTCCCTCTGCCAGAGGCCAGGGAGGTTGGTGAAATGGAACCTCTCCATCACACTGGACACCAGCTGTGCTTGCCCAGTTTTCCCAGCAAAAGAAGGGAGGTGAGAGGACAGTCACAGGAAAAAAATCTTGTCCTTTAGCCCTGCACCTGGAGGCTCATCAACCCCTATATTTGTGCTGGTAATGCTAAAAGCAACATGCTATAAGCAATATGATATCCAGCACCTTAAAGATAATGCTGCTGACAATCTCTGAAGAGAGGAAAAAAAAGATAGATTTTCTTGCTACACTCTCTCTAGTAGTAGTAGTAGAAAAATAAATATGCAGTCATAACGTTTGTGAAGGGGGGACAGCAGATAACAAACTTGAATGCAATTTTCTCATTTGGAAAAGGCTTTTCCATAATCCCCTCTATTAAATATTACCTAACATATATGGATTGCTTTAAAGTTTCAGTGAAGAGGTTGAGGAAAGCATGCAGTGTGTCAGCTTACGGTTTGTTTGCAGACTAGGCAAATCCAGAGTTTTCAAATATATAACCTTGAGGGCCTAAAACCTGCAGAGGTGGTCTCTGATCCTCCAGGCAGCCAGGCACATGGTAAATTTTAAGTGTGTGAATACAGAAACTCAGCCAAGTGCTTGCATAAAATCTCAGCACCTGCTGAAGTGTTTGATGGATGGCAGCCTTGCCACCATATTTTCAGAAGTATTCTGATGCCAAAAATGCAAATAAGCACCCTACTGAGATTTTCAAAAGCAATTTGGCCTAGATTCCCGACGAGATGGAGCCATTGCATATCTGAATGCTCAGCCCTTCAGAGTGAAATTTCCATTCATCTAATCAGGGTTTTGAATGCACTTAAGTGCCTGAAATTCCAAGAATTGGCATCAATTTTCAAAACCACTTCCAGTATTTTTAGCAGACCTTTGTTCTGGCAGCTCCATATGGCGGCACCCTGATGCTGCCATTTCCATGCGCTTCAGGTAGGTGATTCCAGGTCCAATCATGAATTGAACACAGTGAAAGGAAAGTTTGGAATGGCATTTATTTTTTCAACAAACTCTGCCCTGTTTTTAAATTGAACCTCTCTTCACAAAGAATCTTCATCATTTGATTTAGTCTTGGTCTTGGTTTTGCAGAAATTTGCACTGGGCAACCATCAAGTGTGAACACGGTTCTTTTATCAAAGCTAAGAATTTAATAACAACTCTGATCTTGCTTTCTATACCTCTTACAGGAACAGTAATGGAAAAAAACCTCCATTTTCTTTAACTTTTAAAAACCACACATAATCCTGGTACAGTTAATTTTACACCTTTTAATCTAATACCTAAGATAATTGTGAAATAAAAGAGTGTGTGCTGGAGACCAGCAGAGTGATGGAGCTGTAATCTGGGAGTTCCAGATGTGAGAGCAACTGTGAGGCAGTGGACTGCCATTTCCATTAGCTGAAGGAGAGAATCAGGCAGTGCCCAGGGAAAAGGAGCTCTGGTCAGCAGTTCTCTGGAGGATTGCAGATAGCTCCATCAGCTGTGTTTGGAGAGGTTAATTGAAACCCAAGCATCACAGAGCAGAGAAGCCAGCACGGTAGGAGATACCTCTTTTGAGAGAAGTGTGCTTTGATTAGTCTATTAATGAAAATGCCAAGAGCTTATTATTCTTCTCAATAAACATAATGCAGGGCTGAATTCCAAAGAGAGCAAACAACTGAAAAGGAAAGGAGAGATAAAAGACAATGATAGCAAAAGGACCATTATGTAAAAATAGTACAAACAAGATAGTTAAGCTTGTGATAATTCAGGTGGAAGGTCTGTGGTGTGTTTTACTCAGAGCAGAAAAGACAATTCTAAGATGGATTTTACAGAATGTGTCAGTGAGATATTTGGTGAAACAAAGGCCTACAACAGCACATAACCTGAGGATCCTGGAGAGTCCTTCCAAACCCATTTTCTCATGAACTGTTAACCCAACTCTAAGAGGGGAGACTGGCACAACCTCCTTACAAACTACATTTATCACTTGAAGAGTCCTTTTCTGAGGACCTGACCTAGTATTACTAGGAGATACCAGCAAGGAGAAAGTTTTCTGTGCTCTCTGATATGTGAAATTATAACTCTGACCCTATCTAGTTAACATGGTGCTGAAGCAAGGGAGAAAATGGAGCTCAGTCTCCACCCAATCCTTGGTCTCTGAAAGCCCCAGGCAGAGCTGTGTGCATTAAAAGAAGGAGAAGCAATCAGTTAATGAGGAAGAAAGAGAGCTCTTATCAACACCAAATAGTCTCAGACATTTGAGATGCAGCAAATGGTTTTTCCCTGCTATTCTTGAAATCCACCCAAACCCTTTCTGTGCAAGCACTAAGAAATGAGAGTGTTGAGTCATCAGCTCAGAAAGCAGGTAACAATCCTCTCTCATCACGCTGTGTCTGTTGGGGGCTTCTCCAGTGATTAAGAAAGTAAAGGCTAAAAGAAAACAATTTTTTCTCTGCTTGACTCTTCAGAAAAATAAAAGGGCAGGCCACGTAGCTCCAGGAAACAAATTTGGCATCTGAGCCAGCACTCACTCTGCGGACACAGCAATGCTGTTTAAATTTAGAGTAGGTTGGAAATAAATAAATAAATGACTGACAAGTGTTTTTTTTTTTTTTGTGGTTTTTTTTTAAGGGATTAGAAGAGGTTGAACATTGTCAGAGGTGGTGTTTCGGTGACAATGAGAAATGCAGAAAGAGAAAGTAAATAACTGTGCTGGCAGGAAGAAAATTTCCACAGGGAGCTGATCCGCATGATGAGAATTACATGAACTGTAGCAGAATTCAAGGGGCTACTAAGCTGCAGTGAAAAACATAATAAAGTGACCTGGCAATCAGATGAAAGCGAAACCAGCCCAGATAGCCACAGTGAAGGTCAAGCAAGCAGCACACTTAAATGGAGACTCAGTGGAAAAGAGGAATTGGGTAGCAAAGGAGCCCAAAATGCAGTACACAGAGCAAGAGTTGTATTCTGGTTAGAATACAGACTTCAATAACAGAATTCAGTAACATATTCAGATAAGAAACAGGTAAATGATGATGCTGTTACTTTCTGGATATATCTCACCCCTACTGACTAGTATTTCAAGGAGAATTTAAAATAAAGTAAAAATAAGCAATTGATGGATTTTCTGTTGAGGACTTAATTCATAATGGGCAGCCTCGCAAGAGGGAGCATTCCCTAGAAAACTTTTTGCTGCACAAATTCCTTTTAAGCTAAAACCAATAAAGGTGTTTATTCCTGGAGGCATCTTTGAAGATCTTCTTCTCTGGGAAGAAAGGAGAGAATGAGGTCCTGCTGCCCGAGGATCATCCCTGTGACATCCTCCCTCTGACCTTGGGATGAAAAAGCACCCACACAAAGCAGATCAGCCTCTGCTGGATGGAGCTTACCTTGGCTCCTGCTAAACGCCCAGCACTAACAGCCAGAACAAAGCTTTCCTTGCAGAAAGGAGCTGCAGAGCATGTGAGAGGAGTGAATCATGTGTCCTTTCATCTATTGAGAACTTCGGCGTGATACCCCCACCTTTTCCTTTTCTCTGTATGCAGGAAAGGAGTCATCCCTTCTGCCACTTCTATTTATAAATAAAGTTAAATTGCTGAGTGCTAAAAAAGAAAAAAATTAAAAGGAAAGCAAAGTTTGGTCAGCCTGGATTTAAAGCAGGATGTGTCATACCCAACACTCAGGGCATGTTTGAGTATCAGCTTAAAGAGCACCACTTTGCAAAAGTCTGGAATGCCCCCCATTAGTACTTGCCTATTGTGAAGACTTTTCAACTGTTTTTCAGCTCAAAAATCTGAATGAAGTTATGCCTTGCGAGCAGCTCTGCAGTGCATTGCAATAACAAGCAGGAAAAACCCATCATAATGTTTCTTTAATGCCCCTGGTATCCTTCAGGAAGTGTGTGTGCTGAAACCTGTCTGTAGCAAATACTTTCCCTCCACTTAAAAAATAGACAACAAAAAAAAAGAGTGAGTTCTGTAAATGCAGGCATCATGCTGTGAATCATGTGGTAGGTTTTGCTCACCTTTATAGTATGGGGAGTCTAATAAACCCCTCTGGCCACTCTTTCTCCTCTTAAGTAGCATCATGTGCCATCAGCATGGGACTACAGCAAGAGAAAGGCAAACTTGGTGTGTATAAAGCAGTGGAAATTACCCCAGTGAAATCACTTAATAGAATAACTGCTTGTCAGTGCTGGCAGTCTTGGCTGGGGTTTGAGTAGCTGCAGGTCTGACCAGCAGACATCTTTTAAGGCAAATAAAATAACCCTTGTGCCAGGGTATTTCTGGGTAGATGAGGTTTATGGCATTTGCCCACCAGCTGCAGATGAGGGGCAGACTGTGACATTCTTTCTCAAATTGCTTCACAATACCCAAATGTCCCCTTGATTTAAATGGAACTGGCTGTTCTTTATGAGAAAAGGGTGAGGGAAGAGAAAATTCACTGCTTTTTAAACCTCTAACTTCACATCATACCAACACTGGGGTGTGTGTATAAAGCACATAATTAACTATAGGGTGTGTGGCTGCACAACTGAGGTGGCAGAATTGCCTTGAATATTAAGTGCTGCCATGGCTTAGTAAGACCTTCTTTAGTCCTGAAATGTTTTTGTTAAAAAAATATCTGATCAGGACAAGAATTTGGATTGTACATTTGCATCTTCAAATGAAAAAGATGACAGAAAGGAATGTTGGTTCTATTAAAAAAACCAAAGATATTCTTTTATCTTAAAGTAAGTTGTAAAGCTTAGGTCCGTAGCTGAAGTTTGTCTTGCAGAAGTTTTAAATTTAGTTTGCATGTGCCAGAAGTAAGATGGAGTCACATTTCTAGCTTAAAGAAAATTTTGGAATAGTTTTAAAGAATCAAAATTGGCCAAGTCTTTCAGCATCATAGAGATGCTATCCTCAGCAGCAGAGCTGCTCTGGTTCTGTGTCTGTGTAATTCCCTTTGTCTTTTGCTCTTTGGCTCTGCTTGAGCCACGTGGTCCTGTTCCTCCAAATTCATTTACAGAGTAGGATAATTTTGCAAAATACAAAAAGATACCCTATTTCAAAGTTTCTTCTCTTCCTGGTACACTTTAGAGACGTACAAGTGTGACAGAACCTTACCTCTAAAAGCTCTGTGTCATACCCAAAGGGAGAATTGTGGACTCAATTATTCTTTTCAAATTGCAGTTTTACCGGGGCTTTTAGAAAGGCCAGGGGTTTATTCTGCAGCCAGCACCCAACCCACTGTCTGTTTGCACTTGTAGCTTCCTGAAGTGCACTGAAGTGCAGTGCCCACAGCAGTAACAGATATTTCACCTTCCCAAAGATGCCACTTCTACCAGCCCACACATCAATAACCCGGGCTTTTGGTCACCCAAAGCCAACAGCACAAGGCTCCAGGAGAGAACTGGAGAGAAGCAGCTGTGTTTCCTTGGGGATGTCTGACCCTTCTCCTGCCTCCCAGCCATGCAGGCACTTTGTGAGCTCCCATTTTGGGAAAGCACTGAGCACCTTCACCTCCCACCAACCCTGTGAGTTCAGGCACTTAGCGTCGTTCCAGCAGCTGCTCTCCGGAGCTAAAGGAGATGGAGCTTCCTCAAATATCCAGCTAATGTTTCTTCCTTGCTAGGGGTTGCTAAGTAGCAGTTTTTGTCAACCTCCTATCTAAGAATATAAATCCTGTGATTTGCTAAGACACTCCTGACGAGAAAATGGCTCCGATTCCCTGAGCTCAGAAAACTCCAACCCGGTTATTGCTGGGGAAAAAGCATTAACATTAGCATTCACAATCTGGGGAGGAGGAGAGGCTTCTTCCTCATATTTTCAGGAGAATAATTTAAGAATTGCATTAAAACAGTCTAGTCTACATGCAAATTTGATTTTTGACCTTTTGTGCTAATCAACAGCCATGCTGCTAAAAAGCTGTGTACATTATTGCAGCAAGTATGGAGTGGAATTAACTAATATACATTGAATGTGGCTGTAGCAGATTTGAAGGTTATTTCACATACTTCCCCACACAGGGATCAGGATCTAAATCATCAGCAATGCTTCAAGGATCAATTATTAACTCTTGATGGAGATCCTGGTGGAATGTGTAGTATACTATCAATATTAAATATAATGGGTAGTTTCGGTGGTTATGCGGACAAGGGATATGATACATTAGACCATAAAAATTTGACAAAATTGCATGTTAAATGACTTAAAATAAACTGGGTACTGTTAAATAATTAGGATTACTTGAAAAAAGTATCTAAACCCCATTTGATCTCAGCTCCTGGTGCAGTTCATGGGGTGTTTCTGGACATGGGAGGAGCATATGCGCAGCATGAAGTACCTGCCTAAAAGCACAACATCATTCCTACACAGAGGATTCTGCCACCACACATCACACACCAAAAAGAAGTTTTTACAGTGGTGCTTCTTATAAAATCCATGACAATGTTTTTCCCCAGTTCTGTCCCCAGATTGTTTTGTTTCTTCTTCCATGGTAGGACTGAAAGGTGCCTTCTGGTCTAGGAAATGAAATAAAAATACCATAGACTGTGTGTTTTTTCACATTCATTTTCTGTAGAGGAAGGTCAGGATGAGGATGAACTGGAGGAGTGAGGAGGATGGGGAGACTTCTCTGGCCAAAGAGAAAAGGGCCTTGAGAAACTCCCCAACCCTCCTCATCCAGCAAGGATTGTGGAGATCATCCTTGAGCTATCCCAGCCTCTAAGCAAGTTGGTGCACCTGAAAATATTGGCAGTTTTCTAGTTACAGACCTTTCCAAGTTTTTTTGTTTCTGAAACCCACAGTCAGTGAGTACTGCTGGGCAGGCAGGCAGAGACTCAACCCTGTCTGGCCATGTGTGAATTCCATGAGGATCTGGAATAGCAAAATGAAGATAATTTCCAGTGTCACATTTCAGCTGTAAGAGAAGCTACTTGGTTTTGGGGGAAAAAAAGAAGGGACTGAAATGGGTTCCAGAAATCTTGCCAGAACTAAAGAGACCAAACCAACCCACCCAGCTCTAACAGAGTTTTGAAAATCCAGACTGTGCAACCTTTTGCATCAACAGCTTAAGTTTTGCTGATGCATAAGATAAAACATGTTCTTCCCATCAATGCACTTTTCAGTGCTGATCATCCAAAGCATTAAGAACTCAACCCTTCAGAACACATCATCCGGATCTTTTAGCTGCAGAAGGAGCTGTTTTGTTGTTCCCTGACTTTGTGAGGTTTCATTTCCTACAGATTTGTGCTTTTGCCATCAGCACCACCAGCACAATCCCAGGTTTCCTGCACGTCCTGTGGGATCTGCCCAGCTGGCACGTGTCAGCTGTGTCCAGAGCGTGAGTGCTGCTGTCACCCCTGTGTGTCACCGACCCCAGCAAGGACAGATGCTCAGAGCACTTGCACAAAGCACCTTTGTGTAGGGAGCTGGACCAGCTCTACCCTCCCTTCCTTTCCCCTGCAGAAAATAAACCCAGATTGAATGTCAGTGTCACTTCTCACAAAGGAGTGCTCTTTTTGCAGGGAGCTCTGCTTTTAAGATGCCAGGCTGTGTGGTCACAGTGACAAATGGAGAACCCCACTCAGCGCTCTCCAGACTTACCCTGACATAAATCAAAGCAAGTGGACCTGATATTTCCCTTGCAGCATATTCTGCTGCTGATGGATTCCCAATTTCGTGACAAACTGCATTGTACACTTGGATTTCGATGTGTATCTGCTCCTTTTCCTTGGCAATAGGAAAACTTTGAAACCAATTCAGACCTTACACTCTAGCAGAACTTAGACTAAAATTGGACAGATATTTGTTGCAGAATAGGAAGGGTATTTAAAATAACATGTTCGTGAGATGCCTGGTATTTCACACCCACTGATAGAATAGGATTTTCTCCTATTTTTAATTTCACCTATGAGAGATTCAGACCTGCAGTTTGAGTGCTCAGTGGTACCACGCTGACAAAGAATTAAACTTGTGGCTTGTGATGGTTTTTTTTTTTTGGTGGGCACTATGATTTTAGATTTTAGATTTTTATTAGATCTGAATAGATAAGTTGAGTAAACATTACAGACTTGGCTGACTTCACCTAAAACTGTTCTGAGTTACCTCAGCATCAAGTGAAGGAAAAGGAGCTGTATCTGCTCTGCCTGAGAGGGCTCTCAGGACAGCCCTGATATGTTTACATATGTTTTTTTCTTTGCCTTTGGTACCATTTAAATCCCAGAAAATTCAGAACCTGTGCTCCGAAAAAAATAAAATTGAAGTAATTCTTTTAACTGATAGATTTTTGTAAAAAAATATATTTGAAAGCAGAACTGGCTCTAGTCTGTCTGCTTTAGAATTGACTAAACCTCTATAGACTGGAATCTTTTATCCCCCCTTTTTTTACCTTCTTCCTTTTTGTTATTGGAAAAGGAGGAGTAAGGAAGTGACTGGTGACACTTTCAGAATCATTCAGTGATTTATGAACACAAACTGAGTTTCAGTGCAACACTTGCACACTTTTGCTGCTTATGTGCTCTTGAAAGTCTCACCCTTGCTGTAAATTGAGGGAGTTTTATTTTATGCTCCTTTTAATGCCAGTACTTTTGTCCCAGGAAATTCTCCACAGTCCCATCAGCAAGTAAATGGAAGACAGGGATTTTACAACTTTCATGATAGATAAATCCTCATTTTCTCTCTTTGAACAAGCCCAAAGCTCCTGCCAGAAATCCAGCACATGGCTGGTCTGCAAGTTGCAAAACATGATCTAGATTTCTACTGGTTTTCTAAAGTTAAACAAGAATGAACAAAACAAGTTTGCACAGTTTTATGGTGAACACTAGGTTTCCTAATTACTATTTGTGTTTTAGAAGGAGATTTTATTTTACTATTTTCTCCAAAGAATCAGGCTGTCTCCTTTTGGAAGCTGGGCAGGGTTAGGGCCATCTGACTGGGGTTTGCAGGAGGTGGGCAGCCCCTCAGCCTTTTGGATGATTGTGATGGAGGTGGCAGTCAGCTACACTCAGTTTGTCTGGCAAAGGTAGAGGCTCTCCACAATCTGACGTGGAAAATGTACTTTTCCCTTCAGGTTTCTCAATCACCAACTCAGAGCCAAGCCTTATCAGGGACAGCTATGTTCCAGGTCAGCATGTTAATGACAAGAAGAAATGTCTTTTATCCCCCTGCCAAAATGTCATGCCCATTCCTCTTGAAGAAAGGCCACGGTCACCAGAATTTGGGCATCTCTTTCCCCCAGGAGAGGCTGTTGGAGCTCACTCTGCCAGGAGGTGACAAGCTAAAGCCCTTGCTCACTCTGGATCCTGCTTGTCTTCAACAGGATAAAGGAAGCCTGGCTCTCTGTTCCCATCCCTGCAGCTGAGGTGCTCCCAAAGGTGGTGGTCAGGCCAGCAGTGCTCTCAGAAGGGAAAGGTGAAGGGAAGAGAAAGGTGAAGGGAAGGGAAAGGTGAAGGCCCTGCTGCAGGGGTGACCATCAGTGGCCACGGAAATCCATGGAGCTGGGAGTGAGCTTGGGTCTCCTGGCCACCACAGCACTCTGCAAAGCTGCCTTTGAACAAGAGATTGGTTGCAATAATGAAATTCAGTCACACGAATGTGGCACTTCATGGGTAAAAAATGTATTTATGGGGACTTGCAGTGTGAAGTCCGTACTTTGCCCTCAGAATTTGATTACCAAAATCATGGACAATCACAGAGTAAATCTCAGATGACAGTTTTCCCCCCAGAAGTGCAGAAATGCCTGAAGCTCAAGCTTCAGACTCTCTAAGCGTCCTTTTAAGACACAATCACAAACAAAGAGTACACAGTGCTCAAGACATCTGCTGTTACCTGTGAATATGAGCTGCATGTAATCAGGGTGCTCTTTAGCAAAGTTTTTATTTGCCTCCTTTATTTTGTCAGCCTTGTCTCCTTTCACAAATGGTGTGTACATAACTGAAAAAGATACTTCTGCAGCCTAAAAAAGGCAAAGAAATGATACATTTCTTGTTGGGTAATGGCTAGTTAAAAAAACCACCAAAAAATCCCCTACATTCTCTGATATTTTCCTTTTAATAATTGCACAGTCATGCAAAGATAACATATTTTGGTCCTGAATATTAATTAGAGAGGAATTTAAATTAGTTCCAGAAAACACTGCCTATCTATACTCAGAAAATCAATTTAATGGGGAAAGAACATTTGTAAACAGTTTTCAGTGCGGCGAGCCTCTGTCTTCAATGAGGAGAAAAGTATTAGCTAAATTATCTCCTAGATGAAAAGAAAGAGTGATTCCATGCTCTTTGAAGGTCACAGCTTTCATCTGATGGTTTTATTCAGTCCTTGGGAGCTGGTTAAAAAACACTAAGCATTCATATTACCCCTTGGGTTGGCACGAATCAGACACTGTGCCTATACGGAATATTAGTCTTAAAATATTGCATTTAAGCACCGTTTGCATTAAGAGCAAAATTCACTCCTGTGCAGAGGGCAACACGAAGCTTATGAACCTTTTCATCCCCTAGAAATGACTCACATGATGCATTGTGCTGGCCTGGTGCAGAGAGGTGGATTTCACACTTGGTGGACCCCAGTGGAGCTGGAGCTGCCAGGAGGAGCTGCCAGCCTGGGAACTGCCTTGCTTGGCATCTTTATCCACCAGAGCCAGGGAGGCTGAGCTGCAGCTCCTCCTGGGCTGGGGTTTGGTTCAGACCACGTTCAGCTCTGCCTTGGCTGCGTCTCCTCCTGTCTTAGGATGGAAATGGGGGTGTGTATTCTATTCCATCTGTCAGAGCTGGGCAGTTCTCCTCTGTTCATGGGGCAGTTTTTTCTTTGTCTCTCCCACAGCCAATCCTCCCTCCAGGAGATCTCTCCTGTCCATGGCCACTGAATGTCCCTGCAGGGCTGATCAAATTCCATCATCCTGTGGGGAGATGCTCCGCCCAGGGGAGGAGCCAAGCATTCCTACCTGGATACAATCTGAGCCTGGAACAGCACAGCAGCCTTTGCCCACTGCATTCCCAGAGGAGCAGCTTTCTCCTGCCCTGCATTCCCAGAGGAAGAGCAGGCCCATCTCCAGCAGCCCTGGAGCTCCAGAGGAAAACTCCAGCCTTGTGCAGGATCCCTGCTCCAGCAGAACCACAGCTGGCACTGCAGGAGGGCTGAGCCCCCATGGGATGGGACTGTGCCACCACCCTGACACACAGGGTGACAGGGCATGCTCTGACTCTGGCAGGGGTTTGTTTTCTTGTCTGTACTATTACATTTATATTTTTAATTTTCCTGGTAAAGAGCTGTTATTCCTATTCCCATATCTCAGCACTAACACAGTTAACAGGGATGGCCAGAAAGGCATGGGAGGAAAGGATATCTGCATTTCAGCGGGGGGTGTGAGTCTCCCAGGACCCCTGAGGTGATTCACAGGGGGTGTCACTGTGGGACCAGCTCTGTGTGTTCCTGACAAGCCCTCCTGGTTGTTCTCCAGTCTATCCCTGACCTGAGTGAATGATCCATGGCGCAGTGTGGCCCTGTGAGTCATCCCTTCAGCTGATGGCTGCTCCCACCATCCCAGGATGGGAGGCTGAGAGTGCCAATTAGTTAAGTATCCATGTCCTTCTCTCTAATGGCTTTAGACAACAGGACTCTGATAGGGTTTTATGCCAGTTTATTTCCATCCTGTTGATTGATACGGGGCGTGCAGAAGTACTGTTACAGTTGGTTTGAGTAGATTTTAGGTTAGGCTGCCACACGTGCACCCTGAGTGCTCTTACACTGATTGCTCTGCCTGGATCTCGAGGGTGTCACTGGGGATTTGTTTATATTTTGGATTTCTATATTTAGCCAGCACATTATCCTGCATGTATTGGAATGGAAGCAGTCTGGAGTGGCCAGTTTAGCCCTGGAGCATTAACAAGCTTTGATGTGTGTAATAGTATCATGGCCACCCGTGGCAATAATAACACTCCACCCAGGTGAGGAGAAGATCCAGCTTTCCATGGGCAGAACCATGTTATCCATGGTTAATGCCACAGATCTGGAGGTATCAGACCAGAAAATAACAAGTGTGTCCTCTTGCCAAGAGCTTGGGGGGACACACGAGGGGATCTGTGCCCATTCCTTCCCGTGGTGAACTTACCAGTCTGCACTGATTTACAGGAAAGTGATTTTAGGTTTTCTTATTTCTGTGGCTTTAATTATCTTGTTGTTCAGGGCCTTTAGAGGATCATGTAGCAAACAGTGCCACCAATCTAACTTTCTAAGACACGTTTTAACAAAAACTTTTCCAAGTTTTTCTGAATTTCACGTGTAAATATAGACATTGAATTAGGTCAGCCTGATTTTGTGTGAGATGTGGGGTATTCTGCTTATTCTCTGTAGGTTGGCAGCCCTTTTCTAATCCGGATTGATGTGAGCATGTGAGTGTGGGTTTGGGTGTATCCACACATTTCAGGTTTAAAATAGGTGGAGTGAGGGAGCGAGGTGAAAAAGCGAGTGGCTGGACCAGGCAAACTCTGCAGTCTGCAAAGTTCACTTTTGGGTTTAGCATCCTCAAGATCACTTCAAAGTCACACTTTGGGATCTCTGCATTGCCTGGTACCTGTGGCTACTCTGCACAGCAAACAGTGAGAAGTTCTGAGGGCAATTATGGTGAAATGTCAGCCAATGAGGAAAAGAACAGATTAATCATTTCTGGTCAATACTGTTACTGAAGGTATTCTTATTATTACCCAAGAGCATTTTCTCCCCAGGCTACTGACTCTGGACATAGACACTATTTGTTTTATTATCTTCTTGGATTTTTATGGGGTAAAGTCTTTAAAGACATAAAACTTCAGCCCATAAAAACTTTGGAGGAGAAAACTTTATATGAGGAAATCCCAGAGGATTTTTCTGCTCACGCCTTTACGTACTGAAATCTGTCACTGTGGATGAATATCTGGCAGCGTGTCCAGGAAGCAGAGATGCCTCCAGAACATTTGTTGTGCTGTGCACATGTCACTCAAGATACAGAAACACCGAGGAGAGGATTGGAAGGGCTCAGTGGACTTCAGGAATTCCTTGCAGAGAGGGTTGGGCAGCTGTTTTTTCCCCATTTGCACGTGTTTTGATGTCCTTGCATCAGAACAGGCCTTTCTACAGTGTCCTGTCAGGTGCAAGAAGGAGGATGTTGCTTTTCTGGCCTCAGAGTGGAAGGAGTGTGAGGCTCTTGTGAGTGTGGGGGAGCTGCTAAGCTGACAAAATGATAAAGAAAGATGATTTTTTTTTTTTAATATCTTGCAACTGAGCTCTGCAGCAAGTCTCATCACGTGGAGCTACACTACAGCCCTTAATTCCAGAAAAGTTAGAAAATATGAAGTCCTTGAGGTGATCTTAAAATATAAGAAAGAGCTCCTCTAGCAAGGTGCAATAATGGATGTAAAGGCTGTGACTGACACGAGGCCACTGAATGTGGTTAACTTCAGCACTGGACAGAATCTATTTCTCCAGCAAAGATGCAAAAACTTGCTTTAAAAGACTCTGCAGAGTAACCTGGTGATGTGGAAGATTTCTTTTTGTAGTTATGGGACTGACTCATGCTCTGCTGTGTCAGGAGGTTTATATCCCTGTTTTGGAAGTGTGGGGAATCAGAGAAATTCTGCAGAGAAACCATATGGAGACAAAGTGTCTCAAGGGGTATTTATATTGTCAGCACTTCTTTAAAATACCAATTAATTCCTTCACGAAGCACAAGCTTGAGGGATGCCTCAGTTACAGGTTTGAGGCATGTACTTTGCTATAGTGAAAAATAAAAAGCAAGAAGACATTCTTAAACAACAAACTTTGGTTTTGATCGAGTTTTAAAACCCATATTTGACCCAGAATTGTCTCATACTCTTCTCTGAGCCTCTTGGCTATGCAATATCCAAGGTTTTCTTCCCTGTGAGGGTGGTGAGGTCCTGGCACAGGGTGCCCAGAGAAGCTGTGGCTGCCCCATCTCTGGAATTGTCCAAGGCAAGGTTGGACAGGGCTTGGAGCTGCCTGGGATAGTGGAAGGGAGTGGAACGAGATTGGATTTAAGGTCCTTTCCAACCCAAACCAGTCTATAATTCTGTGATTCAACACTCACTAAAATTCAGTTAAGAACTCATAAAATGAATAGGTAGATGCAAAAGAAAGGAACCTTCCCTATGCCAGCTTCTGATGGCAAATGATGGAACTGCTTCAATATTTTTATGAAGCTCTTGCCATTTTGCATTAGAGCAGGCATAGAAGAAAAATGGCACTGTAGTGAAAAATTCTTCATAACAGTGAGAGTGGCTTTCCCTGCCACAGTTCCTAACCTTAATCCTCTTTAACTACAGAAAGGTTTAATTTGGAAAATCCAATTATCTTGACATCTAGAATTAGCCAAAAATTTAGATATCTTTCTAGTGCCTTATCTTGCAGCTGCAGTGCACACTCAGTCCCTGTCTCATTTACAGTACAGCAGGAACTGATGCTTTTATTGATGATTTTTATTAATGCAATGGTATCAGACAGGCTAAAGCCATTAGCCTCTTCTATGAACTGCTTCCACTCCTAGGCTGGTAGTTAGAATTATGGGTGCACTGCAGTGCAACCTATGTGCTTTTCTCTATATCTTTCCAACCATAAAAAAGTCTCTGGCAGTCTTGCCACTAAGTCTGTGGCTGTTGTGATATGAATATCTTCTCACCAGCGTGATCCTCTTACAGAACTTTTATTTTATATTTTTTTCTGTGGGGAAAAAAATAAGCAGACAGAATGCCAGAGCACATCCCTTTCTCAATATGTTTGTGGTATGAATAAATCATGTATTGCACAATAGATGAGAACCTTCTGCTTATCTGCCTTGTAATGCCTCCCCATTAATGTAGGTCACATCAAATATCAGCTTATTTGGGGTTTTAAGTTATTAAGGTATTTAAGTCTCTGTGAGTTAGTTTGGATGCAGCATGTTTTGAAAGAGGATTTGTGGAGCAGATCCGTGTCTTCCCAAAGGCAGAGGTGCTGCAGATGCGTTACCTAAGGCTTCAAGGCCTGCTTGATACTCTAATAAAGGATCTCTTTATGTTTGGGAAGAAAGGAAATCCATGTTTTATATCCTTTCAAAGAGATCATGAGTCATTAAAGAAAAATCCTGGAATGCTCAGCGTATGGGAAGGGTGGAGGCTGCTCTGGAAAATCCTTGCCTGTGGTGTCTGTGAACAGGCCAATTATCCTCTACATGAAGCCAGTGTCCAAAACCAGAGTTTTTAACCAGTTTTGTTAGCAATGTCCCCTTTTAAAAGATATTTTTGTAGTGAGGAATACCCCAATTCCAGTGAGACGATTCCTTGTGGCTGCTCTGGGCTCCCCTCCAGTGCTGGGAGAAGCCTTTTGCCATTCCAAGTCCTCAGCAGGTGTTGGGACAGCTCTGCAGGGCTCGTGCTAGGGAGGTCACAGGTTAAACAGCGTGTTGTTTTTGTGGAAAAAAAATAAATTATAAACTGTGCTCAGCTGAGCAGCTTTGGCAGCCTGGGCTCAGATATCTGAACTCAGACAGGCAGAGCCAAAGGTTGAGCACCACTGAGTGATTTAGGGAGATGTAGTCAGCGTCCCCTGGCCAACATCTGGATGCTGCATCCATCAGGAGGTTCAGGCAAGTGCTTGAGAGACAGGGAGTGAGCCTGGCAAGAGAATACTCCTGGGAGAAAGATGGGATATTTGCTGTAAGGGGTTTTCAGGGCTTTTAGCCTGAGGAGGAGAAAAAGAGAGAGAAAAGAAGAAAAGGAAGCTAGAATACAGAAACTAACTGAAGGAGATGTCAGTGCTTCCCAGCACGGAGCTCAATGTCTTTTGGGAACTTAAATGTGAAGAGATGAATCAGACAGCCTGAGATGGTGACTGATGTGGTTAGCCTGTCAAATGGACAGCGCTGCTCAGAGGGTCAGTGGAAAATCATGCCTGAGTCGTTGCAATAGCAAACTACTTCATGTGCCTGAATGGCTGTTAATTTAGTAGAAGCCGAGTTGACTGTATATAGAGATGTTTCTGAAAAGTGACTCTGTCTATTTTTGCGTGGTGTGCTCTGCAGTTCTTCAAGAGCAGGTGTGCAGGCAGAGCCACATCACCAGTAATGATCCCAGGAGCAGCACACATTCCTGCCTGCAGCTCCGTTTCCCAAAGAAAGGGGCAGGTATACAAAGAAAGGGAAGAGGATAATGGATGTGCAACTTCTTAAGGACTTTTGCAATTCAGGGGAACAATGAGGGCCTGAGAACAGCACAAAATGGGTGGGGTTTTGCACTGGCTTTTCAGCTTTCCTTTGTAAATCTTAAAGCTCTGCTTCGCAACCAGTAAAAACCAGAATTAATGGAAAAATTCTGCTTTTGAAATATGAACATTACTTTTGAGCTGCCCTGTGGGTTTTTTAAATGGTCTAGAGTTTTGCTGACCAGGTTGTTCCTGTTGAGAATCCTTAAGACATGATTTATAGGTCCCTGTTACACAGTTACAACCCTAATTGGGTTGATAATTTGTTTAATATTGGGATTTCAACAGCTAGCAACTGCAGCAAGGTATGTGTTGCCTATTTCATTCAGCTAGTGCTAAATAAATCTATCTCTCAAATCAGAGACAATTAATCCATCTGCTTTAATAGTTGTGACATTTAAACTAATATCTTCTCTTAGCATTATGATTCAAGCAGTATTTATTGTATCATTAATGATTTAGTACCAGAAAAATAGAAGTAGGGAGAAAATATGTGGAAGTAGATATTATTAAAGAAGAAAGGATGCAAGAAAACGGTTCAATTCCTTGGTTTTGTGCATGTAGAATTGTTTCTGAAATGGAAATATCAGCAGTAACAGCAGCAGTGAAAAGCTCCCAAATCAGTATCAATATGATAGAAACTCTGTTATTTTATTTGCCTTCTCAATCCAGTTTTCAATTACTCCATATTTTTACTACCAGCAGAATGATGCTGATTTTCTGCAGCTGAGAGTTATGTCTTACAAAAAGTGTGTTCCAAAGGCAGACTGGTCTGAATCCCTGAAATGGCACACAGGGGAAGGGGCCCATTCTGTCCTGACAGAATGTTATTAATTTTAATTTTAACAAGTTGCTTCAGTCATGATGCAATGGGACATGGGAAATGGGATATGGGAAATCCACAAACTGGTCAGAAGCTGCACTGAAATAATCTGGACACCAGTGAGATGTCTTAAGAACAAACTGATCTTCCTGCTTAAGGGACAAAATATTTTTGTTCTAATGACCGTGATAAGGAATATAATTATGTCCCAATTTTCCATCAGGAAATTAAAAGCTCAGTGTTCCAAAACAAGGGTTGGCCTTCAATATGACTATGGATACAGAGGAGGGAGGATTACCTGTTGGTGTTTGTGAGGAGCTACAAGGGAAATGTTATCTCTTTTCTGGCATGAGAAGGTTTAAACTGAATTCTTAAAGCAGCAACAAGCTTCACAGACCCCTGGGACAATACAGACCTGGGCACACCAGATATCAACTTCTGCCAGTGCACCCAGGAGCCATTGACCTTACACAGATTTCCCCCCTGATTTGATTAAAGAAAGGACTTTCCTGCGTGAAGTGTGGCACTGCATGAGCTGCTAAAATAGCTTCAAGAATTAATGAGAAATACGTTTTCTCAGTGATATGATGGCCAGGCTGCCCAGGAAGGCTGCCTGTCAGCTCCTATCAGTCATTCCATTAGGAGGATTGCAAACCATCCCTGCTGCTGCCAGCCTGGAAACCTCCTGCTCCATAGCAGGGCACGGGTCAAGTGTGAGCACACAGCACTGCTGACAGGGCTGGCACCAGCTGGGACTGCACAGGAGGCTTTGGCTACTGAGAGCTTTTCCCTCTTAACTTCCTTGCCTGGGATTTTCACCCTGAAGCTGTGAGATGAGGCTGAGCTCTACAGGAGCTGACAGCCTCGCAGGGCTGGGTTTTATTTGCATTTTTTGGGTGAAGTGTGTGCTGCCCTGTGCCTGCAGCCCAGGCTTTTGGGGTGGAAGCACCTGGTGTTCACAGCAGTGACCAGAGTGCAAAGCAAAGGTCTGAAGGAACCCAGACCTCCACGTGCTGCTGGAAGCTTTCTCTGTGGCGCTGAGCTTAGCTGACAGAAATACTCAAGTTGCATTTTCTGCGTGCTAAGAGCAGCTCTGTGGTGGCTGCAGTCTTGCCCAGAACACTGGGGTTGAACAGGAATTAAAGCTAAAAGCCCAGTTTACTCCAATGCAAATTAAAGGCCTCCATTTGAGCTGCAGCAAATACTTGTTGGCTACATCCTGGAATTAAGTTTTTTGAGTACAGATGGCTATGGAAGCCTGCAGATAGGAACACACAAGCTTTGAAATGCTTTCCTGGGGTTCTGTTAGTTTCTGAAACATATGCCTGGCTGGTGCAATGGCTTTTAGTGTAGGACTTTGGCTGGGTGGGATTGACTTTGGATCTAAGTGCGCAGTGGATGCTAGAGCTCAGCTTTTAGCATAAAATAGGCCACATGGTTTTTGCAATGGAATAATGAAAATAATTAGATTTGTAATGTGCAAATGAGTTAAGACTGAGATATTTATAAATGAGGTAACAATTTACACTAAAATAGGAGTGCCAGATGTTGGTCAGGCCGCGACTTTCAAGATTTCAACCCTGTTTGACAACACTGGGCTTTTTTGACATTCTCAGAATGTATGGGTGTGGTATATTTTCATTCACAGAATGAAATGTCCAGCTTATATTGCACAGTTTTTAACCAGTGGAATTGTTTGCCAAGGTGTGAGTAAAACTGGACAGTTTGGAGAGGGATTCTTTCTGTGGGATAAAATATCACAAGCCTACTGTTTGTTTTGTTGTTACCTGCTGAGAAATTGCATTGCAGACAAGAAATGCTGGGGAGCTTACATGACTATAGTAATAAGTAAGTTTAAACTTTGTCTTGCTGCTACCACTCTGAAGATATTTACTATAATACATTTAGTTTCTTCATTATTATTTATTGCAGTGAACTCTATTTAATTAATCCATTTTTAATCTAACAGACAATACACAAATCATCCAGTGCATATCTCGAGTGGGTTATGAAAAGAAACCCATTCATTTGATGATATGTCAACTTGGAAAGTATATTTTTCAATCCACAGAATAAAATATTTGAACAGAGAAAAAGGCCCAACTTACTGAATAATATTATCCATTGCAAATTACTTTTCCACCACTCATTGGCATTATACCTTTGTCTCAGAGTAGAATGGAACTTGGGCATAAATATTCAAACCCAACACAGGGCATTAGGTATTATGTATCACTGTACAGAAGATCCAGAAATAGATGATTTACTTTAAAGGGAACAATCAAAGAAAGCTAATCAAAAAGCTAATCAGAAAGAATATTTAAAGTTGCCTTGGTCATGATCCATAGGTATATATACAGGGAGAAGGTAAGATGTGCTGAAGGATTTTTAAGCTTTCAGAAATTAATGCATATTATAAATTGATGGAAGTTTGGATTGAATGAGTAAGGTCCCAGTTGATAAATTGGGGCAACACAGGGTAAAAACCTGTAACAAATCATCTATTAGATGGTTAATGGTAAATATTGTGTTCCTAAACTGTTTAAATGGGCATTGGGTAACTTTCTCAAAACCAGTCTCTGCTTTCCTTTTGTGGCACCAATGCAGGAAAGCAGGGGTACAGTTCTGCGGTGTTTTTATGCAGAAAGTCTGGTAATTCATTAATATGAGTCCATGTGGCCTTAAAAATTTAGCAGAACAAACCTTGCAGTGTGCCTAAGAGGAGCTACACGATCACATGGAATGGGTTGTGCCAAAGAAGAAGAAATATGTAAAAGTTGATAATGAAGGGAGGAATTTGAATGTTTTAAGAATGGTTTAAAGAAAGAGGACTTCTGGCAGTTGATGTCAGGGATAGGAGAAGTTCAAAGGAAAGGATAAACCCCATATCAGGAGAAGAAAACCAGAGGAGATACAAGATAAAGACTGCTCTGAGCACAAGGAATAGATCAGGAGAGAAAACACAGTGATTTAGAAGTAGGATAAATATTAAAGAGCTTTGCAGTTGAGAATTAAGGGCTTGAATTTTTTGCAGTAAAGATGTCAACTGAAGGATTCAAATGGTCTGCACAATATTTTGAAGCCATGACAGAAGTAGAAAACTTTTCCAGCAGTTAGAATCATCATATGAAGAAATAAAAGTAGTCAATGCCATGTCAGGTTTTATACCTGAGCCACTGATCAAAGCAAAGAGTGATGTATTTAATCTACAAATCTTTCTTCACAGAAGGAAAAAACAATCCTGTCCCCCATCTATTCCCTTTTCCTTGGAAAATGTTGCTCATGGTTGTGAGCCAGTGCTGGGGCAGAGGAGTAGCACGAAGCTTGTGCATCAATAGCTGTTGCTTTGGTTACAAAGGCACATGAGCATGTATAGTTGTGACAAGTTATTTTCAGCATTTGCACCATGAAATAGAGAGAATATTAATAAAAAAAAAAAAAAAAGATTATGCTACCTCTGCTCAGTCTCTCTGTGGTGGAAAGTCGCAGTGTGGTGTCACATGCTGCATCATCCTGATAATTGCTGCTGTGTGCTCTGATGACATTGAAGTCAGCCCTGGTGCTGAGTGCACAGAACTCAATGCACTGGGAGGGGAAAGGTTGCTGCTGGTGCTGGGGATGTATCCTCAGGAGCTGTTTGGTGAGTGGGAGCAGCACTGGGCACCCAGCTGCCTCTCCTGCGTGTGTCAGCATCTCGGTGCCGCTGAATCCCCGGCGTAGCCCACGCTCAGGCACACACACAAAAGGCACAAAATCTCAGAGCAATCTCTGTCTCCTGGTGAAAATCGAGTGCAGCAGGGGATCAAACAAATGGTTTGATCTCTGCTGACATTTCAAAGCTTCTGCAGTCGGAGATGACAGCGACTTGGGAGAAAGGCAAGGAGTGGGAGTCGGGCACGAACACCAAGGTGGTGCCTCTTGGTACCACAGGGGTCTGGCCAGGCCACACAGGAGCTTCTGCCAGGAAGAGAAATGAGCTGTGATCTCTGGAGTAAAGTATTGATGAGCCAGAGTCCTACCACTGCCCTTTGGCTCTTGCTATTTAGCAGGTGATGGTAATGGCTGGAAGCACTCCAGTTCCCCCTTCACTTCTGGTTCATTCCCACCTTAGCCCAACCACAGCTTCTGGTTTAGACTCTGCATGGAGGCACTGGGGTGAATCTTGTTCTTCACACCACTTTTCCAGCCCTGTTGCATAGCAGGATGGCCTGAAACCCTGGGGGAGAGGACAGCTATGACAGCTTCTCCTTTAAAGGGTTATTCTTTGAAGTTTCATATCCATGACACCAAGAAGGGAAGTCAATGTATACCAGTGTAAAGAGACAAAAAAAAAGACATTCCATTTGAAGAAATGACCCCTTTACAAAATGTGTTTGTGAACTCAAGATTTTAAATGAGTGTGACCCAGTGGGGAAAAAAAATCAAACTGTTCTGTACAGAAGAAATTCTGTGCTAGAAAGTACATACGAAAGTTCAGAGGCACTGCAAACACTAGCCCAGTGGGTAATTCTCTGAATGAGATGCACTTTGCACTCACAGCAGTACTGAATTCCAGCAGCTCCTGGGACTCAGATTTATTCCATTTTTACCAATAAGAATGCAACTAATAATAGTTTGAAAAAGGAAGAATTTGCCATGTGAGGGAAGATTTAAAAAATCACATTCTGATCTTTATTACTCTGGCTTATGTCAGACATATTTTGCACCACTTCACGTGAAGTCCAGATGTAACTGGTGTTCTCACAGAATAAGCCAAAATAAATGGGATCAGAATCAAACCCTGAAATTTTGTTGCCTCGGACATATGCTGTTCCTACAATCCTTAAATTCTTTGTATGGAAAAAGAGAGCTCGAGGACCAGGTCCATTTTGGGAGGCAGGAGGGTTTCCCACCACCTGAGGCCCAAATGCTGCACTCCCTCTGGGGATGAAGGCTGGGTCTTCACTGGCAGTGCCAAACTCCTGTAGAAATGAGCCTGTCCAAATAAAGGATATTACCACAAAATTTGCTCCTCAGGAAGGAGTAGAAACTCAAGTAGAAGGAAGTACCCGTCATCTTGAATTTGTGCTGATGGGGCTGAACAGCCATCTTAAGTAAGTATCACTCAAGGCACGAGTCGCATTAAAGTCAATGGTCTACTCCTCACATCAGTAATCTTGGTAGAGTGGGGTCTTGCCTACTCATCCTTCACAGAGCACTGCAGGTTCCTCTGAGACCATTTGTTACAGCCATTTTTTTGCTCCCCTTCCAGTTGAGGAGTTTGGAAAGGTGTCAGAGGATTAGTACCATGCAAATTGCAAGAGGAAAGCGTCACTAAGGTAGGAAGACTTCACAAAAAATAGCTTAGGGGGCTATACAGTATCCAGAATGAAATTTTATGGCACTCCATAAAATTGAAGTATGAGTCAAGGGTTAACAACCTTGAATTTTGCCCTTAAAATTAGTCCAAGAAAATCTACTTCATTATAAATACGGCGGTACTGTATCGCGTCCTGTTGATTGATATGCCCAAGAGCTATCTTTGTCGGCAGTCTTTTAAGCAGCAATCCTTCATTTTGATCTTAATAGTGAGATAAGCACCTCCTTCCTCATTGGGCTATCAATTTCTAGCTGCCAATACAGATGGATGGGGTCGGGTGTTGCACACACGGTGCCTCCCGTCATGATGAATGTATAGTCAGCAATCATGGCCCTCCTCGTGACAAAAGCAGAATAAATGAGTGTACAGGGAGGGGAGGATGCATATAGCAATATTTAATGCAGGTGATGTTAGAAGAGTGCAACATGAGTTTTTTACTAAAAGATTACGCATAACTCTCAGTCTTTGTCCAGCCTTAAGACAAACATTGGTAAATTTTTTAAACTATCTGCCAAAAAGTGACATTTTATTTTAATAACTTTTCAGTATTTTGCTCTAAGGAAATATTTAATGGATACTATACGATATCTTAGCCTGGCTTTTCTTTTTTTTCCCTTTAAAGTATTTGGGGATGAAAAATCTTGCATTTAAGTACATTCTTTCTAGGACAGCATGAACGTGTGCAATACTCTGTATCTTGGCAGTGTTGGAATACCACTTGTCTATAGCAAATTCAGACATAGTTCACCTTTGATTAAACTATAGTTTAAAACCCACCCCAAACTAAAAGTAATAACCTAATTGAGTATGCTTTAGTACTTCCACTGTCTGTGACAATCATTGCATTGCTCTTTCTAGGCTGAAGGATATTAAAAACGTATTGTGCAAAGGATATTAATGCAGAGTCTTAACAGACTTTAGAAAATCAGTTTGCTTTTATGGCTGCCTTTCTACACTGCTCTCTCTTTCCTCTTCTCTTTCCTTTCCTCTAGAGGTTCCAAATCCAATTAAATGTGACTAGATGTAATTCCAAATTGTCGCTTTAGTCAATTAAACATATAATAATCTTGTGTACCTAATTACTAGCTCCAAAAGTTTATTTGTTGATGTAGTGCTATCAATGTGTACTTCTGCATGTTCCTGTTATCATTGCCTATATATTAATTGTGGTTTGACATTACAGTAAATTGAATTTGAAATTTCCCCCTAGTTAAAAGTCTCTCACAAACAGTAATCCCAATCCGGTTGTAATACCCTTTCAGAATGTACTTTCCAAGGCTGCATTATGTTCTTAATGAGATATAACCAAAAATACATGGATTTAGCAATAAACATTTCAAAACAGGCCCAGTATCAGGGGGTAACATATTGTTACAAACAGGAACTAAATCTTCCCTTAGATGTTCTCATACAGCTCCCATTAATTTCACTGGGAGAAAAGCAATTCAGTAGAATCCATGGATTTTTGCATAAGGACTGGATTTAGCCATAAGCTTTATCCAATGCTCATTCAAATCATTGGCAAGAATCCTCCTGACTGCGCTAGAACAAAGAGCAGTTTCTAATTGAACATCGTCAGCCCAGCCGGCACAGGGTGAACAAAGGATAAAATCCTCATTGCCTTGAAAATAATTGGCAAACTGCTCATGGGCTCCAAGTGGTTTAATCTCAGGAATGACATATGGACCCTGTGGATGAAGCAGAGGAGGTGAGCAAAGCACCCAGCTTTGCCTGCTTGAGCTGGTGATGGTTCTGAGGAAAGACCTTCGGTGTGTCCTGAGCTGCAAACAAGAAATAACCCTGTAGCACAACATGAGGGAAGACTGAATGGATGTGTACTGTTATTCCATGCCTTTGATCCACTGCAAAGCTTCCAGCTCCCATGACAGTGCCAGTGGCTGATCCACAGCTCTGTACATGAGTGGTGGTTGCTCCTGCAGCCTCCTCGACAGAAATAAGGGACTTCCAATCCGAACATAAGCCAGTCTGAAGCACTGAAACTTGTGGTTTTTTTGCAGTCAGAGGCCATTTGCAAGTGGTCATTTACAATCTGGGATCCCATTGTTGTATTGCCCCCTTGGCTGCTGTCATTCCAAAGGTTAAAACTGTCAGGTCCTTAACCCTGAGCCAAGGCCTGGCACTGCTTCCAGAGGTGCACAGAGCTCTGAACAAACCTGACATCAATCCTTGGACAAGTTGCTTCATCTTTTGCTGTTTCTCAGCATCAGCTGTGAAAGGCAGACACTCATATTTGACTGATTTACAGATTTGGTGTGTGAGTCCCCTGGCTCCATCATTTGCTAATCCTTCACAGCCTGCACAGCACAATGCCACTCTGATCATGGCAGAAGTCTCCAGGCATTGCAGCACTCCAGACAAATGCCTTTTCTCTTTATTCTTCCTTCTTAATTTGTCCTTATTTAAATAACCAGAAGCACACTCACATTTCTGGCATTCGTGTTTCGGTTTCCAACATCTGCTGTTGTCCCTGGCAGGTTCCCCCTGCACTGCCCTGCATGGCATCAGGAGTGGTGAGGCACACTCACAAAACCCCTCTGAGCCTTCTGGTGCCTCCATCCCACTTTTGCTTCTCAGTTCCTTGGTCACAGGGAGCACACACAGGTCAGGACCAATCCTTGCTACTGTGACCTCAGGGCTTATCAAGGAAAATTCCACTACTCTAAATTCTTAGAAAAATAAATTTCAATTTCTTTTGAAAAAAGAAACACAAGGATTAAGGCTGTGTGTGTATGGCCTGTATCCAACCCCAAATGCACCCAAGTAAGAGACTTGTTGAAGGTCTCCAAGGCTCAATGCACAGAACCAAAGTGAACTGTGAGATAGGGAACTATGAATTTCCAGGGGAAGGGACACAGGTGGAATTACACTGTCTGAATATGATTACAGGCCTGGGCACTGAAAAATACTTAGGACCAAAACCCCAAAGGACAAATTGAGATGTTTAGGAAAGTTAAAAGCCTGTCTCCCACTGAAATACATGAAGGCTTAAAGCACTGAGCTGGGGTCCTGATTCCTGGTGAACACCTCTCCATATGGCCCATGGAAATCCAGGCAGCAAAGATTTCCACTGAGAGACTGATGAGCCTGTGAGACACTCTGAAACCAGATTTAAGTAAAATATTTACTTAAGGAAAATCAGTTGTTGAAATTACTATTTAAGATCCTCAGACGGTGACCCAACTCATTAACATTTTGAAAAAAGTAATCTCCCAATACATGGACTGATATTCCCAAACCAGAATGAGGGACCACTCCCTGCCCTGTCACGAATCAATATCATATATTAAATGTGATGTGTAATGTTATGCAGTAGGATCAGCTGCTCTGTCATGTGGGGATTTTGGACAAGTAATGTTGATCAGCAACAGACCTCACTCTTTGTACCTTGAGAGTGACTAAATGAGAGTTCAACTGAGCACAAGGAGCATAAGGTACAAAAGAATGGGAAATAACTCCTATTTAGACCATGTAATGCATCTTTCTGCATGAAATGCCATATTTTTTTTTTTTCCAGCTTTTCAAGATCTAGGAATTAATCTCTAAAGAACAAAGATATGAGCTTTCTTCCTACTTCTGACACAAGCACTTCATTGATATTCAAAAATATTTGCCTCATATTTACAGAACCATCCACCACTAAATTTGAAATATGGAAATGAATAAGAATGGAAGCAGTTTTGACAAAACACCTTTAGGAACATTTTAGGGGATGTCAGAAAAAAAGATATGAACTTTCTTCTTTCAAGGTATGAGGCTTTATATTCTGTGTTTTTTTCCCTATTTGCCAGTTCAGGCCAATATGGACTTCCATAACCAAAGCAGGTGATGTGGCAAGCCTGGATCCAAAGGTGTTCTGCAATCTCTGCTCCATCTGGCCACTTGGTGGTGCAGAATAATAAGATATATTTCTCTACTGCTGGTGAGGAGCAGAGCAGGGATCCTGAACCTCTCCCTCAGCCCATCTCCAGGCATGCACAGGACTTGTAAGAGCAGAGTCAAAGGCAGCTTTTGGTGCGTGACGGCTGCTGACACCAACAGCCCGTGCCCAGCCAAATCCTCTGCAGCAGCCACGCAGGTCTGTGGCAGGAAAATGGATGGTGAGGGTATAGAAATAGGCAGAATTTTCTGGAATGCACCAAAGTGTTCCACTTCCAAAGAAGACAAGAGCTTAGCGTTGTTGCTAAATGTTTGTGTGTTCATTTACCGTGGTAAACACTGGGAAATTCATGGGGGCAGGACTCAAGGTCAGCTCCTTAATCCTTGGCTGCTCCCCTTGAGCTGCAGAGAAAGGAGAGAAGCCCAGAAGGGGAGAGGAGGATTTCTCTGCAGATGGCAGAGCCTCAGGAATAATCACAGCCTATGCACATTAGAGTAACTTTCACTCTGCTGTGCTATTCAGCCCTAATTGCTGCTAAAACCAAGAGGCTGATAAATGGCTGAAAATGACCTGTGCATCTACTTCAAGTGAGCTCACCTGGATCTGCAGTCAGTGGTACTAACAGAGGGCCACAGCCACTGCACTGTGGTGTTAGTCCTGTGCAGACCTCCTGTTTGGAAAGGGTAAGTATAGCTCTGTTTTTTCAGTTTAACAGGAACTTTAATATTCCTATTCGGATCAGCTCTGATGCAGACACCTGGGCATTTAGAGATCTCTAAGACAATAGCACTGAGCCTGAGATATAAGATGCAAAATAAGCTATAGCTCTGTTCTGGATGACCTTGCTTATTTTCTTCTGACATTAGAAAAGGAAAGTGATGTTTATAACTGAAATAAGCAGCAGGTAGTAATTTTAATGCAATTATGCTGTTTGAAAAGTGTACAAAATAATAACACTTAATTTTTAAATACATTTGTATATTCCAATTACATGTAACCTCATTACTTTGATGGTATGGAGACATTTGGAAACTGTTACATGAGGAGTGATAAACAGAATACTGAGCAGGTATGAAATTGCTATAGTCTGGTTTGACTTATGTGTAGACTAGCCCCAAAATGGGGCAAAATGTTGTCATATGTGTTCAGTATTTTGATGTTGCTAATTTTTGCAGAGGACTGACTAGAAGTTCCTTTTGAGCATTTCACTAGTGAGCCTTAAATGCATTGGGAAACTGCTATAAAACACTTCTGTCCTGCCAAACCCTCCCAGGCTGGTGATGGGGTACACTTGCTGTCTTTGCTGGAGTTTGAGTTGTAAGCCCGTTGTTAGAAAGTAGAAATAAGTTTCATATGAGAAAATGGCCCCTGTATTTACAATAGATTCATTGTATTTATTATTATCTGGCTCCAACTTTCTGCGTGGTATCGAGATTGCTCTGCAATGATAAAAAATGTTTCTCATTTAATGGCAAGTGCCACTTAAGGACACAGAAGCTGCTTTCCAAACGTGAGCTGAGAGATGCACAGGGAAATCGGGAGCCTTTTAAAATGACAGGGGGTGATCAGGACAACAGCTCCCTAAGCCCACTGAGACTGGGATCTCCATGGCCTGGAAGGAAACAAACACTCAGGATGGGTGTGGTGGACAGATCCCAGGAGGTGTGGGAGGAACCTGTGCCAGTGTTGGCTGCACTGTGGAGCTTTCTGGGGAAAGGATGGGATGAGCTGCTGGTAACAGAGATGCAGTGAAACATCCAAAGGGACGTGGTCCTTGCTTGTTCTGGACTTGCTCTGCTCCCTGAGTTAGGGACAGACCTTGGGGTGTCAAAGGTTGGGTTTACTTCTGGCAGGGGCTGTGGAAACACTAGAATTGAAGGCTTCCTCTTGCCCCTGATGGGATTCTGTCTGATCAGGCTGCTGTTTGACAGTTTCAGGTGATAAAGGAGCATATGTGTGGCACAGAGAAGATTGATGGATTTTAGACATGGACTGTATGTTGGTGTCATAAAATATAGTAGGCCATGTGGCTTTCCTTTGGGCTTTGGCTGATCCCAGCATTTGCCAGAGCTGCTTTCCTGGGCCCAGTTTTTGAAGGGCTCCCAGAAGTGCTGCCCTTCTGAGGACGGAAATCACAAACCATCAGAGGCTCTTGGACCCTTTCCACTTAGGGAAAACCAGATACAATTTCATTCATTTTCCCCTTTTATTCCTAGTCCTGGGTCTTGTGTCCACTTGGCACTGGGTTTTGGGATCAGTGCTCTGGAGCCCCTGGGTAGGCTCTGAGCCAGCATCTCCTGGAATAATGGTGTAAATGAACCCTCCCCAGGTGTGGGAGCCCTCCCTGCCCATCCCTGTCCTTGTGGGTGAGCCCTGAGGGATTCTCTGTGATCAGAGGAGGCTGGGGGATTCTGTTGCTATGACAACAGGTTTGTTTGGTTTTCTTACTAGAACTGGATTTTTTTTTTTTTAAATTTTATTTTTTCAGTTTAGAAAAACTGAAACAATTAGGGTAGAGACAGAAGATAAACTTTCCTGTTTTCCCAAGAGGAGGCCTAGGCAGGATGCACAGGCGGGTAGCAGGGTGGCAGGTGTGGGCAGGAGGCAGGCAGCTGGTATCCCCAACCCCAAGGATTTACACATCTTTCCTTAGCACAACTGTGTGCCTCATAAAACAAACCCAGGCATAAAAGCTAGCCCAAATAATTCACCTTGCTTTCTCACACTTCCTTTTCAAGCCTGACTACAAGGGGACACAGATCTGAACTCTTACAGAGAGCTGAGGTTTACTGCTAGCAGGGCTGGTTTGCTTTTCAGCTGATGGAATTGTATAGATTCTATGATTTTTAATTATTTTTTTCTAACCAGAATGTCAAAAAGCTGAGTCAGCCATCCCACAGCTATTAAGATCCTAAAACTTCTTTCTCCTTACGGATTGCTTACCCCTACTCTATGCAGTCAGATGAAGATGAGTTGTTTGTTCTGGCAGAGGGACAGACAGTCTGTTTTCCCCTACATGTATACAACTAATTTCAAGTCACTGGTGTTCCAACTGGTGATAAAAGAGCTATCTTAAGCTTTTCACAGAACACAGTGACACTGTTAAATCAGCACAGCATTTTGATTAGCAGAAAGATGAGAGCTGTACAGCTTAATGAGAAAAAGGGGCAAAATACCTTTTGTACTTGGAGGTTTAAACCTGTAGTTTTAAAGGAAATAGGTGCCTGTATTTTTCTGTAAGTTGCACATTTTCACCTTACTGCTGATGCGAGGCTATTCAGTGTCAGCAATAGCCTGCACTGTTTGAATAAGGAAGAAAAATTGCTCTCATGGCTTATTGCTCATCTGGTTAGACCTTTCCTTGAGGATGTGTAGCAGGCAGCTCTGAGAGCACAGCCCATGGGCTTGGGGACTTGAAGGACACACAGGCTCTGCTAACTCCTCCTCCACGAGCTTTGAGGTTCACCTTTTGGTGCATGTTCCTTTTCTAGGACTCTCATCCTTGAAAGTAGGGTTGGGTGGTGTCTGTTCTGTCCTTAGAGACAGCACAGACCTCTGAGGTTCTGCTGTGGCGCATCCCCTGGCACAGACATGTCCTTCATCTCATCTTTCCCTGGGGCAGCTGTCACAGAATCATTCAGGTTGGAAAGGACCTCTGAGATCATTGAGACCAGCCTTTGATCACCACCTTGTCATGCAGACCATGGCACTGAGTGCCACATCCAGCCATTCCTTGGACACCTCCAGGAATGGTGCCCTGACATTGCCAGGAAGGTCAGGTTCTCCTTGGCCTTCTCCAAGAGCATTTTCTTGGTTTTAAGACAGAAGTAAGCCCAGGATCCTTTCCTGAACCTTCCATTCTGATTACTGAGGGATTTTTGGTCAGCTGTGAGAATGTGTCCTTTGGCAGGGCACTTCCAGTGGCTGCTGTTGGAGGCTGATCCTATGGCTAAATGCCTTCTAATGCTTAAAATTTCCTGGTAATTCCAGACCAAATTTATACACAATACATTTATGCCCACTTGTTCAAGGACCAAGATGGTCTTTCCACTGGAATGGGTTTTCTCCCTGCTGAGGTTTAAATCTTCACTGTGTTTGTCCAGAGCAGTCTTCCAACATGAGAGATACAAAAAGAGGGGAAAAATATTTAAGTGGCACTTTAGGGAAAGTGGTTGCAGTGCTTTGGAATTGTTTGCAGATGCTGTGACCCCACAGTGGTGTTTCTGGGACTGCCTTGCAGTGCCAAATGGCCTTAGGCTGCACTCTGCCTGGGGCATCCCATCCCTGTGCTATCCCAGAGGCATCCCTGAGCAGCTGACAAAATTCAGAATTCATGCAGATATCAGTCTTTAATTAATTCAGACCTCCTTGCATTTAGGCTCCTTCCTGTGCTTATTCTCCTGGTCCTGGGCTGTGTGAGTGAAAACTGCACTCAGAGGACTTTGAGAGAGGCTTAAATTACAGCTGACCTCTCTAAACTCTGACTTTCTCTGAACCAAAGAATTCGGTCTGGCATGTCTTCAGAGACAAAATCTCAGGGGATCTCAGCTTAATGGGTAGTCTGAGTCAAATGTGATTATCTGTGGTGTTTGTGCCAAGCTGAGCTGCTCCCAACCAGCCACTGCTGCTCTCTCCCCCTTCCACTGCTCTGGGGGTGCCTCTGTGCAGGTACTTAGAATCCATGTGAGGCGTGGGAAGGCAAGGGATGCCCAAGAGCAGGAAAAGGAATAGAATGACCAGTTTCTCATTAAAAAAAAAGGCAGGCAGAAATAAAGTTTCAAGCCACATCAAGGGAAATACAGGTTGGATATCAGGAAAAAGTTTTTTATGGAAAGAGTGATAAAGTTCTGGAATGGCTGCCCGGGGAGGTGGTGCAGTCACCATCCCTGGGTGTGTTTAACAAAGCCTGGATGTGACAGTGGGTGCCAGGGTTTAGCTGAGGTGTTGGGGCAGGGTTGGATCATCTTGAAGATCTCTTCCAACCTGGTGATTCTGTGAATTCTGTGAATAATGGCTTATGTTAACAATGCCCAGGTTTGTATTTCCAGAAGTGTGACTGAGTGTCCCCATGGCATGGACTGTCTGTGATGAGCAGAGCACACTCTGCACCATGAGCAGGGTTTGACTGAGCCCAGTGACTCCAGAGAGATGACAGAAGTGGTGCTAAGCTTAGTTTAACACAATCTGCAGAAGCAGCTCTGCACAGTTGCTATAACACTATGTTAAACTAGGCTAAACTCTGAGTACTGCTACAGTCACTGCTTTTGGAACCACGCTGGAGTCAGTCTGTCAGAATGTTCCTCTCCTTTACAAAATACATAATCTCCTTGAAAATCATCTAGTTTCCTGAAAGCTACTCAATGTGGGGAAAAAAGGCTGACAGTGTTCCCTCCTGCCTGCTGATGTAGTAAATTTACCGATTCCTTATCTGCAGTGACACCAACCACAAATTTATATTCATTTTTGAAATCATATTTATGAACAGCTTCTCTGTTCATATCATCTTCTTAAATATGCCCATGTATTTGTATTACTTCTCAAGAAAGCTCAGTCTTTGAAAGCATATTTTGAAAAAAACCCTCCATTTATTATTGTTACTATTTTTAAACATCTTCAAGCTGACTTTAAAGGGAAAACCTGCCTTTCCTTCCCAGCACCCCAAACAAATCCCCCTTTTCACTTCATCTGTTGGGCTACTGGTGAATTTGGGGGTTTGGAAGCATCCCAGGCAGGATTCCCCACCTGTCACAAAGAAACATATGGTCCTAACAGAGCTCTGAAACACCTGGCTGAGCCTCACCTGTTGATAATTCAGTAGATGACAATTTCTGTCTGAATCAGCACATCAGCAAGATTTCAGGAAGAAGAGATAGTTCCCAGATCTCCTTTCGCATCTCACTGATAACAATCACAACACTTCATTCTCTTTCAACAAACTGTTTCTCTTTCTTAGCTTGGAAACATCTTTGTCTGAATATTGAGCTGTGTTTTGAGATTAAAGAACAAAGGTTGGGTGGGTTTATGGTCAGGGGAAGTATTCCAGATGTATCTGAAACTGCATTTCTTAAGAAATTTAGAAAAAGTGTTTTGGGTTTCTTGCTTGGGGAGGTGATTTCTTCTGTCTGTTCTGTCGAGTGAAAGCCAGGGGAGATTACTTTGACATAATTTCAGTGTGTGTCCTGCTGAAGGAAAAGTGCTTGTCCTGGAGCCTTTGGCTGAAGTCCCACATGGAAAATTGAAGTTCATCTTCCCAAATCCTCTCTGCAAGTCTGCTTGTGTGCCTGGATAAAGTCTTATTCCACTCCCTGTGCTGTTTTAGTGGCTTCAGAGCTGCACCACCAGCATCCATCTCAAAGGATGAGCAAAGTGACCCCTTCAGTCTCTTCCCGAATTCACACTGGCTGCTCTGCCATTAGTTACCTAATGATTTGTGAAATATTTTGTGATATACCTTGTGGTCTTCAGCTGAAAGTCCCTTGTAAGTGTCTAATGTTAGCAGTAATGGTGATACATAGCAAGTCACTGCTGCTTTTCCTCATGCATTTCTCTTTCATTTAAGCATCTTAGGTGGTTAAAAACTTCTGTTGCATGGTGGAACTTGGAGGTTTTTTTGGCAGCAGCAGTGGGAGCACACAAGCAGAGCTTCCTCTTGCAGGCTTTCCTCCTGCCAGCAGTTCCCATTCACACCAGCAATCTCTTCAGCTGCACACAGGCTAAATTTTGCAGCATACCACAGTGTACCCTGAGATCTTGATTATTTTTTTCTCTCTTTTATTTTTTTCCCCCTCTCTCTCCACCCTCCGCTTGGAGCACATCTGAGCATCTGCCCAGGGTTCCAGGGAAACCAGGGAGGTGCTTGTGTGGGTGTAACTTTTATCCAGCATAGCTCTGGGACCTGATCAGGGCTCACACCAGTGCCCAAGAATGAGTGAATGCTCCTACAAGCATTTGCCTAATCACAACTAGGGATGTAATTAGGATTATTCATGTTATGACAACCAGGAGGATTTGATCATGTGCACAAAGCCAGCCCAAAACCCCCACTGATTCTGGAAATGCCTGGACCTAGGATGACAGCCTTACTACTGAGAGCTGGAATGAAAGGGATGGAGAGAATCCATTCAGGAGCCACAAGCAGTGTGATTTGCAACTTCAGAATCTCTCTGTAAGCACCAAGAGCAAGCAGCTTGGTGTAGGTGATTCTGGAGAGAGGCTGGGTTCAGAATAATGCTCCCTTTAAGGATAAGAAACAAATAAGTTTAAATTTTTATTTCTTAAATCATTAAAAGCTCCTGATAGTCACAGTTTAAGACACATACTGTATGTACTTATTCCATACAGCTCCACTCTGTCTCAAATGCAATATGGGCTCTTTCTCTTAACAGCTGTGACAGAGGAACAAGCATTATTCAAATTTTTATTGAGGTTATATTATAAATGCAATTTCATTAGGGTTTTGTGTATTGCTCTAGGGGAAAAAAAAATCCTGTGGTAATATTTTATATTGCTTTTAGCGTGTAGTAATCAAAATTGGTGCAGCACAACTTGATGTGAAGCCCTGCCTCTGCAAACATGAGTGGCAAGTGCCTGACCCATCTACCTGGAGAAAATGTGCATCTGGAATGTATTTAGTGTTAACTTGGAAGACTCTGAAACACTTTCTGCACAAGTGATAGGTTCTACGTGGGTGGACCTTGGCATGTTTCTTAGACCTTAACTTTAATAGATGCAGTTCCAGGTGTAACAAATTACAGGCTTTAAGTCAATATCAGAAAAGATGAAAGGATAAAAATAGAAGCTCAGCAGTTAGATTGGCAGGCAGGGTGGCCTTTTGATGGGAGCAAGGGGAGGGCAGGAGTGACAGCTCCTTCTACATCCAATTAGTTCCACCTGTGAGATCTCCAAGAAGAGACTGGATTCTCAGGTCAGCAGCACTTCTCCTGGTCCTTGGAAGAAAGCTAAACAGATGGTGTTCTAACATGCAAAGTTTAGTATTTATCATTTCATGCACACTTTAAAAAGCACATAATGATAGATTAGGACTTCAGCAAAGAGATTAACACTACATTCTGATACAATGAAAGCCTGCACACCAGCTCTTGTTTCCTCAGTGAAAGTTTTGAATATCGTGGTAATAGAAAAAACTACTGCCTTTATGATTTCAGTATATTAATAATCACAGGCCTAATCCTTTTCCTAACCAAATCATCATTCATCCTCTTGAAATTATGATATAAATATAGATGCAAACACATTCAGTTATGAATTCTCATTTATGAGAACACACAGAACATTTTAGAAGACCAACACTCTTCTCTATGTATTCAACACTTGTGACCTGCATGCCTGTGGCCTTCAGATGGAGCTTTTAAAATAAGTTAAAACCTAAAAGTACCTCCAAAATACCACAGACCTATGAATCAAATTAACTCTGCAGGTTTTCTCCAAGGCGCACAGGAGAAGGCCTGAAGCTCTGACTGTTTATATTTGCATTTGCCAGTCATTGAATAAATAAGAATATTTCTGTTTTGGCACAGTAAACTTTGTCTGAGCAGAGCTGCTCTGTGCCTTGGAGATTCAGTCCTGCTGAAGACCACCCTAATCTGGTGTGGCATCTCAGAGCTGTGCTTTCAACATGTGAAAAAGATGCTCAGAAAACTGTATGGAGAGAAAGCATCACCCTGCAGGAGCTGCCTCGCTGGGGAGAAGGCGTGTGTGTGTGGAACACCAGTGACAAATGATCTCATAACTGCAGGCATTACTGGAGGAAGCACAGAACTTAGTGACTGGGGGCACATCTGAGCACTCCACTAATACACAATGCAAGAAACAGCACAGGATGTTAAAAATGAGTTGCTCTTAATGAGGGAATGAATCACTCTCAGCGCTAATGAAAAGAAAATGCCAACAGCAAATACTGCAGCTCTCAGCCAAATATGGTTTAGATGTGAGGTTTGGGCAATATTGATGGTTACCAAATCAAAATGACCAAAACATCAAATAATATCTGTATTTAATAACTTGGCCAAACCAGTAATACTTATGTAGATGACAACTGGTACTTCTGCAAGCTGTTTCAAAGGAGATTATTGCTGCTATAAACTGTAGTCACCACTTGATAATGATAATATTGATTTTTTTATTATTTTTTTTTAAATTTTACCCCTCCTCTCCAAGTTATGGCTTCTACCACAGATAAGCAATAGCACTATGAGGGGAAAAATTAAAAAATCAATGATTTCTTGGTAGTTAGCAACACATTTTCTGTACGACTTTGAGCAGGATGTGCTGGGATAGGCTTATCATAAATATAGAACTGTGGCAGATTTTCATAGGATTAGATATCAGCTCTCTATTTTTCCATCTTTATATATTATTTTTTACTTGTCTCGAAGAGATCAACTGCTGGTCTCAATCTATAAATTCTATACTCAAAAATAATATAGCATGCCCTAATAGCTTGAGCAAACAGCAGAAGGCTACCTTTGACTCCTGGTGTTAGGATTGATTTTGCTACACTCTCTGAAACCTATAGACTAGAAATAATTTCTGCTGTGTTCCTGCTTTCCCACAAAGTGGCCCTTTGCTGTGCTGAGGCTGCTCCAGACCAGTGGCCTTTGTGCAGAGCAGGGCTCATTTCATGCCAGGTGGGCACCAAAACTGTGAGGAGCTGCCACTTTGCTTTTTAAATCTGATGTGCTTCAGGTGATTTTGGTGAAAAAGCAAAGGAAAAAAAATAATGGAAAGAGGAAGCAAAGGATTGTCCAAACAAAGGTTAAGAGGAAAACCCTAATTGCAGGAAGTTTTCCTTCAAACAGGAGCAGATGGTGGACCCATCTGGCCAGGCAGAAGTATGCCAGGTTGGGCATACTGAGAATGGGCCCATGCTCCAAGATCCACCTCCAGCCATGAGCATCTTGGTACTAGGCTGGTTAATCCAGTAATTAATTAGGAGGGCTGACTTTCAAGAGTGAGGCTTGAAAGGAGAATTGGGAAAGGAGGAAGGTGGTGGACACAGTGGTTGCAGCACAGTCAGAACAATGTCTATATGAGCTTTGTGCCATGAGCAGAAACATCTTTGGTCTTTTCACTCATGTGCCTTTCATGGGAGCTTAATTTAGAAAAAAATAAAGTATTTTCAACACAAAACATCTGGAAATGCTCTGAAAAAGCTCTTATTTTGCCCTGAGAAAATTTTAATCGGCAAAACTGCAAATAAAGTCACTACATCTGAAGATTAAAACTTGTGTTCTTGCCAGGTTTTGCCCTCATCTGTCAAATACTGGGCTAAAGTAAACTTGAAATAGATTTTCATTTATTTTTCATCTTCACTGTAATCCAAAGACTGTCCTGTTAAAAGCCTTTCGTAAATCATTTGGTCAGTTTTTCTCAACAAAACAGTCTTTAAGTAATGCTGTATATCAGCCTTTTTTTGAGGTTTTCATTTTTTCATCCTGACAGCTTCTCTTAAAAATAATGCAGGGTTTGTACTATTATCTTTTTTCAAACTGTGAGGAGAAGGGAAGAAGGCTTCAACTCCCTCCCCACCACAACAATTGGAGTATGCAAATCAAAGCCACATCACTCTGCAGTTTTCTTTCCAGGTTTTCCTTTCAATCTCACCGCCCAGTGTTAGGAGAACTGCTGTGTCAAGAAACCTGGATTGCTGCATCAAAACTGGATGCTGGAAATCACACTGCCTTTTTTTCTAAGGTGCACAGTCTCTGTCTAATTTCTTCCCAAATGCAGCTGGGGTTTAACTCTAATCTGACTGACCTGAAGAATTGTCTCTGCTGTGATCCACCACATCATTTGTGTTTGGCCTTTGCAGGCCAAGAAAAAGTCAATGATGATTTTATAGATGAAACAAGTGAAAAAATGCACTTCACTGCTCCATCAGATAAACTAATTTTTCTTATTAGAAGTGTGAGTAAAAGCTGGTTGGTTTGTGGATATTATTTCTTTATAAGAGTAGCAGCCTTTTCTTTTTCCTAGTTATCCATACTTTCCTGAGATGCTGTGGGGTTTAACAGTTGAGGCTAATCGACTGTTAGAGAGGAATTAGGGGATTTAACAAAGTAAAACTGCAATTCCAATGCAGCCTGTGCTGCTGCAGGGATGGGTGTTTGTTCAGGCTGCACATCCACGTGTTGCTGGCACGAGGGACTGCACAAAGGCAGTCACTGAGCTCTTCTTCACCACCTTAAAGACAATGTCTGTGCAAGAAATGAGTCAAGCAGCATTCAGCAGAGCCATGTCTGCAGCTGCTGTAGATTAATACAGTGCTCTTCTCTTCAGTGAACACTGTCAGTCAGTACAGCTGGTGATCCAGCCTCAATATACCCGTGGATGAACCTGACAAATCCTGTGTAATTACACTGAACTTCAACATTCTTCTTTTTCCTTGTTTCATCTCCATGGCAGGCAGATTACTGTCTGCTGTGTGGAGTCTGCTGTGCTCTGTTCTGTGATCCCAAGGGCAGGTTTGAGAGCTCAGTCCTACCAGAGACAGCCAAATTCCTGAACCCCACTGCAGTCAGGAATCATCCTCATCGTGTTTTTCTGGAATTTGCATGTGGAGCAATGTTGATGTTTTCTTTAAGTGTTATTTGAGGACCTCATGGATGTATGCTTATTTATAGCCAGCTTTTTTGTCCCAAACCATTTCTCTTCCCAGTGCTTTTGTAGGGAATTAAAAGGGGTGTGTCTTGGAGACACAAAACTTGTGAGCATCCCTCTTCTGTGTGAGGGTTTACCAAAGATGATGTCTTGAAGAGGGGAAAACCCTCCCTGATGGAACTGGAAGTGCTGAAAATATTTGGTTGGCTTGTAAGAGCATAAACTGTCTCTGCTCTCTCACAAGAGTGAGGTGGTTTTGGTGCTGCTGGGGATTAGCAGCTAGAGGGAAAAGTGGATGAGGGAAGCCACAAGAAGACACTCGAGGGAAGCAGGGCCTTTCTCCCAAGCTTGATTTCAGCCTCTTGGTACCTGGACAATGTCAGGACCATTGGTCCACGGGGAGTTTCTTTTCTGTTGCCACCAAATGCCTGGCAGGGACTGTGCCATCCTGCTCTGGACTTGGGGATGTTTTTCCCCTGGTCCCTGAAGGAGGGAGTGCCCTACCCTCCCTGCCCTGGCCAGTCCTTTTAAAGAAGTGACATGCAAAATCAGATAACATCTGGATTATAGAGAGAAAAGCTGGAGGACAAAGGGGCCAGGATTGCTTGGCAGATGTATCTGCAAAAGCAACAACACTTATCCAGGCAAATTAGGCAGAGTCCTGAATGAGTGTCTGGTAATCTGATAAATTACTAGGAATCCCTTTTAATAGGATTGGTTGGCAGATGTATCTGCAAAAGCAACTGCATGGAATATTGTTTATCCAGGCAAATTAGGCAGAGTCCTGAATGAGTGTCTGGTAATCTGATAAATTACTAGGAATCCCTTTTAATATAATCATAATCACTGAACAAAACAGACAGAAAAACTTCTACCAGTCCTGGGTGGATGAAGGAAGAGAACCAGATCCTCTCACACTGAGAGAGGGTGCTTGAAATGTCTTTGTGCAGTTGGATTTTTATTTTTTTATTTTTTATTTTTTTTTTGCACAACCCATCAGAAATGAATGCAGTTATGACATCTATGGGCAAGGACTGTCAGTGCACAGAAAAAACCATCTCATGATGTTTTCATATTTAAACAGACAGGAAGGGAGGAAGTGTGGGTTCCCAAAAAAGGTTTCACACAACGCCTTTTCTCTGTCAGTGAAGTGAAATATAACTGCCATGCTAAAAGGTTTTGCAGCAGCAATTTGCTTTGAATTGCAAGCATAAGATAAATATGCCATACAGGTCTCAATTCCTGAGCTGTGAAGGTGGTAAAAAGGAGAATGTTCTCTGGTCCAGAACAAAAAGATATTTAGAAATATCTTGTTTCAAAGCTCCCAAAACATCTTAGCACGAGTGGAGATACTCTGCGTTCCCTGTCTTGTTCTCATAATGTTTTGCCCTCTTGTTTTCCAGCTGTGCCACCAAACTTCCTGACACCATTAGCACTGCTGTCATGTTCAATGTTGTCAGAGTTTTCTTTCTACAAGCAACTGTATGTCTTCCAGACTTTTTTTCCCCCCCAAATGTGCATTTTCTTAATAGGATCCCACCACGAGTTGTGCAGATAAAAGTTTTTGCAAAGTAGCATCATCAAAGTCAAGTGGAATGTAGCCTTTTACCACAAAGGGGAAAATCTCAGCCCATAAAATAAGAACCATGCCAGTGATACGTCAGCCTGGAAATAATACGAGTCAGAGCTGAGAATCAGAATCCAGAGCGTTCAATGGTGTTCATTTAAAAAAATAATAAAAAATTGAAGTACATAGAAATATTTGAAATGCTGCATGAGAAGGAATTATTTTTTAAGAGCACTTCTAGTTTACATTATCCGGAGTATCTCAATGGAATAGCTTTATATTAATAATATCTCATCTATTATGTATATTGCAATATGCCTAATACAATTGCTGAAGTAATTTGGTGCTGCTAATTCTTCTCTTTCTTTTTGTTCCCTTTTCAAAGCGGTAAAAATATTAGGAGAGTAGTTTAGAGCAAAGTATACCTTGCAGTACAGACTTCCCACAGATTAAGAATATCAGTCACTACATTTCTTGTTTTTCTGTTTCAGCGGGTAAAAAGATTAGGAGAGTAGTTTAGAGCAAAGTACAGACTTCCCACAGATTAGGAATATCACTCACTACATTTCTTGTTTTTCTGTTTCAGCCTAAAAATCTCTGTTTTCCTAGAGCTCCTCTTCTATTCTGCCTCCATTTTAATGCCCACTGCCTGCACTGTATCATCACATCATTGCATTATTTATTTTTGATTATTTAATATTTCACTAGAATTCCATTCTCAAGTTACTTTAATACAGTTCTATATTAAAGGTGCAAAATAAGGAAGCTAGGGAGTGCAGAAGTAGCTGAATATTGAATTTTTAGTCTGAATTTTGAATAATCTGGGTTAAAGGGTCCTGGTTGATCCAGTCTATAATACAATGACCAAGATCAGATATCTTTTGAGATGTCTTTTCTTCTGACATATAGTGCATGAAGCTTGATCACTAGTAATTATTTTAGACCTTTTGTGTTTGAAAAGTCACTGGGAAAAAAGCAGAGGATTTAAAAGTAAATCTGTGAACCTTCAGCTGTTTTAGACTTTTCCCCCACTGTGCCTCCAGAAGAGATTCCCTCTGTTAACTCATCACTAAAGCAATCGTGTACTACTTAACAGAGGTGCTATTTTCTACTTCATGTGTCTCCCTATGAATTGTGCAAGAGGCATTAGAGAGCCCTGCCTTCCACTGAACACATGAAAAGGCAGAGCAGAAAAAAGCTTTGCAGATTTATTGCATTCTCTGTGCATAGCCTTTCTGGGAGGGAGGGAGAGAATTGGCAGCGGGTCGTGCTGTGGAGCAGAGTCTGCAAGGACACAGGGAAATCTTTGCTAACCCCTAAAGATCTTAAATAGCTCCTTAAAACACTCCTCATTACCATGAACATATTTTCCAGGCATTATCTAGAGGTAATACTGAAGAAACATGTTATAAAATCTGCTTCCTCTTCCTTCCCTCAACCCTTACATCCACAATTTCCAGATCAAGGGAAGGAGGACAGGGAATGAGGTCCAGGGATGCTCTGGTAGGAGGCAGGTCACAAACATCCTTCCAGGTGGAACTTCCCAGTGCACCTCCCACCAGCTGCTGTGGGCTTCCATGGCAAGAGAGCAATCCCATTGGGAAGAGGTGTCATTTTCCAGGCCATGGTGAGCAGCCTCTTTCTCCTGCTGGCCAGCTGATTCCCAGAGGAGTCCCGTGTGTGCCATGGGCACCAGGTGCAGTGGCAAAAAGCATCTTTCCAATAGAAAGGTTCTGTTTGATTTGTCCCAGGTGCAGACAGCAAGGCTCTCAATGCAGATTTACTTGATCTTGCTCGGAGGGTGAAAAGGCGAGATAAACAAAAAAACCCAAAAAACAAAACCCAAAAACCTATAAGGGGATATAAAATCTCATTGAAAGGGTTTCTTATGTTTTGAAGAACCTCCCTCTTCGGTTGTCCCAGAGTTCGGCATGGCTCTCTCCAATTTCCAATAAATTTAGAGTCTTAATGATTGCTGAGCTGTGCATGTGAAACACCAAGGGTTGTTTTCCCATGTGCTGTCCTGTGGCTCTCTGGGTTCTGTTGTGCCTGCCCTCTGAGGAGCAGGTGGAACTGGGGGACTGTTCTGCTGAAATGCTGTGCTCTGCTTCAAGGCTGTTTCCATCTGGGGCAAAAAATTCAACCACTGACATTATTAGGCTGAGCAACATAAGGCCTAAGCACTAATCTGAGGTTTCTTAGTCAGTTCTTGACTTCTCAGACCTTCACTGTTTTGCCATCTGCTATAATTGAAAATTGCCTTCTGCAACCAAAGGGAAAATCTAATTTCTCAGCAAGCCATATGGGGTTATTAAGATCATTAAACCCTGGTATGCTATAATGCCTGGGCCAAAAGGACCACAGGGCACGTAAATATCGTGTGATTCATTTTATGGCTTCAGACTGCAAGTTAGGAATTATTTTGATGGCTGTCTTATGATGAAAAGCGCTGGTCAGGTAGGCTGCAGCAAATGTTGCTTGGTGAGGTCAATCCATGGCAGGTTTCCTCAGAGCTGTGATGGATGAGAAGTGGTTTTAATAGTTTTTGATCACAAAGGGTAAAACTTTTGCATCAGCCTGACAAATGATCAGCCAGTGTCCTCAATTGTATCAGAGATGCTAAAGGCAGCCTTGAATATTAAGAAATCAGAGAAGACAATTTCCACTTTTTAGGAGGACCCAGACTTGGCTTCCCATCCAGGACCTAAAACTGATGATTGTAGTTTGGACTCCCTTTCTTAAGAAGAGGAAAGCTATTCCCTACAGATGCCTGTTTATGAACCCTTTAAAACTGAGATCCTTAATTTTTTGTTCTGTTTTCTATTTCTGTAGATGTGATGTTTTATAAGATTTCTCTGTAGCAAAACCCACTACTGTGTATTTGATACCACTGTTGGGGAGAATATTAAAGCTGATTCTTTGTTAACAGGGCTTCCAAAATGAATGCAGGAGCTGTGAAATTTACATGAAATTAAAGAAAGAATAGCTCAGTAAATGCAAATAAATGCAGGAACAAATATTTTAATTTGAATTCATGATTAATGCCAAAGGATTACCAGCAAACCATTACAATGTGGTGATGACATAAAAACTCAATGGGAATAAAAATTCTATATGCACTAGTTAACTGATGGCAGGAAGCTATTTTTAGCAGGGCAGCTCAGAGTAATTTAATATTTTCTTTTTTTTTTTTTTTTTTTAAACATAGCAATTGATTGTATTTCAGGTTCTGTCTATGCTAATTATGTCTCAGAATAGTTTTTGCTATTGTATCAGTTCCTTCATTATAAAATGTGCCCACTATGATCAATAGACTTCTTCCCATTCTTCAAGTTATTAAATGAATTTTATTGAAAATAGGCATTACTGATTACCACTTTTCCTTGTGCTGTGTAACTAAAGGAGTTAAGAACAAATTGGTATGATTATATCTAAGAATTAGAGATAAGGAAAAGAGTGAAAAATGTTTCCCTCCTTCAGTTTTCCAGTGATCTCCATCTGACTGCATTTATTTTCTCACTGTGTCAGAAAAATAGAAACCAAAGCAGTTCTGGATAGGCTTTACTTTCTGTAACACTGGGGTCGTCTCATCTTACCATTTTGAAATCAAGATAAATTAAATGAGGTAAAAAAAATATATTTCCTGTTCTCTTTTACTGTCCAAATGGCTTTTGCTTTTTAGTGTTCTTGGAAGTCACAATTAGAATAAGAGAGCAATACTTATAATTTTCTCCAAAATTGGGAGTCCCCTCAAACTTTATATGGTTTTGGCTTTTTTTCCCCCCCCTTTTCTTTGGAAACTATGAAAAAGCATGGCTGGTTTTTAATTTGCACAACATGTACAAAGTTTTTGTTGCTTTCTGACTGCTCCTGGGCATTGATGTTGCCAGCCCAGAATGGTACTTAGGAGTATCTGAAGGATGCACACCCACAACACGTGCAGGTAGGCATGGCTTTCCAAGCCAGAACTGCTTGGGAAAGGGGTGGGCATTGAGTCAGGATGCTCAGACATGCTGTCAGGATGCTCAGACATGCCATGGCTGCCTGTGTGGGTAAATGAACCTGCTGCCACCGTGGTGTTTCCACCCTACACGTTATCCCTCCCCTCTGCTGGGAGCCTCCTATGCCTCCTCTTCTGCTGCAACCACGCTGCTGTGGCTGCACTCATTTGAGATGGCTGCATGAAGGAACCCTCACCCTTCACTAATTGCAGTGTCCTTCTTAATACATCTCAAACGTGGGAATAAACGAGCAGAGGCCTCAGTAATGAAGTGTTTGCTGGCACGACGTGCACACAGAAATGATTGTTGTGCCTGATTGCTAATTAAACTCAGCACAAACCCAGTGAAATCCTAACTCATCTGAAACTAATGGGAATTTTATCTCCACCATGTGCAAGTTTTGTTTCTGGCTTCTTTCTTCACTGCTGGTAGTGCTGGTCTTTGATGTGGATCACAAGTGAGCCCATGAGGGATTATGCAATGGAAATAATTTGAAGCCATCCCTGGCCTAATCTGGCTTGAAGGAGATCAAGTGCTCATAATATTGTTACTGTCATATGAGGCTGGGCATGTTTGCATATGTCTAAATTCAGTCTTAAGTGTGCCACAAACTATGGATGTGTCTTTCCTACAATATCCTTCCCCTCTGCATTGTCAGAGCAGTAATGTATACTTGGCTGTCGTGGCTGAGTGTCTCAAATTCTGAGAATCAGTCCAATCTAAGCACCAGTGCCATGGGAAAGTTGTGTTTTATTGATCCCTCTTTTCTCATTATTAGACTGATCCCTCCTGCACAAGATTTATTCATAGGCTTTGCTTAATTTTTGCTTTCAGCCTAACAGTGTATCAAATCAATATTTATTTTCACCTGTGTGAATTATTCCATAGCAATACCAGGCTTCCCCAGTTTCCAAGAAGCAGATTAGAAGCTCTGCCTCAATATCAGTGGCTATAGTGGAAATATCATCTGGAGATGTCTTCAAGGGATCATCTACTGCAATGCCTTTAGAGCAAAGCTGTACAAGAAACAAAGCCACTATAATATTATAAGACACCATTTCTTAGCTAGAAGCACTTTGTGTAACTGATAAATGGAGAAAACGGAAGTAAAATATACCTTGGCTTTAACTAAAGTTAACTAGAGAAATCAGTGCAAATATATTGGAACATAAAATCTTAAAAAAAAAAAAAAAAAAGCTGTTGGAGAAAGATAGACTTTCTTTCCTATTTTCAAAAATTCAGGTTCAACTTCAGGCTCCCCAAATCTGTCTGTCTTCAGGTCAAGGTTGAAGGGGAAGTCAGAGCTGTTTCCTTACATCAGCAAAGCACTGGTGAACTCTGCCTTAGTCCCACAGGTGGGAAGGCAGAGAATGGAACAAGGCAAGGAAAGCAGAAAATCTCCTCCTCATTTAATGGGAGGACTTGTCCTTCCAGCAAACTGCTACAGAAAGTAAAAAGGATGAGATCAAACATCTTTCCTCCTTCTTGAGCTGTACAGAATTGAACAGAGAGAAACATCATATTTTCTGTTGAAAAAAATACTCTTTTCCTGATAGATAAATCACCTGCTGTTCACCACAGCTGGTGACTTTCTCATTAAATAATGTTCTATTTAATAATGTGCATCATTAGACTTAGATAATCCAGAACTTAAAATTTCAGGGAGCTCTCAGCACTGGCAGAGTGGGCAGGGCCACTTTCAGTCCTCAAATCTGTTTTATCGATCTGCAGACGACCTGATTTCGTATTGCCAGAAAGTAGTAAAAAATTAACTTTTAGTTCTTGAGAAAATTCAGCTCTAAGAAAATAGATTAAGTCTAAGAGCCCTGTCTTTAAGGACAATAACCATATAGTGCTGCTAATGGAAATGCAATTGAATGCCCTTTGCTTGGATAAGCATCCCTAACAGGATTGTTTAGTGTGCAATGATTTCATCTGACTAAGTGACTTCACTGCGAATCAGCTTTAAAAGTAGATTTCTAATGAAGATTAACAAAGTAATATTTATCTGGGCTGTGTGTTTAAACTCTGGGATCATGCTGAGGACCTGCTTTAGAATTATTGCCAAGGGGTTCTCTCTTGGGTCTGCTTTGTCCCTCACCACAGCTTTGAAGTGGAAGGAGGAGCATCTGGCCTGTTTGTCCAGCTCCTCAACCCTAACAAATTTATTTACAATAATTACTTTCTTGTGCCTCTGTAGTTACGTTCCAGTGGTTGATCTTTAGGAGGTACAATGTCAACTCAGCAGGTTGAGATCTCTTTAGATGATTAAGTCTGTCAGGAATAAAAAGCTCTTCAATATATGCATTTTCCTCCTTGTGTATGGTCCCTATGAACTGAGAAGGGTGGGAGATTCATCCACACTTGGCACCTACAGAGTATTTAAGATTTTTGTCCATTGGTCAGCTCAATCCTTTACAGGCAACAAGGGTCATTCAAGGAAGTGTCCCCCCAGTTCAGGTGTGATAAATGTTTTTGATTTCCCGTCCCTTATCTGCTGAGTGAAGTTACACAGTGTATATAATAACACCCATATTTTTAAGATTTTCTATCATCTTGTTATCAGTAGAAGTTATAAATCAGAATATTCATCACTTTTAAGTCTGCTCATGGTACCATATATATCTGCTGAAGTGTCTCTGTGGATAAGGCAGGCTATATGTAGCTAAAAGACCCAGAGAATTATGTTCACATCAGTGAACATAAAAGTATCATCAAGTTTTTCTGTAATAACACTTTTCAGCTGAATTGGCCATGCTGTGACCTCTGTTAAATTTATGGGAATGAGAGATTTGAGGCTTCTCCCTGGACTTTCAAGTTCTTGAATGATTGTGAGAAGAAAAGAATCATTTAGGGATCCCTTCAATATAAAGTGCTGCAATTCAGAGTTTCCTCGAGCCTTGGTGCTGATATGAAGAGTTATGTTTAGACCTGGGTAACCCTTCAGTTATCTCTGACAAAAACCGAGACATGAGTCTCTGAACCATATCTGGACAGATAAGGATTCAGAAAATATGTATAAATAATGTGAAGATTGGGTTCTGTCAAGACTTCTCTAAGACATCTCAGAGTAAGAGTTCAAAGAAACTAATAATAACTCAATCTTTAATCTCCCAGAATCAGAGTAATAATTTTACAGGGATGCACCTGTGTTTGCGACCATCTCACCTCTATACTTTTCATATCCCAACCCCTCTCCTGATTTCTCTGTAGCATTTCTGCAGTAATCCAATGCATTTGAGAGATATCACTCCCCACTTGTTCCATACAAACAGCAGCAACATGCACCAAAAGTAAGATTCAACTTAGTTTTGTAGAAATGGTTCTTTCTGTAGTAAGCAGAAAAGTTTATGAACATACAAAGTAGCCATGGTGTCTGGTGTAAGTGAGATGCACAATTCCATCTGCTCACTGCTGCAAGGACTGTTTTTGGTAGCAATACAGACAGCACTGGAAAAGGCTTCTGTTGGGTGAGCCACCTCTGCACAGCACCATTTCCCAAGGTCTGATGGAGGTGATGCTTTATGTGTGTGTGTTTCACCACCCATCACTGCATTTCCCTGACCCTTCTGACAAAAGGACTTGGCAACACAGCAGGGGAAGGACTGTTCTTCCCTGGCGTTGTCCTGTCTGACACTGAATATTGAGTCTGGCTGAGTATTTTTGGTGGGTGAGGCAAAGACTGTGCCAGAAAGCACCTGAGGAAGCTCATCTGGGAAGTTCCCAGGGGAGGAACTAGGAATTAGGAAGGAAACAGCAAGCTGGGTTTGGCAGCATGGAGGGTGTGGAGAAGAGCTGTGGAAGGACTCAAATGTGAGTTTCAAAGGGGAAGATAAAAAGAGAAATTTCCTAAGGATCCAAAGGAGCTTCTGTAGATACAGATTGTTACCCTGGGAAACATCATTGGACTGAGAGCAACGGAGGAAGAAAGGCTGTGCCATGCACAGACATAATGAGCAGGGATGAGATTTGTCTGCAATTTCCATGTTTCACCTGGCAGAACCAACCTTTCTTTATCTTGCTGTAGTCTGCTGTCTAACAGCACAAACTTTGAAGTTTAAAAGTGCTGTTGGTGTTTTGGAGTGCTTTGAGCAGAAGGTGAAAACATCTCCATCACACTCCTCTGAATACCTTAAGATCTTGTCACAATTTAGCTGTGGGCTTGGAGGGGCAGCTCCATTTTGTGCCATTGAGGTTTTCTTGTCCCAGAGTTATGTGACAAAATTTATTTTAATTCCAAACTGGGAAATTTGCAGATATGTCTTAGGACTTTTGGTCTGTAGAAATCTTGCTAAAATCTTAAAGCTTGTGGAGGCTATGAAATTGAAGCAAACAACTTAAGCATTTGAAGCTTTACAGCCAATCTGGGGTTAATAACTTGAAATCTATAATTTTATTTCCTTCTTTACCATAGCTAGCAAACCTAGCAGGATTTTTTTACTTCCAGACATAGTCTATGTGAGAGTAGTCCATGCAGTATTAAGAAATATTTATTTCCAGAAATAGTTTAATTTTGAAAAGGGGGTTTTGTTACAGCTGGAGGTCACTGTATAAGTTCTGTGTACACACATCCTTTAGAAGATTGCTGCAGACCATTTAGAAGAGAATCCAGAGAGTTACCCAGTGTATAAATGAAAGGTAAGGAATGAAAGCATTACCTGAAATTTTTGCATTAGTGGTGAACTAACTCATTATGTTTTACTTTCACTGATAAAGGAGATTTCTCTTGTAATATTAGGACCCTAAAAATATACTGCTGAAACCACAGTTGTGTAAACACCTGTGATAAAATGCTTTCTCAAAGGTCACACAACAAGTCTGTAACCTTGTGACCTCAGCATAGATTTGTTGTGGTATTATGGCTTGAATTTTGGCAGCAGCAGGCAGGGAAATTTCATGAGTAAGGATCTCACAGTCATTAGTTAATAAGAAACAGAGGAAAAGATCTCTCAAACCCACCATGGCTTTGGTGAAAGCCCAGTGGAAATGCTGATCATCACAGCAGCTCCTAGCTAATTTTCCCTAGTGTGTAATTTGCAAGACAAAAATTAGAGCTCTGGTGATGTGTACATTGACACATTGGAGGTTTTTTCACTGAAACCAAGGTGAAAGGCTCAAAGGTCAGAAACTGGCCAGTTTACTGATCCCTGCTATAGGTTTGGTTCATGCTCAGTTCAGCAATACAGGTTGCCCTAAAGAAGAGGTGCCAATGGATCTCCATTTCTTGGCTATCCATCTGTATCTGTGGCTACAGACACATTTTGATAGTGAAATTATCTTGGGAAAACAAGCAAATTTGGTCAAATGGTGTATGGCAATGGGATTCTTTGGCAACTTCCACAAGATCACTCAGGCTTTCCCCTGCCAGGCTGAAAGGCTTAAGAGCCAGTTTGAATCCAGCAAAAACCTGCCAGCCTTGCTGGAGCCGCCTGCTTTCCTTTTCCTTCAGTATTTTTCTGTTAGCAAAGGAATGTTTAATCATGCCTCTCTGTTTTAAAGATAACTGTGTGGCTTTCCCTGGAGTGATTTTTAAAGTGGTTAATCAGAGGGACAAACCTGAAAAGGCAAGAAATATTTAATTAGTGCCTTTTCTTCTACTAGCCAGCAGTCCTAACCAGATGCCTTCACTTCAGAGCCATCCAAGTAATCAGCCTGGTAACGTCAGTGCATCTCACATCAGGCACCTGGCAAGTCCAACACTGTCTGCATCCCAGAAAATGTCTGCTAAGGAAGGCTACTCCTGAAAATCACTTTCAAAACCTGAGAGTGAGCTTCACACAGGGCTGAAAGCAAACTGCTTTTTGTATGTTGAACTGTAATCCAGCCCTTACCACTACTAGGCACTAGTATCAAAAATCCTGCAGGAAACCAGCATAACGAAGAATTAGTTAATGGTCGTTTTGTTTCAGTGGAGAGGGGAAAAGAAACGTCAGTACAGGAGAATAAAAAGTGTGAGGGATTTCTCTCAGTAATGTGATTTCATGCAGCACAGCTTTCCAGCTTCTATTCAAAGTCACACTGACATCTTGGTATGCAATTTCAGTCAGCAGATCAGGAATTGTATATAAACCCCCTGTCTTTATTCTTAATGAGATTTGCGTAAATAACTTGCTAGAAAATGTGTTGAAAACATATAATTCACTCCTAAATATGAATGCAGATGGCAGGTAAGAGGAACTGAATTTACTAGCCTTCCTGCAGCGTGCTCTGCAATGGATAATTCAAATATATACCTATGATATTTTTGGCATATTAGCTGCTCTTGCAGAGCTAGCACTGGATTTTGTAATAATGATGTGTGTGCAGGACACATACATTTGCTATCTTGGGCACATTATTACTTACACAGTACTGGCTGGGAGCCACCTATACCTCAGATATGCTTTAAGTTATGAGAAATGATCCTTATTTCTATTCAGAAAGCCACTGCTTTCCAGAAAAGCATGGATCTGGAGAGTGTTGATTTGGCCAGATGAGGTTGCCAGGCTGCTTGCCCTCACCCCTGCTGGACTGGGGTTCAGCCTGCCCTCCACACGTGGCCCTGAGCTTTATCTTTGTTCCTGTCTGTGTCTAGGCTTAAATTCCTTCAGCTACAACCAGCAGGAATCAGAGAGACATAGAAGGGATTTGGTGACCAGGTTGGGCAGAATGTTATAGAAGTTTAAAATCAAATATTATACTCCCCAAGGGCTGATAGGTTTTACCTATCTATCACATTTCTGGCCTTTTTGGAACCAAGAGCACTCTGCAAAAATGAGATTTCAAGTGCCCACCAAATTCAGAGGATATAGCATTTTAGTCTGTGCTCATTTCTAGGTGGATGCTGCTTTATAAAAATAAACTTGACGTGAATCTCTCCCTCCCACAGAAGCTAACGATGTTCCCTGCAGCACTCCTAAGCCCAAGTCATTCCTGTTTTATTGGCCCAACTTCAGACAAGGGTTTTACCTCCCTCCCTCTGCAAACTTTGAAGTCTTTCTCATATAGTAAATATTTTGCTTTAGAAGCATTAAATCAGGAACAAAGATATTAGGAAAATATCTGCTTGACTTCAGCTTAATCTGTGAGCTGAGCTATAAATCTGTGCCTCTTGTTACCAATCCCTATTTTATGGACAATTCCTGTTATATCCATTTTGTCAGGGTAAGAGAAGTAGTCATAGAAGCAAAAAAAGAAAACCAAAATACCCGAAGCTCTAATGAAACATATATTGTGCAATCAATATACTACAGTAGTTTCTGAAGAACTTTATATTCTGTACAACAGACCAAAATCTCCTTTATAGATTGCCCTTGTAAGACAAAATTTGTCATTCCATCCGAGATGCAACCAAGACGAGAATGGTGTAAATATTCTCCATGTGAGAACCAATCAGACAAAAGTCAGAACTGAGACCAGGGCTTCCCCTTGATAGGGTGTATTTCAAAAATGCCTCTTGGACTCTGAAACAGGAGCATCAGTCTGTTGATAGTGTTCACAGGAGGAGCTGGCCAAAATGAATGGGTTTTTTTAGAGGCAACTGTCAGCTGGTGTGATGTGAGTATATTGTAGCAAGATTCTGAGAGCTGTCATGATTGCTTGGAAAAAGCAATATAATTTCAGGCCAACTAATTTAATCCATTTGATGCCAAGAGATTTGCTCCTGCTAAGTCCAAACAGAGAGATATCTCACCAGCACTTTTATTAAGGCAAACTATGTGAAAGGTTCACTCCATTTTGATGGACAGATTATTAGGGAAAAGCAATAATTTGCTGAAGTCCTATTTTCATGCCAGTTCTGGAAATGATATTAAAGTTAGCTTCAAGGCCAGCTCTCACCATCTCAGGATGGTGTGGATTTGGTAAACTCCACCAAGAATCCTCTCAGCAGCATTGTCAGTATTAGAAACACAGCACATATCCATGCCTCAGGAATAAACAGAAATAAAACTCTTCCCTAAAGTAACCTAACCAGAATTCATTCCCCCCTACTTTTTATTGTTTGGTTCACCTCTGTAAAGCTTTTCAGCATTTATATTCATTTCACACTGTCAAAAGCTGAACAGAAGTAAGATAACAAATGGTTCTGGTAGCAGCTGTCACCACCTACTGTCTGTGTATGCCTGTGTGAGTCTCTAAATGGAAATAAAGTACTTTAATAACACATTTTCTCTAAACTGTCCTCATGGATAAAGTTACTCTCAAATCAGTCCATGAACGCTTTCCAATTCGGTGCCCACTTCAGGCTGCATCTCTGTCTCTCCTCTGCAGCCTGGGTAGGTATGCAGCACTGTGATTTAAAGACATTTCAGATGAAAAACACTTTAACAGCACACCTTCTCTGGCTACTGCTTGCCTGCATTAGCTGCTTGTGGTGTTTGAACCTTCTCCCAGCGTGCCTAATTTTGTGGGTATAAATTAAGCTGCCTGCCTATTGCATTTTTTTTTTGCTCCCTTGGCTCAAGCCAGGAAGTGTCCAGAGCCACAAATTAAACAAGTGCTCTGCCCTCCCTGCTCCTGCACCATTCCTTCCAGGAGCAGATGGCAGCTGGGAGGATAAATACCTCCAATTTCTTAGGGCCCTGAACAGAAAAGAAACTCCATTTCAAGGTGAGCTCTAAGGTACTGCTTTCCATGGAGTGAGGTGAGGAAGCACTACACTTTTGTGTTTATCTGTCCTTGGGTATCACAGTGCCTACAGGAGATGCAGGGAGCTGTGGGGTTCAAGTGCCCTACAGAATTTTTGGTTTGGAGAAAATCCCTTTGTGGGTCCAGCCAGCAGAGACATGACATGCCCTGATTACTCATGATGGTGGCTTTTGAGCCAATACCTTTCAAGATGGGTTCATGCCTCCCCCAAGGTTATTCTAAATATATATTTTCTCTTTTCTCTGTTTTTCCCTCCCTTATGTTACCTACTGAGCAATCTAACACACAGTCCTTGCCTGTGTTTCTTGGTGATTGTAAAACATGTGGTTTGTATCTGTTTAGGTCAATGAGGCTTTTGGTTGTAAGTGACAAGTGGCGGGTGATTATTTTTCATCAAGTATCCTGCTTAACATTTACAAAGCATGGAGAAAATGCTTGGTGCTTTTGAGACCCTGTCACCTCCAGGTAAATAATTTAAAAGCATGTGAAGAAGCCAATTAGAGTTAATTAGAAATTGACTGATCTACTTTGGCATCAAAATTATTGGGAAATATGGCTTGTCCTTTCTGGAATACAGATTTTACTCTTGTACACACACGTGTGTGAGGAAAGATGTTGTTTTATGGTCAACTTGTAGTATTCCTTTGAGGAAAAAAGCACTTTATAAGCCATATATGTAAGAGCAGTTCAGGCAAGAGCACGAGCATGAATCCTTTCTGACACAATGCAGTTTCTCAGCTTTATTTCACAGTGATGGGCATGCTGGAAATGTCTATAAGATTAATAGATTCAAATTCAGTGATCAGAAAATGGGAGCATGTCCAAATGGATCATTACAACAGATTCCCACTTTATCTGTTGCACAAGCCAGGTTTGAGCCATCTGTAAGCTTCACATTCCTACTCTAAAATCTTCTGCAGCTATAAAAGACAATAAGTATCAGTAGGGGGAAAAAAAAATCAATTTCTTGGCTTTGCAGCCTAAAATATAGTGATGGGACTATAGGGAGAGAAAAACTGCTGAGTTTTTTCCATATTTTTCTTTTTTTAAGCAAGTGAAATGAGTAGGCTGTATTTAGGAAATAACTTTTCCTGTTAGAAGTTTAAAGAATATTTCTGGAGAGTAAAGTCAGCATCTCCCACTCAGGCTTTGGAGAGTCAGGGTCAGTGACTGAAATTTTTGGTGTTTGCTGTCTAAGACCAAGTGTACTCCCAGGAAGTTTCTAGAGGACCTGTGCTGATGATAAGATCATTTCTGAACCTGATTTTTAGCTGCAGAAAGTGGATTCTCAAAATAAATTTATAGCTTTTAATGTGCTGTCCATTGAGGATTTTCATGGTGTTGGGCTGTGTCTGGTCATTGCACAGCTCCATCAGTGAGAGAGGACAGGGGAAACTCTACAAAGTCCCATTTTCTATCTTTTTTTCCTAGTGGATGGCCAGGAATTGCAGTCTGTGTGCTGCAAAAGGAAGGGAATAAACTCTGTCCTACTTGCAGGAGGAGGTGAGGGTGGGGAGAAATGTGGCTGCGTCCTGCCCCAACTGGCAGCACATCCAAAAATCCTCAATCCTACAGTGCTCCCAGGGCTGCCCTTGAGCACTGATGCCAGGAAAGCTGCCTGTGCCTCTCTGATGTGCCCCAGCAGCAGACAGGCTCCTGGAGATGAACTTCTATTCATGTAGGTATTTATCTAGAAATACTCATTTTTTGCTTGTCACATTAGGAAGTTGATGGAAGGCTTGGTTGGACCACGCTGCCTCGCTCTGTATAGGTGTGAAATGGTGTCCCCAAGGCTCTGGTGCCACAGCCACTGTCAGATTTTAGCTTTCGGAAGATGTTTTTGCCTGGAAGAGGGCGTGTGGCCGGGACAAAGCCTGTGAATTGCAGGGCAACGAGCTACAGGAGAGGTTATCTGAACACACAAGGTGTGCAAAGGAGATGGCACGGGGGCTCCTTTCCTGCCACAGGAACAGTGCCTGACACAGCCATCTGTGGGAAATGGAGATGTTCCAGCCTGTGGAATGGGCTGGAATATCTCCCCAAAAGCACCCTGGTGAATTCATCAGGCTGCCTTTGCTCACACATGGGAAGTGTTTCGTGCCTCAGATATCCCACACCAAAAGCTGTGTGCACACGTGCTGTGGACTTCCTCCTGTGCACAGCAGCCAGGAACCTCTTCTCATTCATTTTGATATCACAGGGCAGGATTATTTGCAGAACAACAGAAATAAAAATCTCGACAGGTTTTAAACAGGCTGATGGTTTTGAAGTTTGTTATGCTGTCTGATATTAGGAGATTAGTGTGAGACAAGATCTTTTGATCCTCGGAAAGGTTTAATGTTATTTTGTATCTAATCTGTTAATAATTGTCTAGAGGTCTTATAGAGATACGTATATTGTATGGTTTCCACTGATGTTTTAAGCTAGAGGGTGATTTCTCCTACCCTTCACATCCCAGTCCAGATGTTCAAGTCCTATTTCCCTATATTCCAACAGATGGATGCCAAAAATTTAGGGAAATTTGCAATGTTCTCAATGTAGTGTATTTATAATGTTCTCTATTACAGAAGAGTGAAGACTATGTCCCAATTTCTGCAGTTATTTTCCTCACCAGCAGCAGAAAGCACTTAATTCTTAAGCCTTAACAGTGAGAGTTCTCCAAGGGAGCATTATTTTTTCCTCTCTCAGGCCAACTTTAATGAAGCTGACTAAGTCCCTCCTGATTAATTTAATGGTAGCTAAATAGTGCAGAAATAGTGAGAAACCACCAATTCTTCTCCTGATAACTCTGCCTTCCTGATGTCAGTGGTAATCAGCAGCATGCTGTCCAACATATAAAAGCTCTAAATTAAACAAGCATTTCTATTTTCATTTCTTATAAATTCGCCTTTTTTTCCCCCCAATCCAATAATTTTAGTACTAGTTGTTCAGAAATGCTTGTTGTTTGCGTGTTTGCAAAACAACATGATCTAAAGAATGATAATATGACATGAATACATAGACTGAGCTAGGAAAGACATTTTGGCTTAAAGAAGAGCCAAGAACTGCATGATATTTGTAACATGTAAGTTAGCACTTGCTTTAGGGATATTATTCAAATTAAATGCTTTGCATACATTTTTCTGGATCAGGATGTCTAACTGAAAATTTTGCAATGTCAGACTAAATGCTTAATTTCCTTAAGTCTGAAATATATCTGGAAATATTTTGCACCAGCAACCACAACTTTGAATTTCCTGACCTTTGGGTTTATTGCATGTCATATGTCTCTTCACCCCCACAAAATGCAGAGGAGTTTTTGTTTATTTCTTAACAAAACATTGAGCAAAACAACCACAGTTCCAATCCAGCAGCTCAAGTTTGCTGCTTTTCTCTGCCCTGTCTCCAATTTGTCTCAGTCTGAACAAAGAAGCAAATTGGAGACAATAAAAAGTAAACCAACAAAAATACAGAGGTTTAGAAAACATGGCCTGGGAGGAAATACTAAGAGCACTGAATTTATTTAATTCAGAGAAGACTGAAAAGAGATCTGCTAAGAGGTTGCAGAGAGAATAGGGTGGCTAATTGCCCTTCATGTCAAATAAGGATACAAAACCATCATGGGCTATTTTGCAGCATGAAAGATGGGGAGAAACTCTCTATCAGCTTGCTGATACAGAGAAGTCTGTCTCACTGGAGGTTTTTAGAAACAGTACAGAAGTGCCTTTCAGGGATGTTCTGTGTTTTGCTTCAGAAGAGAGCTGGATTAAGAGACTGCTGAGAAACCCCAGCCCTACAATTCTGTGATTCCCCAACCACTCTGTCCACAATTCCAGGAGAAATTCTATAATCTCCAGCTATTCTCTCACCACCTTTTCATCTCCTCTTAGGAGGAGTCAAGTCCTTCTTTCTTCTCAAGTGACAACTGTTTTTGTCCCCATCACAGATCATTTCTTAGTGTAAGGGGGGGAAAAAAGGGCAACACTTGCTGACCTTACTCACTGCTATAATATTTATTGCTTTAAAATGAAGTGCCTTCAGTATGGTAAAGAAAAAAAAATAGAAATAGGATATTTGCTTGCTAGCTGAAAACCTCTAACATTTCACAAATTCTTTTGAATTAAGTTTGGCAGTACAGGGCTGAAACAAGTGTAGTTGGACCCTTTTTGAGGATGTCAAGTGCACAGCTGAAGTGATTGGGGTCAGAGTGGAGATAAAACATTAGAGAGAGTCCAGAGAGTGCAGCTTGCAAGTTCTCTATTCTCATCACTAGCCATATTCTTGTAAAGTAGACAGTGTCTCTTTCTTTCTTTTTTTTTTTTTTTTCTTTTTCTTTTCTTTTCTGTTTTATTTTATTTGAGAGGCAGACACTGGCCTTTAAAAATCCTTACAGCTACTAAGGGGTTTTTTGCATCATGTTTTGTGGAAAAAGTCAAGCCCTCATCTGCACAGTAAATGTTAGCAGCCAGGTTAATTGTGAGGATATAGGGCATCTTTCAAGGTTTAAAAGACAGCTGAGCTCTTAGAGATATTGTTTGCACAATGCTCTAATGCTGCCTCTTTGAAAGCAGCCTTTGGCTGCAGAGTGCTACTATTTAACAGGTTTAACACTGCTAAAAATCGAGACACTGATGCCATTATTAAATTTCATGCTGCACACAAGCAAACAGTTTATCATAGTCTGTTCCCAGCAATTGTAATCCAATTTTTGTTATCTTACATTGTTTAAAAAAGAGGGAGAGGGAGAGAAAGATACCGTACATCAATCTGATAAAAATGTTTAAATAACTGGTACTTTTTTGTGATTATGTTGGTTTTATAGCAGCATTATGGAAACACGACAGGGTAACTAAAATCTGATTACGTCTAAGTCCTTGCCCATTATGTGATTATTATGAACCATGACTTCTGCTGGCACATTATGAATTACATGGTCATAATACAAGGGATTTCCAATATAATTAACTGAGATTAGCAGCACTGGAGAAATCTGGGAATAATGATACAACTTTGAACAATCAGTTTTACTGTAAGTGCTGCTGGCTCTGGCTTCCAGGAAACAGGAGGCTGGTGGCTGGAGCAGTGACCCACCTGCTGGGCTTTCCTACACCTCCTTTCTCTTTCCTCCCTTCTGTGAAATTAATTGCAACCTTGCCAGAGTGGTAGGGACTCTTTTACTCCTTTCTTCTCATATTATACTGATAAAACTCCAGGATGGATAAGAGATTTTGAATAAAGTCAAAGGTGTGTAGATCCCTCCTTTAGGGGGCTCAGCCTGGAACTGGAAAGGACTCTGCTTTTGAGAGCTCAGAAATAACTACTTATCAAAGAACAGAACTGCTTGAGACAGCTCAAGTTTGAGTACTTAGAGGCAGAAAGTCATGAAAATCACAGATTAGTTTCAAAGATCATTGCCAAAGTCATATTATTTCTTTAGTATCTCAGGAAACCAAGAAACCTTTTCCCACAAAACCCCAGCTTTTGGATTCTTGGCTGCTGAGGACAAAGCCATCTGAATCCAAAGGGGGCTGTTTGCTATGGGAAGGAAAAGGATTTCCATCCAGCAGCCATATTCTGGTTTTAGAGGAAGAAGGGAAACAGAGGGCATGATGGAAATACTGTAGGCAGAAAAAAAGGCTAAACTGGACTTTTGTTTAACTAAAGGATTAAACATTTGATGCACTGCTGTGTGGGCAGCTGGGGCAGAGTGGGAACTTCCCTGACTATTGAGATATTGTTTGTCCCTGATAGAGCTGGGATTAAAAAAATAGACCATTTATTTTCACTTTGTGTCCTTTTGATTTCCCCTATCATAAATATCGTAGGAACCTTAGAGAAAAAAAATTACCTGAGATTTTTTTGGTTCAGCCCAGTGCCCCCCTCCTTCTGCTGTTTATGAACTGCTCTAAATTTTGGGATTTCTCACGCAATTGCATCTAAGGATTTTTATTGAACCCTGTGAATCCCAGGAGGGTGCTCCTTGCTGACATGGATTTTGTTGCTTTGCATTCCCTTTGCTGGGGTGATTCTGCTGGTTTATCCCTGTTCCTCCAGGGCTGAGGGAACCTGGCCACTGCTGCTGCTCCTGCTTGGAGCAAGTGCTGCCTTCCCGGAGGCTCCTGTGGAGCTGCTCCTCAATGTGCTGCCAAGTGCTGTCCTGAGGAGGATTTTTGGAATGTTGACATGCTGTTTGTGTGATACCAATCCTCACAAACTTTGCAAACCCAAGGGAAATGTCCACCTCATCAATTCAGACTGACTCTGTTTCCATTCCCGTTAGTTTTGACACAGAAATATGAAGTGGAGGTCTTGGGAATATCCACTTGCCAGTCTCTAATGGTGTTTCTTCTTTTGTCCTAGCTTGTTTTTCATTGTTTTCTGATTTCTGTTCAGGGTTTGCTCTGTCTGCAGCATTTCTTTTGTTGCCTTTCTTTCTATTTCCCTGCCTACTTCCATGACTGAAAGAAAAATAGGGATAGGTGAGGGGATAATTGTGTGATTTAAGGTAATTTCAGCAGACTTTTTTCAGCGATGTGCTGAGCAATCACAACCCCTATTGAGTTCTGTGGGGATGGAAAACCACGGGCCCTTCCCAGATAGTGCTGTGCACTTGTCAGAATAGAGCTCAAAGGAATCATATTTATAGCAAGCTATTTTGAATGGCAGCAGTAAAGCAGCTGGAGAAGGCTAATGTACTTGAATCTGGCAGCAATTTTACCTGTTTGTAAGACATTCAATCCCTTTTTAAAACAAACCATAGTGCAGCCCAAAGATTGGAAGCTGCATTTTCCAGTCCTGGCTTCAGCACTGGGCAATTTAGGAAATTCTGATTTATCTTGACTGTGCAGCAGAGTAGGGAGACTCCAGCCGCAGCTGAAGGTAAAAAACCCTTAAAACCTAGTTTTTCTGCTCTGTTTTGGTGTGCAGCTTTAGCTTTATATTAAGTGGTACTGGGATCATTCACAGCGTGGTGAAGACAAAACAATCCTATTCTAGCTGGAGACTCCAGGACAATCTCTTCAAACTTCAGGCCCAAAGCATGAGCAATGTGAAAAGAGGAGGATGGGCAAAAAAGCAAGGAGAACGGAACTTCATAATTTGAAGCCATTAATTGGACAGTTCACTCCCATATGCAAATAGACTAAAACTTATAAAATGGTGAGATCTCATGACCAAACCCTCTTTTGGTTCTATTTTGGAGCCATCCAGGCAGAGCCATGACTGTGGCTCCAGTCCTGGCAGGGTGTGGCCTTTGAAGGCACTTCAATAAATATCCACTTCAATAAATATCAACTGAATATTCCTCTGAACTCCATCTAGCCTCAGTTCCAGCTCCTTGAGGCATCAAGGGGATGAGCCCTGCTGATCTCAGTGCCGTGTCAGGCCAACAGAGCTGTCACATGTGGCCCCTGCAGGATGAGCCTGTCCTGGAGGGGGCACAGGACTTTCATAGCCTCCTGGGTGGGCTCCTCACTGAGGGTCTGACAGAAGTTTGGAAAATGAGCCTGCAGCAGATATAAGTTTGCAGGAGTTTTCCTCTGAGCACCCACGTAGCACTGAGGAGCCTTTTGAGGAGAATCAGTGGACTTTCCTCCTTGCCAGAATGCTGCCAAAGGCAAAGCTCTGCATCTCAGGGGGAGATTATACCACTGTGAATGGGAAACTGGCTTGACCAAACTGAATATAAAAATAATTTACTGTAGAATAAAAAAAAAAGAGAACAAACTGTGAAATACAGACCAAGGACTCTTTGGTGACTTGCAGACATTTCTCTGATGGACCAGAGAAGTGAACTTTGCTGTATCAAGTGGATTTACACTGTTCCTGTTATATTCTTAGTTATTCAGCTGATTAGCAGGACTTTGGGCTGTTCAATGGACACACATTGTATCAGGCAGCCTCACTTTAACCATCTCAATGAAAAAACCCAAACCCGTGTCCAGGGAAGAGCTTCTAGAAAATCAATATCTTTGTCAGTTAACTATTTTCCCAAAGCTTTTGTTAAAATGTCTGGTTTTTATTTTGGAAGTGTTTACTATAAAATACTTCTAATGAATCACTAGGCAGGGGAATATATCTAATGACAATTTAGTGCCATAGTAGAAGGAAAATACTCTAAATTTGGGAGCTCTCAGGAATGATTTTCCTGATCTATGATAAGCAAATTCAGCTTTCTGCAAATCTGAGGGTTAATCTTTGCTAAGAGATGTATGAACCTGGCACCACAGCTACTACAGACAAGTGTTTTGTTGGGTCTATCACTGAGGAAATCTCATCTCTCAAAATGGAGAGGATTACATGGAAAAAATATCTGTATGCAAAAGGAATATAACATAATTTGTCTTTTTAAATCTTCTGGTTTTGTCTGTTAATTTCCCAATCTTACAAAATCTTCTTGGGGAGAGTGGCCTGCCTACTAGATAACTTAAACTTACTATGTGCATAATTTTATGAGCCCTATTACTTACACTTTTTGTTCTGTATCTGGTTTGATTCTGCTTTCAACACCTTATCCTATTATCTCACATCAGATTAGGGAAGAACCTGCTGATAAATCACACTGGCATTTCAGCTGGCACCTAGTTGTTAAATTCTTTGCCAGTTCTTTGATGAGCCCTTTTTTCTTCCCAATTTAAACTTTGATTTCAACCAAAAAAGCTTCTGGCCTTGCAGATGTGAAGTAAAACCTTTCTAAATACCAAAGGCTGCAGTGCTTTCTTCCTGAATCTACATACAGCAAGGCAGAACCTTTCAGCATTGATTGGAGTGGAGTGACAGGAGAGAGGAGTTTCTTTCAGTAGTTCCCAGAGGGGATTAAGCTGCTTTGAAACCGGACCATTCCATTGCTGTTACCAGCTCTTTGGGACATGAATTCTGTGGGGCTGTGCTGCAGAAAAAGGTCTGTTTTGCCAACCTCGGTGGAAGCTGTCAGTGGACAACACAAGCTGCTGTTTCTGAGGGTCACACTTGCCTGTCACGGCTGAGTCTGTGGAGGAAGAAGTAAATGGAAGGAGGGATTCCCTCTGGAATCATACCCTGGCATGATTTGCAGGTCTGGGGAGGCTGGGAAACCAAAAGGGGACTTTGAGTACATTTCTTACTCTGAAACAAGTTCCTTACTCTGAAACACGTTCCTTACTCTGAAACACCTTCCTTACCCCAACCATGTGGCAGCAGTCCAAGGAGAGCCATGATCCAAGTTGGAACGCACCCCATAAAATGCCCTGCTAGAGCTCAGAGACAAATCAGGCACTAGATCTGGAGAGAGCAGTAATTCTCCCTCCCCCAGCCCTGATCAGAACTGGCAGAGGTTGTGTTGTTGCCACTGCTTTGGTTTGTTTTCCCTTCCCCTGCAGCAGGAGCTGCCTCGCTCGGGGTGGCCTGGCTGGGCCTCCTGGGCTGCTCCAGCCATCAGGGCCCCATCTGCGTTTTGTGCTCTGTGCTGTGGATGTTCAATGCTGCACGGCTCCTCGGGGATGGCATCACAGCATTTTTCACCCCCAGCATGACTGTGTCTGCAGCACACGAGCATTTTGTGCAAAGATTTCCCATTGTCACCCCCACAGCTGTGCTGCCCCATAGCCCTGCATGGCTAACTCCCCCTGCTCGAAGGTGTGTGGCAGCTCTCACGCTGGTGTAGTGCTTAGGCAAGGATGGGACTTCTCCAGAAAGTTAAGGGAGCTGAAGTCTTTCATCTAAGCCCTTTTCTCCCAAAAGGCTGTTTGAAATCACATCTGCCACAGTCCATTTCAGACCAACTGTTGGAACGGGAAAAACTGCGCCTGAAACTGGAGCAGGAGCAGGGAAATGGCACCACTGGTGCTCGTGTTGTCCTACTCCTCCAGTGTCCTCTAGGACAGAGAGATCCAGTGCTCTAACAAAACACATCCAAAGCCCCACAACAGACAGGTCGTTAGCTGCCTTCCTCTGTAATAATTTAACTTATATTAAATTCCAGATATCCTGATCCATCTCTAAAGGTGAGGATGGTCCCGTTTTATCACTTAAAAATGAAGGAAGATTTATCTGAATTAGATTTACAGTCAGACATTCTGAATGAGCATGTGCTCTGACAACAGCTATGCTGAGATCTGAACTGGAGATTTTTCCAGTCCATCTTTCAGCAGGATGACTTTTTAAGCACTTCCTTTACTGCTGAATACCACAAAGGCTCAGACAATCTATTGATGATGAAGGTCAGCACCTCCTTAGCAGCCCATAAAGTGAGTCTCTCACAATCAGGTTTCAGACTTTTTAAGATTCTAGCCATTTCTTTAGGCAATGAAGCAACCTACTTCTTTTATCTTGCTATTTTTATTGTTTGAAAGCCTGAGTCACATCTGATCTTTTTTATTTTTAGTTTTCTTTTGGGGAAAAAAAATCCAACCCTTAATGTATCTTTTTTTTTGTTCAGTAGTCTTGTTTCTTTGTGATAGACATAAGTAATGGCTCATTCACTGCAAATTCAGGACTCCTTACATTTTTCTTGCTGTGATAAGGGCACACTTGCCATTATTACAGCTGAATTGTCCACGCTGCTGCAGTAAAGGTTTTGTCAGCACTTCCACTCTAAACACTATTTTTACTCACTGTATTTAACTGGTTTATAAAAAAAGCTCCCCAATAAATTTGGCTCTGGTCTGAAATTTGGCAAGGTTAATCGTGGTCTTTTCATAGTAGTTTGCAGGGTTTTAACCATATTACCCTAACTGCTATTTGAGGCTGAAACTTCTGTATCAATTGTTTGTGTGGTGCTGAGTAGAAAAAGCACTAAACATAAGAGAAATATTAAACTGTGTCAATAATTACTGTTCACAGCTACTAGATAGTTCACTAGGCACCCATGCAAAGACAGTAAGCTTAGGGTCAGGGTTAAGCTTAGGTTTAATATTCAAATTAAGACAAGTCCAAATCCATCTGTTGCTCACAACAGCAACAGCTTGTGGTAGTTAACTAAAGTGGAGGGTAAATATGACAGAACCAGAATGTAAGAAGCAAATCCTGAGTAGAATACCTATGGTTGCTTTAAGGATAACATGAAAAATGAAGTGGGAAATACAATTGAAATAATGGAGAGAACTTTCCATCAGAAGTGTTAATAATGTGGCTGTCATTGGCTTATTGCACAGTGCTCCAGTGCAGAAGGGAAAGGGCAGCATGAAGATCATGTAATGTGTGCAGGAATCCAGGGTGCCCCTATGAAATACTTGGGCATTGTTTAGGCAAAAAAGGAAAATAGATAAATCCCTCTCCCTGCCAGCATTGGATCATCTTGAATAGTAATGGATTTGTTTTCTTCCTCTGAATTTTTCCCCTTTTCCCCTCTATGTTTTATCTGGCTTATCATTCCTTGAAGGAAGGATGCAGCCAGCCATGGTCCTGCAGTGCTGCCCCTGATTTAGAAAAAGTGATTTAAGAGTCTGCTTCTTCCAGCTGGTCAGTACTGCCCTTCTCTTCCAGCGCTGCAGCTCCTGGTGCATTTCTGTGCTAATTAAAACATCAGAGTAAACAGATTCACTAAAGTACCTGAGATCCCAGTTAATCCATTTCATTTGGCACTGAAGCAGGCTGGATGAAATATATACTGACCCAGGATGTCAGCCATGGGAGAGGGGAGAAAGGAAAAACCAGAAGGAGAAGCAAAAGGGAACTTCTCCTTCTGTCTCCTCTGACCAAAACCCATCACCTGCATTTCTTTGGTCTGCTGGCTTAGACAAGGCTGCTTGTTTGGGCACATGGCTGCCAATCTTTAACCAGCACTAAGACAATTTTTTTAAGCTTTAAGGAAGTTGAAACCAGGACAGGCAGCATCTTTAGAAGTTCTAGTACTCACTGAAATGGGTGAGCCAATCTCACAAAATGGCTAAATAAAGCTCTTAATATTTTCAATTTCCTTGGAGCGTCTTCCCCTCCATGTATTCTTTAAAGTGTTATTTTAAAACTTCTGCTGTGATGCTCAGTAATATAAACTGCCAACAATTTAACACAAAATTAGGCACCTCAATTAACTATTTATTGCTGTAGAGATGCACAAGGATCTTACTAACAAGTTGTTTGAATAAAATTAGAGCTGTAAAAGGACAGTAGGCTAACAACTGCAATTATAATTCAAACCCAAGAGGAACCAATCTCCCCAGCAGCACGTCTCAGGACAGTGAGGCAAAGCAAACACAAAAAACAACATCAGTGATCACAACCTGGAGGAAGGGAAAGGAAGATTCAGTGTGTAGTGAGGGCTCAGGATACGTGGTTGGTAACTGGTGTGACTAGGGAAAAATAAAGAGAGGAAAATTGAAGATGTTTTCTGCGTATGTTTTTCAGGCTCTGTGTAACTGTCTTCCTTACACTCCCTCCTAGGGATACACTTCCTGTAAAAGTGTGGGAGAAAAATGCCGAGAGACAAAAGAGACAGCAGGGAGAGCATTCCAGCTCGGTGTAGTGATGTCATCCCATTAGCACAAACCCCGCATTGTCAATTAGGGAAAAAAGGTCAGCGCTGCCTCTGACGGGATGTGAAGCCTGGCCAGCCCTCCCCGCCTGGATCCAGAGGGAGCAGAGCAGTTCAGTTCCATGGCTAAAGGGCCACGGAGAGGAAAGAGGGAAAGAAAAATGGAAATTTTAAAACGGGAAAGGATTTTACAGTATTTTACTGAAAAGTGGAGTTTTGAGAACAAGTAATTGGTCTGTGCGAGGAACAAGGATGTGTGTGTGTGTGTGTGTGTGCCTAAGGTATAAACAGCTGTGAGCTTAGGATAATCCCTAAATGAAAAGGAATACAAAGATTGGTCCTACCACTGAGACTCTGTGCTGAAAAAGCCTGAGATTTTTTCTATATTATTTTTTTTTTGGTACTGCAATATTTCCTAATTCTGTTGGGAAGACAAGAAAGCAATTTTTGAAGAGATTACAAAGCAAACGTCCAAGTGTCCTACTTGCTCTCATTCTGAAGGAGATGAAGAACTATTGATTTTCTGAAAGATTGCTTTGAAATGGTGGGAGCTGAGTACTTGTAAAGAAGGAGTGCAGAGGGGCAGAGTTTGGTTTAGGAGGGTTGCTGCAGACTGTGCTGTGGGCTTGATTAGGTCTGCCCACATGCTATTAAGAAGTCTGAATCTCAGAACTGCTCTGGGCAGCCCTGCCTCCAGGATGAGGCAGGAATTCAATGAGAACTCACAGTGCAGAGGGATCTTTTCACTTCACAAAATACTCACATCCCTATGGGAGCCAGCCCTAGGAAAGCCCAAACCTAAAGGAGGTGTTTTCACACCTGTGTGGCTTCCAACCCCTTGTGCAGTGCACCAAACACATCAGCTGCCAGATCTGTGGCCAAGAAGGTGCCTCACACCTTGTATGGCCTGCACTTTACTCAGACATAGAGCCAGAGAGCTGGGCTGGGTACAGATCCTTTTCCTGCTCCAGGACCTGACAAGAGCTTGATCAACCCCTGGTCAACCCCAGCTCCAGCTGCTGCTCACCACCCCAGGAGGGGTGTCCCCTGACTGTCCCCTCAGCTTTGCTCATTAACTTATGAGAAGTGTGAAATTAATTATTAATTGAGAAGTGTGAAAACTCTCATTAATGGAGGTGTGTGAGGTTAGAGCTGCCATTTCAGCTCTTTCTGCTCACCAAATGCAAACCACCACCACTACATCTTGTGAGGTTTTGTATGGTAAAACGTTAGCTGCAACACCCAAGCTCCTAACTAGGGCTGCCCCATCAGAACAAAGGCAATTTTGGTGGAGGTACTTCCTTCTGGTTACAATTTGGATGATGCTGGGGTGTACAGAAACTTGGCAAATCAATAAAAATACAAACTAAAATCAAATCAAAACATTTACAAGGGCATGTAGTGATAGGACAAGGGGAAATGACTCAAACTGAAAGAGAGTAGGTTTAGATTAGATATTAGGAAAAAAAAATCTGTACTGTGAGGGTGGTGAGACCCTGGAAGTGGTTTCTCAGAGAAGTTGTGGGTGCCCCATCCGTAGAAGTCTTTATGGCCAAGCTGGATGGAGCAACCTGGTCTAGTGGAACGTGCCCCTGCTCATCCCATGGCAGGAGGGCTGGAACCAGATGAGCTTTAAGGTCCCTTCCAAGCCAGGCCACTCCATGTTTTTGTCATAAATCTAGTCTCTTCCTTTGTGTGCCTAATTCTTTTCTCTGGCAATAACAAAACCCACAAAAACTCCCCAAATCAAAGTCAATCAAAAGAAGTAACAGAGAGAAAAGGAAGGCATGAGAGTGGGAAGAAGAAAAGGAAGCCAGCAAGTCGGGCACTGTGAAACTAAAGGAAGGTAAAAAAGGGCCATCATATCAAGATGCAGAGTGAATTTTAGTGGGCAAAGTGTCTGTCTTCCTTCTGAATGCCCTTGATATTGCTCCACTGCCCCAAAGGAGGAATATCCCTGGATAGATGTCATCAATGGCATTTCTATCTCTCATCTTTTATTGTTGCAGCCTTTATTTCTTTGGTGCTGTTGTTCTTTATGACTGTTCTATCTGATTTCCAATGTAAGAGCAATAAATGGAAGAAAAAGTGTAAAAAGCTAGCAGGGTACAATGCAAGGTGAGGGAAAAAGGGAGCAGAATGGGTGCTGGCAGGTCCCTACTGCTCTTGTCTTAATAAGGATGTTCATGCAGAAGGGATCCATGGAAAACACAGCCTAACTGAGAAATCAGAAACCTCACAGAGCTAGTCCAGATTCTCCCATGGTATAAATTGACATTGATCTGTCCCAAAAAATTTAACAAGTCCAAAAAGATGAAAACAAATGAACTTTATGTCTACAAAGGAGTTGCTATGATCAGAAATTTATCTTTGCCAAGAGGACCATGCCAAAAACCATACCTTTATCCCCCAGCAAACAAGACTAAGTTCTCTTTCAAGTTAGCTACTGAATTTATGTAACCTCAGCAGCACAATTTGTCTTGAAGCTTCTACTCAGATGACCCTTGAAAGCAGTAGTGAAATCCTTCTGCTTGGGTTATGGAGCTAATAAAGACTCTGAGAATTGGTGGGAGGGCACTGAAGCATTCATGCATATGAAATTCCATGCACAACTATAACCTGGGAATTCTCTGATGCCATGGAAAGAAATGCATAACTCCTGGTGCTTAATTCTCTTGAATCTTCAGAACTGTTTCTCATCTCCTGTATCTCTGCAGTGAGAGATGGTTAACCAGGATGTTTATTAAAAACACCAAACAAAACAAGGTGGAGGTGTTTGTTTCCAAACAAAGAAGGCTTTTTTGTCACCTTCAACAAGTTGTCTTAACAATTACTGCTCCCTGAAGGTAGAGGCTCACCTGAAACCTAGAGCTGGGTTTATTACGTGTGTTATATAAACAGCAATGAAAACTGTAGGATGCAAGCGAGGGAGAAACTTTTCTGGTGGCAATAAAATCTGTTGAAATAGCCAAAGCATCATCATCAGGGACTAATCTGGCTTGGAGCCTGCTTGATTAAAAATGAGAGACAATAATTTTCTTATGGCTCCGTAATTCAATTGAATAACTTGGTTTGTTATCTAATACTACTTTGTCATACAGAATGATCTGTATGTTGAAAGCCCTGTTCAGGCATAAACTAATTAATTTTCATGGCAGGACCAGTCCTGTGAAATGCTGTGCTTCCACAACGTAAGAGGAATTGAGGAAGTGCAATAACTCACAGGGTGAGGCTGAATTTCGCATTAGATATGTAATTAAATCTGATGAGTCCCACTGGGGGGCAGAGATGGTAAGCAGAGATATTAAATGAGTTAGCCATGGCTGTGCATCCGTCCCTCTTTGGCTCCTGACTCGCAGCACAGTGGTGGCAGCTACCACTGACCCATCCTCTGGACCCTTCTTCATTCCACCACATCTGCCTGCTATTAATGGCACAGCTCCCAGGGCTCTCAGCTTAGACTCACTGTTCCTGCAGTAATGTTGGACAGAATGAGCAAATTTCAGGGGTCAGAATGTATGATAAAACATTTGGAAAGTTCATCTATGTACTTCTTTACTTCACTAGCTACTTTAGCAGGTACTCAAGTTGTGCTTATTCCATTTCTCACAGTGTGAAATAATGAATTTAAACATTCACAGGCAGAAAAAGCCTATGAGGTAGCAAAAAGAGAAAGGTGGAAAGATAAAATACTTACATGACACCAGGTAAAGCACATGCCAGTAATTTGGGGATTATATTAATTAAAGATATATTTTAATACTTTCCAAAGTCATCATTACAAACCTAGAAAATGTAGAGTTAGGGTTTCAGGATTTTTTTTAACCTGTGTAATACAACTCTGCATTCTACCCTAATTGCTTTGTAATTTGACATGCAAGGGTTTAATATGGCAGCTGAGGCAAATCCAGTAACAACTGGGAGCTAAAGCAAAGAAAAGAGCTCCTGACAGGCAGAGCTTCAATTCAGCAACTCTGTACAGGCAATAGAGCTGTAACATAAAAGTTAGCAGGAAAGAAAAGGTGCTGAAAAAGGCCTGGCTAAAATAGCTCAGATTAATATTCAAGGCAGTTCTTTGACAGCTTTTAGTTTCTTAATATGGATTTTGCTTTTAATTTCTTCTTTTTAGCTTGGTGTCTTCATTTTCCAGTGTAATCCCTGTGAATGTTTATTACCTCTGCTGCATTTTTTTTTGGTCAATATGGGTTTTAACCTTGAAGTGCTGCAAGAACAGTAGGGAAGTTTTTCTTTCCTTGATAAGCAGAAAGGTACAAATTTCTCATTCAGTGTGTATGAGCTGGTCTTTGCCATGGCTTTATGGAATGGCACAAATCTGTAAGAGCAGTGACAGCCAAGGGGAATCCAGTGATGGTTGTGAGACACTGAAGAAAAAAACAAAACAAAACAAAAGAAAATCCGGTCCAAAAGTTGATCCTAACATGTTTTTGTTGATTTTATTAAATGTGTGGTTGGTTCTTGCTTTTATTTCCGAAAAATTACACTGGGACTGGAGCCAGTGCTGTCACAGACTGATGCTGATTGTGTAGCCCCTGCTTTTGTAACCTTTAAGTTACACTACTCTAATGTTTTATTTTATGACCTTCCTGAGAAAATTCTGCAAAGCTCCAATGGATGCAAGGCACTGCACTCTGAATACTAACTTGTGCTAAGGTGACCGAACAACTTCCATCAGTTGAACAAGAACTGTGTCAGCTCCTTTCATCCAGCTGATTTTGCCAGGAGAAAACTGAAGGGTTTGGTGTGGCTACACCTGGCCTTATGAACTTTGCCATGAGTAGAGATCTTCCAAGGTGTTCTCTTAGCTCTGAAATGAAGAATTAAATTGGAGCAGGGGTATACAATTGCTGTTTTGTCCTGAGTACAGGTCACTTTTGGACAGTAACAGAGTCTACTGAGTGATCAGGCATTAGTACATTCAGATTTGGGATGTGAATGATGGTCCTTTGCTTCTTTGGATCATCTGCTGTTGTAAGTCTCCCTGGGAACTATTTTTCTGGAGGTCTTACAAGGTGGCTATGAAAGACTGAGTGATGTAATTTATCCTGTTGGGTTTAATTTATGTGTAAACTCGGGTTCAAAATTATTTAGAATTGTTTTTGGCTAATATCAACCTGTCCATGAAAAAGCCAGCAAGAATCAGTGTCAGATATCCTCCACAAACCTGAGAGTAAGGAAATGGGGTGAGGATGGTGTCAAATGCCTTTGGGATTGCCAAAATCTGTGTTTACTCAGGGCCCAGTGTGTTGCTGCTGCAGTTCATTCCTGTCACCCTCTGTCTGCATGAATCAAAAAGCAGAAGGGGAAGATGCTGGATTTTCACCTTGCTCCAAACCTGCCTGCTGGCCACACAAAGACAAACATTTTGGTGTCAGCCTGTGAGTTCATCAGCTCCTACCCAAAGGCATAAATGTCTTTTTAAATACCAGAAGCACGAAGATGCTCTTGTACACCTGCACACCTGTGAAGTATCTTTCCCCCTTCTTGATGCTCTTATTTTCTTGGCTGTTACTGTCTTGATGTTGACCAACCCTGAAGCATTCATTTTGAGAAAACAAAAGTACAAACCAAAACTAACCAGTATTTTCTGCTGTCAGAGTGAGTCTGGCTTGCAGGAAGCAGTAAATTCCAGGATTTTCCTTTGTGAGGCAAAGTAAAGCCATTAAAGCTTTAACCCTCAGTTATTCCCAGCAAGGCCATCCCACCATTTCAGAGGATGCTGGAATTAAGCTAATAAATAAGTAAGAGAAAAAACAATTCCAGTGCAGAAAGCTAAAGGCAGGGACTTTGATCAGAGCTTGCTTTGCATCCTGGCTTCTGTGAATTCTTGCTGCAGCTGCAAGAGCAGCTGCATTATTTTCAACATCAATCTGAGCAGTGCCATGTAATAGCCTCGTTACAGAGGGACTAAAGAGCTAACAGAATCCTAAAGTCGTCAGACTTTTTATGAAATTTACATTCAGAAATACCATATTTAAGCTATTTTTCAATGTTTGAATTTAAATGGGCACAATTAGAGTTGATTTTTGTTTTGTTTCTCAACTGGTAGTTACTACATTGAGCAAGTGTTGCTCGAGGTCACAGCCCTGCAAATGCACAAATGCAGCATCTGAATTCCATAGTGAGGAGACTCACGGAGTGGCATAACATTAAACATGCAAACAAGCAGCTACAGAGAGAGAGAGAGAGCTTGTATTTACAAGGAAGAAATGTGGAATTCAGCAAAACATTTTACATACATTGAATTTTCTGCGGATTCTTTCAAAACAGCAGTGATATGCAGAATTTTCTCATTTTTGGCCTCGCTTACCCCTTCAAATGGTTGTTAAGAGCCCTAATGATTTTGTTAGAGCAAAGATAAACTAATGCAAAACATTTCAAAATATTCACTTTTACGTGTATGCAGAGATTGCCCTTTAAAGTTTGTCAGTGGTCACATTTGAATACTATTATCACAGCATTTCTCTATTTCCAAAATAATTTTGCAAGCTTAGGTGTCGATAATCTGGCAATATTACCACTTTGCACAGATAAAATTAACGACCTTTTAAGGCTTAGGCACCATAAAGGGACCATATCTAATCAAAACCTTGATTTAAACTTGATTTGAATGTAACACATGACAATATTATAATTCCTGCAAACAGTACAAGTACCAAGGTATGGTCACCCTGAAAAACATCCTTTAGCAGGCTGCTTACAACTCGGCTTCCACAAGGTATGCAATTAGATGACAATCTCAATGATATTTTATCTCAGTGATACTATAAAATAATTTCTCTAGTCCTCATGTCTGGAGGAAAACGCTTGGCAATGTAACTCAGGTGTAGAGTAAAGGCTCAGGGAAATAAAATAAGTCAAAGAATGTATTTATTAAAAAAACCCCAAGAAAACAACATCATTTTTATCTAGTTAGATGTCCCTGCTTGACTGAAGATGTTTAATGTTTCAGGTTAGAAGTACTGAATGACAGAGGGAGCTTTTCACTGGTTAAGTACTGTAATAAGAGAAATTTCTTTTTTTTTTTTTAATTTTAATTATAGTTTACATGCACCTTTCTGGTAAGTGTGGGCAGACCATGTGATTTCTGTGCCTCATGGAGCTAGCAACACTTCCCTTCTTTTCAGTGCAGTACGGATCAACTTACTAATATTTGTGAAACACAAAGGAATTACAATGATGAATGCCCTATAAATAAATAAATGTATCTCCATTCATTAGCCAGAAAAGCTCTGTTTTGTTTCAAGAATGATTTCTGAAAATGCTTTACCATGTATTTTATCAGCAAACAAGATGACATTAAGTGGCAATATGTTAAAATTAGTTGCCTTTCATTCTTTTAACTTTACTGGAAAAAAGTTACATTTTCTTTTCAGATTGTATTTCCCCAAGTATAAAACAGATGCATTTGGATAAACAGATTTGAAACATATTATTAAATTAAATGAAGAAAAGGAAACATAATGAAATAAAATCAAAGTATCTGAAAAAAAATTTCTATTCACAGGCCTGCAGTAGAAATCTAATGTTCCTTCTCTACTTTATCCTGGTATTGAGATGACAGGTATTCTATCATCTTTCAAAGTACCATCTGAGATGCCTCTTGTGATCTGAGCAAGAATGGGTGTCCATTCAGGAGAATCAATTTCAAAATCCAGTTACAGGTATTAAATCTATTCCTATATGGAGCACACTGTTTGTGCCTAGTACATTTATTACCATTATTACAATAAAATTAAATAGTGCCATCTGAGATCAAGTTCCTGCTGTGGTTCTCCATATTCATCGTACCAGACATTTTAAAGTAGACCAAGCAGAGGAAAGAAGCCTCCTTTGAGGTGAAATGGGGATACAGAAATCAGGCACAGAGAAATGAACCCCCTTCAGGGACAGCAGCAGACCCATGGCAGAGCAGCTCCTCCCTTCCAGGGCTCCTGCAGCTGCCTTCCCTAAATCCAGTCTGAAAACCATCCCAAGCCAGCTCAGCACCGTTGTTGTCACCTCAGGGGGTCTTCAGGGATGTCCCCACTGGGGAAGCATTTGGGAAGTGAACCCCTGGCTCAGCCCAAGTCCTTCGGCGTCCTGGAAGGACACAGGAATGAGCACACTAAGATTGCATGGCTGTCCCTGGGGCAGGCAGTCACAGAATCACTGGGTTGGAAGAGACCTTCAAGAACAGTGAGTCCAACCCAGCCCCAACACCTCAACTCAACCCTGGCCCCCAGTGCCACATCCAGGCTTTGTCAAACACCTCAGGGATGGTGACTCCACCACGTCCCTGGGCAGCCATTCCAGAATTTTATCACTTTCTGTGAAAAACCTTTTCCTAATATCCAACCTGTATTTCCCTTGATGCAGCTTGAGGCTGTGTGCTCTGGTTCTGTCAGTGCTGCCTGGAGACAGAGGCAAACCCCAGCTGAGCACAGGCACCTTTCAGTCCTCAATGCTTTACAGCCTGCCCCAGACCAGGTATGCCAGCTCCACTGTTCCTCACCTCTTTGGCAACACTTTCAGCCCAATATTTGGAAAAGAGGTAAAAAAAGAACCTGTTGGAAGGTGTCTTATTTTATATACCAGAAGAGAATATCTACATGCTGACAACCCTTCTTGTACCACTTGTGTTTCAAACCACTGAACTGGTGTTTCAAACCACTGTCTTGTACCACTTGTGTTTCAAACCTTTCCTTCCCACCCTGGAGCACTGGAGAAGGTATATCCATGCTTATCAGGACCTGAGCTCTACTCATATATGTGGTGTAAAAAAAATTCTAAAAGGTGTTTTAGAAAAGTGTTTTGAGTAAATTCCTTATTCATTTTCTAGGAGACTAAACTGTTGAATGCACTTAAATCAGAGCAAATTGATAATCTTAATTTCTAAAGAAATTCTGCTAATTCATTTAAAAAATGCAGTATATTATGAAGTCCTTGCTGCTTCTAACCCAGACAGATAAACCTTGTAATGCAGGCCACAAAACAGAGCTGATGGAGGAAAACACGCTGGAGTTATGTTCACAACTTGGAACACTGCAAGGGCTCAACAAGCATTTCAGAACAGAGTGGGAAATGGCATAAACATCCCAGACAGCAGTCCCACCCCAGTGCCAGGCATTCCTCTTAGGCACCGAGGACCAAAGAATCCCACAACCAGAACGAGACAAATGAATAAGAAACACAAAGTGAAATCAGCACAATTAATCAAGTAACTAAGACATAAAACCTTGAGACACAACAAATATGCCATGTTGCTAAAAATGTTGTTTTGCAGATAAGTGAATAAATTTACTTCCAAGCCAGGCTTTTTTTCTTTTATTTTTTTTCCCTCCAGTAGCTTTAGCCTTATTGCTTCCACTGCACATTTGCTTCCCCAGGTACAGCTTAGATATGGCATCTAATTTCCCTGCTGTAGCTGTACAGTTGAGGTGAGAGCTAGAGGGATGAATCATTGCATCCTGCCCATGCTTGCCGATCTTCTGGCTCTAAATGCAGAGCAAAAAACCGTGGGGAAAAAGAGAGCAGGGCTAAAATAACAGAAAGGGGAAAGAAGTATAATGGAAATGCCTCAGGACTCAGTAAAGGGGGGAGAAGCACTCAAGGTCTGAGGAGGCAATAGATGAATAAGAGGAGATGATAGAGTGTGAAATGTGTAGTTGGATGATGAGCAGAGCTAATGAAACTGAATTTCCTGAGCCTGTGTAGCTGGGCTCTCTGGTGCCTAATAGTGTGATCTGGGATCGAACGTTTCCCTGCAGTTGGAGTATTCCCAGTGTCTCTCCCTTGTGTGGTTTCTATTTAGAGGGCTGTTCATGGTGCAATAATTTGGAGATAGGATCCAGGGAGATGCAGATAAACAATAATTAAGCCTTTTTCCTCAGGAAAAAAAAAAAAAAGAAAAAAAAAAAAAAGATAAACATGTTGTGATCACAATGAAATGGGACTGGCAGGAAGATGCAAAATGGCAAAAAAATTGGAGTAAAAAAGAAGGCCTTTCACCTAAATCTGTGCTTTGAAATGACTGAATGGGAGGGGGAAATGACTAATGACTAAATGACTAATGGGAGAGGGAAAAAACCTCTGGTTGGAGACATTGAAGAGTGGCTGAGACAAGCTGATCACTGTTGCCTGAGCAGAGATGGCTCAGATGTAAAGAGATTGCTTCTGTGTGATGGAAAGAAACAAGGGATTTTGGTCAAGTGGAAGAGAGGTGGGTGGAAGAAATTCATTACTGTGTCTGGAAACTGCCGAAGCTGGACTGTAAATTGGGGTGAGGTGAAACAAATGAGGAGCTGTTCCTCCATTATTCCCCACTCCCTTAAATATGAAGGCAACAGGGAGGAGGTGTGGGTTTCCTCTGGGATGGCCAGGAGCCCTTTGCTCCCCCATGTCCCCATCATGTCCACACCCCTCACTCCTGGCCACCCCCTCACCTCTGTGGTGAGCCCCCAGTCTGGGATGTGACTTTGTGCCTAAAAAAAAAGATGGAAAATCCACTGTAAATGAGTCCTCCCATGGAAAGTGATGAATTCAGCTCACCCAACTCATAATGTTTATAGTGGGGCCTGGCTCTGTAAAGGGTAACAAATGTGAAATCATTATAAACTTGGTTGAGGTTACTACTGTAAACCTGCTGGCTGGCAATCAAGGTCTGATCAGTTATTTTAAAACATTTTAGCTGTGTGCTCATTAATACAATGGAAATGTGGAACAAAAAGAGAAATGAGAATTACAAAAGGTGAAGTAATTAGCAGGTTTATTGTAGACACTGTCAGGTTTCTCATGTCCCCTGATTTAAGTTAAAAAAAGAAAAGTACTAGCACAGATGCATTGCTCATAACATGTATTCAAAGTTGCTAGTCCAAACAGAATAATTTTTAAGTCTAAGCATTCCCTATACAGCAATGTTAGAGCTGAATGCTTTTTATGGATGCACTTCATTCGCAGAGTTGTGTGATTATGCACGTGGGATCTGATTCACAGGATTTCTTCTTCCTTGATAAGGAAGGTAAGATAAAAGCCTAAAAACGTTTGTGCTGTTTAAAAATACTCATGAAACATAAAACTTCAGGTTCAGAAAAGTCACAGAAAGAAGAAAAAATGGAGTTTCTGTAGCTTTTGAAATCTCTACTGTGCAGAGTTGTAGTGTTTAAGGCTCATAAAATAGATTAAGAATCCAGTGACACACAAGGGTGGTTTTTTTTTTTTCTCTGCTCCCTATTTGGTGATATATCAATAGGTCTTCTAGGCAGAAGAAAAGTCTTGCTGACTGCATCAAAGATTCCTCACTAGGAACAGACCTTAAAAAAAAAAAAGTAGGCCTACTTGAAAAACGTTCTCCAGGTAACTTTAGCAGAGATTTTGCTTCTTCACTAAAAATTTGTAGCTCTGCAACAAATCTATTTTTTTTCCTGAAAAACAAGCAAGGAAAGAAAGTAGTTGTGTTTGGTTAAAATTTGAGTTGTCTGAGAAGCAGGCTGCAGTTATCTGTGTAGAAACACAACCCAGGTAGGAAGCACAAATTAAATAAAAGGACACAAAGTGTTGAGACCGCACTGCTCAAGAGAAATTGAAATTAAAATCTCAAATCAAAATGTTTTGCTTTTCAACTCCAAAATACCAAGTCTTAAATACCTCAATTTCTAAAAATTCCAGGTAGTCAAAGGTAGTCAGGGGAGGGCTTTGGAGAGAGGTTGGGAGAAGCAGAAAACATTGACCTCCAGCATGGACAACCTTTGGATGGGAACACTCACAGCCCTGGGTGAGGTGGCCCCTTCACATCCCTCTGAGAGCAGAAGAGAAAATAAGCATTGACATCATGTGCTCTTGCAGATATTTTCTAGTCAAAAACTGGGCTGCTACATTATTTTCTGAAATTCTGTCTTTTATTGCTCTGGAATAGCTACAGGGCTCCTCCTCCTTGGAAGAGAAGCCACCCCACATCTGTGTGATCAAGGCCAAGGTGTGGATGGCCACTGATCACCTGGGGAGGCTCTGGAAATAAACAGTAAATGACAACAGGAAAAGCCAATGATTTGGGAATTGGAGAAAAGATGTACTGGGCAGGGAAGGTCACCAATGTTTCCTACCAACCTGTTTGTGTTTATATCACAGCGTTTCCTGCTGCTGACTGGCTTCACTTTCCCTAGGTCATTTCAGGCAGGCACTTGTTACAGATCATACACCAGCAGCAGCTTGTGTTTGGACTTGGAACCCTCTGAAAAGCTCCTGTTAAACCCTTTGGGAGGCACTTACATCTGGTAGCTGTGCCCTTCATAAAGCAAAAGCATTGCTGGTAGATTTGCATGTTCCCACATCCAATAACTCTGAGTTAGTGGCATATTTACAGCATCTATCATAGCATTAAGAACAGGTTTCTGCCATGCCGTAGTGATGGAGAACATTTTGTGGTACTCTGGAATTGAATTCCCCTGTTCTGAACATTTCCCCTGGCTTTGGACACCTCCATGCTTACTTCCTGGAAAACACATTAATTTTGGAGGCCTATTTGTTTTAATACCTTCAACTGCCCACGTCATTCCTGGGAAAGGATGGAGCTGTGACATGCTGGCACATTAGTGCAAAAATCAGGATAATGCAGGACCTAGGTGAAAGCAAGGAGTGTCACTAACACTTGGGTCAGTGAAGAGGAAGGAGCAGCCTGAGGAAAAACAACAGTTTTGTTCTCTGCAACATTAAAAAAAAAAAAAAAAAGATAAAAAAATCAACAGAAAGTTGAAGGAATTTAGTCCTGAATGTAACCAGGATTTTGCTCCTCCCCTGCCTGTAATTTTGAAACAATTTACTTTTAATATTACCTAGATATTAATGTTTTAGATTGGGTACTCTTCATGGTCTAAAACTGCTTTTCATAAATGTTTTTATGGGTCCAGGCCCAATCCCACTGAGGTCAATTAGAAGATTCCAAATAAATCTTTCCTTCTCGTCCTTCCATTAGTATGCAGCCTGTAAGAGGGCTGATGCTGGTCTGTGCTTTTATCTTAAAATAATCCAGAAGACAATTCTCCTATGGGAAGAAACCATGTAATTTGTGGGTGGTACTTACAGGGATGTTACCCAGGTAAAAACAATAATTTTTAATTTAGAGCCCAATTTTCAGGCATGCCTAACACAATTCTACCTGAAGTTAAATATAGACTTAGGTGGTCAATACTTTGGGAAAACCAGAGCCATAATTTTTAACATATCTCATTTTATCTCAGGCTTGTATTGTCCAGAATTAGGTTTAAAGTGGTTTGGAAGTGCAATTTCAATGTGTTCTATCTGTAAGTATTGCAACAAAATAAAGTGGTATATTATGATAAAGTATGTTCTGTTTTATTTATTTCTTAACTTCATGCCTGTGAGTATCTGACTTGCATTAATTTTTAACCAGACCCCCAACTTTAAATAACAACAAGCATCTTTCTTCCCAACAAGCATCTAGTAGGCCTTGGTAGGATATGCCATAAAAAGATAGAGGATGAGCTTTTCGAAATATTGATTTTTTTTTGTTTGTTCATGTTCTGGGTGCTGAACTGGATAAATACTGCTATGGCTTGGTTCAAAATTCTGTTGTACCTCTGAACTTGGAGTATGATCTAGGGCAAATGTTTATTGGATAAAGCCCTGAGTCTTTGTGCTGTACCTTTGGGCACTGAGCCCCAAAGGTCTGGTGGTAATCATAACTAGTTTGAGAATACTCCTTTATGCTCTTTAAATGCAATTTTTATAAGTATTTTTTGGCATGCTTTAACTGCGGAGTCTCACATTTTTTCCAGGATGTTTTAAGAAATCAGAAATTATTTCTGGTATTTGAAACCATTTGAAATTGTGCTGAAAACAGTTCTTACAGAGACGTTTCGGCTGAATTAATTACAATACAATCAAGCTGTGGCATGTGGGACCAGAAACATCTGGTGCTAACCTTGGCTGATCTTCCTGTAGATTGCATTCATTAGTTTGAATAGTTTTCTCAATGTTTTGATGTAATCATTTTGCCCTTTTTCAATTTATGTACTTGTGGTGGCTTTGACTATCTTGACAAAACAAATCTCACACTTGGGTCAAGGACTCTGGAACCATCAGCTTTCAGTGAGAAATTACTTCTGAACTCATTATATGTTTATTGTCTAAGGGTCCTTGTAATAGGGGTTCTGTTTTGCACATTAGAATTGTACATCATTAGCTTTCTAAATTCCAGCTGAAACTATTACATCTTCCTCCAAGAAGAGAACTTGAAACAACAAAAGAAATAAGAAATCAAGCTGCACTCTTCTTTTCATTGCCTTCTTGTTATGTTACCCATATATGCATATATGTACTGAGGAAATTTAATGGCCAAATAGCGTCAAGAAAATTCTGCCTTCTTAAAAGCAAATTTAAAAATCATCACTCTGTGAAGCTGAACCAACAAAAGAGCACTGGGAAAAATCCACATAGCCCAATTCCTACATTTTCTCTTTTATTGTTGGCTGCCCTGTGCATCAGCAAAATGTCGACTCTGCAATTTAGTAGCATTCTCTGTCCAACCTGATGAGGAGAAAAGCATGAGAAAATATGCAAACAAAAGGCAAACTGCTTTAGATGCTGATGTCTTCTGAGTGCCAAAGTACTTCTGGTGTTTCAAATTTTATAAACTTACAGTTCTCAGACTTAGACAATATGAAGATTGAAAACAAAGACACGTTAATCATGCACATAAACAAACAAAGCCTCAACTTTCTAACAAAATTAAAAGTCCTGACATTTGCTGGAAGAATTATTTTCAGTTGGTACTGCCACTCAGACAGTGAGGAGCAGCTTCGTTGTACTGTTCTTGTCTTCTGAAACTGCACTTTTGTGTCTGCTTCTCCTGAAGCACGAAACCATCTCAACTTGGGCAGGCTCCAGCTGCAGCACGAACATCCACTTTCCTAAGGAGAAATCCTGTGATATGGGCCCATTTGGGAGGTGTCTCTGGCCTCCCTGCTTTCCTCATGTGTGTCAGCTTTACTGCACAGTGAATTATTCCGTGGCAGGAGGAGCCCAGCTCCGGGATCCCCGTGACAGCTTCCTCCTGGTGCCGAATCCATTCACTCCATGTGTGGCTCTACTGCTCACCTGCTGCCCTTCCCTGTCTTACCTGGCACAAAACCCAACAGCTGGCCACCAAATTGGATGGTAGAGGTTCTAAAAGCCTATAACAAATATTACAACCTGTTTGCAGTAGGTATCACATGGAACGTTCCTTCTGCTTTCTATAGGCCATTGGAAAGGGAGGGATTTTGGCTTTGTATAGAAAATCTATACAAATGTTGCCTCCTCTGCCAAAGAATTCTTTTTTTCTTAGATGTTCAGGTCTTAAATTTCTGTCTACCCAGATTTATGACACACTGTATTCATTGTAAATTATAGGGGTTTTGCTTAGTTGCAGGTAGCTACGGGGTTTTAACAATGAGTAAAATTTGATTACTGATGCACAGCTTAAATAAGATAAAAAAGTCTATAAAATCCCTTTGACCTTCAGGGAATCCACAAATACATCAAACTTGTTTCACATGTGGTTTTAGAGATACCAGGGGCATATGCATTTTAAATTATACAGTCAGTCCAGGAGAAGACTGGTTTTCCCTGCCTTTCATATACATCCATACATATATTAAGGATCTCCTGAACCCATAAAGAAATATTTGTTCTTAATAAACATAGGCCCGATTCTCTCAGTTTCACTGGTGTAATTTCACTGCCTGTCACTACTGAACTACTGCTGCATCAGGTCTATGGAAATGATAAAGCCAGCACTTCTGCTGATCACAGTATGTAGCCTAGAGATACGAGAGAGACTTTACTTAAAAGTCTCATGGCAGTTGCATTAAATCCTGGTGCAAAACTGAGAGTTAACATTGTAAGAAATGTGCATTATAAATAGTTTATGAAGAACATTTTTTTTCCTGTTTCAGCTACTGGTATTCAAGGCCTCATATAATTTGTGAGTTTCAACATAAAATTCCCAAATAAGGTGTTAATATTTCCCTGGGGATTTTATGTATTTATGTATATGAAGCCTGTTTTCTTTAGCTGTATTTGAAAGCCATTTCACAGTACAATGAGGTACTAATTTTTATAGCCAATCAAAGCTGTTCCTTCCATGTAATCAGCTCTTTGCTATATAGCAGAAAAAAGCAATGCCTTATGAAAAATTAAGTTGTATTTATTTTTTATATAGTACTCAGAATATTAGGCATATGAATCACAAAAACCTGAATCTAATTAAATTATCAGTTCCTACAGCAAGTTCTGAATCTTCTACAAATATATCTGTAATTGTGTTAAACATATCCCTGCTTAGGAATTCCCCAAGCTAAAGCTTTTGATGTTGCCTGCTGAATTCTTTGTGGAAATCACAACAATCCAAATACTAACAGGGCAACTGAAACCACTCTGTTGGTTAAACAACAGTATTTTTAAGTGATAAATTCTGACTCTCAAAGTCGTGCTCCTGTCTGCCTACCAAGTATTTGCAGACATGGCAGGGTTTTCTGCTCTCACTGGGCTCGTGTCTGGCACAGAACTGTGCAGCAACAGGGAACAAACTCATCAAAAACCCGTGCAGGTTTTTATTTGTGCTTGTCAGCCTGCATTTTTTTTTTTTGCCTAGGCCAACGGGATTTGGTGTTAAGAAGGTGTGTTTGGAAGCTGAAGAGCTCGTTCTCCAGGCCCATTAATCATGGCTGGGTGTGCAGCAGGTCTCACACAACTCTCACCCGTGCTGCTCTCCAGGCTGTGTCCTCACCTGCTGCTCCAAGCACTTGGACTTCCCTTCTGGAGTCCACCTGGCATCCAGGAGAACTCCGCATTCTAACAAAGCTACCCGCCTGGACTGTCCCAGAACTGATTTTTTAAGTCTAAATGGAGAGGGGAAATGTCTTCTAAAGCTACTGCTCTCTCTTTTCCCCCTGGCTAAATGTCAGAGCTAATTTCAACAGAGTTCCTGTCCTTAGGTCTGTGTTCAGCTTCGCAATTTGCTTCCCTTTGCAGTGTTGAACCAATGGCAGGAGAGGTCCAGCTACAGAAGAAAAGAAAAAAAAAAATCTTCACTAATTTCAAATTCTTGAAGTCATTCCCTTTGTACTCAGATAAAATTTCCAAATGGAAAGTACATTCCAGTCATAGATATAACCTGACATAAAACCTGGTGAGTAACAGCAGCAAATAATCCTCAGACAAACATGCAAGTACAGGCCATGCCTGCACAATAAATGGTGCAGATTCAGATCCCATGGACACAATTAAAAGAGGCTTCATTTATAAAAGTAATTGCATTACAATATATATCATATAAGCCTATTTGTCTTGAAAAAAAATTACATAAAGGTTTGGAGAGTTCTTCCCTCTTTCCAATCATCTTAATATAGCAAAAGTTAAGCTGCTCTTAAGGAACTGTCTGCACTGATGTGGAATTTTCATGTGTCAAGGAACTTTATATGTGCACACAGAGTCAGCTCACAAACATTGTGGCATATACACATGAGATGAAGTTGATTAAGGCTATATTCAATTTCTCATAAATTATACTGGCATACTGAATTACTCATATTTAGCTGAGACAGAGAAACTAGTGGTAGTTCTGCAAGTAATGGTAACTTAATTGATCATTTGAACATGCCTTCAAAGAGCCTTTGGCTGCAAATGTAGTTTGGGTTGTAATTCAGGGGTTGCCCTGAACAATGTTTCGTCTGCTGGCAAAACTTTGAATATGAGTATGATGATACTGTTAATTTGATTTGCCTGGCTTCTCAGAGGGTGTGAACTAAAGCTGAACTTACTATTACTCATCAGTGGCTAACACAAGCACTTTACAACACATAGCCTAGCTCCATTTGAGCACATTTCAGGGATTTCCTTCGTGTATTCAGAAAGGACAAGCAAATTATTTCAAAATTAAATGTGTGGAATGACCCAGTTTATTGCAGCTTAAATAACTGTGGAACACATCCTTGAGAAATCCCAGATCCATAGAAAAATACACTGCCTGCAAGGGTGCAATAATGCTGAAGGCTGGCCATTTTTCCTAAGCTGGGCTAATTCAAGTGGAGTAAAGTGAGTGCAGCTCACTTGCCTTTCTCTGTAGTAAAACACAGCCTCATGTGCCCGTGGTCACACAAAAAGTCTGTGATGGGGCATGAAAGTAAATCTGCAGCTTGGTCCCTCTGTAGCATCCTAACCACTGAAAAAGAGGAGCCAGCAAAAAAATAGAGTAGAGAAAGCAAGTAGAGAATAAAGGAACTTCCTCCCTAGTTATCCTCTCACTTTTTATGTCTTTTATGTTTTGAAGGCCTAACAAAAATTTTTCCGTGTAGCATAGTTATTTTCTACACAAAATAATCTGATACCACACTTATCTGCAATTTTAGAAACCTTCATCTACCACATTCATACCTAGCAATTGTTAGAATGATGATTTTATCAGTTGCCAATATTTGTTCATTCAACACGCAGCAGAAAGTAATCTTAGCTCAAAGAGTTTTTAAAAATACAAGTTAGTGCCTGAAATGCATGAAATAAAGTTCAGTATAATTAATATAGTAAAAGTCTCAGTCACCAAAAGGAAATTGCAGGATGTGGGTGTCTTGCTGCTACCTGTTGCCTAGCAATGCTGCATACGTGTGGCACAAGATTGATAGATATCACCCACTCAGATCGCTGGATTCAGACCTTCACGCCGCCCTGGCACTGGGAAAAACTGCCAAGAGAGAGGGAGAAAGAGCAGATGGGAGGAGAAGCCTCACAGAGTCACTTTCTCTCAGTGTCCATCACTATACTGCCCAAAAGATCAGCGATGTTCAATTTTATCGAGTCTGGTTTTTGCTATGTGTAAATGTGCACTTCTGTATAAACATAAATATATATATATATATGTAAAAACTTTCTTCCTAGCTAGGTGTATCTGGGTCGTGCAAAGTAGAGGCAATGATATCCTGAAATTAAAATGGCAATTCAGTTTTATAATTTTTAGTGACTCACACTGCATTACCTTTAAGTAGGATGAACAAAAATTTCTCAGATATTATAGATAATTATAATGTTATTACTGCATTCCTCATAGCAAATGCTGAAGTTAAGATGCAACACAGCATTTTAAGCAACTCATACCTTCTCAAAATACACTTTTTGCTAAAATTTTCCATGATCCACTTGGCTTCAAAGTCAGCTTTTTTCTGAGAAATCTTTCTGTGGAATTAGTTCTGCCATTTTTGAACCGAGTCAGGAGGCTCCATATGTTCTATTTTAAATTCTGGACTTGCATAATTCCAACAAATGACTAAAGATAGAAGCCTCAGACCTGACAGGTTTTATAATACTCATTAAAGGAAGAAAATAATCTTGGTTTGAAGAAAATTACTTGAGTTTTTAAAAATAATGGCATCCAAAACAATTTCCTGCACATGAACAAGTAGAATCTGAAGAAGGTTTTCAGGCCAAAATGCTGTTATATGAGAAGTCCCGCTCTTAACCATTAAAAATCATTACACTTGAGAGCCTTTTTTGTTTAGCCCCATCCATTAATAAGGATTAATTAAAATAATACAAAGCACCAGAAAAAAAAAAATCTAATTATAAAAAGACCAAACAATCAGTCCAATAGAGCATGAAGTGAGCAGCCATCTGTTGAACAGCCCTGTTTGCTAAGAACTCAGCATCCATCTTAGTCGTGGAAAACAGGGGAGCTAACAGCACAGAGACCAAGGAGGGCTTGGTAAATAACAACGAGTGAGACAAGTAAAATAAATGGGAATTACAGTTGATCCTAATGCCCAGGAAATGTGGAGATTGCTTTCCTGGGGAACACAACAGCTGACCATTGATGGATGATGAAGAGAGTGAGAGCACCAGCCCAGACTAGCAAAATTCACTGGATGATGGGATGGGATGGAAGTGGAGCAGATAGCTGCTACCCTCAGCCTCGGGTGTTAGACCTGCACTAAGCCTCTCAGTGCCTCCATATGACTTACAAATACCTGCTCTGCAGCCCATTTTAGGGTGAAAACACTTTTCGTGTTCACAAGGAGTATCTTTATTGTATCTTGTTTTTGCTCATGTTTGGTGATATTCAAAGCACTCAGATAAAATTTTCAGAAGTTATCAAGTGACTTAAAACCTGCAAGTACCAGTGAGCTGCCTCCCAGCCAGCTCCTGAAACACCCACACAGCAGTTTCTGCTCACCACAATCAACACCCACACTGAGTTTGGGATTGGGGTCGCTTACACAGAGCCTAAGACCCAAACAAGGCAGGTGCAAGAAAAGCTATTTAGAGCTATTGACAGCAAATGTTAAAAGAAGAGGTGTTTAGGGGTCTCCACCTTTCATGTTGGGCACCTGAGGCAGCTGGGATGGTGGACTGCAGCTCCCCTTGAGAGGATCAGAAGCCCAGCAGTGCTGTTCCAGGTAGGTAGTTGTACTGCATTTTTTGAGTGAAAATTGCTAGTTTTCTTTCTATTTTCTTTTTAAAACACGGCAAGAGGAAGAATTTGTGGTTTTATTGCCTTTTATGTGCCTCTCCACAGGTAGAGTGGCTGAAAAATGGAAGATTTTGTTTATTTGCACATGTTGTGAGTGGTTCTGAATTGTACCTTTGAGCATGGGCTTTTGACTACAAAGGAAAATGAGGAAGGTTTGTCCTCTTTGGTGGGACTCCCAAGCTTTGTGGCAGTGCAAGCTCATGGGCTTGTGCAGAGAGCACACAGGAGAGCTGGAAAGCTGAAAAGGAAGGGGAGTTGTTGTATTCCCTACCCTATTTTTAGCTAATACTGTTATAATACAAAATGTTTTCTACAGACGTGAGAGTGGTTTTAGAAACAGTAAAACACAGAATTACAAAATTATGAAGAATGGGGAGTAGGGCTGTAATGTGAGGATTTTGCTGACTTTTCTGTGGTGTTTCTTGACCTCAACATGACATTAGTCTTTTTTTTATCATTAATATGTGTCTTCTTGGCAGCTGATGCTAAAAAATTATAGGTTTTTTTTTTTTTTTTTTATGTAACAAAGGAGAAAGTGTTTCTTTTTGCTTATAGCTAAGGGAGCAAGCCTGGTCTTCTCTTCCACAGAAAGAGAAAGCTGGGAGGCTCTTAAAGAGGAGGTGCCATTATTCTTAATCTCTCTGTGGGTCTGCCAGTATTACTAGGCAGAATTCTAGCTCAGAGTTTATATTCCCCTCAAATGTTGTGATAGCATTTATTTTGAGAAGAAGTGATGTAAGAGAATGGACCAGCTCAGTCTCACTTCAGCCTGTTCCAAGGTACCCACGTTCCTGGCTGGAGGAACGCGACGTTTCCAGCTCCGTTCTGATGACAAGGAAGCCTTTTCCCCACTCAGAGGGTGGAAAGGTGCCAAGAGCAGCCCCATTATTTGGCAGGCAGGAGGTAACCTTACAGTAAACAGCTGTCAACTTCACAGTCTAGCTGAATTTTAATAGCTCAGAGACTAAAGAGAGTTACGATTGTGTCTGACCCCACGGGGTCTGGGCTCAATTACTCCAGGCTACACCGAAGCTATCACATTAGGGTCAGGTGACTTGTCTATATAAATTCCTCAAACGTGCCATTAAAATGTCAGTTCTTAACTTAGCTGGAGCTATAAAGCACTTCAGCACAGTTTAAATCTCTGATCTCGTATAAAACAATCAAAACAGAATAAAAAGAATATTGTGTGGCTGGAGGCACTGTCACTTTTAGCCATGTGCAGGTGGATGCCATTGCTCCTGATCATTTTTGGTTGCTCTTCTTCTGCATGGAGCACAGTGAGGCTTAGTCCAGGGAAAATAATGTATTATTTACTAGAAAACTTGAAGAATTTGGCTTTCTAACTTCACTCCAGTTTGTCAATCCCTTTCCTCATTTTTGGATGTTCATTAAGAAGGATTTCCATGCAGACTAAATATGGTTAACTATTTAAAAAAATAATCCCTCTATTTTGAGAGAAATACTCATGGTGAATATTAGCACTCTCAAAATATTGATAGAGATTGGAAAGCAGAAAGTAACTTTTAAATGTGGCCAGTGGCAAGTGCTAGTCTGAATCACAGCCTGGAAAAAGGGGAAAAAAATCCCCAAACTGACCATTTGGAGCAGATTGTGCTGAAGCAATGATTTATGACCATTTCTTATGCATAAAGAAAGAACAGTTAAGTCTGTACTGTAATTCTGCAGTTAGGCAAGTACCTTCAGTTGCTGCTGTGGAGTAGCACATGAACTCACCTATCTCTCAGTGACAGCAGACAATTAAAGCAGTAATTTAATTGGGGATTGTGGAGCAAGGAGTGCTGGGAAGAATATTGATACCTTAATAAAGGCTGAAGCTGTGGTAATGGGTCCTGGTGGTAATGTGCAGCGTGATGAACTAGGGTTTTGATTTGAGGAAAGTTATACAGAGATGCAGAACGAGTGAAAAATTGCAAGTCACAGGTGACTGGCTACGTGTGGTGTCAGAAGCAGGCTTGTCTGCCTGCACCTGGCTCCTGAATACACACCTGTATCATAGTGCTGCTTTTCTTACCCTTTGGGGTGAGGCTGTGCATTTTCTAACAGCGATCTGCATGCCAAAGCGCTGTCTGTCACAGATTATAAGGGCAGATATGCTCTCCTCTACTTATGTTTTAAACTCTAATCTTTATATTATTCTGATACTCCTGCTCCATAGGAGTCAGAAATCCTCCAGCACTTCTCAAAAAAATTATCCTGAAGTGCTGATGAGTGCTTCTTCAAAATGGATGCTGTTTGGAAGATAAACTTGTGCCCTGCAGAGAAGATAAAATGTAGATTTATTGAAGCAAACAACAACAAAAAGCTGTATATTGTGGTTTGAGTCCTTTTTATATTTTAGGGTCTATAAAATCAGGCTCCTTGGCCTTTATACAACAAGTCAAGCAGGAAAAGCCATTGTAAGTTTTCTTGATTACCCATCTTTTATGTTCCCTATAGACAAGCATACACCAAATTTGTGTGATTTGACGAGAAACATCATATTTCTTTAGTAAAAACAAGGCAGATATAAAATTCCTCTTAATGCCTTATCAATAACAGTTTTCTTTTGATAGCAATGCACGTTCATTTTCTCAATACCTCGCCAAAGTCAGGGAGGCACCTTCAGTACTCCAAGTTTATTTCCAGAGGCTTGGACCTCTTCACTTAGGACTGGATTTATTGCCTCTGATAAAATGCAGGTAAAACAGGCTTTGTGCAGAAGAAAGTGGCAAAGCAGGAGGATTGGGAAGTGATGCCCATGGAAAATGCAGAACAGCTCCTCCATAGCCAGTCCTCATTCCCCTGGCTGCAAGCAGCAGCTATTACAGCTGCATTCCTAAATATTATTCCCAGCACTCCTACTTCAAGAAATTACATAGACTTCAGGTGTCCTTGTTCCTTTCCCACCTGGCTCCAAATTCCTCCCTGTGCTGCCCTGTGTGGAGCCATGATGAGCCTCAGTGTTGTGTGGGGTTTGTTCTGTTAAACTGGGTTGATAAATCACGACACTGAACACTCCAGCATTAGTTGGAAGCTCAAATATTGAGAGCTTAGCTTACTTATTGCCATGGCAATCACCATTAAAATTATTTTTAGCTTATATTAAAGGTAAAAGAAAAAAGAAAAATCAAAAAGCATTTGCGATGTGGAGTACCAAGACTTTAATTTTTGAAAAACCCATTCTGTATCCCTTCAGTGAGGGGACTTTTTATGAGTGAGCCCTGGGTCCGACAATTTTAGATGATTAAATTTTATATTAAGTGTCTTCTTGGGGACAAGAAAAAAAAAAAGATAAGTGCAGCTAGGCTGGAGTTGCTGCTGGTCATGGTCTGATCTTGTTTTATGAAACAACTGATCATAACCTGAGCATGATGCAATATCTCTACATTGGATAACACTGGTGGCCCCTTGCTGCCTCCTCCTATCTCTCAAATACAGAATTTAGCAATAGGTATTTTAATGCACCAGAGTTCTGTGGTTTAATTAATAGTTATTTTTAGAGAGGTCTAACAGTATTTGTCAATGTTTTTGCTGCTAGACATGTAACTTTTTCATCTCAAGCTCACAACAGAAAGATGGCACCCCCAAAAATGTTATGTAATAATTTATTTCAAAATATAAAACTAATTAAAAAAACCCCTGCATTCCTTGTTATAGTGCTTGTGAAATGTACTGTCTAAAAGGCATGATAAAAGAGAACTCTCTTACTAGGGATGTCATAGGGGATAGTGAATAGATACAGGTAATTACTATTTCAAATGTCTAATGACCTTTTCACTAAAGCACAATGAACTTCTATCATGCTCTGCTGCTCTTGGTAGAATATGTGATCTTCATGCATACAGATGCACACAAAAAGTCCTTGATTTCCTCATAGAGCAGCCTAATTCAAGAACTTGCATTGTAGTTACAATTTTTCCCCAGATGTTGGAGTGGGATGTTTGAGAAATAAGTGCCTTAAGTCTGTATTGCTTAGACTATGGCTAGAATTTGCAATGCCTGGTGTTTCTGCATCATCTGTGCTGAAACACGGTGAGAATTGATGGATGCCAGCTTAAACTGTAAGGCAGACATAGGTGATAGAGGCAGGTCAATAGGGACATTTGCACCAATGCAATTCTCTGCCCTTACGAGAAGGCACAAAACAGTGACAGGTGCAGCATCTGCCAAATTGAATTGTTTGTAGTGTGGCAGCCAGGAATATACCTCAGTTTGCTCAACAACAAAAAGTGTTTAAATAAAAAAAAAAGTAGCATTAAAAAGATCAAAAATACCTAATTACCATTCAAACAATAAGCTACAATGCTGAAATGTTTCATTATAAAGCAAACAATAAAACTTTTGTGTTTTGTGTTTAGGGACAACCTGGAAAATCAAGAGTTCTGAGACAGAAAAATCAAACATATTGAAGGCTTTTGTACTCCAATTCTAGGGGAAATGACAGTGCCTATTGTTGCTGTGTCTGTGTTGTGAAGATGTGAGTCTGATGATTAGGAGGCAGCAGTCCCTGCCAAATCATATTAGAGCACTTTTTTATACAGAAGTATCAGAACTAATCAGATGATTCTGATCACACCGTTTCTCGCTGCTTTCAGGTCTGGGCTAAGTGGGAAATAGAAAGGTGGAGTCAAAATACCCTGTCACAGGAGAACACTTTTATTTGCTGCTTACATTAATCACAATATATGGAGGCTCAACAGCTTGACCATGACTCAGGTGTGTGGGAGAATTGGGTAGAATCACATAAGATTAGTAAGTGGTTCCTTCATTCTGGCTGGTGCTGTATTCATGCTGGAATGCACTGCAACACTATAATGCTTTTAATTTAAAAAAAAAGTTCTCTGACTGTCATAGTTCAGTCTCAGAAAAGAGTGGGGGGAAAAACTCAAAGGATTTCTCACCTACTCACAGAGAAATTTTGCTCATTAGCCTTTGATTATTGCACTGCGCAGTGAGAACAAAAAAGCCTCAGCATAAGCCATTTTTTTGGCAAATGTAGAAGTACATAATTTCCTGTTTTAAATGCATGAAGCCAAATTTGAACCACTTTCAGTATTTATATTGAGAATGGGAAGGCAAAAGGTGTCTTGGCTGAATGACTCTAACCTTCTGTGTTGGAGAACTATCTATAAAGGTGGTGATTTCTGAACTAAAGGATTAATTGAGTTAATAACCTGAACAGTGAGGTAAAGAGTAATTTACAGTCATAGCTAGTGTGAAAGCCCTGTTGTTTCTTTAATTGTGGTATTGACTGGCATTGCACTGCCATAAATTGTCCTGCAAGAATGTATGTATACAAGCTTGAAAGTTTAGTCTGTTGTGATTGAGACCAAAAAAGACCTGACTTTCAGAACTTCACTGGTCTGTAAAATAACTAAAACATTTTCCAGCAATGAGAAAGATGGTGTGACTTGATACACATTTTTAAAAAGAATATTGAAGTTATACTTCCATTTAATTGAGCCATTAATCCTAGAAAATTGGCTCCCACATGTAACCTGAAACCATACCACATTCTTCTACTTATTTTCTGATATCACCAACTGAACATAGATCACAGAAAATAAATCTGCTTTCTTGCTCAAAATATGAGCAATTTCAAGAGAAAACACCAAGCTGAAGAGAAACCTGAAGGAAAAAAGAAAAAAAAAATAGTAACTGCAAGAGATAAATAAAATGCCTGCCTCTGACTAATAAACTGAGAACCTGAGTACTGTGCTTGACAATAATATAGGAACTATAATTTGGCTCACAAACCTCTCAAGCAGCAGTAAAAACTGGTATGTGTTTTCTCTAGGAGATGCTGGGTATGTTGTTGACCTCATCATTCTAAGATGTTTCTTCTGTGGATATTCAGAGCACACAGCACTTCATCTGAAATCCCTTGTTCTGATTGCTGGAGTGTTACACAGCTATTTTCTTGTACAATTGAAGCTGTGCAGGAACCAAAGCACAGATCCCAAGCATGAAGTGGTAAAGGGTCCTGGGGAAACAGAGAGAAAATAAAATGTGCACTGCAAGTACTGAGTGAGGCACTGAAAAGCAGCCCGTTGTCCTTCTGCTAATGCTCCCCAGGCCATCTGTAAGTGGCCTTTATGAACCACCTGTCATTTAGGCAATGGTTAGCTCACTAATTAGTAGGATGGTCACCAGACCGTGCTGCTGGACAGGCGTTTTCTGTCCATGCTGGTGTGCAGAGCATACAGAGCTCTTGGGTTTCCAGCTGCAGGGTAATTCTTTACAGAAAGCAGAGTGCTAGGAGCTTTTCTCATAAAACCAGATACAGAGGGCACAGACATTGACAAGCCAACGTCCCAATAACTGAATTGTAGGGCTGAGAGCTGGAGGTTTTGGTGTTCTAAGCAGAGTTTTAGCTTGCAGCCTTTAGGGGTGCAGCTGCACCCTGGCATTGGTCAGGCTGGCAGCAGGGTCAGCTGAGGAAGGAAACTTTGTGGTGATGCTGGAAACAAAATTGGTTCTTTCATTGCATTCTAATGACCTACATAATTTTGCTTGGCACATGGCTTGCCTTGGATCCACCCAGTTGCTCCTGATCTTGGCCAAATCTCGGATCCTTTCTTTGTCTCCTATGGCTTTGATTCTCCTTTATCATTTCTCACTGGCAAAGGATGGGTTTCTTTCCTGCTCCTTTAATGCTAGATAAGGAAAGGAATTCAGGCACTTAAATTTGAAGAGAGATTGAATGTGTTTGCAATCCAGGTACCTAGTTTTTCTGTTATAAACCAGAAAAATGTCCTTATTTTTGGTGTAATTGTCTGCCTTTCAGAAGGAGACACCTACATTGACTTGATTGTTAGTTAAGGTCATTTAAACCACATTAAAATATATGTGGATTTACTGATTTAGTGTGCTGTGAATTGCCCTAGGGTTTCAGGACTGACTCTTTAGCTGGTGGACATCTGGGAAATTTCCTGTACCTTTCAAAGAAGCCATGTCAATTTATATTAGCAGGAGATTTGGTCTTTAATTATTTTCATAATAGAATATTAGCTCTGAATACAAAGGTCCATAAATACCATCAGTAGGTGGGGGTGGGGTATCCAAAGATGTTTGAATTGTCCTTTCCTGTCTATATCTCTTTATGCAGAAGAATTTCACTAAATATTTCTCTACATGTGCATGGGAAATTTGAGCAGCAAATAGAATCTATAGTGGAAAGACAGTTGTGTATTTTCATGCAGAATTGATGACTAGTTATGGGAGGCAGAATTACCAACTCTAGAGAACACAGATGTTAACTGGCATAATGCCCTCTTGATGCAAATAAATACATTAGATGCTATAAAAGATTTTAAAACAGGAGAGCTCATCTTGGCAGGAGATATATTTGCTGGATTTGTGCTATTCATTTTGTTTTATAGAATTGCTGTGGATTTGGAATAGACTATTTGAGGAGCTTCTAAATGCACCACTGGAATGAGACTTTAAATTCATTTTATTTCTGATGTTTTGTAAATGGAAAAAGCATTCTTAATTTGTGCATAGACACTTCACCTCCCCCAGTACCCCAAATTGTCTGAGCTACAAGTCTGATAAATGAGGCAGTGACTTTAGCCCAGAGTGGTGAAAGGCTGGACAACTGTTCAAGCATGCAGGGTTGTTAGTGTGTCTGGAGCACTGCAGAAGGGAGTGCTCCCTTCCCATTCAGAAGCTGTACTATTTGTATTCTTCCTCCACCATTAGTATTTCTTATGAGCAAAATATCACTGCTATCCCCACCAAGTTTCTACCACCTGTCACTCAAACTCTTGCTTTGGCTCCCACGTGATTATTTGAATTTTTTCCAAGTAAGACCTGGCAGAATATAATGTGACCCATCACCGCCTAGAACTATTTTATTTTTTTTTGTGACAAAAATACAGGACGTTTTTTGTAAGTCCATCTTTGTATCCTTTTATAAGCTGAGGAATGTGGGCATCTATTTAGGGCAACAAATTTGAAGGTCAAAAATCTGTTTACAGCTGTGGGGAAGTATAGCCAGGGTAGTTCAAGGCAATGCTATATGTGCTGTCTGCAGTGGATTTTGGTTATATATTATCTTTGTGAGGACAGTGAAAGGGACCTACACCTCAACTGCCCACTTCTGTCCCAGGATACGAGAGCAAGCCCAGAGAGAGAGGACTGCAGGAGGTGGACAGTGGTTTGATTTGTGAGAGTATTTCCTGTCTTTGAGCCTTGCCATCCATTGGGATGAGTAGAGCAAAAGGCAGTAGGGTTTTTCCCTCTCTCCTAAGTGCTGTCACACTCCATAGCAGCTGCTGTTACATCTTGCAGTAATTTTTTTTCCAAGACAGGTCCCTTTTAACTTCCTGATCTCATTTTTCATTTTTAAGCGATTTGAAGCATTTTGCCACCTCCTATTGTCCCTCCTGTTTTCCCTGATGTTGGTAGGTTTTTCTTTTTGTTCCATGCTGTTGTTTTATGAAGCCTTTGTCTCCTAATAGTTGTCTGTCTCCAATACCTGCTACTGTGAGCACCCTTTACTACTGTCTGCATTTCTGTGTCAAGTCAATCTCGCAATGTGACAGATGCAAATCTGTCTAAAATAACCTGTGCATGATGCATGCAGCCTGAAAATAAACATTTATTTCAGTGTCAGGTGCATCACACCTGCAAATAACCTCATTTATCTAGACACATTTATTTTAATGCTTATTGTATAAATACCAGTATCTCAGCATACTCTACAATACCATCTGCCACTTGCTCTTCTATTATGCATAATTTAATATAGTCCTACATTACTCCAAGTTTTTATGTTGCTGGGCTCATGCATATCTACAGTCTTCTACAAGGATACAAGTGTGGTATGGAGATTACAGAAAATATTACAGTGAGGTTTAAGTGGTGCTTTTGGGCTGGAGGATGTTAATGCAGACAAGGTATCTGACACTTGCAGTTGCACAGTGTGGATTGATGCAGTATTTTTCCACACTTGTTTTGAATCTTCTCACTAACTTAAATAGCCAAAGGTAAAATGACAGAATTATATGATAAGAAATACAGGTATATCCCAGTTACTGATTTTCCAGTTCTCCCCAGGCTGGACAACTGAATTCATGTGTTCAGATGAATTTAACTATAACTTCCTGGATTGCTGGATTGTTTCTGTGGACCATTATCACTGGCACGGCACTGAAATGCCTGTATTTGATCATGCTGTTAATGCCTGGCTCTTGAAGAAGCCAATAAACACAGCAAGGAGATAGAGCAAGTCCAGCAGTAAGCTGTCATTAACCAGCATTAGTTTCTCCTGCTACCACAACCTGATTAAACTTTTGAAACCTGAGATTACTTGTGCCTTTGGTTCATATTCCAGGACATGCCAGGGTATTCCCATTAACTCCGGATTTTTCAAAACACAGTTATGCCATATTAGCACTCTGAATAATAAAAATTTACAACAGCTAAAGCTTGGTGCCTTCTTTCAAGGAAAGCACTGAGTGTCCCAAATCTAGCCTCTAATCATGAGCTGTTTGGGTTGCTGCATGCCCTTTTTCTGGCATATCACAGCTGGTCCAGAAGTTCTCCAAGACAAATGTTAGAAGCTGGGAATTGGATGTCAGGTAGATCCTGTGGTCTAAAAATAAGCTGAATCTAGTGACAGGATGGAGGTCATAGCATCAAGCTGTGCCAGGAGAGGTTCAGGTTGGACATCAGGAAAGATTTCTTCATGGAAAGGGTTGTTGGACATTGGAATGGGCTATCCAGGGAGGTGGAGTCACCATTCCTGGAGGTGTTCATGAAACGACTGGGTGTGGCACTTGGAGCCACAGTTTTGTGGATAAGGTGGTGATCAGTCAAAGGTTGGACTTTATCTCGGAGGTCTTTTCCAACCTAAATGATTCTATGATTCTAAATTAAATCAGTTCCTCCTAACTTGAATACCTCTAATTTGTTTTCATACCATTTTACCCCTCCATAGTTTCTGGTGTTGTGTTCCAAGGCCAGAGCTAAAATTCAAGAGCTTCCCTGAGGACAGGACTGCCATGAGCTGCAGCAGAGCACAGAGCTCTCCCAAGCATTCCCACCCCAGAGCTCACCAGCTGGCTCTTCATGACTGGGCTTTTCAGCAGTACTTATGCTCAGCCAACCTCCATCAATTCTGAAGCACTTTGTGCTTGGTCACTGGTAATTTTTCATGTTTAAGATAAAGCACTTCTCATTACCCCCACTTTGCAATCAAAAAAAGTGATTTTTAGAGGAATTTTAGAACACTTGTGCTTTTTTTTCATCAGTATTACAATGAACTGTATTGTTGAAGCAGTGGCCAGTCTGCTCCTGTTTTTGATCAAAAGGCTGATTTCATACAAAAAACCCCACAATCTGTGGAACTAAGGAGTAAGGCTTCAGAATTCCTATCCTCATTGACCTCAGCAGAGCTTTTCAAGACTCCATTAGTAAGTATGAATCTGAGAAATGCGTTAGCAAATTCAGTGCCAGCTAAGCAGTGGGTAGGTTTGGCTGATCTTGGAGCCCTGATCTTATTAGAGAGACGCTGTATATATTGAGCAGATTTTTCAGACCAGAGTGTGAAAACTCTGGATATTAAGGTGCTCAGCTGTGAATTACACTTGGCTCTGCTGCTGTCCTAAATGGTTATTTTTTTCCTTTGTTGTGATCCAGAGTCCCATCTTTTTTTTCATCTCAGTTATAGTGGATTTTACAGATAATGTGGAGAGTGTATAGAAAGAAAAATGCTACCAATATGCAAACTTGAATTATGGGTGCGTCTACAGTGGCTGGGATGCAGTGTTTTAGCACAGCTGTTGAACCAGGATATTTCTTGAGGAACATGATGTGGAACAGAACAAACATCAGCTTAACTGGAACAATATTCATATAAATGCAGATAATGCAAAGTAGTGTAATGGTGGCTTCCATAGATACTGAACTTCTCTTTTCCCCCTCCATATTTAAGTGTGATTTTTGGACATGATGCATAGTTTTTCAACTGAAGTAAGAAAATACCATGCTTTTGTATACCTAACTACAAATTAGAATCTTCTAAGGCTCAAAATTACTCTGTGCAGTATTGATGAAAGCTTAAGTGAAACTGCACAAAGCATTGTAACTATAATGAAGAATCAGAAATTATACATAAAAGTAAAAACAATGGCAAGCTGATGTTCCTTATTGTTTTATCCCTTCCTTTTTAGTTCTGAATTTTGCAACTGAAATTAAACTGAGCCTACTCCCAAAAGGCAAAACACAAAGATTGTATGCACACAGAACATTAAAGGACTGTGCTGGAGCCTCCTTTTGTGGGTCTATATCTCTCACTGAATGCTTGTATCACCTATGCAAGATCATCACATTTCTCACAGTACAGAAGAAGAGAGAACTAAAGCAAGATTTCCAGTGTATTTGTGTTTTGTTTGAAGTGATGCCATAATATACGCTCTCTCATTTTCAAGAGAGTGTTGTTTAAGTAGACACTTGTATTTATATTCTGATTTTGTGTTAAGTAACTCAGGTAGAGGAGCTGGGCTAAGGCATTTAACACCATGCTCCTCATGGTCTTTCAAGTGGCAGAGGAGGGTGTGACTGATGTGCATTGCAGAAGTCACACTCACAAGTTTTGCATAGTCAAGGGCAGGGTCTCTCTGAATTTTTCAAAAATGTTGAGTATTTACCACTCTCAAAAAATTGGAATTTATTCTGGCTTTGATAATTGACTTAATTGGAGGTTGCAGCCTGTGTTCTGCAGGAATATGAATCTCATTTTACTTGAAATAGAAAGAAATTTGTTCTTCTCCTGTTTTGGTTTTTTTTTTTTTTTTTTTAATAGGGTGCTTGACTACTGTATACCCCTAATGGGAAAATATTTTGCTTAAGTTCTATTTTTATCTCCTGTTTGTTTATTTTTAATTACTACTTCAGTACCCTGGGATTCACCATCGATCTTCATCTGCCTACACAATTATCCCTAGCTTGCTGAAGGGTTTGTTTATTTTTGAAGTTATATGAGTTATATGTGCTCTGTTAAGGTTATTTGTGAGTGTGTCTAAGTACTGGTAACAGGGAGGAGAGATAAATTGATGTTACTCGTGTTATGAGGGTGTAACTCAAAAAGATGTCTGAATGCTGTTGCTGTCTTGGGGTGATTTTCCTTCTAACAGCCTCTTGGGGAAATGCACATCATGGAGTGAGATGTTCCTGCCCCAAGGTTACCTAGGGAACACTGTAACATAAAATGTGGGAGGTTAATGCCTTTAAGAGTGTTTTAAATGCACTGAAGTTCTTTGCACAGTAACTCCCACTAGCTTGAGAAGTATTTCATAAATTTATGAAAATGAATCTGCAACTTCACAGGAAGAGACAGTTCTTACTTCTCACCTTACTGGAGGGTCTACTCTGTGTAGGTTTTGCATTATCACTTAAAAATGAATTCTACCATTTTGTTTTAAGTTAATGAAATTTTTTCTTTGATCAGTAGATCAGTGTATTTCCACTGATATAACCTAAGGTTCTGTCCCAAAATTAATTTCTCTCCATCTGGAAAGAAATTACTTTTCCTGTATAAGCAAATGGGGAAAGTGTTTTCTGTCACCGTTAAGGCAACATTGGCAGCAAAACTCTGTACTTTTCTTCAGCTCTAAATGTAGTTGATATATTTCTTCCTAACTTTTAAATCCATAAAAATGTTGAAGACTGAATGGGGCTCTGAGCAACCTGGTCTAGTGAAAAGTGTCCCCGCCTGTGGTGGAGGGATTGGGTGTGGATGATCTTTAACATTCCTTTCAACCCAAACCACTCTAGTTCTATGATGTACAAATTTGTCTGGTGTTGAAAAAGGTTAAAGGTGTGCCTCAAATAGGATGATCTGTGGCTCACAAGGGGATTCCCAGCACCCAGTGGCTCTCCCTGACAGCTGGTGCCATTGCCCTTAAGTTCATGTTTGCCATGTATTTACTGGAAGCAACTTTAGTCTGTAAATGTTGGACATTTTCCATGGAGGTACAGGAAAACAACTTCACTCATATTAAAAAAAAAAAAAAAAACAAACCGAAGAAACCAAAACAACAACAAACATTTCAAGAGAAACTTTAACTTGCAACCAATGCCAATGGCCAAAGCTAAGAAACCAGGGAGTAACCATGATGGTGTTCCAATGGCATCTAACAGGTTATAGGTTTGTGCTGGGGTGCACATGAATATGGATGAATTTACACAGTTTATAACACTGATGAGACTCACAGCCATGGTTATAAAACCTCTATGGGGTGAGGTCTCCTGTTGTATGGGTGCCAGGGGATCTGCTGCCTCTCATTCCCACCATTGGGAGAATGTATGGGGTACCTACCACAGCCTTGGGGTGGGGAAATAGGGGTGGGAAAGGCTGGAGGCTGTCAGGGAGCTGTAGTATGTAAGGAGATGTGTGCTCCTGACAGCACTGCTCTAATAAATAGTAACTTCAGGTTTGTGATCAGTCTGAAAGCTGCTCTGAAATCTCTCCCATGTACTTGCTTTCCAAAACAGAGACCATTTCTAAAAGGCCTGACAAAGAATGTTGATCATTGAATCATCCTGTAAAATTTGAGAGAACTGTAATTATAAGCAGTAGGGGAAAATCTATAGAAAAGAGCTAATTTCCCATTAAATTCAACAGGGCAGTTGTCAGCTGATATAAATCAGTAAGTTTATTGATTCACTGGAGCTTGTTTGCACAATATAAGGGTTCAGCCCCACTGGGTTTGGGAACAAAGTCCATAGAACCCATTTGGTGTAGATTATATTCATTTTTATTCTGTTCAATATGACTAATTACTGCTCTTCCCTCAGTGTGAATGGACCAAAGGGCTCCTGTCAGAGCCTTCTGCTGGAGTGACTCACCCAGGAGAGTGAGGAGCAGTGACAGATCCTGCAGCTGAGCAGGGAGGGCTGGGGGGATTTGTTGTCAGGAGCTGCATCACAAGTGCAGGAGAATCAAGTCTCTGCTAAGTGAACCCTGAGCTGGGCTCTCTTTGCTCTCTGTATTGTGTGCTGCCACAGAGCTCCAGTCTCACTGCAGGCTGTGAAAGGTCCGTGTGCTGGCAATTAATCTAAATTACGTGTGCGTTTTGGAATGTGTCACACCGCATCATTTGAGCCATCGTACAAACACTGACTGCAGTTCAGGTGGAGTTCACTCCCAAAGCTTCCACTGGCCCTAAGTAAAGAACCCTTAATTTTGTAAAGGAAACAGTGGTACAGACCCCTTTATTGTCTCTAGCACATGAAGCTTGAAACAATTACAGCTTACTCTATGAATCCATTTCTCCTCATTCTCTGCAATCCTCAGATTTCCTTATGCTCCCCTGACTCAGGGGAAATATTCATTAGGAAAGCACGTACAGTTTCTCTAAATATATCAAGTTTGAATTGCTGAAGCTGGTGGCTGGCTCCCTTCCACACAGTTTGTAGGGAATTTTTAAAAGAAAACCCAACAGCTGATCATGCAACTAATCCAGATTTTCATTCTTACATTCTAAGCGAGGAAAAAAAGTGCTGACAGCTGAAATGCCTCCCTTAATTCCCTTCTGCAGTATATTATTGTGGGGCATGATGTCTTCTGCCCCATGATGTGCTGCTTCAGGCTGTGCTGAAGGGGTGCAAGGCACTTCAAAAGCCATTCAGTCTCCCAGAGCATGAGCCTCTGTGCCTGAGGGAGTGTTTGACACTCGCCTCTTGGAGCAGCTGTGCTGGAGGGTGGGAGGATGGAGGAGATGGAAGGTTGGGGTTCACTCAGACTGCTCCTTTCACACCACTGAAGGACAGACTAAGGTGCTGTCATCTCCTCTGAACCATGTGAGCTTCCACCCCACATCAGCATTTCTGATTGATGATATTCATGCCTCAGGTTTTAGCTTTTATATCTTTCAGGTTCTATTCTGCTTTAATGTGTAAGTCTAGGCTTCATATTAGGGAATGGTGAGCTCTCTTCACAGAGCAGGCAGATAAAACAATTCCTTCTCTAGCTGGGGACCCAAGGACAGCCAATCCAGATCTCAGGCCCAAGAGCATAAACGACGTGGACTGAAGAGAGAAAAACAAGAAGGATGGGACTTCATGGCTAAAGCTGTAACTGGGCAATTAGCTCCAATATGCTAATGGACCAAAACTTATAAAAGTGAGACCCTGTTGGGGACCTGTTGTCCATTTTAGGTTGTGCTGCTCAAGGTGGATCTATTTGAGGCCTCTTAATAAATCTCTACTTTATTCTTTAGCTCTGTCTTGTCTCTATTCTAGGTCAGCCTTCAAAAGGCATCAATATTGGCTTGAATTTTCTATATTTTTCTCTTTCTTTTTCATCTTTTACTTAGAAATATGTACATTTTCTTCAATTCAAAGGGAATTTAACTTCTCTTTCAGTCACATCTATTTCACAGGTAAAAAAAAAAAGATGGGGAATCTGGTGGTACAGGGTAACTCAGAATTGTGGGTGACTTTGCATCTGCAAAGACACCACAAAGCAGATTTCAGTGCTTGAGTTCAGGACAAAAGGCAAAAAGGTGTGGCCATGGCAGCCTGTAACAAGGATTTTGGGTTCCCATTTGTTGCAAGACAGGGTCTGAATGGTTCTTTTTGTGGTCCTGTGCTATGTTAATGGTGGTGAACAGCTGAACTCAAGTGTTGCTGTTCTAATTCCTTCTTCAGCAGTGTCTTCCCATTCCTTTACTGCTGCACTGTCTATACTGCCCTCTTGCAGATGTGCTTCCTTCCTTCCATTGGGTCTCATAGTTAAGAACAAGAAAGCAGAGTGCACAGAGAAGGTTTGTTTCTCCTGCTGTGGGAGGCAGAGCACCCTTCCTTTTCCCCCGAAACACAAATCCTCCAACTCCAGCAGTTAAACCGCAATCCAGAGCACTAACATTTGGATTTGGAAGCATTTTGCATGCACAGATGGGGCTCCACAAGGTGCAAAGCTGTGAAGAATGTTGTAAATTGTCGAGTCAGGTTAAATTTAAAAAGTGAAAAGGGGAGGAAGAAAGCAAAACTGAGTGAAATGAAGGAAGAGACTCCAGATGTGGGTCGGATGGGATCTGACTGTGTTCCAAAGTTTCTTCAAAGCAAGCAGGGAAAAGTCAAGTCTTCAGGCAATGTTTTTTGAGAGCTCCAGAGGGGATGAATTAGGGACAATGTGTTTTGGAGGCACATTCTGCCCATGAGACTCATCTGTCGGGGAAAGCTGGAGGCCCATGCCACCAAAGCTCCTTCCCACCTGTGCTGAGATAATGCCTGGGTGCTGGCTTGTGCCCAGACTGAAGCAGGGAAGCAGGAAGGTACCAGGGAAGGCAGGGATGCTGCCAGGGCCTGCAGACCATGCTGGGCTTTGTAGGGCTGTGACTGGCAGGGCAGGAATGAGCTCTGCTCCCCACTGATGGGTGTGAGCCAGCACCTCTGCCATGAGGGTGGTAAATGAGGACTGGGCAGGTTCCAGAATGCTCCTGAAATGAAGGGAGCTGAGGGCTCACCTCTTGCTTTTTCCACAGCTCTGTGTCCTGAGTGAAGGTGAAAGTAGTTGGTAGTCTGTCCCTCACATCCCTTTTTAATACTGCAGTAATTCCATTTTAACCAAGCTGTGTACTTTTATCTTCCTAAGGGATCTCAAACAAGCTTTTAATTTTCAGCAAAACCTTTGCAGATCACCTCTAAGATCAGGGTCGGAGCTAATTTTTTTTTGTGTTGTGCCTGAGGGAGATGGATTGGGAGGGGTTATGGTCTTGGAGCTTTCAGGAGGGCTCCTCGTATTTTGGGTGCTTGAAGATGATGCACAGCACAGAACGTAGTGGAAAGTGCAGCTCTGTTCATGCAGTGAGTTCAGAAGCTACTGAAACACAGCTGTAATGAAGCAAATATTGTAAGAGAAATAAGGAACAATGGGCCATGCCATGGACCTGGTTTTCTTCTCAAGCTAGGACAATTTGGTGGACTCGCCTAGTTTCATGACAGTGGTGATGAGAATTTATTTCTTCCCTTCCCTCCTTCTCCTGCTAGTGCACTTTTGTCTCACAGGTTGGCATGTTGTGCACGCCTAGGAGCTTGCCTTGGCTTTATCCTTTAGTGGAAGCCATAATCCATCCTGTGGTGGGGTTACAGCTCCTGCAGGGAGCCCCAGCATCCCTCCCGAGTCACTCTGTCCTGTCATCTGGTGGAGTCTGGGAAGATAAGAACTGTAAATAGGAAATGAATCACAGAGCTCTCAGAGATGTGCGAGGTTAGGATAGAACAACAGAACAACCCCCAAACCCCCACCCTACTAAAAAGAAATCCCAAACAAACAAAAAACCTGGAAGAAAACTCCAAAAACATTTTGGTTGGTGATGTACAGGGGAACAACATGGTGTTATAAATGTAACTATGACTCAGGCAACAGAAGTGGCAAGAATTATGTAGAGCAGAAGAGATTTTAAGTTGGAAAAATGTGATTGAGTTAAGAGGAAGAAAAATTTAGGCTGCATCTCATGAGAAAATAGACTAATTGTGAAATCCTCTACTACACTTAGATCTGGGCCCCTTGGGAAATAATGGAAAAGTGTTTCTTGGCAGCAGAAGCCCCTAGACAAAAGAGCAGTGCTTTAGGAATAGGTTATGCATAGCTGCAATATAGTTCATCAGCAGCAACCCCATTCCTGCACTAGCAGGAAAGAAGCAGCTAATTTATCAATGATAACTTTTGTGTTTCACTGCTTCCAAAGACACTATGGTTGCTGACAGATGTGTTTGGGTGCAGAGGTGATTTTACAAAATGAGAATTTATCTAATAGGAACAGGTCTAAAACTAATGGTTCATTTTGCATAGGCTGCCCAGCAGTAACAGATAGTAACAGCTGTTTGCTTCTACTCTTGTCTTAAGCTAGATTTGAACTATTAAATTTAAGGCAAAATAAAATGGGAGGTGTTTCTTTAATCCATTCAGTCCTCCAGGGAACGATTTGCGAATGCATACATATTTTTCATATTGAAGCTTTCCTGTTGCTTAAAAATATCTATTTTCTTGAGACACCTTATTGAAAAAGTGCCTTAGTGCTTTTCATCATCCACTGTAACTTGTTTTCAAAGCAAAAGACAGTATGTGCCTTGAAAATAGTTGTTTACAGTACTGTTTGGCAAGCTTCAAAATGCACCTAAGGTTTAAAATTAAAAATACTAATCAAGAGCATGAAAAGCAATTTCACAATTTGAAATGATATTTCAAACTCCCCTGTCCATCATAAATTTGTCACCTGTCTAAGGCTGCTGCCATTTCCATGGCTGTGGAGCAGCAGCAACCAGAGCAGCTCAGTGCTTTCCACTGTGGGGAAATGAGGTTGGCTTTACCCCCAGTGTCAGCTGACACTTTCCACCCTCAAAAATCCAGAGCAGGATGGTATCCGCAAGCTCCCTGCGTTTGACTTTGGCTTTTAGTCTGGCTTGGACTGGAATTTTTCTTAATGCTCTTTATCTTGGTTTTCCATCGGTGACATTTTGATGTTTTTGCATGAGCTCGAGCTAAGAGAAGATTCCATTTTCTCTTCTGTCCTCATTCTTCCACCCTTGCTCTCCAGGCTTATCAGCACTGCTGGTGTCAGCTGTAGGTTTTATCTCTACCTATCCTTGAGCCGGCTCAACTTACTAGGCCAAGGGGAAAAAAAAAAAAGTAACCCCTACAAAAAGATTGATAATTTTATGCTGAGTTTGTGAATGGAATTGAGAAAACCAAAGGATGCCAGTGCTGGATGAGGTGTGGGGTGAGCATGGAAGGAAGGTGGGGAACAAGTCCTGTCCCTTTCAGCAGCAGAGAAGCTGAATTACACTGTTGAAACTGGAGGGATAGACCTAAAGGAACAGCTAAATGACAATACCAAAATTCTCATATTGTGATTTTTTTAATCAAGAAATGGTCTATAGAGAAATAAAGAAATGTAGCAATATGTACGCAGAAACCTGCTCATAGATTCTATTAATTTCAGAATCAAGAAACTTGTCACTGAATTAACATACAAATATACGTATTATATTCACATCAAATAGGTGAAGTTACGATATCTAGTTTTGTTAAGGAGCTTTTGATGTAAATTTTTTGCCCAGAGTTCAGACAGGACAGCATATCTGCTGTTATAGCAGCCAAAGAGAAGACAGGTACTGACTGATTGCAATAAAGTGTATTTTAGTATGTTGCCTAGTATGTATTACTTAATTTATGCCTGTTTCACACCATCATAGTTATGCCTGCAATAGAATAAAAATGAAATCTAAATTTTCAAGCACTTCATATTAAATATATTTCCATTCATAAAAAAAATCCCCAACATGTAGCAAAGCTGTACCTATGTGTAAGGTATGAAAAGAAATGTCAAAAATTTGTTCTTTCTGGCTATGATTTACTATTTGTTTGTTTCCCCTAGTGAAATAGCAGGAAAAATATGAGAAAGAGACTGAGAAATGGCATGTTACCCATTCTTTTTTCTTTACAACTATTAAGAAGGATTTGAACTGTCAAAGTTTACTGAAATATTTCTGTGCATATTCAGCTTGAATGATATGCAACAGAAAAAGTACCTTTTTCAATGTGCACTCAGGTAGATAGTCCACTCCTGTTGCCAAACTCTGCAATTTTAGATCATGAAATAACACCATCCCAGCAGGTTAAATAATGCTGCAGGTCATATCTACATTCCAGCAGTTTGCTCCGTGTAGGAGGGTTGGTATAATCAAGTTTAATTAGAAAAACAAAGGCAAGATTGCCACGTGCTTGATCCAAAGCCTTTTGAAGCTCACAGGAATCTCTCAGCTGGTTTCTTTGTTTCTGTAAGTTATCTGTTATTAGGACTGAATCAAACTTGGTTTCTTCATGCTTAGCAAAATTGGGTTTTCAGTGTCATTAACAAGGTGAGACACAAGCTGGTGAGACAGCATATTTTTCCTCTTGAAAACCTGAATACTTGCTTTAGACTTCTCATTAACTTCTCATGCAATTAGATGTTTACATGCAAAGATAAACCATGTCTAGTCTTTATGGCATATCTCAATCATAATGCTGAAATTAGGGAAGACAGTTTTCATAAGCTGATGGTTCTCTGTGGCGAAGACTCTCCTGTGTAAAACAGCTGGCTAAAGGGCATAATTAATTTAATTCACAACAATTGTTGTTCACTGTCTAATTATTTCAGGTTCATCTTGATCTGCTTTGAATATGTTATGCATTTTAACATGCAAACATTCAAAATTTTATGAGCAGTGGCAAAAAGTACTTATAGCTTGCTTTCATTACTTTTTGATGGAATATGGGGCCACAGGACAGCTGCAAATATAAAAAATTACTTCATGGATAATCTTTTGTGAAGTAACTCTTGAAAGTAAACTGTAATAATGCAAAGAATTTTAAAACAGCCTTGAAGCAAGTGATTTCTTCCATCATGGTTCAGTCTCATAATCTTCTTCAAGTATTTAGAGAGTCAATTGCTCTTAATTTTAGATTGTTATTAAATTAAGTGGTGATGATGACTGTGGGTAGGATGTCTTTTACTGTCTAGAGTGTCACAGTAGAGTGTAATAGTCCTAGATTTGAAATGTTTTCATCCTATTAAATGGCTGTGTTAAGTTATCATGGAAAATGAGCACTAATTTATTTTAATCTTTCATATTCTTTGAGCTGTTTTTCTTCCTAAGTGTTTTTGAGTGACAAATGAGAATCAAAATCTGCTGTTGATGCTTACTTTGCAGTTATATCAAGAAGACCCTTATCTAGAGCTGACAAAACCCAGCTTTCCTTAAAGTTTCTTTATCTCAGAAAGACAACATAATCTATACACTCTAGTTCTGTGTGTGTTCTTGTAAATGTCTGAATATAAACCTTTCTGTAGGCAGTGCTTTACATATGTCTGTCAAATAGAATTTGTGTTCTGTTCACACAGAGATCTCCATTTTTGTGCCATTTATTCATCATGTGCCTCCTGGCTGTGCAACCTGTGTATAAATTACCAATAATTGACTATTTGATACTTTTGATCATATCAGTGCTGTTTGTAGGCTAGACAACCTCTGTCTTGAATTAGAGCCTCTAAATGTTACAGGAGCAGAAACAATTGTGTAATTTTCCCTTGCAGCTTATGTTCTTTCTTAGACCATGCTTAGTGGATTTTGTTATATATTACATAAGTGTGCAACCCTGCAATGGAGGAGATTCACATCCCCACCCTCCAGTGTGGTATGAGGCAAACCAGGTACATCACCTGCACCATCCTTTGATGAAAAAAACAGCACGTGCTGTAGCTTCATTTTAGGAGCACTGCAACCTGAGCCTCCTTTCATTGTGAAAGAAAATCAATCCTTCATACATGAAAACACTTAGTAATGGTCTTACTTGAGCTTAGCTTAGACTGAATTATTCATGACTGAGTTATCCAGGGTGAACGTTACCTGTGCAGCACACTGCCTGCATCCCTTGTTTATTTTCATTAGGGTGATTTACTTTAACAAGGACTGCAGGACCAGGTTGTGCACTTGCTGGACATAAGAACATTTCATATTGGGATTTTTCTTTCTGTTTGATTTTTTCCCTCCCCTCCCTCCTGGTGTTGTGTTTGTTGTGATGGGTGGTTTTTTTTTTTTTTTTTTTTTTTTTGTTTAGGGCCCCAGCAAGGGGTCCCAAAGAGAATGTTAGTGCTTTTGAATCTCGATGGCTCCCCGTTGACATGCCATCTGCAGATGCTCATGTAGAGTATGTTTTAAGCAGCAAACACCTGGGGTGCTGTATTAAAAAATGCTCAGCGTTTCAAAATCCTGGTGATGGAGAGTGATATGCTCTTGATATACCTCTTGCTGTTAGAACTATAAGCTGGATCCTGCTAAGTCCTAATGCCTCCTGTTGGAGTGAATGATAGCAGAGAATACTTAGGACTTGAGAGATGCATGACTTTTCAGGTGTGTTAAAAGGAGTTTAACTCTGTCAAAACTCCTCTTTTATTTAGACACAGTCATTTTAGACTGATCTCCTCTGCTGTCTTTTTGAAGGACTACAGTGTAATAGCCCTTGAGCAAGGGGATGAGCAGGAGTTGTTACCAGGCCTTTAGACTCACATGACACTCCTTATTTTAGTGATTCAAGTTTGAAAACATTCAAGCTGTGTCATTTTATGGTGACAAAAAATTTCAGCAACACGGAGTGATTTTTGATGGATGTATTCCTGGGAGCTATGCTGAGGCATGTGGAGGACAGGGAGCACGATTAGACACGGCCAGCACAGCTCCACCAAGGGCAAGTCTTGCCTGCCTGATCCTGTGGATTGCTGTGATGGAGTAACTACACCCATGGACAAGGGAAGAGCTGCAGGTGCCATCTGTCTGGGCTTTGGGAAGGCCATTGACATGGTTCCCACAACAACCTAAATGAGACACAGAGGAATTTGATGGGAGGATTGCTGGGTTGGATGGCTGAATCCAGAGGGTTCAGTTTCATCAGCGTCTGCATGGGGCTGTGGATCAGTGATGTGTGGTGTGCCTCAGATCTCTACTGGGACCAGCACTGTTTAATACTCTCACCACTGACACTGACAGGGGGATTGAGTCCATACTCATCAAGATGCAGGTGAGACCAAGCTGGGTGGTGTGGTTGGCACACCTGAGGGGCAGGATCCCTTCCAGAGGGACCTGGGCAAGCTCCAGGAGCTTGAAACTCATGCAGTTTAACAAGGCAAGGTGCTGCACCTAGGTCAGGGCAATCCCTGGTACCAATACAGGATGGAGGATGAGAGGATTGAGAGAAACCTCTCAGAGAAGGACCTGTGGGTACTGTAGGATGAAAAGCTGCATGTGAGCTGTCAGTGTACACTCTCAGCCCAGACGTAAGGAAATTCTTTAGAGTGAGGGTGGTGAGGCACTGACACAGGTTGCCCAGAGAAGCTGTGACTGCCCCATCCCTGGAAACATTCAAGACCAGGTTGGATGGGTCTCTCAGGTACCTGCTCTAGTGGAAGATGTCCCTGTTCATTGCATACGTGACCTCTAAAGGCCCCTACCAACACAAACCACTCTGATTCCTCAGTAGTAAAAAAAAACCAAAAACAAACGAACACCTGCAAAGAGCCCTAAAAAGGTAGGGTGTGTATAACAACAACAAAAGTTACAATTATCTAACATGATTTTTATAATATCCCACTTAATGACCCAAAACGGTAAAAATGAAGTCTGTATGTATTGAAGTAATTTTCAGATTAATTCAGAGAGAAGTAAATACAATTTGGGTCATGTTGCTTTTCATGACCCTAAAACCCCATTCAAATAAGCACTATAGATTTTAAAGATCTACCATGTCTTTGTTGATGTATTATTGATCGTGGTTAGTCAGCAGTTCAGCTCTTGTTGTTCAAGACTGCCCAAGGCACTAAGATCACTTGTTAGCAGATTATATTGCTCAGGTACTTTCTCTGCTAGGTTTATTATCTTTTTTAAGGTATTTTTGTTCCTAAAAATTATGAACTGCCTTCCTGTTTAATTTTAACCAATGATTTTGTGCAAATATGCTGCTGATACTTGTAAGGAAATACCTTTGTCCTTTTTTTTAGACACATCTAATATTTATTACCTGTGTAGGTTAAATTTCACATGCCTTTACAACTGAATTGATAGGAAACATAGTGGACAGAGGTCTATGTGATTAATACAGCAAATTTCCCATTTTGAATAAGTGTTGTGACTGCAGCTCCTGAGACTGCTGCAAAAGGGATCATGTATTTGGTTGGTTTTAGGTGTATTTATCATCTAGAATGCTTGTATAAATCTAAAAAGAACAGAATAGGGTCTTGGAAAGCTTTGATGATTTCTGTGGTTTTTTTTTTTTTTTTTGTGTTTTTTTTTTTTTTTTTTTTTTTTTTGGGTTTTTTTTTTTTTTTTACTGTTTTAAGACTTGGTTATCTTGTTTTTTGGGTTTTTTTTGTTTTTTTTTTTTTTTTTTTTTTTTTTACATTTTGGTTTGTTGGTTTTCTTGGACTTTCTGATTTTGGTATATTGGCTGACAGTTTCCTGCTTATAACTTCACAGCTGTTGCCTTGTGGAGGTTGTTTTTTTGATCAAAATATTCTCTTTTAATGAGGCTGTGTGATCCCTATTCTATTGTTGTTGTACTAATTAACTTTCTGAGTGTTTTGAGCATTTTTCAGGGATGTCATTTGGGCTTCTCTTCTAAAAAACCCCTATTATTTTAATAAGTGAAACTGCATGTACTGAAGTTACTCAACTCTTATGCAGAATTAAACCAGGCAGTTGTTATTATTTGAGTTACTAACTCTAGGGGTAAATACAGCCCCTGAAATGTTGGCAGCCCCAGTACCTTCTTGTGCTAGTAAACAATAGGTGCAAGTAGCAAAGCAGTGGGTAGACAATCTGTGATAATATATGCAGTAGTCTTCTTTTTCTTTTATAAATCACAATTTAAGTGCTTGAATAACGTGGTATCTCAGCAACAACTTGACAAGAGACATATAATACACTCTCAGAGAATAGAAAAAACATCATTTGTCACCAATAAAGGTGTTTAGCATTCTGATCTTCCCAACATAAATTAATTTGCGGTTATTCTTGCAGTGTTTTTACATATGTATTTTGCATTTGCATCAAACTACTTCCAGTCCTTAGGAGCACTTTCTGCTTTTCTGAGTATTAGCTGTTCAGAATGTGGGTACAGGTTAATGTACTGCATGCCTTAGGATCAGCTCTAGTTTCTCTGTTACACAGTGCATTTAGTCTTCAGGGGATTAAACATGTTCTTCATGAATAAAAATGAATATTTATTAAATGTTGTATCAGGATATACTTATTCATACAGAAAATTCAATATATTACTTGAATGGTGTACAGGAATCTGAAGAAAACTCGGGGAAGCTTTTTATTCCAGTAGAAATTTTGTGTATTTATGTATTTTTTTTTTTACTGTTTTAAGACTTGGGTGTGCACTTTGAAAACGGGTTTAAGATTTAAGAAAAACAGATTTCTAAGTAGTCATCTTTTTCAGCTGGTGACAGATTTAGAAGATAAAGAGCTGCAGACTTGGTTCCCAAATGTACCTTGGCGCATGTGACAGATAAAACTGCAGAACCAGGCAATTGTTTCAGCCTGGTAGATGATTGCAACTTTGCAAAGAACAACTTTTTAGGAAAAAAACCTCAAACATGAAAGCAAAGTAAATGTTATTTGCTGTCTTTAGTATTCATGGGCTGTACAATACGATTGATCGTTACTGAGTATTGTTTCTAAAGCTTTGTGAAGATAAAAAATGCTAGGTCTGGTGGTTTGATAAAAAAATTTATACGTTTACCACAAAAAATGCTATTGTTTTCTTACATCTGTAGCAGTATTTATAACTGCATTGTGTTTTAAGGGTTGGGGAGGGGAGGAAAGAGAATGAAAAAATAAAAAAAAATAGTTCAAGGCCCAGACCCTTCTTTGCTGAGTTCCTACATATGTTACTTAAAACAAAGGATGGCAATAGAAGATGTATTTCAAAACAAGCACAGAGACTGACTCTATTAAAGCCATACCTGCTGTTAGCCTCCACAGTACTTCTGGTGGAATATTTTTAGTTTGATTCTATGCCAATTTACTTGTATTATTTTCAAACTGTGTAACCAATGTTTCAGCAGACCATCGTGAATCGACATATTCCTTTTTAATTATAACCCCTTTTAAGTTTCGAGGTGTTTACATTGATTGTGTAGCCTTGTGAAATCAGCAGCAGCACCACAGCTCAGCTCAGAGGGTAACCCGCAGCAGCTGTAATAAACACACTCTGCAGACAGAAATGGGAATATGCTGGGGGGGATATATGAATCCTTGTTCAACTGTGACATGTGCTTATCAAGATGCTTAGAATGAAATAATTTTGCACGTAGAATCCAGTGAAGATGGAGGGGGAAAATATCTGGTTTTTGTGGCAATTGCTGCGTGGCTGGCCCTCTCCCCCAGGTGCTGAGGTGCAGCAGAAGAGGACAGGGGCAGTCAGTTTAATCCCTGTGGTTTGTTCACCTGACACCTCTGCAATTATAAAATATAATCCTGGCTGAGGGACATTTGCCTCTTGCTGCATGGTTTGTGTTAACAGATGTAAGCTTGCTGCAGACTAGGCCAGGCAGGCCTCTCGTAGCTCAAGGCAGGAGGCACTGCTGTCCCAAGCACCAGGCCTGTAGCAGCTTGAAGTCTAGAACTGGCAAGGGAAACTGAGTAACCACTGTAAAATCATCCCAGTTCAAGTACAACACACATTTCCCTTCTTTGTCTCATGTCTTGCTTAACTATGAAGGTAAAAGGGCTGCTGGAAGGTTTCTTTTGGGGTACTGCCTTTGCTGTTTCTATAGGGGCAAGTCAGCAAGGAAACAAAACCATTGAATGAGGTTAATGACACTTGTGAAAGCATTGCTAGGGAATAGATGTGACTGTGGAATGCACAGGGAGTGTATGGTACCCCTCCCTGTCCCATGGGATGCAGTAGGGATTGTGTGGAACACTGGGCCACAGAGCTCCCATCCTCCCATGGTAGAGATGCAACTGGAATGTCAAAAGTAATAAAAATATTATGTAAATGAATTATGATAAATGCATCTTATGAGAATTGTTTCTCCATTTTGGTTATGTGGCTCAATAGGAAAGAGACAATCCTTTGTGGAGTTCCGTGGAGAGCCTGGGATCTGATTCACCCTGCTCCTTTGGATACCTCACTAGTTCCACTTATTTGAGATTTGAATAAACTTTAAGGGCTGGCCCTTCCAGTTTGAATAGTGAGGGGTGTGAGGTGAGTAGGCTCATGATTTAGGGTTCTTGTTAGGTGCCTAAAGCTAGCCAAGAGCAGAGCTGAGCAAGCTAAGAATAAACTCCAGAGCTTGGCTTGGGCAACTGCTGGAGCATCAGCCACACTTGGAAACAGCATCAACAGATTGAAGGGGTTTGGCCTTCAAAACTGCAACAGATTGAAGGAGTTTGGCTTGGGAAAACTGTAGGAACAGGAGCAGCAGTTTGTGAGACAGCCTGGCTTATGCAAATGTAGAAATGGCAGCAGCAGGTTCTGATGGGATGTGTTGCTGGGGTGTCTCCAAAAATTTTTAAACTGGCTGCTCATGTAATACCAGGGCCCTACCACCTATATGCTCAATTTATCACTGCATCTTGGAACTTCTCCATTAGAGTAGTAGAAAGCAAATGTTATCCTGCCATATAAGAGAGAGAGAAAGCAAACCCACTCAGCTTATTATTTACAGACCTATCTCACTGCTTCCAACTCTATCCATAATAGATAATGAATAAATTGGTTCACAAGCAACTGTTTAAGTACTTGGAGTTAAACAACATACTGAATGATGCTCAGTCTGGATTTCATTCTCATTATTTCACTGTCATTGCTCTAAGAAATTGTTGGAGATGTTTTCTCTGACATGGATCAAAGTCTGTTTTTAGGTGCAGCATTTATTCTTCTGTCAAAGTCCCTTTTGACCTGACCTGCCTTTTTCACATGCACAAATTCATTTGAAATCAGTTCAACTAAAAGCAGTAGACAATTGTTTTCAGTAACTTTTTCCTCCCAGGACCTGGATAGATTGCATTAGCAATGAACAGTCACATATGCAATATAATACTGAGAAGTCTTGTAGCTGGCTACCATATTGGCCACTACATGTTCATTAAAAGCTGTTGTGTATGTTAATGGGAAGATACATTTCTTCATGGTTAAAACACGTGGAGTGGAGCCAAATCTCTATTAAAGTTGAAAGCAAGTCTGAAATCAGAACCTTATCTCTTACCAACATCTTGTCTTTTTTTTCCTCATATGTCTCTGGACATAGATATCCAGGAACAGCATCAGTGGAGTTATGCTGTAGAAAGCAAAAAATCTAGGAGGAAGGAGAAATTTTAGTGAGAATGAGGTGCTCTAGTACACCCATGGAATTTCTTGTTCTCACCAGGATGTTTAAAACAATATTTAAACACCAAATATGCCAAACAGTTTTGCCACAAGAAAAATGTGTAGTATTGTCTTTGTATGATCAGGAGTATATAACTCATAGCATAAAACAGAGGCTTGACTTGTACTGCTCATTGTTGAGCCATTAACAAGAAGCTTATTGAAGTTGGATCGTATTCAATAAGACTTCATCACAGCTCCTTAGGTCTAGTCTTAGTTTGAAGAAATCCTGGGTTTAGTATGACTCAGGTAGCCTGTGTGGCAAAAATTGAAATACAGTTCAGAAGTACAGGTAGTGGGCTGAAGATTCAGGTAGTATTCCTGGTTTTGCCAAAACCTTGAGAAGCTGTTTTCCTCTCTTTTTTTCCCCCTCTTTTATTTTTTTTTTTCAGTGAGGATTGCAGGTTTATGAAACATTATTTAAATAATGTTAGACACTTAGATGACAATTTGACATTGTCTGGCTGAATGCTGTTATGGGAACCCAGTGGATGGGTGGCAGGAAGGTTGGAAATAGCTGGATTTCAGCCTATGTGTATTTATCCATGATTTCTGAGATGAAGAATGGACATTGCTAAGTCACAGCTCTCACTTGGTATTTAGATGCATATACATATAGGATTAATTCTAAGGATTAGGATTTCTGATCAAAAGTTAAAAAAAAAAATCTTTTAAAATGTGTTGCATTTCCTTTTTCTTCCTTTCCCGCACACACATCTGTCAAATAAGATGCAGATGCACTGCCATTAGACTTAATTTCTAACTCTAAAAAAAAAAAAAAAAAAAAAAAAAAAAAGGCTATGATTGGAGTGCAGAAAATTTGGAGAAGGGAAAAAAACCAAAAAGAAATGCCCTTGCAGATCCTTTAACTTGTGTTTGTACGTCCTCTGACTTCCTTAGGTCCAGACTCAGGGTAAGTCAGTGGCTGTAAAGGGCATGGGAGGAATCCATCTCCCTTCCTTCTGGACAGAACAACTGATTGTGTGCCAAGAAGCAAATTAATTCTTCTAATACAAGGCAACAACAAATTATGGTTTCCAGCCACAGAAGGTAGAAGTGAAGGGAAAAGTGTGTCTCTGAAGAACAATGTTTCTTGGGACTGTGATTGTATTGGGTTTCTGGGGGCTGTTTCTGCCAGTGAAACAGAGTCCTCCCTCTCCAGGGCTGGTGTATGGGGTTGCAACTGAGCCATAAAGAGATCAGGCTGCTGCAGCAGAGCCACATGCCACAGCAGAAGCTTTACTTGAAAAAAATATCCAGGACCAGTCTCTGTGCTTAAATAATCTGAACTCCTTTTGTTTAGTTTTGTTCTGTTTTCATATTTAGGGAGGGGTGTGGGGTTTTTGTTGTTGCTGTTTTTATTTTACTCCCCCAAAGAACAGACCTATAATTGCTTTCAGTTTATCTGTGACTTGAATTTGGGTAGGAGCCCATGTATGTACATACCTGAAGAAGTAAAAGGGTCACATTTGAATAGTAAAGGACAGGGGGCTTGTAAATTCTTTATTTTGCTGATGGAAAGCAGTAGTACCAGGTGTGTCAGTTTAAAATAAAAATGGAGATGTCTGTGGTCTGTTGTCCCTTATGGACTGTGGTGACACTGAAAGGACAAAATCAAGAGGGTTTTGGGGTTTTTTTATCTTCATTTCTCCCCTTTGAATTCTCAGACTAATTCAATAATACCTACATGATTTGTAGGTTTGTGCTTTTCTCTGTTCTGTCTTTTTTTTTGTGTCTGTCACTGAAATATATAAGCAACTGTAATGGATTTCAGTACAGAATGTGTATCACACCTCTTGCTTTGTATTTTTATTCAGTGGCCTGTCTGTTTAGGCAACCTGGGAAAGATTCCTTCTTACTGACATCTATATCTGTTTGTTCTCTGAGCCTCCATAATGAATCTGGTTTTGTGCTATCTAGAATTAATATGAATTGTAAAATAGCTTTGTCAGTTCCTCTTATTTACTTTCCTTGGATTTGTTATATTTTGCCTTTGATGTCATAAATTTCATAAGCTTAAACACCTTAAAAGTTCATTTCAGGGAGTTTATCAGCAGAACATGAATATCCTCTATTTTTACCTAAGTTAGCCAGTCAGCTGTGTGATTTATCTTTATGCTTCTGTACTTGCATTCTCTTTCTAGTGCTGAAAGGATAGTAGTTCTATATCAGTAATTAATTAATAGTTAAGTGTTCTTATTGAAGTGTTTGGTTTGTAATTGATGGTGGACTATTTCAGTCATAGATGCAGATGAGATCAAGCACCAAAAAGGTCTTGGTTTTTGTTCAAAATCTATTCTGAAAATTGATTGTTATTCTGAGGAATCCTCATGAAAGGCTTTCCAGCAGCTGAAAAATCTTGTGGAGGTATTTCCTCTCACTCTGGATGGGCCAGCAGGAAAGATGGAATGGAATAATTGGCCAGAAGTCATGCAGAAAAGAATTAAGTGGGCATGCTGTAATTTAAAAATATTTGTTGAGTTACCAATTCTCTTTCAGGTAAAGAGAGGTTATTTAAACTTTAGATGTTACAGCCATCATGGATTTCATGCAGGAATTTTTTAGTAATAAAGTGAAGGTTTCTTCTTTATTGGCTGCGGATGAATTCTTGTGCATTTCTTTCCATAGCATCCCATGCTTTAAGCAGTGCTGCTTTTCTCTGCTGTCTTCTTTCTTATTTAAAAAGTCTGGCCAATAAGGAACATGAGTTCTCAAAGCAGACTGAAAATATGATAGCACGGCTTTTCTGGCAGCAAAAAGGAGGAAGATATGGAGAAGTGGGAATTGATTGTGAAACAATCCTTTGTTGGGGAAGTGAAATTCCTCTTCCAGCAGCAGCAAAAGATGGACATCTTATGACATGCTTTTGTGTCTTAGCCATTTCATGATGAACTGTGAAATATTCTTTCTCAAGAACAGCACAATTCCACTGAACATTGTGGTGGCTGTAGAGACTGGATTTTGGCTTCAGTACTAGATTTTTTTCCTCATTGTCCATGCCTTTGTGAGGAGCTCAGTTCTTTTTGTATTTTGTACTTTTTGCATACAGAAGTTTAAAACCAAGAAGAGAAGGTCAAGAAAGTTGTGTTTCAGTGGGTATAAAAGTTGTGTTTCTAGTCTGTATTCCCTCAAGAAGACTAGTGCATGGAGACATATCTGGAATTTTCACATCAAGCTGCTGAAATATAATTCATGACTTCAGGAGATCTATCCAGACCATATCTCACTTCTTTGAGGATTAGCTACTCATTAGTATAAAAATAAACAATCTTTCTCGATTTGGGAAAGCTCCTGGGTTTAAGGGGTTTGTGGAATGGATTTTCAGGAATGATTTCACAGACAATTCAATGCAAGGAGATTCCAAATTTCTGTGCAAACTCCTCTCTCCTGAATACTAGACAAAATATACAAGGGAAAATATTAAGAGAAAGGGAAAATCCTATTCTGCTTTCTGACTAACATTTTAACTATATTATTAAAAATGTATGAACTCCCTGAATATAAATCATCTGCTGAAGGAAGGATGGCAAGTCAAAGTTCTGACTCTCATCTTCCAATATTTTTTTACATACAAGGTTTATAGGAAGAAGTAAAAACTTTTATTATCCTGAATGAAACAGTTGAAAACAGCAGGCAAGATTTTTGGGCATATGAAACTCCTTACACAGTTATGAATTGAATGTGATAGAGAGAAATGGGCATAGGACTTGGAAATTTGTTGACCTTCATCTCCAATTACAGATTATTTAAAAGGCAGGAAAATTGGCTAAACACATGCAAAGAAAAGGCTTCACCAACGAAGAGGTAATTCCACATGCATGTCTGGTATCCCTGAAAAGAAGTTGTCTCTCTTGGCTTCTGCTGGCTAGAAAAACACATTACTGCAGGAGCTGACATAATGAAAACATCTTCCTGACATGGTTTCAACTTTGTCTTTTGCTGTGAAACATGGAGCAATAGTTGCATGCTCTGATCAGGGGAGATTGGGTATTAATCACCTTGGGTTGGTGGTTAGCAGCATATGCTTTCCCTCTGGAGCAAAAGCCCTTGGGAGCAGTGTGTCAGGAGAGGCTGTTTCTGAGGCAGGTTTTGAGGTGAGGTTATTTCATGTACAGAATAAAGATTGAGCCTTAGAAATGCAGCAACTCAAAATGGCTGGATAATGTTTAGTGCTTGAAAATACTTCATAGCACCAAGTATTGAAAAGGTGGGGTGTTTTTCTTGTTTCTTTCATCTCTGGTGCCATGAATAAAGAGATATATAGAAACAATGGCAGCTTTTTTAGTTTTGCCTTTGACTTCAGTGGAAGGAACATTGGGCCTTTTGGCAGAGAATAGACTTTAAATCTTGCAAGAGACCATATCACAATTACCTTTCCAAATGGAAAAGTACAGCATGGGTACTGTAACAGAAACAGCCATGGATTGTAGGCTATGCTTTATTTCTTGGATTCCAGATATCAAACAAATTAAAGCTGGCTTTAATGACTCCATCCCCCTTGCTGGTACTTCTATTATAAAGGAGATGCTTTCCTCTGTTAAGCTCCTGTCAATTACCATTTCTCTTTAAAAATAAAAAAATCAGGGAAAACAGTTGATAGCCCACAAATACATGGCCATTGAATTGCTGATGTAACTAATGTCAAAGACATCTGAAGCTAAGAATCTATGTTAATCTACTTTTTTGATGTGGTTATAGATTGAATAATAATTTATGTTGACCTGCTTTCCCCAATGTCTCATATTTATAAAGATTATAAATAAATTGTGGCTGAGCATAGAAGTAAATTAAGTGTTCAGATGCAGTGACTTTTGAATGTATTTATGGAATTAACTTCCTCTTTGATATACGTGTGCCAATGTTTCACAAACTGTAGGCAGTTCCCCTCCCTACACATTTGTCAGGACATGACCTCCAATCTTGCAAGTTTATTTTCTTCACAAAATCTTCCTTCCTCATAGCTGCTATGACACCATCCACATAAAGTCTGAAAAAAGTTTTCATCTAGGTTTCCTTCTCTGTAAGGCCAGAGGGGAAAAAAGCAAAGATTTTTTGACTTCCTTGTGATGTGCAGAGTCATTTGCTGGGGGAGCTCATGCTGGTTCCTGTTATGCTGGTGAGTTTTGTGAAGGGGGATATTTTCCATTATACACCAGCTTGATGGCAGTAATATATTTAGCATAAAATCCCTTGACTTTTTTTTCCAGAAGCCCAATTGCAGCAAAACCAGAACACATAGATGGTGGTAGAATTTTATGAGACTTTACATGCTGTAATATTTTGCAATACAGGTTACAAAAGGGACAAAGGTAATGAACACATCCCTGCATGGACCCACGAGCACTTCTCTCTGAACTTGGGGGCTGCCACTTGCTCTTCCCTTCCTTTAAGGAAAAAGGAGGAAAAAAGATGGTCTTGCTATGGAACAACAGGTTTTAATCTGAAGGAAAATAATTTCAGATTAGGAAAAAGAAATTTTTTTACAATGGTGAAACACCACAACAGGTTTCCCAGAGAGGCTGGGGCTGCTGCATCCCTGGAAATGCCCAAGGCCAGCTTGGCTGAGGCTTGGAGCAACCTGGCATGGTGGAAGGTGTCCCTGCCCATGACAAGGGTTTGGACTGGATGACTTTTAAATGTCCCTTCCAACTCACCCTGTTGTATTTTATTAATTCCTCAGTCATGCCTGCCATAGCCTTCTGCTTGATCTATCACAACTTTCTAGATCTGATGCCCCACTCACTCTGAACCTGGGAATGTGATTCATTTAAACTTTTAAAGAGAGATAATAGCAATGTAAATAAATTTTATAGTAACTCATAATGCTTTTAATAGCATGAATGTTGATAGAGTTTTTCTATGAAGTCCCAAGGCACTTTATACAGCTACACTATTAAAATAGGAAAAGTCATAAAATATAGAAGACTTGTGTGGCAAAAAAAGGATCTTAATCCGTTGAATCTGTGAAGTGCAGGTCAGGATCTGAAGCATTATTATCTTCAGGCTAAGCTTAAAATCATAGGTGTATGAATAAAGTATTTATTGCTGCTTTTGTGAATGAAGGCTAGAACTTAAAAGCAAATTTATTTTCACTAACAATCTCTGTACTAAAATTATTAAATAGGCAGTTATTAATCATAAATTATTTCAAAAATGTCCAGCGCAGAGTTTGACAGCAGGCTTGCCCAGAAAGTTAAAGGAAGATCAGAAGTTTGAACAATGGTGTGGCCTTAACTGGATGTTACAGTGTGTCCATGAAGGCTCCATTCTGTGATGCCCAGTTGTGTCTGAAACTTCATGCAGGTTTTCTTCTTGACTGTAGTTAAAGATGCATTTTTTTCTTTCCAGACCTTTTCAGCTTCTCCCTTTCCATTCTACATCTGCTCGAGCACGTCCTGTGTTAGTGCCTGAATATCTGATTTAGCAGCCTGCACAAGATCTATCCCCAGAATTTTTAATATGTACCAAGTATTTGACTTACTGTAGTAGATCCTTGATGAAATATGCTGGAATATTGATAGAAAAAAGATAAATCTTATTTGGAAAGGTCAGACAAAAAAAACCGAGTGTGTTACTTTGAACTCCATCATTTGGCAGATGCAATCTTGGGAAAAAGAGGGAGGGGGACAGGCAAAAGGAGTTTAATAGATTAAAGATATTAGAACTTCTTGGGTCAGATGAGGCTGTTTACTTCTATCAAGGACAGCAGACAAATGGTCTGTAGAGATGTGGAGCCATTAGTCATCAGGTCTAACAAGCTAGCAGAAGGTGGATGAAAACAGACTAGAAAATGGACAAAAAACCAAATGCAGTGTCTGTCTTCAAAAACTATGCAACTTAGCCTCAACTGTCAAAAAAGGGAAAGAAATAATTAAAGTACTCTGAAGTAACCCTAACATTGCAGAGAAATACATAACTGCTGGTGTGGGTTTGCGGAGAGCACATCACATTGAATGAGTCTAATTTTCTTTTACAACTGAGCAGCTTCTTTTGTGGACAGGTAAGAAGCGGTAGGTGTTAGAGATTGGCAGGGCTTTGCTGAGGCCAGCCTGTTTTCATGGCATTCTCACAAGGCAGGCAGGGAAATGCTGGACCTGTGCTTAATGGAGTGCAAGACCAGCTGTATTAATGCACTCAGAGACCTTAGCAAAAGTTTACCGCAAAATGGGGGACAACTTGTCTCCAAAGACAGAGGTAGGAGTTGTGTTGGGTCATGAACTGAGCAAGCCAAGGCTTTGATGTGCAAGATTCACAGTTAACTCTTACAGGTACAAGTAATTGCCCTGGTAAAAGCTCGGCTCGATCTCTACTGTTTAATTTTGGGTACTGCACTTGGAGCAGGACCCAGACCAGCAGCAGGAGTGACCAGAGCCTCAAGAACGAGATATACAATGACTGACTGATTGACAAACCAGAGCTTAGAGGATGGAGGAAGGGAAGGCTCATGGAGGAATACAGAGTTTCTGAAAACTTTAAGGATCTTGTAGGATAGGAGGGTCTAAGCTGTTTTCTGTATTGCAGGGGATCAGGCAGATTGCAAGGAGCATCAACTGCAGCAAGAAAGATTCAGATTAGACAATAAAAAATTATCTGCAAACTGTGTAATGATGCATATTTTTCTGAGGTTGTCTGTAAATTGTCATTAGAGATCTTTAATTAGACAAATATTTATCTAATGCAATGCAAGTTTATTTGAGCCTTCCTTAAGGCAAGGAGATACTCTTGGTGGCCTTTCTGGGTCCATTTTTTCCCCATTTTTCTATGATTCTATTAATTATTTTAGGAGATCATAGTGTACTAACATAATTTCCCTCACATTTTGTTGGAGACTGATAACAAATCTTCCAATTCATCATACTATCCTGTGAGCTGGCAGTGATATCTCTCTGCTAAAGCATTTACAAAATGCAAAATGAGTAAATAGTCTTTTAATGAAATGTATCTATGAAATGTAGGCCATTTCCTCTCAGAATTGAATTAAGTCATTACAAGTGATCAATAACTAGATTTCTGCATCTACTGGAAAGCTCTGCTGTAGAGTTATATAAATAGTTCAGAGTAGGAGAATATGGCTGATATTTTATCACTGTGCCTCTGGAAGTGTCCAAAACCTGCTGGCTGTCTTAAAAGATGTGTGACTGGATGTGTGACTGATCCTCTTTCATCTGTAGGCTAACATGTGATAGAGGACATGACCCAGAATTATGGGTCATGTCCTCTATCACAGAGTACCAGAGACCTCTGCAAAAAACTGAAGAATTCTGGGCAGATTTCTGAGGCTCTGGCAAGTATTCATCATCCCTTATGGAGAGTAACAAAAGCACTGAGTCAAAATCTGCAAGAATTAAGGCACGTAATTGAATATATCAGAACAAAAGCAGCATGACTTTAGAAACTGTGAGCCTGCTTTGCTTTGACTTTAGTGGTCTTCCCCAGAGCTGGGTTAGAACACTTAGCTGTGGACATGTGTCAAGTGACTGTGCTGCTCCTGGTGCTGTATGTCTTTTACATGAAAGAAAATCCCTTCAGTCCATAGATGTGTGTCACTGGTCCTCTCGAGTGTGTCAACTCAATATCCAAACACAAACTTCCCTAAACAGGGAAGTGTATCATTTTCTGTAATGAAAAGCTTGTTAAAAAGATTAATCCACCTTGTCTGGTTTGGGGTAGATATTGTGTGCCATAAATGGAAATATTTTAAATTTTGAAGCTTCCCCTTCAATCAGAGAAAGCTTTAAAAAGTTACTTAGTTGTTAACTGAGAGTCAGAAATCTGTCTGCTATGAATATAATGGGAACCTAATATCCATCAATGTGACCAGTAGACGCAGATATTTCTCCTTTCTTTAGGTTATACATCCTTTTAGATTTTCAAATGCTTTCATTGCAGTATTATTCAGATTTTAACAGTTATGTACTTCTCACTGGCCTCTTCTTCAACCTTTAGTCTTAGTGAACTGCATGTTCCGCTGTCTAAAACTGGGTCTGTTTCATCTACTGCTATTTATGTGATTGTTTTCATATTCCGTTTCTTGCTGTCAAAGGGGTTGCTTATTGTGCTAAAAGGACTCTGTTTCAGTTCTCCCAGCTCCATAATGTGCTCACATCTCGTACTTTTTCTAAGAGGGGCAGGCGAGGTCAGCGTCACTTGGTGGGGAAGGAAGGACGAAAGGTGTTTGGCGACAGGATCTGTGTCCATTTCAGCTTTGTGTAAGCTTTGTACATAATGGCAGTGCAGAATTTCACAACTGTGGATGCAGTTGCCCTCTTCCTTTAAAACGGCTTCAGATAACTTCATCTTCTCATCCCCTTACTCCTCACTCACCTGCGAGCAGGGCATGAGCTCTCAGAGGCCTTTCTTGCCCTATTGAGAGCACTCTGGTTAACTAAGTTTTCCAGACTTCAGTTCATTGTTTCCACCTGACCTGCACAGTTGTCACTTCAATTGATTCATGGTGTATACGAGAGTGTTTTAAACTACCTGACTATTAAGGGCTGTCTATATTTTGCTACAGTGCTTCTCATTTTCGTTTGTTTTGTCGCTGTTATAACTGGAAGCCGTAATTAACCACGTACTTCACATGTGTTACCTGTTACCAAGGCAATATTGTCTTTAAATCTGAGGAGGTGGATTTGCTTTCTTTATATCCCAAGAGCCCTATTCTGATTTCAGATCTGCACCTGCTTAGCAACAAGACATGTTTGGGGGGCCAGCTGTAACTTTGGTTTAAAAGTACAGCTGAGTGGAGATGTGATTGTCCTTAAAACCACCAAAGCTCAGGCTCTAAGTATTTAGCAGTACATCCATATATTAGAATTATATGAGACTCTTAGACCCCAGTGGGGTCTATTTCTTTCTCAAAAAACCTTATTTGTTTTGCATAGAAAACTGTGTTAGCCTTTGCATGGAGTAATCAAACTGTTATGATTTATGGTTAAAGGAGTGATCTACATATATTTATTTATATATATTGCAGTATGTACTGTGTAAGAAATCCCCATTCCTGCTATAGCCTAAGTGGCTGGAACATGCAACACGTTTTGCCTGGTGGAGTGTAAAGGAGAGGTAAACATGCTGTTCCCATGACACTAATTTTTTTAGTGTAAGAATATTCTTTCTTCTCAGTTGCATTGTGTCCATCTGCTGTTTGCTGCCAGGCATCCCAGCACATGCAGAGTTATACCAAATAAGTTGCCCTCCACCTTACCTTATGCTGAAGAGCCCTTCTGGCTTCTCTAGTTCTCTACTTTGAGGTCTTTAGTTAAACTCTTCTGTGCCAGGGAGAAATTCTGTGCAGATGAAAAGCAGACTGTAGAAGGACATAATAATTATACCAGCAGAAAAAATGTCAGCCGACTAATGTAGATCCCCTATAGGGGTTTGAATCATCTTATGAGAAGTGAAGCCATTAAATAAAACAAAATGTTAGAGATTTTGTTGGGAGTGACAGAAACAGCAAAATGTTCTTCCTGCTGTATCTCTGACGTTCAGAAATTTTTGGCTGAGTGAAAACAGCAGGCTATCTTTCTGAGTTAGCAGAGCTCAGACGTATATAAAGGTTTCTTAAGGAGAAAAATGTGAACCATGCCCTGGCAGAAGTACTTGTTGGGTATTTTATCATAAATTTTTAAAAAATAAAATAATCTGCATCACAATCCTGGGAACAAATGAGCTCAGAGGCGCTGCAGAAGCTTGCCAGGATCATCTGGTCTTTTGCCTTTGAATGGAGGCTCAATTAAAACCCAGAATTACAAGGCCAATCTATGTAGTTTTGTTCAAGGGGGAGAAAATAAAATTAAGTGCTGGGAAAATACCTAGTGATGTGTGACCCCCCCTCGCCCACAATTCTTACAGAATTAATATTCGTGATTTTACTGTGTTTATCCAAACTTACTGTTTATAACTACATTTATTAATACGTCTTTTGAAACACTCCTGACATTGCCCATGTTCCACTGAAGGAGAAATGGAGGCTGTTCACAGAATTTCTGTGAATAGGCTCTTGCTATTTGAAGAGGAAAAGACATATTCTTTGACAAGTGTGCAAAGAGGGGAAAAAAAAAATCTGTCTGTGAGTGGGAGTCCAGTTTTTTCCCCTGTATCTCACTGGAAGACTGTAAGAAAGGATTCTTACATTACATCAACCACAAATGACATGAGAATTTTTTCAAGTTACTTCTGAAGCTGATACCCAGGAGAATTGTTCATGCAGAAGATATTTTTAAATTTTCAAAGAAAAGTCAGAGTGTAACTTTTGTTTCATTCTCAGACGTCGTTTATAATCTGTCCTGTCTCTGCTGGGTCCAGTGTTCTTATAGATGAGCCTTTCCTGTCCTTTTGTCCTTCCTTCCTAATGTAGTGTTAATTCACTGACAATAAAGCCTTTGATACTGAGGTCTGTGTAAGGCAGGTGTTCCTTCACCCTATGCCAGGTAGCACTAACTCTCAAATGGATTTTTCCAGAGAACACAACAGCTCGAGGGGAAACTGCTGGTTGACCCTTTAGAGGATGTACTGTGTGAACTCTTAAATCAAAGCTGTTAATGATGAGGATGTAAAAACTCTTGGAGCACTAACACTGCCAGGGTAATCTTACAAGACCTGCCATTCAACACAGTAATTAGGGATTGTTAGTTAGGGTCATTATTTACTGCAGCTGTAATTAAACTGTGACTGAAAGGATGCATCACAGGGCTGATGGTGAGAGGTGGATATGAAGGACAGATAGAAGAGGTACCAGTGCTTAGTCTGTGAGATTGTGCAGGAGAAACCAGTGGCCAAGTTTGTGGAATACACAGCCTCATTTCTACCTGGAAATTTTTCCTGGACGTTTGGTGGCCTTTGGGAATCACTTCATTTGTGTGTGTGATATCCTACTGGTAGAACCTATGAGGCTTGGGCGAAGGAAACCCAAGCTCTGTTCTGGTTTAGTTATCAGTACTTAGCTCTTTACAAGCCTCGTGTTTTCCCAGCTCTTACTTGCAGCATGAGATGGTTTCTGCATCCTGAACTAATAGAGTTTGGGTCTGCAACATCTTTATGGCAGTGACTAATGCAGGAGCCAGAAAGCACCATTTGGTTTGAAGGTCCCACAATAAGCCACAGCCTCATCTCAGCCGTGTTTGTGTCATGTAGTAGAATTCCACCAAAGCAAATGGCTTTATTCTGGGTCTTAAACAATGTAATTGAAATCAGGTTCTGTCTCAAAGCATTTGGTTCTTTGCATTAAAAAAAGCAAAGAACCAAAATCATACATTTTTTAATTAAGCAAAAGATGTAACATGGGTAACAAGTACAATCACCAGCTCCTTGGTGACAAAATATGACATTTTAAAGAAGACCCTTACAGCATCTTAACTGACCTCAAACCACACCCTTGCAACAAGACAACCTGAAAATCAACAGCTCAGGGTGGCCTTATCCATTCATTCTTTTTGAAAGAAGGCTCAAGAGACATAAAGACCTGTGGTTTTGGTAGTCTGCTCAGGGGTGTGACAGCTTCAGGTATCTTCCAGTTCCCATAAAAATAAATGAGAATAATATGTGTGGTGTTTCAATACGTGGCCTAGGTAGGACCCTGCTGCAAGAGCAGTTCAGTAATGCAGGGGAGTGAAACAGATTTTCCTATGCCTGGGCTGGAAGGTGTTCCAATTACAAACTACATTTAGCAGAATACAGCTAAATAAAAATTGCCTACGTCATATACTGCAGCTAGATATATTCCTGAAGCACTTTAAATTAAAAAGCCTTTACGATTCTAAACAACCCATATGTCTGTCAAAGCTGTCATTGTGCTGCAGCAAGTAAAGAAAACAAAACTTAATTTGTGATGAAGCTTCCCCTGGCTGAAAGCACAAGTCTTCCCCATCCCCTGCTCACTATTGCATCTCACTCTCTCTGACTCCTTATGAAATGCTTTGCATTTCCTTTTGAATCACGTCAAGTTAATTTTATGGCAAACAATCTCTGTTTTCTGAAACACAGAGAAGAAATATAATTATTGCTGGGTAGAGGGTGAAGGAGAGTTGGAAGCAAACTGAACAGGATGCTGGTAATTGTTTTTTGGGCACTGGTGCTGGGAAGATTCCAGCCACCTAAGCAAAAAATATCTCAAAAATGTAATTAATTATAAATGGGCAGCTTTGTAGTATAATTTCAAGATCAGAAGGAGAAAGCAACATCCTACTATCAAATATAATAATAAAAATCCCCAACAAACATTACTCAGCAGATGATAATTTCGGTAAATAATCCACTGTTTGGTTCATTATCATATGTAGGTAAAGAGATGTTCCCTTGCTTTAGTTTTCAAAATTTTTAAAGGGACAAGGTGAGATTTTAGGATGTTTAACTTTGACCTCATTCTGTTCCTACTGTGATCAGCGAGGAGTTTGTTATAGGGACAATCTGTTGAGGCCAAATCAACACATTGGCAGTGCTTACCCAAAGGTGTGATCCGCACACCAATGTGCCATTCTTGCTCCTGTAAATCCATCCATCCAGTCAGTTCAGCTCTTCTCGCCTGCATGGAGGCAACACATGGTTTGGGATTGACTGAAATACCTACTCTGCTTCCTTTGCTCATGGAGACAGTTTTTAACTTGTTTGTTTTGGTGTTTCTCATGTACAATTGTTTTCAATTACTTTTGATGTAAGTGGCACTACAAGCAAGCGAGGCTGGCAAGATCTGGTCCTCACTGCAAACATTTCACACTTGTAATCATCTAAATTGCCTTGTGAAATTGTTCATTAGATAAAAATTAATAAATCCTATAAATGAAATCCAACGCACCGTTAGGCTGTTGACATTAAATTTGGCATGAAAACATAGTTGTAAATGAGTCATCTGTGTACACCTTGATTTGGGGCCAAACCTTGAGGTTCTTGAACAAATTTTAAACCACTGTTTACTCTGGAAAGTCTATTGAATGGGAGGGAAAACAGTGGTCTAACTTTTAGCTACGAGAGCTGTTGGTGAAGATTTAATTTTTGTATGAAAACATCTCCCTTCTGCATGCAGGGTCTCACTAACAGGAGCTGTTGTTGAAGATTTAATTTTTGTATGAAAACATCTCCCTTCTGCATGCAGGGTCTGGAGGAGAATGGACTTCTCCATTTTCCTGATTCTGACTATCCAAAAAAAATCAATGTGTAAAATAGTGACATTAGAGTGATTTCTGTGCAAAACTTCCTGTCTGGGACCTTGGAGACTCAGTGTTTGGGAGGGTGATATGGCACTGAAACTGGCTAATGGTGCAAAATTAGTGGGTAGCACAAAGCACTGTAATTATTTCTTGTTCTCCCATTTGAGAAACCCAGAGGATTCAGGTCGGCAATGCAGGTCACCACTGGCTGTGTTTTCCCCCATCAAATATTTCAAGTTTTTATGCACATATACCTACTAATGTTCTAACAGACCTTAGGGTTGCCTCAAGCTGTAGTTTGGTGAGAAAGATAAGGAACTAACCTAAAAGTATATATTTAATTGGAATAGTAATGAGAGGAAAATACTTTTCTCATTCATTACAGGATGAAACCCAAATAACACTTTTCAAATCGATGGAGCTACTTCCCAATCATATCAACAGCTCTGAAAACTCAAGCTTTGGGGTTTTGTCGTCACTGTAGGGAAAAAAATGGTTGTGAGTTGTCTTGGATGAATTAAAAAAAGGTTAGAAAGTGAGTGATTCTCTAAACATAATTTTAGTCTATCGACAGATGGGAGAAATGGAGAACAGGTTGTAAAAGTATAAGCTCAAGCATTATTAATATTGTACTGTTGCTGAGCCAACTCGTAGAGGAACTGAAAAAAACCATCCCATTGGTTAAGTAATCACTACACATATGCTTTTGGAGATTAATACTTGGGAGTTTTCAAAGCTTTTATATGTGTCAGTTCTGCTAAAAGGATGAAACTGCAAAAACGCACTGGTAGCAAGTTTAAAGCATTAATAGTGATGTCAGATGCACTTTAAGGATAATCACGACTCCTTTACATCCAGTAGACCTCGTAGTCTCAGATATGGAAATCAGACTTTTGACAACCAAAACTGTTTGAGAAAGTGGAAAAGGACCAAAGAATGTCCTTTAATATTTTCAACTCTGGTAGCTATTTCATGCTTTGGTTTTGAGTGCTCTGTTCTCTGCTACACACAAGCCCTACTGGTGATTTTAAAACTGGTTGCATAATTACTGTGGCTTCATCCCTTTTCTATCATGGTGGCTGAACTTTTAGGGTCACATTTATTTTTCATTTTCTTTTAAGTAATTGCACTGCTTTATTACAGTCAAGTATTAAGATATTCAATAATCAAAATTAGATAGAACTTAGAGTCCTCAAAAACTACCTCCCTGGAAGATACATCAAATTTGTGTTTGGGGTAATAACATTGATTGAGATTTACTTACATCTGCATGATTTACCCATGTGCTTAATTCTAGATAGAGTTTGGATGTGTGACAAGATATGCAGATGTAAAAAACCAAAGTTTCCTATCCAAAAGTTCTTGTATGGTTTTGGAATACCTTTATTCCATGCTACAGACAATGCTGGGCAGCTGAACTTTTCCATCATTATTGAAGAAGGGGACAAAGCTTAGCTGCTGGCCAGTTGGAGTTTTAAGATATGTGATTTAAAAATCATGACTCAAAAGAAGGTTTATTTTAAGTGAGATCAAATTTGGCCTTGATTTAAGTTTGTTTATTAACAAACTTGAGTCCTTTGTGAGAACCAGACGGGGAAATCACCAACACCTCACAGGCTCACGCCCTTGCTTGAACACTCGTGGTGTCAAGATGTGCTCGTAGAGATTTGTCAGATTAGAACATATTTAACTGTTTCACCACATCTAAATGTATTAAAATATAACAGTAAAAACCTCGGGTCTTATTTTGATGTTTTGATTGTTAATGATTAGTGCTGACAGAGGCTACCTAGGAAACTGTGTGTGGGTACACAGGTGCCTGCAATTGTGATGGAAATTGGGTCAAAATTATCAGCTTTTAAAAATCCCCTGAAATGTCTATTTGCCTTGCTGGCAAAATATTAATCTGTGAGGTTTGTTTCTGGATATCTGGATTCAATACCTGAAACTTGTAGTGGGAGACTGCATAATCCTGATTACATAGGAGGCAAATCAGGCCCACAAAAAGCCTTTTCCTTTTTTTTCCCCTTACTGTACCTAAAATTTCAGATGGAAATTTAACTTTGTGACACAAGTGACCTAAGGACAATATTATTGTTTAAAATGATTGAGTCTAAAGAGTTATATTTCATATGTGAATGTGTCCACTTTGAATCCTAATGCTTATATGGGAAATAGAAGCAAATGCTGGATCAGTGAATTAAAGCAAAAAAGATTCACTCAGAAAGCCCCAGGATCTCAGCAGTAGAATATTTGCAATTTCTTTATTTTAATGCTTCCATTCATTATTTTCTTGGTACTCAGTGAAGGCCCTTTCACCTACAGAAGGAAGAAAATGTTCTCACCCTGTTAAAACAGTGGCCACTAAACACAGAAATATCTTCTTATAGTATGTCCAATGTGTTCCATTATATTGTTAGAACAATATTTCAGTGGCTATTTGAAGTTCCCTCTAAGGTTGCTCAAGAGGTTGATTTAACTCTTGACAACAACTTCTTTGATATTAAAAATAATCTCAGAGTGGATTATAATAATTCAAATAAGATTTTTAATTTTCTGCCCTAGTATGGTATAAATTTCTTGAAATTTTAACACATCAGTATTTCATCCATTCTATTACTCTAGATGCATCTAAGATTCTATTCAAGGGAAAAAAGCATGGAATATCTTTGGAGTCACACCTGCTTCTATTAGAACCATGATAATATTTGTTTTAGAGATTAGTATGGATTATTCAAAGAAGGTGAAATAAACGTTTATAGTCAAAACAAGCAAACAAAAAAAAAATAAAAGAAAATGAAAACTGAAGTTTAAGCACTTCAAGAAACTGTTGGGCATTGTTTCTGAGCTAGAATTTTCCAGAATTTACTGTCAGGAGGCCTTCAGCTGCACAGAACCCTTGAAAGTCAAACCATTTTCAGAGTCCAAAGTATGAAATTGCACTCCTTTTACTATATTTGCCAATAACTTATTGATATTTAATATGCATCCTTATGTACCTCTGCTGTTATGAAACTTTAAGCTACAATCATGTAGTGAATAAGTAATTAATCCAAAAAGAAAACATAAAGGTCTTATTCTTGGTCTCAAAACTCCTGGGCATCTGCACTTTTTCTGTCTAAAGGTTGTGGATGAGGATGTGAATTTTGGAACTAAGCAAGCTGACAATTTCTTTTCAAAGTCATCCTTTCTGCAATTCATTTTCAGCCCTTTCAGTCTCCCTTGGACAGTCACAAAAGACAGCTTTATTATGCAGTTCTATTCCCCTATTTTTGTACATATCATTTTCTGTTTGTCATGTTTAGGGCACCTTCATTTCCTCTGTCTCACAGAAGCAGAGATGATTACATTAAGTGTGGAAGTCTTTTTACTTTTGGTCAGTAAACCATAGAACTATTTTTCATTATTCTTTTTACATTTTGGTGGGGTGGTTGTGGTTGAGTGTTAATGTGGCAAGACTCACGTGGTAACAAAGAACTACTATTACAAGATGGGGAAGGGTAAACTTTTATTAATAAAGTGACTTTATGTTGTCCTTGGGAGATGTATTAGGTACTTGCTGCCTTACAGCATCTTCCCTTCAATATAAATCCCCAGCAAAAGATGTAGGAGTTAGAAGAGGCTGGAATATGTTTTCAATCCTGTTTAATCACTTCAAGTAAAGGGAAGGTATTAGAAATACCCCTGAGGCTAATCCTGACAAATCACCCTCATTCTGAAAGGTAGAACTGATATGTGAGGCCGTGTTACATTTGAGTTTCCACGCCTTGCAGAACCTGAGTGAGCCTGGATCCACCAGCCTTACACAGGGACTTTGTGAACTTCATCATCTGGATGCCCAGTTTAAAGCTCTTAAGGAATTCAGGCATTGCAGTGGTGGGGATTATGTGGATAATTTATTGGCCAGGAGGTTAAATCTGCTTCTCAAGATGGGAATGCCAAATTAACAGTCACTTCAGAAACGTGTCTGACTCATCTTCCTGACAGGCAGAGCTCTCCCCTACGCCTGCCTTCCTGTCCCCTCTGTGTTTGCCCCAGGGCAGGGCTTCCCCTGCTGCCAGTGCTGGCACTGAAGGTGAAGGGCTGATGGCTGATTTTCCCAAGCTAAAACAAATGCAATGTTCCCAGCTGAAAATCCCGTGCTGCAGAAGGTGCTGTGCTGTAGGAACAGCTGCTCCCAGCTCTGTCCTTTCTCTCTGGAGGTCTTCTCTCCTCACAACATCCATGGCTCCACCTGAGCGTGTGGAAAAATGTGGCCACCTCTGTTTGTGGTGCACATGTGGGGAGGGGGCTGCCTTTCCCAGACACCCTCAGAGGTGCAGTAGAGGGGCTGCATCTGCCGACCCATTTTTGGGGCTTGTTCTGCTCCACCCAGTGCCACACTGCAGATGGGAGCATCTGCCCTTGCTGTAGCAGCCATTCAGCAGCAGCTAAAGATGAGATTGCATATTCCAAAGTCACAAGCATTGCTCCAGAGGATAAATCAAGGTCTTGTTTAATTTGAAAACTGAAACAAAATATTTTCACGCACTGGACTTTGGGGAAAGCATTCTGGTTTGGAACCCTGTTAGTTACGCTACCTGAGGACTTCAGAACTGCATCATGTTTGACAAACAGGTGCTGTCTTTGGAATCTCTACAGGATTTCCAGATGGCTCTGCATCCAACGTGGCCATTAAGGAATAAAACTGTTCTTCCACTTGCACTGATTTCTCAGATGTGGTATTTGGTTTTACTGTAAACATGTGTATCTCATACAATAATTGGGAAGAATCTTTCTTGGACTCAGCCTTAAATTAATCATTAATTTTTAGAGGTTTTTTTGTCTTCTTTTGTTGGAGAAAATGGGTTTAAGAGATTTTAATGCCCTTCACCTTCAGCCCTCAAAATTCAACAATAAGCAATTGCTGGGAAGTGATTTTGATTTCCTTGCTGGAAAATATTGTGTGAAATAGTCCTTCACGAGGACATATTTCCCAGTTGAGCAAGCACTAAAGAGTTTACCCTTTTCCTCTGTTTCTTCCCACTCTTCCACTTTGCCTAGGAAGATCTCACAGCATCTCTTGCCTTCCCCCCTCCTTGTCTCTGCCTCCTGTGCACCCGTACTTAAGATCTGTTTTGATTCTTATACTTCCCCTTGAAGTTTTTCCACAGTCATCTCCTTGCACATCCCTGATAACCTCTTCCATTCACCTTGTGAGGGATAAAATGAGTTATAAATCCCACTGCCTGCACAGTACATGTGTGATCCCCCAAGTGAGCCAGGAGGTTTGTTTACTGCCCTGGTTGGATGGACCCATATTTTGTCTCCATCACTCAGGATGCCATTTTGGGATTCCCAATTTGCCAAGGAGAAAAAACCCCAAATAAATTGCTTTTCAAACGCTGAAATATGCAAATGATATGGCTGTGAACCACTACTAGTTAAGAAGATTGTGAACTTTTTATTTTGTTTTCCCTCTCTATTCTGAGTGCAAGCTTGTAAAGGGCTCACAGAGAGACTTGTTGCAGTGCTGTATACTGGGGCTTGTTCTAGTAACCTGGTGATCTACTGACACAAGTGGCTCCCAGGGAACTTGTTTTTAGATTTAAAAAAAATTCATAGAAAAACTTCTTTAGAAAAGCCCTGGATAACAAGACTGACCAATTCTGATTTGGCTTTTGCTATGCCTTCAGTGTGTAATCTCCTCCCTCTCCAGCCCCTGGCGCCTGTGTTTACATCCCTGGACTGTATATTGCTGTTTGCCTAATGAAATGCTGCTCTGGAAGATTTATGGGTGCACATTAATAGAATAATTAAAGGTCTTGGAAAGACTCAGATGAAATCTGTACCAGGTCAGGGGGGGAAAAAAGGAGAGCGGGGAAGTGAGAGATGGGAGGGGATGTGCCTGCATCCACGGCCTGTTGGGTGCCCTGCCAGATGGGGTGAGGGTTGCATGGGAAACACAGCAGAGAGCCAGGGCCGGTATTCCTGCTGGGAACAGCATCCTGGGGAGTGTTTGCCTTCAGGGCTGAAAGCCCAGAGACAGCCGCGCCCGTCTGACCTTCCCTAACCCACCCCGCGCCCGGCTGCCTGGGCAGGGAGGGCGATGGGCAGGGAGGAGCAGCGGCGGAGCGTGCGGCAGCGGCCGGGGGCAGCGCGGACCGCCCGCACCTCGGCGCGCCCGGAGCGGGGCAAACTCTGCGCGTCCCCCCCCACCCCGGCGGGGCCGCGCATCCCCCGCGGGGGCGCGCACGGCGCGGTGTGAGCGCGCAGGAGGTGCCGCGGGGAGCGGAGCGCGGCTCCGGCGCGGCGGCGGCGGCTGCTCGCTGGGCTGGCGGATGGATGGATAGACGGGCGGCTGGCTGGGAGACACCCCGCCATCCCATTTGTGCTCTGCTCACGCGTCTTTCCTCCCTGCCTTTTGGGTTTTGTTTTTTGTGGTTGGTTGGTGGTTTGGTTTTTTTTCCCTCCCCCCCCCATCAAATCTCCCTGGGAATTTTGATTTGCGGGGTTTTTTTTCTCTTCTCTCTCTCTCCTTCCTGCTGAGGATACGTTTTGCTTGCCAAGTTTGTAGTGACACCTCTCAGATTCCCCCGCTCCCGGCTTTTTGGATCTGTTACAGCGCTCGGTTGTATATAGACGTACTGTATTTTTTTTTTTTTTGCATTTTTTTTTTTTAATTTTTACAAGAAAATGGGAATTCTTTGGGAAGCTAATGGATGCTGAGGAGGACGATCCTAAAAAAAAAAAATCTCCTTTTAATCTGTAAATGAAGTGTACGAAGAAATTCTTAAATTCAGCCATCAATTTAGCTCCATGTTAAGCACCTCGAAGTATTTATGATTGCAGAGCAGGTGCAAACAAGGATTAGGAATAAGGTAAGGGAGCTATTTCTGTCTTTGAGGCAGCAGCATTTGCTCAGGGTTATCAGCAGCTTTTCTTTTTGTAGAATCTGAGCTGATTTATTTGCATTTTCGGTGCTGTTCTCCCGTCCTTCCGAGTAATTTCTAATACGTCTGCGTGATTTCCATCACTAAAACATACATTCCTTCTCCCTGGCTGCTCAGGATTTAGGAGTTTCTTGACTGTGCACATGTTTTGGCTGTTATTCGGTAACTGCTTAAAACCACCAATCCTCTGCTAAAAATTATTTCTTACCTTGCACTTTGTCTACCCAGCAGGATTCCTGGAAAAAAAAAAAAACCAAAAACCAAAAAAACAAAACCACCAAAGCCATAGAAAATCAGAACACAAAAGCTTTTTTAAGATTTTCCTTTAAAAAGGAGAGAGAAGTAGTTAAAATTCCCGGAGGGAAAACCGGGGCGGGCGGGGGGTGGTATGTAATAATGAGGTTCTCCCTCTAAAAGCAAATGAACTCTCCTCCCTTCTGCCTCCCCCTCACCAGCAGCTCTCCAGGGCTGAGCCTGATTTCTGGCCATATCGGGGATCCCCGGGGTCCTGGGATGCAAGGGGGGAGAAATTCCTGCTGGGAAGGAGGGATGGATCCCGTGCTTCCCTCCGGGATGCTGCAAGATGCTCTCCGTCAACACGCTTTACTAATTTTTGTTTTATCAGCTCCATTTAGGGATATAAATGGCACGAGCAAGGATATAAATTACCAGCTAACGGCGGCGATAGCCCGTGTTTTATGGGATTTAATGATTTCTCTTGTTTTGAAAAAGCTCTTGTGACGCTAACAATAAAGAACTCCATAAATCATCTAAATGAATTGTGTTCCAGCAAAGGCAATTTTTAGTCTTCTGCTGGGTATCTCCTAGTCCCGATAATTAATATTGCATTAACAGTTGTGAGCGTGTTTGTGCTAATAAAGGTGCCATTACTAAAAAGTGGCTCTCTTGCTGTGGGTCCCATGTTTACTGGAGTCCCAGGGAGTGCCTGAGCTGTGTCTGGCTGCTGTCCTCTGCTCTGGAATCAGATCAGGTGATGGGAAGTGAGCGTGGTGTGCGAGCCTACCTGTGCGAGCCTACCTTCCCTGGCACTGCCAAGAGTGAAACCCATGAACAGCCTGCTCCAGTCAGGCTGAAAGCAGGAGGCAATCATCACTTAGGCCTTCTGATTAATGTTTTGATTAAAAGACAAGCAAATGAAGTTGTTGATTTTTTATTTTTTTTAAATTCTGATAATTTTATCATCAGCTTTTAAAACCCTCTTAAAAACAAGCAGGAGCTGTGGATTTCAGTCCTTCAGCAGAGTAGAGCAGTGTTCCTGCAGCGCTGTGAGGAAAGCTCCTCTTTCATGTTATCCTTTTCTGTTGCTTTATTTCCACCTTCTTCTGCTTTCATGAACACGTATTTTTTCAGCTGTTATTTACAGCCAAGCTGTACTGAAAGGGCTGGAATAACATAAGGGTGATCTCCTCATGAAGCAAAATGTGCTATGAGGAAAAGACTCAAGTTTGGCTGTTTTAAGAGAATTTTTAAGGGTTTGTATTTGCCTGAGTTCTCTTTTCACTCTCTTTAGCGTGGTCTGCAACTGGTGATGCAAAACCATCTGTAATTACGTATATCACCCACGTAGCTCACTGTGTGTTCAGTTACAGACCCACTTAAAGCTGCCCATAAATCCTTCACTGTGCAAAAGCATTAATCAGAGGTTGAACAGGTGCTGGTTCAGTTCACCACGTTTGTGTCAATAGTTGCTGGTATACCATTCCATAGATATGCTGAGTCTGCCAGAAATTGTTGCCATGGTTTTGTTTTGTTCAGTCTGGTAAGATTGAACTTCTTGTGGCTGCTGAGTAGGCATTTGAGTGAAGTTAATGGAACCAAATCTGAGAAGTTATTTCATGAAATGTATGTAGATTTTAGTGCTTTCTCTGAGCTCCTCTGAATGGAGAGTTTTATTACCATGAAATAGTTCAGAGATGCTGAGTTCAATTCTACTCTCCTTATTCAAGCAAAAATTTTCATAGCCTTCATGAATCTTGTTTGTGTCAATAGTTGCTGGTATAATACCATTACATAGATATGCTGAGTCTGCCAGAAATTGTTGCCATGGTTTTATTTTGTTCAGTCTGGTAAGATTGAACTTCTTGTGGCTGCTGAGTAGGCATTTGAGTGAAGTTAATGGAACCAAATCTGAGAAGTTATTTCATGAAATGTATGTAGATTTTAGTGCTTTCTCTGAGCTCCTCTGAATGGAGAGTTTTATTACCATGAAATAGTTCAGAGATGCTGAGTTCAATTCTACTCTCCTTATTCAAGCAAAAATTTTCATAGCCTTCATGAATCTATACATAAAGATGTTTTCAATAAGAATTTCTGACTGTGCAATTGGGCAATTTAGATGGTAACTTTGATGTCAGAGTTTCTTATTCAAAGTTAATTTGTCAGGGTTAGGAAGTTCGCTGTTTATCTCCATAAGCTGGAAAGGGTCAAGGAGTGTTTCCTGTGGTGTCATTGGTAGAGCTCCTGTCATTCCTTCTTTGCCAAGGAACAGCCACTCAATGGGAACAGATTTGCATTTGAGCTTTTAAAATGTCTTTCCTCTGAGCATCGGGAACACTTAGAGGACTGAATTGGTGACTCACTAGATGGGTTGTCTGCATCCCTTGTTACTGTTCATTATCGTTTGTATCTTGTGTGCATTTGAGCATAATCTAGCTCTTGAATTGACAGGTCATTGCTTGAATACGTTCTTTGTTTATTTTCCTGTTTGCTTTTCTATTTGAATGTGTTTGTCCCCATACACTGTAATAATGATAATTCCTTAAGCAACAGTGGGTTGCAAGCAAATGCTTGGGTTCATGGCTCAGCAATGACTCGTGACTGTTGGATCCTAGTGCTGATCAAGGTGTATGGAAAATCAAATCTACAACTATAATATACACTACTTATTTAGTTCTTGCTGTTAAATTAACCTTGGGATATCTTTTTTTTTTTCAGATGATAAACAGTGTTTACAGAACTCTTGTACTTTAATCCATAGGATGAAAGTCTGTAATTTTGCAATGGGAAACCAAAGAGCCTTTCAAAGGCTCATATTGTACCCAATTCCATGTGATTACTGATGGAACAGTTTGATCCCACTTAAATTTTTACTTGAAATCTCCTGGTGCTTTTCAGCAGTGAGGAGCTATGCATATCATATTTATTTCTGATGGAAAGCACCTGAAATGGGAGTAATCTGAGATTGTGCAGTGGTTCAGTAGTCAGTGTAAGTAGTGGACCTGTGCCCTTTGTTGGTTTCTTCCAGGCTGTAGTATGAAACTTCTACAAAAGTTGCAAATGTTTTTGAGGGAAAAGAATGAATGGATAAAGAAATACAATGTTTGACCTGGCAGAAATAAGCTTCACTGAAAGAAACAGAAATATGCATAACAACATTTACCTACTTTTGGCAGTGGTTTAATGAGATCCATGAGTGGTATGGGATGTCAAATGCTCATTTAGTGGTTGTGGAGATGCTGGCCACAGACTGGCCTCATCCAAAGACCTCCAGGTGATGACCCCTCCACTCTATGGAGCAGTGGGATGCTGTGGGGCACCTGCCCACTCAGACCCATTCAGTCTGGGTATCCTGCTGGCTGTGTGATCCGCTCTGTGATGAGCATTCCACCTGCAAGGGCAGGAGGTGCAGAGCACCCAGCTGGTTCATGTGGCTGGATTCTGTTGCTTCTGCGATCCCATCAGAGCCAGCAGGGTGAGCTCAATAAAGCACACTGGAGTTGTGACCATTCCATGTGGTGTTTGTCTTGTTTGAGAAACTCCAGGACTGATGAAAGCTGATTTACCAGAGATTTGTGTCTACTAGAGTCAAACCCTTCCCCAGTTAAAATACTGATGAGTGCTTTCCCTCTTTCTTGTGACCAGTAATGTGATGCAGTTGCTCTTTTATTTATTTTTCTTTTAAGAGAAGTTGACTGAAGCATTCAGAGTCTTGCAGAGCTCTTCGTACCTGTTCTGTCACTAAACTGTCAGCAAATTTGCATGCTTCTCTGAGAGTTTGGAGTGCATCAACAACTGATTAAAAAATGTGTAGAAGTGCACACAAAGCCTGGCTGTGTACATCTTGCTGAGTTAGAAAACCAGATTAAAACTTCAGGCTTGCATAGGACATTAATTTTCTCATGTAAAAAGTTGGAAAGCTGTTTCACTCATATCAAAACTTCTCAGTGCACAGCATAAGAGTTTGCTACTGCTGACAGCTGGAGAGATTTCTCCTGGGCTCCATGTATTAGTGGACCAAGCTTTAAGTTCAACATCTGTCTGGAGAGGTCCATGTGGGGAAGAGGAGTAATTGCCAGAAATCTGCTGTATATCCAGTTAAAGCTATAGCTTTGCGTAAATAGGAATAAAGCTTCACAAGAGACCAATTTTAGTTGTGGAAAAGACCAGGTTGTTTTGATATTAATGTGAAGTTGATTTCTGCAACTTTCTAGGAAACAGTTATAGCTGTGCATGAGTCCTGTGGGCTTCAGAACCTTTTATAAAGTCAGGAAAAAGAATGAAATTATTTGAATACTTTCTAGATTTTTAAGCATGTGTCTGCCTCAAGGTATATTTCTTAAATGGAATTTTGTAGTTTTATCCAGATGAACTGTAGTTTTATCAACATGAACCTAGGCTGTGGTTTGGGGGAAGCTTTCAGATGTGTTTTCTCTGTGGGGAAGGGGCTGGTCAAGTTACCTGCACAGTAGGAAGAAGAGGATGGGAAAAATGAGGGGGATGAAGCTAGAAAGAAGATGTGCCAGAAAAGATGATATATTGAATTTTTGTAATGATAAATTGCTACTAATTGAGCATAATAGTAGGAACTGGTTAGCTATATCAGCTTACTAACTTCATATATTATACAGAGGGGAGAAATACAGGGAAAGAAAGCATTTCTATCTATGGATTCCAGTAAAATAATATAAACCCAACTCTGTTTTCCAGAGCCTTAGTAACAGAACTGCAATTAGCATAACATTTCCAAGGACTGGGATAAATAAATACCAGATGTGCTTATTTATTTATTTAGGATTTGATCCATTTCCTATCAAGAGGAACTTTATTATTCACAGGAAGGAAAAGAGGGAGAGTGAATTGTTCCTCTGAAGTGGATGGGAGACTTTCCATCCCAGTTGCCATAAAACGGCAGTGAGGGTTTCTGAATTTTGAAATGTCAGTTTGGTGTAGATATTTTCTTAATGTTTTGTAGAGTTATTTTCCAGCACTCAGTATGGTGGAAGTTTATCTTAAGGAAATAGGAATATACTTAGATGTATTTATTTTTGACCCTTGCATTTTATTTTACTCAAAACCCATTCAGAACTGGCTTATCTGTTATTTTTGGTAAAACATCACCTCTGGCTGAGACATATTTAAATTTATTAAAAAAACCTCAAACGCCTGAACTAAGATTTGGCTTGGTGCCAACTGAACATATTTATTAGAAAATTAAAAGCAGATGAAGTTTTACTGAAAGACATAGCCAGATAGCCATTTATATTACAGTAAAATGAAAATTAGATGCTACTAAGTTATAAATGAATTATAGAGTTCTGAGGTTTTATTAATTATTGTTTGCATTCCTTGCACAACCAGGAAGTTCTGCCAAAATCATCACCTTCTTGTGCAATACAATGCAAATAAAAAATGAAAATAGATGAAACAGATGAAAATAGAAATACTTGTGTTCCAAGGAATTTAGGCTTCACTCTGAGTTCTTATTACATGATTTACCACAGTTTCCCTGAGTCTGGGTGTTCACAACATGGGAAAGCACCATAAATTGTGAGACAACTGGAATATTGTGTCAAAGTACAGTGGCCAGAAAGAAAAATACAGTGTGCTCAGGGAAATAAACCTCTGGAGACACTTCTGAAAAGAAAACCCTCAAACATTTGAGAACTTTTCTCATGCTTGGTAGGCTCAGTTAAAGCAGAAGTAATTATATATAGATATATACATGCACAATGCTTTATGGTAATGCAAAAATACAAAAAAAAATTACTTGTGGTCTGATTCAAATTTCAGTGTGAATACATAGAGATTGCAGCACTGTTATTGGAGTTAATAGGTACAACAAAAGATGCAGCAAGAGTGTGTGAAGAAATAGTATTTAATTTAATCACAAAATGGCTTTGTCAAATTTTGTGTCTTTAATGAATTAATGGGAAATGCATGGTTAACACTACTATTCTCTGCTGTTTAATTTGCTTGCTCTCAAAAAAATCCAAATATAAAAATGGAGATTGACTTTTTGCCTGTGTTTGGCACATTTTAGCCTATGCAGAGACAAATACCACTTGGCAAGTGAAAGTCAGCACAGATTGACCAGTACTGAGCTACAAACATTACTTTAAAGACGCTATTAAAGAAAAAGAGGTTTTCTATTGTTTTGGAACATATGCTGCAACTAAGATTTAAGAGGAGAGCAATTTTTAGGGTATGAAAACCCTGCTGACTTCACTGCTCTTTGTTCGCATCCATCATTTTGTACTCTTGCAGCTCTTGATGTTTTTGAAGCTTGTTGCTGAGGCTGAATTTGACACATAACTTTCTATATTCTAGTAAGTTCATAGAATAATGAGGAGCAAGATCACTACTTTTCTTTTTGACTATTTAGCAACATTTTACATCACCATCATTCTTGTCTCTTTTTTTTTGTCTTTTTTTTTTTTTCCTATTTTTCCTTTTTCCACCTTTACCATACCCATTTCACCAAAGGATACAGAGGCTTTGCTTTCCATTTTCCACCCAGTTGCTGGGGCTGAGATGCAGCAATGATGCTGTGCCAGATTTCTGCATCAGCCCCATGCTCAAGGCTTCATCTGCTGCATGTCCACAAGGAAGAAACACTGGGAGCACTTTCACTCTCGTTCCTTTGCTTGGCACTTACATTAAAATGAATTCCAACACTCAATCTATTTTGTTTTCCCATCCATAAATTGAACTGCTACCCTGAGATGCTGTGAGGATTAATGAATGCTTGGAAAGCTCACTGCAGATGGAAAAAATACAGTGCTACCTCTTCAAATCATTATGTATAACACTGCATAGTTCAAAAGTTGGGAGAATTTGTATAAAGACCCTGGCAGATGAAGCAAAAAAAATATTAAACCTCCTATTAATGGGGGAGCCACAGGTCTGTCTTCATTTGGCATCTCTTTATGGTTCAGACAACTGTAGTGCAAAGAATGATCCCCTCTTGAGAGCCTGCCCTTTGAAATGATCTTTGAAAATGAGAAGAGTTTGACGTGGGGAAATTGTGTTGGACCCTGATGGATGCTGTTCAGCTCTTGTGAAGCAGCACTATTTAATTCTTTTCAAGCATGTTTTTTTCCAAAATAACAAAGCACCCCTATGTATGTGGGTCTAGCCATTCCTAAAATGACTGTTAAACAAAATAATGTTATTCTAAGCCTAGATTAAACCTAGATTTGTGAAAACAATCAACATTTGTGATGAGTTAGAATCCAGTTAGGTTTTTAAAATATTTTGTTAAAAAGTACTTAAATTTTAATTTTCTCATTGGATATAAACATATTTTCCTGAGAATTATAACTTCCTAGGCAGAAATTTATATGTGTATTTTTTTTCATGATCTAAAAATAGCTCTGAAATAGTAAGGAAAATGTAATGAAAATTGTGACACAACTTTAACCACCACACGGCAATTACAACATCTGTGATGCCAACTATTGCACCTCTTCATATTTTATGTAGGGTCAGAAATTCAGAGAAACACTAACTGCAGTACTACAGTGGCTTAGCGTCACTGAGTGAAAATTCTAGTAGAACTAAAAGATACATAAACACCAAGATGTGTAATTCCAAGCACAAAAAGTTGTACTTGGTGTTAGTGCAGCAAGTTACTTGACATTTTGGTGATAATATACTTGAGCTGCTGTCTCACTTTAATTCAGAAAATATTTAAGATTTCAAATATTCAAGCTGGTTCTTAATCAAAGCAGTGGGTTGTGTTGGGTTTAGGTGTGTCACATGATGGTACCATAGTGGTGCTTTCCGAGCTGTTTCTCTGAAGATAATTTCGCTGCTTACCTAAAGTTAGGTATGAAATTAAATAATTTTGCAGACTATCAAAGCCAGTCTTTCTTAATTCTGAGTCTGAATAATCAGATTCCATCCTGGAATGCAGACAGCAAGGTCTGTAAAACCTGGAGAGCCTCGTTGGTTCAGCACCAGAGGGAGCCGCTTGCCCAGCTCTTGGCCATGTCAAGCTCAAAGGAAAGAATCGATAAAATAGAAAAAAAAAAAAGAAAAAAAGGTAACTTGTTAAACACTGCCCATACATGAAAAATAACATTTGAAAGTTGAAGCCGTTTGGTGTGCTCGTCTTTCTCCCAAATCTGACTATTTTTTTTAAATATTGAGTACTCCTAATGTATTACATTGAAATTCTAATCTAGCTATCTTTTTCCTAGATTGTTGTCAGAAAAATATTCTGTGGCTCATGGATAGGATATTATATAAAAAAATTATGATTGTCAATGACAACTGTAACTTTGGATCTCTCTTTGCTATAATAATGTCAATGCAATGTTTGCATATGTGACCCTTCCATTTGTATTCTTAGCTGGTAGTGCAATACCTGGTAGGAATACAGATCCTGCTAATTATCCTTTGCTCAAATACCATCCCCCCTTTTTTCCCTCTTAGTAATCCCTTACTTTATATGGCATTAATGTGTATTCTCTTAGAATGCTGAGAGCTGAAATGTGATGTGAGGACTCTGGTCCTCATTTGTAAAGTGTAATTATTTAAGTATTTGTGTGCCACTGAAATTCATAGGTGCAGGGCTGAGCTGTGTAAGATGTATTTACTCAGAGTAAAAAACCTCAGAGAGTACCCTTCCCCACAAACCACCTCCCAGGAGCTGGTGCAACGTGTGTGTAATCTATGTGCAAGTACATAGATTACACACAAAGGAGGGAAAGGAGGAGGGAAAGGCAAAACTGCCCTTCAGAAAAAAGATGCCTTGAACATTTGCTTAACTCTCAGTAGTCCATGGAAGCAGCCTCATTGAACCTGAGCCTCTGAAGTCCTATCCCAGCACCTTGTCCTTAAGATGCTCCTTTTCTTAACCTTACCACCATAAAACATGACCTCTGTGCACTGAAGATGATACTCTTAGAGACAGATTTGTAGGTTCTACTACCCTTGTAGTAAAATTCCCCTATTTACAGGCGTGCACACACAGGCAGAAGCACACACACGCAAATCCTTTCCTTTGACAGGGGATTTGCTGATAAGGCAGTATAATAGCACTAAAATCAATTCATGTGGAGCTTCAAAGTTATTAAGCTGTAGCAATTTAAGTGTATTCAATCTGTCTGCTTAAGAGATTGCCAAGGCAGGTGCCTACTCACAGAGTATGTATGTAGGGAGTAGGTGTGTGTATACACATACATACATGAATTTTTAGGATGCATATATAAACATATATATACAAATAGCTATTTCAAATTCCAAATTAGGAGTTCAGTTTAGCTGAGATGTTGTTGGGAGTGGAGCAGCTAAGAAATTTCAGTACTCATAGAATGGTTTGGCTTTCTTTTACTTGAAAAGAGAAACAAGAAAAGCCCAATTTATACTAGGGCCTGAGTGAGTGGATATGCTTCCCAATTTCACATTTGGATTAAATTAATAAAATTTTTCTGCAGTTCAATATTTTAGAAATTATGCTGCCAGATACAAATGCCAAATTAAATTATTTTTTGCGTTCCTTCTTTGAGAAGATGCAGAACAAAAGTTTGTTTCAACAACGCATTTCCCCTTTTATACATCCTGAGATTTCTCCCTTATTGTACCATTGGAAAATAAGTGTAACTGATAATTCAATTAGTTTGACTTGCAAATCGAGAAGAGAGCAGCATTATGGTCCTGTAATAAGGCTCAGTGTGAGATCCCTTCCTGGCTGAAACAGGGTCAGGGAATGCAGGTGACAAGAGGTATTTGGGTCTCAGTATTTGGACATTGGCACCTTGAACTCGGGAAGTGAAGTCCTTAAATGAACTCGCATAGAAAAACTTGGCCAGAGCAACAAACTGACCTTAGGCACCAGTTAATTCACCCAACTGGTTCCTTTTCTTTCCAAGCTCTCCTGGAAAGTTGTTTGTGTGTCAATATAACTTGAGCTATGCTCGTGCATAGCATAGCAGCCTTATGATCAGTAAAGGAGGAGCTGCAAATTTCATTACCTTTTCAATCTTAATAAATTTCAAGAGCTAAAGTTTTCCTGTTTTGAAACAAAAGAAAGGTGTACTGTTTGCCAGTCTTTAAAAAAAAGAAAAACGAAAAAGAATCATAACCCTAAAGTCAAAAGTTTTGCTGTTAGGTCTTTCAAATGTACTCTTTCACTCTGTTTGCAAGTTCTGATCCTAAATGCTTGTTGGAAATGAACTAAGCAATCCAAAACAGCTGAGAGACACTTCTTGGTGTGTTCTTAATGTGATTGATTTCATGTTTTTGGTCATTGATTCAGTCTTTGCTTTTTTTTTTTTTTATCAAAAACCAAACACAAATAAACAATTCATTATTATTTAGCTGGTGTCCCGAAGGACATTTGGATTGCAAGTTACAATAAAAAGTCTTCAGTTTTATGTCGGGTCAAGTACAGTGTTTTAAAGCACCATTTGAAACTGTCATACACATGGCACTTTCTCAAAGCCTTTTGCAAATATGTGTTCTAAGTGAGGCCATTTATGCAAGAACCTTCTCCCAGCCATGCTTTCCAAAAGCAGGAGTTGTTTGTGTCTCAGAGGAAATTATTTATTACTAAGACAAAATGACTCTGCACTAACGTGCTTCCCAGTGCAGGGTGATGTATTAAAATCTGGCGGATTTTGAAAAAATCATGGTGGAATAACAGGACAGCAGAATGGTACTTGAAATCCAATCAGTGTAATTGTAAATTGACACACCTTAGTGGAAGTGCTCCATACTGAGACAGAGGCTGGTTTGTGGGTTGTCTTGGGAAAGATCTTTACAGAGGTTATGACTCATTCCTTGGTGGTTCACTCTAATTTAAACAGGACTGGGAATCATCTTTAGCTACAGCCCAAATAGGCAGTGTGATTTAGCTCATCTGTGGCTCAGCCCAAAGTCCATTGAAATCCGTGGAAAAGTTCCCAATGGTGTCAGTGGTCTTTGGATCACTTTTCAGTACTTCTGGCAGTATTACACTCCCATTAAAAAATGACCTCCTGCTCACACCTCCTGCTCTCCAAGGGCAAAGTGCACACAAAGTGGTCAGGTTTTGTACTCATGTCCTGTGAGATCCATGAATACAGGTGCTCACGTGACAGCTAAGGCATTCAGTGAGACAAAAGGAACATTTGGAATTTGCCACACAAAGAAGACATCAGACCAAAATTTCAGACTAGATTTTAAAAATGTTTTTTTAAGGCTAGATGATTTTATGGCCGCTAATACTTGTAGCTTCAGTATGCAAACCAAGATAAGAATAATCAAATCTCATGCTTCAGGGCATAAGCTAATCACCTGCTGGGTTTGGCATAATTGGTTTAGTGCATTATACTTGGAAGGGAGGTTCACTTTCTCTGAAACTTAGCCACCCTCAGTGAAAGCATTTAAAAGGCCAGTTTCCTGATCCCCTTTGACAGGTCCTTTGTCTGTACAATGATGTGTAACCAGCGCCAGCGAACATTAATATTACAACCTTATCTTTTACTTCATGATTTAAAGCTGTTAGTAAGAGTTATTGCACTTTATGTGCCAGTCTACATATGTAGTTAAGGGTTCCTTGACATTTTTTGCTCGTGGAAAATATGCCAAATGATGTAAGAAACAGACTTGCTGATAAATTTCTGAACAATGTGTGCAGACACAGACACACATGCATTAATTCATGTGTTAAATTGCAAAATAATCTATTTATCTATCTGCCCTGGTATCTGGATGTAGATAATTGGTGTGCTACTTATGAATAACTCGGAAATGTTTACAATGCTTTGCAGGCCTCAAATTAAACCAGTAATAAGTTATAATAACTATTTGATTAACTCCTTGGCAGTAGAAGTTGGATTTACCTGACATGGAGCCTGTTTCTGGCACTGGATTCACCAGAAACCACCTGCTTGAAAGGATTAATTCTGTAATTGAATCTCTGCTGATGGTAGTGAATGTGTTTTGTTTGCTGGCATGCTGGTGTGGAGCAGGGAAGCGTAAACATTTTCCCCTTCCAATCCCCTCAATGGAAGCAGACCATGTCTGCAGCCTCTGCACTCTGGTGAACAAAGACCAAGTCAAGACTGGTGTCTTGTTAAAGAATAAAATACAGTCTCATGCCCTTTAGCAAAATCAAATACAAAACAACAGGCAACACGATACCCTAACCAGAGTTCTCTAATATGCTCAAAACCCCTCTAACTGATAAGATTCAATTCCATTGATTTTTGAGTTACTTCCGTTGAACTCTATTTGTTTTTTATTGTTAAATTAGATTTGGGGTTTCCCAGGCAGTGCAATATGTTCTTTGAAGGCTGTTTGCCCTGCAGCTCCACCAGTACATTGGATGACAAAGTTTTACTGGGTTGCTTTATGCTCTAACACTTTGATAGGCAGCAGCCTTGGCTGCTGTTAACACTTCACTTTAGCTGGGCTTTCCCTTCTAGGAATTTATGAGCACCACCCAAGTTTTTACCACTACAAATAAGTATCAACTAAAAATAGGGCACTGTTTTTCTCCCGGGTTCCAGGATTAAGTGTAAGTGACTAAAATTTAATGTAGCTCTATAGTTTATCCTAGTGATCAGGAGAGAGGCAACAAAGGATACAGGAGTTGTGACCTTACTGAAAGCATGATGCAAAGCATCTTCCTTGAAAGCCTCAGGCAGCCCTATATATATGTACCTTTACAGAGGAGGATTTTTTTAAAGCTATTTTTTTTTAAAGATTTTTTTAAAGGTGAACAGAAAGACACAATATTGTGTTGGGATTTTCCACTGTCCTTGCAGGACCGGAGGGTCAGGGCTAATGGTAGATCTGGAGCTCCTTTAGTGCCTCAGCTGGACCTGCTGAGGTACTAAATCGATACCTGTCACTGGAGGGAGGCTTGAGCTCAAGAAAGCACAGGAGTAAAGTTAAAACTTGTCTTGCAGTTTTTATTCCTTTTGAATACAAGTCAAGATGTTGATTGATACAGGAACAGGAAAGGAAATAGTATTCTCTTAAGAAAGCAACAGCAAAAGCACAAGAAAGTTCATGATCTATGTGATGTCCTCATATGCAGGCTTGCAGGAAAACCTATAGCACTGCTGAAATGTATGCAGCAGGGTTTTTTTTTCCAGATGAGCACTTTTTATATAACATTTTCATAATTTCCACACAGTGGTAATAATTTTATTGCTTTTCTTTATCTGTACCTATTACTGTTCATAGAGTAGCTGCTCAGTTCTGATAACCCAGTGGAAATGCATTCCAAGTGTAACTCAAGATTTGCAGAATTTCATAAAATTCACTGAATTTCCACTTCAAAGTACACTGAAACAGTTTACTATGGCTCCTAATAGACATTTTTAGGTTTAGTATTTTGATCTGAAAGCAGTTATTTCATTTCTTGGTGATTTATGTTTCTTTTCTGAAAGAAATTAGGATTTTCAAAGTTATCAGTCCATAATTAAGATTTCACCATTAGCTAGCCCATCACTGTAGTAGCAAAATATTGGCCTATGGGAATACAGAGAACAGCACTGGATGAATAATCAACCTTGCAGAGCCAGACCCAACTGCACAGGCAAGATTTTGCTCAGAATTTCAGTAGTTACTACCAGATCACACATAAATAACTCTTGAAAAGGAAACCTACCCAGCCAGAAATGCGTTTATCTGTAGGCGTGCTTGCACTGGTTCTTATGCAAATTTTGTCTTTACTAAGTCAGTCAATCCTTTAAACAGGACCTTTAGTTTCAAGACTGAACCTTGGTTTTTACCCTCTCGAGGTGTAGCAGTCACAAAAAAAGCTATCTGAAATGTGTGGAAGTGATAAACACGATTCCCACTGGTCACCGTTGATACATTCAGGCCCTGTCTTGTGTTGAAATGAATTTATTGTGTACATGTTCAGAAGTCAAACACTTTAAAAGTAAAGCCTAAATTATAAAAATAAGCCTCTACTTGATTCTACAGCAGGCTGTTAATGATTGTGATGGTAGAGTTTCTTTCCAATAAACCTCAGAATAAAACATTTTCTTGAACTGGTTTTTTATAAAGCCTTTTGGTCTCTGCTCAGGAGCTCTCTGTTGCCTTAGAGATACTGTTGTATATTGTGTGCATGAAATAAACCCAACAGAACTGCCCAGGGATTCTGCCACAGTCAGTAAAATAACACCCAGGTCCCACCACCAATGGCTCCAGCTCCTGATGGTTTGCCAGGCTGGTTTGGACAGGGTACATTGTAGATAAATGGAGGCATTTATTGTATACTTTGAAGAAATTAAGGAATTAAGTATTTATTGTGATCCAAAGGTGAAATGATGGAGATTTCTGGTCTACAGATTTTTCATATTTTTTTCCCTCCAGCTTACATTTGATGTGAGTGGTAGAAGTTATTTTGTATTTTTCTGTATTTTGTTACCTTGAATATAGTTTTCATAGTTTCATGCAGTCATAGAAATCCCTAAAGAATGAAGACATAAATCTTTATTTGATACTGCCATGATGAGGGAAATAATTTGTCATTTTCCTTAATTTTGTTTGTTTCCACTAGAACTGTTTTTAAGGAAAAAACCCCAGCCATGCAATTTGTGTATAAAACCCTTCCACATTATCTGTGCAGCTTCAATGATTCTAATGGCACTGCACAAATACACACAAAAGCCAAAAGCTGTTGTGCTTATTTTAGCAGTACTTTGTTACTTTTTCAGGCTATCAGATGTGATTTTGTATTTTTATTGTCATGGTTTGAGTGAAGCTCACATTAATTTCCACCTTTCACCTTTAAAATCTGAAAGCTCTCTGCAGCAGAGCACAGATATTCTCACATTCACATTTTTTAGGTGTAAGAACTAAGATAGAGGGAGACATAGAACTGCTGAGAGTCCCAGAGAGGATATTTCCTAGTGTCCCAAAGAACATATCTACCTACAGGGATGCATTAAATACGGCATTAACTCCTCAACCCACACCGACTTCACTGCAAGTCAGCTTCAGTCCAAACTTTGCCTTTTCAATAAATTAAAAGTGAAGCTGGGAAAAAATACATGCTGAAGGTTTTGACTTTGGCAGAAAGTCTTTCATTTACACAGGGTTCCTCCATAAAGTATGAGCAGCTGAAATTTGCTGGAAAGAGAAATATAAATATACTTTACTCCTTGAAGGTTTTTCTTTAGGGTTCTCCCAAGAGATAATGATTTGTGTAAGATTTCTATGACCACATCACTAATAATTTAAGTATTTCAAACTTTAATAAAAAATTCCATTGATCAAATATGAAAGAAAGCTTTTTTTTTTTTTTTTTTTTTTTTTTTTTTTGTTTTTTAAACCAGCTACGGAAAATGTGTCAAACTTCCAGAAAAATTGCAATAAGGCATTATTCTGCAAGATGTCAAGTAACCTCAATCCTTGTATTTTCAGGAAGTATAAAGATTTTTACTACTTTATGGAAGGCGCTGTTTTGTTTTTAAGGAACTATTACTGCTGTCTATAAGATTCTTTACTTATAAATATTTAAGGACTGTTTCAATGTAGGCATGTGATTCAATGGGAGTCTTTCACACATAATTAGTCAAGTTGTAGTGCAGGTTGGATAAGTGCTACAGAAGAGTCTAAATATTGAACAGCCAAAGCCAATCTGATTCTAATGTAAGCAGCTGCTGTAGTTCTTCCAGGAGGAATCTGCTCTTTGTTTCTCTTTGGTCTAGCATGTTTTTCTGGCTCTTTTATCCTTTTGAGTAAACAGAGTGTATGAGAATCTGAGTCTCCAAGTGCACATGTATAATTTAATTTTTACAAGAAATTTCACTCCTCCCAGCTCAAAGTTAAATGTATGCATGTACGCAGAATCAAAGCTTTGGATTACACTCAGAAATTGTAAGTAAGAGTTTGGCTCTAGAATGAGTTTTAATCTACCCCTTTTATTTGACCTCACATTTATTTTGATGCACAGAGATATTTTCCACTTAAAACAGATTTGTACTGCAAGTATCCAGCTCCTCCATTATTTCTGACTGCTTTATACAGGAACTGCAGAGAATCTTTTGTTGTGTGTGCACCTATGTGTTATGGTTTAAATAAATAATTAGAAGTTGGAATAAAAATGGAGACAAATATACAAGCTTCTATCCCCCATACACACACTACATACATTCTTTGTTGATTTCTGAGGAGAATTAGGCCTCTAACTCTTTCCATGCTCCAATATGACTAACATGCCAGAGTTTTAATTCAGTGTACCATGCTTCCCAAAGCAGCCCATTAACGTGAATGCCCATTGCATTGAGGTTTCTTATCCTAGATAAGTGATAATAGCTATTAAAAATGTGGTTGGGCCTAGGAAATACTCTTGCAAAGATAAACCCAGAAAAACCTGTCTATATCATCATGTGGAGCTGACCCTCTTGGTGTGATCCTCCAAGCCAACTGAGATGACCCACCAATTATTCCTCTGCTCAAAGTGAATTTCTAGGCTGATAAATCTGTGCTAGTAACCTGTACAGAGATGAACTTTATCCCTACAGAGATGTGATTTTAATCTATCATTTAGAAGGTATTTGTAAGCCAGCTTTTTGTGCAGTAGATTATTGATGGTGCCTCTTCCTTTATGCTTGGGATGTCAAGTAAGTCAGGCAAACTCTACAGAATTTCAATGGACTGGCTCAGACCTCTCTGAGGCAGCAAATAAACTGCACAGTGGAGTGTGTTTTCATATATTTTTGCAAATGCTTCAGAGAAAAATAGATCACCCCAGATACCGAGACATGTATATGATTCAGCCTGAAACATGGACACACTTCCAAAAAATGCAATAAAGAGCTGTCCTTTTTATTTGGAGATGTCAGGCTCCTGGAAACATGTGAGCTGTGGTGATCTGACACCAGTTACATTATGGCTGCTTCCAGACTTCTCATATTTGGGTAGTATGATTGAAGGTTTAACACAGCGTGCTCTGTACAAATGACAGTACTTTGGGCAGAACATGACAGATTTTAGCAAACAGATTAAAGGAAAGTTGAAGTGACTTTCTGCTCCTCTTGATTATCTTTGTGTGTGTGGTCTCATCCTGTCGCAACACGTATGGAAATATGTTGCATATCATAATCTCTGGTGCAAAAATGAAAAGCATGAAAATGAGTGGAGATGGTTCTTTTCATCACATGGAAATTGCTGAAAGATACTCTGTTGGGGATGGTTTAATAATTTTGTACTCCTCCTTATCAGTAGTGTTGAGCAGGGATGTAAGCTGTGGTTCAGTTTAAACAGCATCAGCTTTGCAAGCTGAGTGAGAAAAGCCATCCTGTGTGTCTGGTTTGGAAAATGAAACTTCCTAAAGAATGTCTAGGTTTGCATGTGGGATCAGAAATTCGTCTAAACCTAAGAAACTCAGAATTTATTCCTCTGAGTCTGGGTGGTAAAAGTGCTTAATATTTCAGGTGGGATTGGTGGGAAACTTGCACTCAGGGCTGGCTGTAGAGGCACCATGTGTATCTTCTGGCACTGCAGTTTTTATTTTTCTTATCCATGCAATAAAAAGAGCTTTTGTTGATGCAGTGTTTATTGAAGACCTACTGCAGGGGTCCATCACAGGAAGCTAAATCAAGGTTGATGTATCTACTGTATTCTTCACTGGAAGGTTTTGTTCTACAGGAGCAATCTTGATTATCATATTTTTGTCACCTAGGAATTGAAAACCCCAAGAAACCTTGTGCTCTTGGCCAGGGAGTTGCAGGTGATCTCGTTGTCCTCACAGTGATGTCCAAGCCATCCTCACCACGCTGGTTGGTGTGATACAGAGCCCATGAGAAACTCTGAGGATTGTGTCTCATGTGCAGATACAAAAATGTCATCCCATTTCTGTACAGAATCAAGAGTGGGGTGGTGGAATTTAATATCAGTTCACAACCTCATAATCTCTCTGAATGTCAAGACTGCAAACAGGGAAGACATCCACTTACCAGTTGTGGCTGGAACACAGATATCACTGGTGTGGAAAATAGTCAGGCACAAACCAGATTATTTCCTCATAATCCCAACCACTTATTAATGTTAACACTATCATTCATTATTTACCTTTTCTGTATTTAATCTCTGACCTAAAGTGCTTTATAATCAGGAAGCAGTTTTTACCCATCTAATCCCAGCTGGTATTTCAGAATCTACTTATACTCAATTTCTAATATTTAGGTAATATTTTTTTACTCATACCCAGTGTAATTCTACAACTGTATTATAATTGTTAATGGCCAATTAAAGCAGATTAGGATTTTTTCAACCTGAAAGATATTAAATTAATTCCTTAGTATGGAGATTAGAAGCATTTTATCATTTCAGTCAACACTTAATTTGCCTCACTACCTGATCATATTAATTTTGAGAAATTTCATTGCTCAAAAAAAAAAAAAAAAACCCTAAAAAAAAAAGTGAGCTTCAGCAGGTTTGATACCCACAAAAATTAGTAAAGGATTCCAGGTTGTGCATACTTTTGATAGCTCTGTTTTAGGTTTTCTTCCTTAACTGGAACAAATATTTTTTTGCAAGTCCTGTGAAAAGGTTTGTGGTATGATGGATAATGCATTGTGAATAATTAGACAATGTGAGGTTGTAAATCCCAACCAGAACAATGCATCTCTCCCATTAGCTGTTTCTCCTGTAAAGGGCAGTGTACAATGATGGAGCAGAGCCATTCATTTTAGATACATTCCACTTGCAAGTAATCTTTCATGTGAAAGGAAAACTAGATGTATGATGGTTTACATGTCAATTAAACCATGCTAGGAATGAAAGAGCAGTTTCAGAAGCCGGAAAACAAAGTTTTTCAGACGGAGAATTAGCTCTTGGCTAGAGACTAATACCTGAGCAGTGGCCTCATTATGGGCCTACCTTCCTTGGCTTCTGGCATTTAACAATGAAAATGAACGGGAAGGACTTGTCTGGTAATTAGTGTGGGTTGGGACATCTGAACTGTCCCAGCAAGAGCATCTGAACTTTCCCAGTGTAATGAAAGAGAACTTCAAAGTCATTATTCTTTCAGTTCAGTTGGTGGATTGGCTGATTGGGTTGGAGTTCTTTAAAGGATTAGCTCCCTGCTGTGGCAAATAAGTATTGAAATGCTGGAAATGCTGATTTTCAGAAAGACTCTTCAGAATGAAAGCTGCTTTTCCTTTCTATTAATCTTATTCCCATGTGTCACTAGAACGTAGAAAGTGGGGAAAACGGGGAGGAATCTGCATTATGATAGGAGTGCACTTTGACCTGCTTGTGATATCATCTCCTTTGTTGGATTGTGGAGTTTTTCATGCTGGAATGTCAATCAGCTGTCTCAAATTCATGGGTCTTTAAAATAATTGAAGTGGATGAAAATGCGCCGATTGGGACAATACTCTGGAATGGAAGGATATATTCACAAGTAGAAAGTTCGTTACTTTTAGCTGCTGTGTCAAGTCTCTTTAAAGCCACTATTTCTCTGCTTCTTGTCCAAAGAAATAATTTTCTATAAGCTTCTCCAGGATTTTGCCTTTAGCCACAAGGGCAGGCACGCTGCATTTTCCAGTGCTGGTAGGATGCCAATAAACTAATAACACAGTGTTCTTCTTAATGAGGTGGCAGTTTTCCTACCTCTGAAAATTAAGAATGCCAGTCTGCAGCAATTTGGCATGAGGTAGTTCTACTCATATCACTCTCTTCCAGTAGCAGCAAGAACAAAGTGTGGTTATTATCCATAAGCCCAGATCGAACTCAAAGTTCTATATGTCATATATCTCTAGCTTATCCCCTCATCAGCAGTTAACCTATAGAGGTGAGAGAGGCCTTCCCATAAGTATTTCTGCCCAATATCACACAACTGGCAGACAGGAATGGGAAGGACTAGACAAGAAATAAAACATTAATCACCTCCTCACCACAGCCTGTAGATATTTGAATAAGTATATTATATTATGTAAGCAAAACGAAAGAGATCGGTTTATGAATGTTGAAAAATTAAATCAACCTTTACTTAGAAGAATTATTTGTACTTCTAAACTAACAAGACTCAGAAAAAGCAGGATGCTGTATGATGCAGTGTAAAAGTGCCAATAATTTTACATGGACCTGGTGTGCTCTTTCTGACAAAACACCCCTTGAGTAATGACAGCAAATGCTGTGGCAAGTGAAAAGAAAATACTTGTTATTTTAAAAAATGCATGAGGTCAGAGAAGTGACTACAAGAAATGACAGTAGATCTATGTCCTGTGTATTTTCAGTCTTTCTGCTGACTCTTGTGGAAAAATAAGTATGTGCTATTCTTTACACCAGTTAGCATTGCAGAGCCATCACATCCCTGGGAAGGGTTGAGCTGATTTCTGACCTGGCTGTATTAATTAAGTCCCAAATGTAGACTCTTTATTGTAGAGGATGACACATGGACCATAAACATCTCAACTTGATGTTCAGATCTCAGGCAGATTTTTAGTGGTAAAAACAAGAAAACTTAGTAAGTCAACTAAATCTCATCAGGAGTCACAGCGATGAACATTGAACTCACTGACACCACTTACAGACTCATTTTTTCAGCATATAATTACATTTTAACAGCAATTTCTTTTGGTCCTTGTCCTTGAAGTCTTATTTGTTCATCCACAAAATAGATGCTCTTCAGTCCATGGATTGACCAGCTCAGCAGAATGAAGACATGAATATTTCTTTAACTTCTGTAAAAAAGATGAAACTTTTTAGCTCCTTCCTAATCTATCCCGACACACAAATGTTACTTAGGTATTAAAAGAAAGGCAGAGAAACTTCACATTCAATAGCTATATCTTTTTCCTTGTGCATTTGCCTTTTCTTTCCTCTTTCTATACTTACACCTCTTTTTTTCTTTTCCTCATTGTTTAAAGAACTCCAACTGGAGAACAAGTTTTAAGGATGAGGGACTATTTCTGAGGACACTAGGAAATTACTGTGTCATAGAAATGTGAATTTACTGTTTTGCCCACTGATAATGTTTAACTGTCCTATCCTGCTAAGGGCTTCTTTAATTTTAACAGCTGGCACTCTTTTTCATCAGTGAAATAATAAACCCTTATGTAATTTACTTACATATAATTTGTATTTATTTCCTCACACATTCTTAGTTTTTGGAATGTATTAGTTCTCAGTGGATTCTGCCATGTAGCTCTGTACTGTGCCAAATATTCAGCATTGATTTTCATATTGACTTATATCAATTGTGCCATTAGTGTGAAATGGATAGGAAAACACATTGAATGTGTCATTCTGAATGTTTTCATTCTTCAATCTGATATTAATAATTCAGAATATATTTAAGAGACAATATGCATTTAAATCTATGCCTAGAATTGAAAATATATTTACCACAGGCCCTTTTGACTATGTTGGTTATGTATTGGCTTACTCACTGTAATTTTTTCTTTCCCTCTCACTGCCATGTGCATTCCCTCCTTCTATCCCATCCAAAGCACTGCTACAAAAGTCTGTCCTACTCAACCCCATGACTCATCAAACAAAACCACTCAAAGCCCCAGCTGATGTACTTGTATAATCTCAAATGATTCCTACTCTCTCTTTTCCACCAAATACTTTATGCTCTAGAAAAAAAAAAAAAAGCCATGCTCTTTGAAGCAAACTTTTTGTACATTGATGCAGCAAGTCCCCAAGAGTTTTCAGCCTTCCTGTGAGGCAGATGGAAAATTTTTTGACAATTTCAGTTGAATTTAAAATGGCAGATTTGGATGAATTCAATATGAAAATGAAATTCTCTCTGAAATAGTAATTCTCTGTTTTTATTTTCAGCTTATCTTAGATTGTGTTTTCACTAGCTTTGTGTTTACAGTTCAGCTGTGTCAACTGTACTCTGTGTTTTCCTGCTTGCCTAACCTACTCCTTGCTGATAAGAACCGTTTTTCAAATGTATATTTTATTGCTTAAGTGCAAGCTGAACCTAAACTCCACCCCTATGGAGCAAACCTTTCCAAATTATCTTCCCTCACTGTTATTTTTCTGTGGTTCAAATGTGTGTGGCTTTTGTCATTCCTGTGCTCTGTTTGTTGTACATAGTTCTGTGCTCATCCCCCTCTTGCCATTTCCATGTTTTTTCTCAAAATGTAGTCATGCCAGAAATCTTTCCTTCTCAGTTGAATGTGCCAGTAATCACTCCTCATTCAACATGTTCTGACTGTCATTCTGTGTTTTCCCTCATGTTGGTTCTTCTTGTCTCCTTCTGCATTCAGGCATTTTGGGACAGCAGGTTATATTATTCCATATTGGTAAAACACCATGTGAATATATAAACTTATATACATGATTTTCAAGAATTGGGCAGAGATGAAGAAATTATGTTTTAAAATTCTTTGGGATTGATTTCAGTTTGGCATGTGTTGACTTGTGCTGAAATTGCAAATGCTTTTTTTTTTTTAAGTTGTTAGATACTTGAGTTGTTCAGATGGTGAATATCTGACAAGGAGCAGTACAAGGCAAAGTGAGGCTGAGGAGTATTTGGGACAGAAAGGTGTGAAAATAATCACTTGTGTAGATGATACAAGCAAATGATATGATGCCAGTTGATTTTTGTTTCTTTGTGAGGTTACAGCTCTACATGAACAAGCTACTTTGTCTGCTTTTGCTATAAAGCATATCTTTGATATTGATTTCAGAGGTGCTTTGTCTGCATATTTTTTACCTTACTGGTATTACAATATTTTAATTTTTATGGTAGATAGCTTTTAAGCTAGCAAGTCTGTTGGATTTAAGTAGACTTTGTCATATTTCTGTACAATTTCTTTGTACTTTTTTTCCTCATAGAAGATGACAAGGAAAGCTTTCAAGCCTTTTTAATGACTAATCCTTTGTCGATTTATCGTGATTTTCCCACCTGCTTTTCTGATGGGTCTTAGTGTTAATGGCTTTTTGTTACCTTCCTTACTTGTGCCTCAGTGTCAGAGATAATCATGGTTCTGTTTTGGGAGCTGGGAATGACACTTTGGTGCAAATACTATTGCTACAGGAAAACATGTTCTGGCAAATCTCTTCTCAGAAGGATATCCACAACCACTGCCAGCACAGTTGGGAGTTTTTACCCCAGCAATATCTTTTAAGATCAACATGACCCTGCATGGTTAAACCCATGGATTACCCAGTCTGATAATTACTCTCTAGTACCATTTCCTTCTTTTTGAATGTAGCTACAAGAGCAGAACCAGGCAAACTCTGCCAGGCTGAACCTTCACAAAAATTAATGCATGGCGTTAAGGTCTGAGAAATGTAAACCTATAGAAAGCTCGATCTACAAAATTCTTATAGTCTTGAATTCTACAGGAGTGGCAATACCAGCTGTTTTTGAGGTGCTTATCTTTTCTCAAGATCATTCCTTTGAAACCACTTTGACCAGAAAAATTCAGCCATTGCTTTTAGCCTCAAATTTTCATCATTTTACCTCAAATTAGTTGAAACACAGATCCAGTTGCTTTTGAATGTAGTCTTCTGAGAATAAAAAAACCCCATAGAAATCTGCTTATTAGTCACACTAAAATACCTTAAGTCTGAACTGAATGTCTCCAATTCTACTCCAGATTTTTCTTGATAGTAGATTACTGAAATCTAATTTTAAGTTAACCTTCATAAATAAGGGGGTTGATAATCAAATATATTTTCTGTGTGTCCATTGTTATATTTATGTGTTTTGTCATTGTCTGATTTACGATTAAAACAGTTTTCTGTTCATGCATTTCTTGGCTGGTTTTGCTTCCTGATGTGCAGTCACATAGCACAGTGTACAGCCAGAGTATTTACTTTTCTTTTTTTTTGACAGGGTAATACAGAACATTTTCTAACTTATCTCCAGAAAATCTCAAGAGATCTGACAAGATAATAGCATTTGCCTCTTTCCTGTGCCTTTTCCTCTTTAGTTATTTAGTCTCCTATCTGGTGCTGTGAGCTCCTTAGCTAAGTGCTACTTGATTGTTTAATAACTAAGGTGCTTTTCATAATGCCTATCATGCTGCCAGCAACCATGCTGTTTATTTCATTCATGTTCTGATCAATTGAGTACTAACTAATTACTATTTTGGGTTATCTCCAAAGGCTCTTTGCCTCTGCAGTACCCTCCATTAGAAAGATGCTGTATCCTGGCACTCTGTCGTGTTGAGGTGTGTTGTAACTAATTAATGGAGAGCAGTAACAAATAAATCCCTTGGTCCATAGGATCCAAGTTGTGCAAATTGCCAGCAATGCCGAACCGTGCACATGAAAATGCTCTGTCGATCTTGAAAATTATTTTGCTTTTTCTTATGCTGAATATGGCATAATCCTGTTTAAAATATTTAGTGCGGTGCCCTAGGCCAAACACCTCCACCAGGCCTGTGGTTAGAGGCTGTGGAAATGGCCAAGCACCCATCAGGGGTGGAGAGCACTTACTCTGCACCTGCACAAGAGCAACTGGTTTCCTTTCCTCTGCATGGAGCCCAATTCACTCTCCCCAAATCAAGCTCTCACACCAGCCTGCATTACGTGGGGAAGAGCAGGGGATTTGCTTGGAAATTGCTCTGCTCCTCTGGGCCCAAATGTGAATAAAAACCCAGCCTTTGTATTGTTATCTCTGCTGTCTTTTCTTCCCTTTCTCTTTGTGCTGCTTGAGGAAAGACAGGTCTGACAGAGAGGTGGCTTTGTGATCACAAGCTTGTTAACTTTGCCTTGCTTGTTGGTGGGTTACGAGGAGCTCCCACGAAAGAAATGACTCTGAGGGGGTTTTAGATCTTGTCCTCCAAAGTATTTACTGGTTTTCTGCTTGCTGTTAAAAAGCTGGAAGAAAAAGACCATTAAATTACACCCAATCCTCATTGCAGGAGGCACCTGTAACCACTAACCTTAGTGGAAATATTAGTCCTGCAAAGACGAAGCAGTAATAAAAGCAAGTTGCTGATGGGGACAACCTGAAAGGTGACCAGAGCATGCTTTTAGTGACAGCAAATGTGCCTGCAGCTTCCATGGAGACAGATTGAGCATCCAGAGAAGAGCAACAGAGGTGGTGAAGAGTCCAGAGCACATGACTGATGAGAAGCAGCTGAGGGAACTGGGGGTGTTTACTCTGAAGAAGATGAGGCTCAGGGGAGAACTTCTCTCTCTACAGCTCCTTGAAACGAGGTTGTGGTGAGGTGGGGGTTGGTCTTTCCTCCCAGAAAACAGAAACAGGACAAGAGGAAATGGCCTCTAGCTGTGCTAGGGGAGGTTTAGAATGGGTATTAGGGAAAACATCTTCACTGAAAGGGATGTTGATGACTGGAACAGGCTGCCCAGGGAAGTGGTGGAGTCACCATCCCTAGGGGGATTTAAAAGATATGTGAATGTGGCACCTGGGGTCATGGCTTAGTGGTGAGTTGGCAGTACTGTGTTAACAGGCACACTTGATGATTTTAAAACTCTTTTCCAATCTAAATTATCCTATGATTCTATGATTTATATTAGCAACTGGGATTGTAAAAGGGATGTCAAAAACCAAGCGCTGAACTCTACATCTCCTTAAATGAGAAACACCAGAAATTGTAATGGAATTGGGAAATGCTTTGAATTTACTTCTTTAGAGTGAAATCTAGTGATATTCCTTCAGGCAGTTCATAAAAGAGGCTGCTAAGAAAAGAATAACAGGGAGTGATTTACATTATCACCAAATTCAGTCTTGAAGCCAGTAATTTTGGTGTCAGCCTACAATTACGGGCAATCACTTCCACTTGACTGCTTGTTCCAGTCTGTTACTGTTTACAGTGTGTACTTACCTAATGCTCAGCATTATGCTGAGTTGGTTCTGCTTTTGTTGCAATTAATCAGCTATGTTATACTTTCTTCATGATGTAAAGTTGCTTCTGTGAAAAGTTATAGGCAAGTGAAAGTGTTTCTGGATAAAAGAAGGAAGTGGCTTTTTTCAGTTCTTTCCTTGCTCTCCACTGCTCACAGAGATTGTGTGTATTAGCTTGTGATCTGGGAAGATTAAGAGAGTTTCTCAATATAGGTGTGATAGCCAGAGAAAATCCTGTCAGCATGTTCCACTTGGCTTGGAAATTTCTCAAAGAATTTTTGATAATAAGAGTTCTTTGTGACACTTGATCCTCTTGTTTTCATAAGGATTCCTAGCTGTCTCAGGAACTGAGGCCTTTGTGAATTCTTGCTGTTACAGCTTTGTGTTTAAAAAAATAATCTAACCTTTTGCATAAGTTTTCTGCAAATTCTTCTCATTAGGCAAATATTATTTTATTCATTTAACCCATCTACTTGTGTGATATGGCAGCCACTTCATTAAACATCTCAATGAGGATAAACAGAAAGCAAGCTGTCTTGCAAAGCCAAGCTTTTGTGCTGTGTGTTAAACTTATTAGTCGCTTGAGTTTTCCATATTAAAAGATGATTAGTGCTCATAGCATAAAAATTATAGCATATAAAAAACTGAAAACGTTTTTAGAGCACACACACACAGAGATACATACACTTAATTCTCACACAATGGCTAAACACTTGTTAAATGTCAGCTGATATTTTCACATAATTTCCTTTCTCTTAAATAAAATCTCATCTTTCTCACCCAAATCTTCAACTAGTAAGTTATGCAGTGCAGCACTATGAAAATAAGAGCTTACAGCGTAAATTTAGGCTGAAGAAATGAAATCTTGTAGTCAAAGAACAGCACTTCTTAAGGAGCAATACGTACCCAGAAATTTGGGGGAGACTATAGGGCCACTGTGTGTGGAGATTTGCATCATGTCACTGTTGGGAATGATGAGGTCACACACTCCAGGTAGCAGCTCCTCAGAAGTGGAGGAGCTTTTGTGTCTTTTACTGCCAGATTTGGATATCTGCTGTGTTTTGTTTTCCACAATCACTGTGCCTGACTGGGCCACAACTCCTTGCAGAGAGATGTGTTGCTGTCTCTGGGAATATTTCTACTCTCAGTCTTGGTGTTCCTTATTTTAGCCTATAAATCTTATGAGTCTTTGACTGCCTTGTGACAAAGGAGTGAGGACAATTTTAGGTTAGGGGAATTCAGCCTTTGAGTTGATTACTTTGACAGAGAGCAATCAGGAAAACAGGTGAAGTGGAAGTTTTGCAACTAACCCACCCTGAAGCACCTAAGAGGACATGATTTTGAAATTCATGTGTGTCACTCATACCTTGCCCTTCGCTGCAGCCACCTTTGAACTCCTTTGTGGTGTGATGCACACCGTGCTGGAGGTCTTTCATTCCTTATGTACTATTTCAAAGCTGAACAGACATTCCAGCTCACCCTCTGATAGCAACACAAGGCTCTTCCTTTGTGTTTAAGGTTGTTGTGTGTCTGCAAAAGAACCTCCAAGGGTGATCATGATGGCCTTGCTTTTGGTCAGGATGCATTTTTGCGTGGCTGCTACTTAGATATGCACTCTCAGGTATTGATGAGTTGTTATTTGCTGGAAGTGCTTGCTGGTTTAGTGAGCACTTTTACTTTGATCCTGTCACCGTTGAAAGTTTGTTCCCATGTGGGTGAATGATGTTCTGGAATTATCTGGGGTTTGAGGCAAAGCAGGTGCTGTATGGTGAAGGTGAGAGAATCCAGTCCCCAGGACTGGGGCATTGCTGGGAAGATGAGAAGGACTGAAGATAAAAGAAGCTCACTGTATTGTAACATTTTAAAAAGAGGTTATGTTTATTCTTCACCCACACAAATCCTGTCCAGGCTGTTGTGTTACTGCTGCTTAGTTCTAGGAAAAGATTTTTCACTCTTGTATTTCTGCTGCTTTGTTTTCTTCTTTGGAGCCTATTTTTTTTGGGGTTTTTTTTTGTGTTATTTTGGGGTTTTTTTTTGAGTTGGAAGAAGGAAATGGAATTAGGGAGAGATAAAGAAAGCCTGTTAGGTGTGTTATTGTATTATTAAAATAGAAACACCCACTAAGTGCCTGGAAGGTTTTTTTTTTTTTCTATCTGTCTTTCCTGGAAGGTGTTTTTTTTTTTTTTTCTATTTACTGCAAAAAAAGCAAACAGTTCACAACTCTTCCTAAACACAGACCCAACTTGTGCTGGATGCTCCATTTCAGGGCTTCATCAAATCAGGACATGGAATAACAGGAAGCCTGAAAAATCATCTCCCAAAACAGTATCAAATTATCATTCTTTTTGTCCCTGCAATGCCATTCAACTTTTCAGTGCAGTTCCACTGCATAGGCCTTTTTTTGGCTGCAAATGTAGGCAGCTGTTGGCTTATGATACCAGAGTGTAGCCAAAATTATCAGTTTGGTGGTTTGATGAGCATTGGTATTCATCCTCAACTTTTTAAGAGGCATAAAGATGTATGCTGCAGTGCAAAATATAGAGGTATCTCCCCTAATTAATAGGAATTGCACTAAAAATCAGAAACCTTACTAAGTTTGGGTGAGTTTCTGTAACCAGGCTTTTGAACACACTCTTTTACAACAAAATCAGCATAAATGTTGGTCCAGCAAGTAGTGGGTCCTGTCACCCTCTGATTTAAAAGCAAAACCAGCAGATGGTGACACAATAACTGTAGGAAATACAGTGTCACTTAATGTATTATATATTAAATGTTTGGTTATCTTGTAATTTGAGTCTTTATTTCTTTGGCAGGAAGGTGTGCCAGAGGCATGAGTGTGTTCAGCTGGATGAAATGTGCTTTTAATAGGCTTTAAATGCTTTTGAAATTAGACATAGCCACACTTCAGGTGGAAGCTTCCCTTCTTATTTGGATTACCTGTCCTCCAGTTAACCAGTGAGTTATTTTTTGCCAAGCAAAGCAAAAAGCCTTTTGGGTATGGTAAAGGCAGAATGCATAGACCCTTTGGGTGGGTTCTGGAAGTTTTATGTGTGCAGGGTTGTAAATGATGCACAATATACTAATGAATGGCACCCAGGTAGGCTGAGTGGCACATCCCTGCCAGATGGAGCCCTTTACATTTTATTGGTCAATGGAGCAGGATTTCCATAAGACAAATGGGGCTAATAAAGCACAAAGCACTCGTAGCTACCCGGTGACTTGTGTATGCTTACAGTGTCAGCATGAATTTTGCACTATTAAAGACCACCTAAACATGAAAAATTTCAAAATTCTAGCTGGATGCAAGCATGAGAGTAGATTAACTGATTAAAATAGCCCCTGAAAAAATGAATATATGATAGTTCTCAGTCATGGTAACTTGTGACCTTACATGCTATAGAAGTTAAACATTTGTCCTTCTTCATATGTAAATTTAAAAAGACAAGACAATTCAAGTTCACTCCTATTTTCTCTCTTCATTCATATAAAAACTGCTAATAAATTAAAAAAAACTCACTCATTTTTAAAGCATAGAAAACCCTATAATCTCTCTTTAATGTCATGTAGTCATAATTTTCATTTATTATTTATATAAGGGATAAAACAGCTGAGCTTACATTTAGCTGTCTGGCAACAGAAGTTACACTTCTAGAGATAACCAGAGAAGGTTGTAACAGAAATGAGTAAATAATGCATTTCCTCTTCATTGTTCAGTTTATATTTTATTACAGAACCTATTTTTTCTTCATTTTATTAAATAGCTTTGATAAATTACTATAAGAACATGCCTGTATTTTTATTTAATTTTAAAAAATAAATAACCTTTCTGTATTACCCTTGAATTATTACCTTTTAGACACTTGACACCTTCTTGGTCTCCTACAGGTTAAGCTCCTTCATTCTCCTTTTGTTTTACCCTACAAACAGAACCATTTTACTTATGTGAAATAGCCCAAAGAAATGCAAGTGTTGAATAGCATTGCCTGGCATTTTCTTGTTTGGGGTGACTACCAAACACACAGTCACACTGTTTGGGAATTCTCTACCAACATCTTCAGTGTCCTTGTTCAAATCTGTTATGGTGCTGTTCCCTTGTGTTGTGGTAATGTAGAAGCCTCATTTGGTTCTGTGTTTGTTCTCATTGCTCCTGACTTCTCCATGGCTATGTATCCATGTTGTTCTCTATGGTCCTTCAGTAGCAAAAGACAGTAGATTTTTATTTTCTTTTTTTTTTAAGATGTTTTCATCCATCTAATATTTGTTGGTGAGCCATAATTAAGGATTTTTAATTGCTTCGAAGATACAAAAGCTTTTTTCTGTACAGCAAAATATTGTATATATTATGACAGCAGGATTTTTGTAACTTCCCTGAGGTAGATATGGTGAAGTCGTGGGATGCTTATTGTAATTTTTAGTCAGGGGCAACACTCACTGAAATCCAAGCTTTCCTCTCTTTCTGCTCTATCTCACTTGTCAGCACCATGTACACTAACCCTCACTAAATCCATCAGGGGCTGAGAACTTTTGCCAATCTCAAGGCCTACTCTCCTTCCTAATTTTGGAATTGTAGCATTCAGCATCATCAAATAAGCTGTTATTCTGATATTGGTTTTGCATAATTTTGATGATGAAATATTAATAAGTCACAGATAATTCTTTGCAACATGACAAATGATTGCCTCCAGCAGAGCTGATCTTATGAGTGTAGAAAGCCGAGGATCTGTTCTGATATTATTTGGACAAGTTAGTTGGCCTGTCAGTTTTGTTTGATTATCACAGCAGCCATTAAGAAGAAAATATTAAATGTCAGAAGGTAACAGCCCCCTAAAATACTATGTGAAGCCAGTGCTTTTTACATGCAACCCCCTCTCTGTCTGAAAGGAATATTGATATATAAATAGTATCTGAATAGTCATCTTGCAGATTACATCAGACAGTAAAAAGGATTTGAATCCTATCCTTCCCCTATAACTTTTCCCACATCAAATCCAGCCCAGTGTCCAGTCTGATGGGTTTCAGTGGCAATAGGACACCTTGTGTACAGAGCTGATTACTTGTGAGAGCGTGTGCTTAGGCTAATGAGCATGTTTCATGGCTTAATTAAAGGGAGTGCGCAGGGAGTGCAGCTTCCTTTCCCTTGCTAAAGTGGGGAGAGATCTTCCCTCATTTGTTCTGATCCTTGTTTCTGCTCCTCTTTGCCTCCTCCTCTCCCTGTTAGTGCAGTTTACCTCTTCTGAAGCAGTCTCTGCTCCTGGGAGGATTGGCTGTCCTGGCTCTGAACCATTCCTGCTGTGGTATCTCATTAACTAACAAGCACTGACACGGGGAAAGTGGAAAGAACTTTGAATTCCCAGTTTTAAGACACTGGGGAGCCCTCAGTGTCCTTGGCTGAGCTGAAGCACAGGCAGGGCCTGCAGACAAACCTCAGGCAGCTCAGGGGCAGGTGGAAAAGATCAGGGGAATGGACTTTTAGGAGCTCTATTGCTGTGTGCTATTTCACCATGGAATGTGGAATAAAAATCTGACCTTGTATCCATGTCTAGCAGCGTGGTACTGCTGTGCACTTTAGTTAATTGCTTTTAGAGCATTTAATTATGCTGCTTACCAACATAATGCCATTACTGTCTTGGTGAAATTTCAGCACAAGCAGGACTTAAGGATACATATCTGCTCACAAAGCCCCACCAAATTAAAAAAATATTACTAATAGGTTTATTGTCTAGGAGATTTCCCCAAGGAAGTGTGGGCTGCTGCTTCCACACTCTTTCTTTTCCCTAACACCATAAACAGATTGTGAGTGAATGTACCTTATACTTATTAATAATAGATTTGTGTCAGCACAGATAACACACGTGTATATCTCCTTCATTTACAAGTGCTCAATAGAGCACGGATCTCATTTGGAAAGGTACAATACCCTCGAGCTGGGGAGGATGAGCAGTGTGCTGGGATGGCTGCCCTAATTGTGGAGCAGCCCTCTGCTCCTCTTTGTGAAACAAGTTTCACCTTGTGCTGAAGCCCTGACCCTCTGAGCCCTCAGGCAGGCCCTGTGGGAGCATCTTTGGTACCATTGCAATATCCCTGGCCTTGGAAGCCACAGGAAGAGTGGTGCAGGTTTCTGGCAGTGGGAGGTAATTTCTCCACTCCTTACAGCTCTTTGCAGGCAGCAGAGCAAAGGTAATGGCCTTGCTTCTGGTGCAGTGAGATTTTTGGCCGATTCTTTTGATGGTAGAGTAGAATACAACAACTTTTAACCACTCATAATACTGCTTCATCAACAGTACTTTACTACACTCTCCATGCTCTGTATTTGAGTATTTTATCTGCTAATTATAGTGTTCCATTATCTAATATACATGAACATACTATAATGAGTATTAAACCAGAATAAAAATTATAAACACCTGGGACCAGCTCCCAAAACTTCGCCACATGTAAATCTCTTTCATATAGTCAATTAAAACTATTAGTTCTCTTTTTTTTTTTTTTTTTTTTCCATTTCAACAAATATATAGGACTTATTCACTGCCATGACCTGACTTTGAGGTGTTTTTCCTTTGAGAGCCAAAGCAACCTTATAATTAGAGCCAGATCACTTAGTATGAACTGTGGTAATAGTTTTAATAGTGTTGCCTTTGATACCTTTGTGCTATTCATCGTAGATGGGCACTTAATCCCTGGAATCTTCCACCAGTAAATTCAAGTGATTATTATTTTTTTTTTTTTTAAGGAGAAGTCCTACATAGTTGCTTGCTGTACAATAAGCACTTTACTATCTCCAGGCAGTTTTATTACCCCACTGTGTTTTCCGTACAGAGCCATGACCCTGTACTGGGATAGAAGCCAAAGGATGAGCAGCATGAAATGTTATAATTTGGTTTTATTTGAGACCCTTTTAACAATATAATAATTTATGATAGCTAAGCTTTCCTTTGGGAAAACATGTAGGAAACAATTTTATCTTTAACTCACTTTGAAAAACACTGGTTTGGACAAATAATTTTTTCTTAAGAGGTATGTTTTTAGGCAGCGTAGCTAATTAATCTAAATATCCTTGGGTTTGTGGCATTTAGGTATAAATGAAGTTATATATCTCCTAGCAGGGATGTTGAGTGCTTTGTTTAGAAAAATGTTGGAGTCAGCACTGTTCTCTGACACGGTGTCTCGGTGCATCCGCAATATTCACATACCCAGAACCTATTTTGCTGAATCTAATTGATTCACACATTCCTCTCTGAAATTATTTAATATCTCATGTTCACAAAGATAGCAACTTTTACAGATCATTTCATTTAAAATGTAGGATTCCAGTTTATACTTGATAAGCCACAATGCTGGGAAGTGCAGCATTTTCATGAATAATAGCCAGAGTACCTGAAACAGTTTTTTAAACAGTTTTTTTTTTTTTCTTTTTTACAAGTTTAATTGGAGCAATCTAATGCATGCACATACCATGAAAATTGTATTTTGTGGCATTCAGCTTTCAAGAGGGAGCTTTTAATTTGTTTTAAACCAGGACTCTACCCTGCTGATGGGTTGCAAATTGTGGTCTGCTGTACTTACAGATCATTCCAGCTCTTCTGTGCTCTAAATAGAAGACATAGTGAAGCTTGAAACAAATCATCCAACTTCAGCATGCACTGGGTTCTCTGTGCCACACTCCTTCTAAATAAAGATAGGCATTCCAGTTCTGTTCACAATTGAGTTTCAAATTGGATTTCAGATTGTTGCTCCCTTCCAAAGGGAACATCATCACGTCTTGGTTTCTCTCTTTAAACAAAAGTTTTAGGCAGTTGTGATTGTTAAGAAATGGCCTTAGCCTTACATGCCTTATTTGAGCAACCATCTCTATTACCTTGTGATTTCTGAATATGTAAATGGGATGTACTTTGGCTGATTTAACATGATTTTTATAATCTTGTTGGTCATTCAGAGGGCTATTTCTTTAATATTGGAGTTAAATAGTCTTCAATAGTGCAATACATTATGTTTTTGCCCGTTGCAATCCTCTTGAAAAGTAGTGCTGTCATATTTGAATGACTGCTCTGAGATTTCTGTCAAATGCTGTTTTCTGGCTGAAATAACCAGTGAGGTGTAGGTTTTGGCCACAAATGTTTTTAAGGAAGTGATCAGGTCACCATCTGATTCCAGTTCTGCTGTTACCTTCTGTTAGCACCTGTAATAAAGGAGATTGGCATTTCTTTTACTTTAAATAAATGTATCCCATAGCAGTGCTTGCAGGGTGAGCATTTATTAAGCTGTTCCTATACCAAATTGTTCTTATTAAACATTAACCAAAGTTATTTTTAAACTTCTGAGATCTACGTTGCGTGTTCCATGGCATAAATCTATTATCTGTCTGTAGGGAGGTAATGAGGAAGATGTGGTAAAAGTCAGATTTGCTATTCATATAATTATACCATTCTATTTTAAGCTTTTATATCCCTGGACTTGGAGGTACCAAGGGGAAAATTTCTTGTTTTCTGTAGACTGTAGGTGTGGAAGAGTAAAGAAAACTATTTAAAAATTGACACAACTTGCCAAAAAGGGAGATGGATTAGTCTGAGGGGAGCACAAGAATCCGGAAAACTAAAGAGGTCACTGAACAGAAAGTTGATATGAACCTGTCAGGTGTTTTTCCTCGTAAGGCCAGATATGCTCTCTATGGTGCCTTATCATCTGTTCTGTCAGTGAACCACACACGTCACAAAAATTGTAATGGAAAACTTGAGTTGCCTTACAGCACTTGGGAACTGGCTTCCCTGCATCCTCATGTCTTTCTGGGGTGCCCAAATAGGCAAAGATTTCATATGGAAATATTCAAAATTCCTGAAGTAAGGGCGCTTCACACTGGCAAGGCCCTGAGGTGCACATAAGAATAAACGTGTGGGTGCTACCTTACCCACACAGAAAAACAAAATCATAATCATAGGCACAAAGAAGCAAAGCTGGTCAGTTTTATTGTACAGCTTGCTTATTTCAGTTGTGCCTAAAGATCAGCTGGTATCCTTTAGACTGGAAACATTGGGAACTCAAAGCAGCCAAGAGCTCCTGAGCTGAAGTTTCACATTAATGTAGAAAAAAGCAGACAAATGTGGGAACTGCTCCTTTTCCTTCTGCTGAGTTTTGAACACAAGTTTATGGAGCTCATCCTCAGCTGCTCTATTCTGTTATTACTGAGATGATGTGAATGAAATGACGGCAATTTTTATCAGTGCCAATGTGCCCCCGTGTTTACTGGAATTTTCTCTAGTAAAAGTACAGCTGAAAGAAAATTTCAGCTACAGAAGAACAACTTATCCACATATTGGAAATGGAGCATATTAATTGGATATGTATGAAATGAAAATTGCCTTGCAGAGAAACAGAAATCAAACCTACTATTTCCTAAGTATTAATTTCATCTGTTATTTTATTTCATCTGCAGTGATAGGGGATGTCTTTTTTGCATTTAAAAAGCCAGAATCAGTCTTTGGAGTTTCCAAATGAAAACATGTCTATCTTTTAATGTGGGTTGTTAAACTGAGACCTGAATGGCCTATTTATTTCCTTTGTTTGAGTGGAAACTGGATCTAATCTGTATGTACACCAAGGGCTCTTCCTCCCTCAATTTCTCTAAAAAACTGCAATTAAATTTTAGACGTAATAGGATTAAAGCATTAGATTGCATATGACATGACATTTGTGTGCAGAATTATTGGATTTTATATTCTCACTGATATTTTACTTGAATATAGAGATAAAAAAGATGACCTAATTCATCTTGTATATCTCTTTCAGGGCCATCCCTCTGTTTTATGTTACTTATGCTTTTTCCAGTTTCATTTTAAGTCTGCCGTTTCCTTGGAAGATTATTTCACAGCATATTAGACCTCACTGTTAGGTGGATTTCTTTTTTTTTCTGGTATACAATTTTCTTATATCTTTAAAATACAGAAGGCAGCAATTTTTTAATCTATTTCGAGCCCATGGAGCATAGTAAAAGTTGTAGTGAGGCACAATTCCACCAAAAAAAAAATACAACTGAAAAATAAGTATATTTAAAGAGAATATATTAGCTTTGATTTTAGGGTAAATGAGTACTAAATACTTGGGGAAATAATTGTGTTCTAGAACTTATTTTTTTTTCTTTATTTCTACCAATTTCTCTTGCCAGTTTGCTTCCTGTATTGTGTTAGGGAAACTGAGGGCCACTTAAAAGCTAAGGGCCACCTTCCTTCATTTGGAAAATTTGCTAATTTATTAATTTTTAAATATTTTTAGCCCCATGGCTCTGTGTGCAGGGCACCTGTGGGGCAGTAAAAATGCAGTAGATTTGGGGGTAACATGCCAGGACTGCTTCCCTTCAACCAGCCAGGCTGTGCAAGAGCTGAGCTAACATGGCAATACTCCCCTGATGAACGGGGAGGACAGAACAAAAATCTGTTGATTAAACATGCTGGCTGTGGCATGAGGTTGCAGATGCACAGATAATAAAATGATTGCATGGAGGATTAATGTGGCGTGGTGTCAGGGATAGTTTTTTTTTCCTCCCCTTCCAAGCAGAATTGTGTGGCTGGTGCTTTCCTCTCCCAGACATGCCACGGTCAAAGCGAGCGGCTTTAGGGTGGCACAGGGAGGCTTCACCCCAGCCTTAGCCAGGGCTCCAAGCAATGCCTTGGCACCAAATTCCTGCACATTTACCCTGCGGTTTCCATTTTGGAAGAGACCAGTGTAGAAGGAGTCCATTTGGCCAATGGCTCAGGAAGAAGGGGCATCCAAAAGACATGGAGGGTCAGGAGCAGCAAAGTGAGATCCCACGCCATGAATCCCGCAATGAGCTGGCAGAGCTGGAGCTCCCCGTGACACTGCTCACAGGGCTTGGAAAGAGACAGGAGCACCTCTTTTGGGAACAAGGAGTACATCTCGTGAAAGCAACAGGATTAGCCAGTATTTATGTACTTGAATCGGGGTCCAAATACCCGTTTTCAAAGAGGCGCCTTCAGATTTACATTCCTGACAGAAAATTATGGCCCGTGCCATGTCCCAGGGATGAAACTATAGGTAGATTTTCCCCTGGTTGACAAATGAAAGTGATTTAAACCCCTGGGTTTAAGTTGAAAATATCAAGTTGAAAATGAGAAAAAAAAAATCAGTTGTAAATATTTAGTCCTTTTTTTACTGAACGACTTGAACAGAAAGACTTAGATTTTACAGGAAGTATTTTTTTACAGAAAGACTTAGAACAATAAAAGGTGATTTTCAAACCCCATATCTTTTATTAAATATAAAAGTTGGTTTTGCTTAGGCAGAAATACATACCACATGCTCATACTCATCTATCTGTATGTAACTTAACATGCAATTACTCAGAATATTAATTTTACGGTCTTAACACAATTTATATTATTTTAGTTTTAGGGTGTTAAAAATGATGAATAATATAACTTAAGTCGGTAGATTAACTTCCTGCTCTAGTTCTGTCATGACATGTGTGAGTAGGAATTTAGTTTAGATGACAACATATAAAATATAATTTAAATTAGTTGCATAAAACTGTCCTGAGAGTGCTGAGATGCATTAAGAATCAGAAAAAGTAAGATTATTTAAAATTTATTTTGGATTACATACATATTATTTAAAAAAAATAAAATTTCCATCAATTTTGATGGCAATTAGGATTTTTTTGGTCCTCAGTTGACAGAATTTCCATGATATTCTGACATCAGAAAATGGTCATACATGCATAGCACAGTTGTCAGAAGAGCCAAATTAGATTAAAGAGGTAGGAAATGAATTGTGCAAAGGCTGAATACCTCATGAGTACAGAGGGAACTCTACCTAACTGCTTGATATTCTGGAACCACTTCTTCTAAATTTTTGAATTAATAGATGACATATTTTTCCTCCTAGTTTCTTGTCATAAACTGAAAGAGGAAGCCTGCTGGCTTTTCAGCTCATAGCCATTTCTCCAACATTCAAGGAATTAATCTGAATGAGAAGATATTCTTCAGCTCATTAAGATTTGTGAGGCACTACTGGTTCAGTATAGTTTTAAATGAACATTTAAAGGATTTTAATAGGTTATCAGACATTTATATTTTAACATTATATTTTAGCATTGCTAATCACAGTATCACATAGAAATTTAGATGTGATAATTTTTGAAACAGAACTGCTTGTAGCCTAAATTAAGTAGCATTGATTCGAAATTGATTTTCACTTCTGCTTGAGGTACAAATACTGGTAAAAGTGAATTGGGAAAGGAAATAATGCCTAAACTCTTCAGTGCAATCCTCCAACCCACATCTGCGTGGTGCATATATAATTCTGTGTAATGAAAGTTCAGTGATATAAGTACCTCCTCATTACAGTGATACACGTGGTAATGAAGCATTGCATGTTGTAATGCAAACTTCCCTCCGGGGACACAAGGCTCATTTTGAAGTCTCCTATCGCACCACCTCTGCAGGCTGAAACCTCTGCAGAGATGAGATGGTTTTGCTATTCCCTGGCCTCCTATAAACTATTCCAAGAGATCAGCTGGCTTTGATGTTGCAGAATTTAGTGGAGAGGCAGGGAGGTGATATTTATACCAGTATTATGTGTGATACCATGTCTGCATTTCACATTTGGGTCACTGATTAAGTGGATTTGTGCATTGGCTCACAAAGGTGTTTGGTGTTCCAGGTGGGTGGTGGTAGAACGTGTGAGTTAATCTCCTAGAAGTGCAGGTAAGCAATCCCATAATTTGTGTACTTTACAATGATCCAGCTGAGAAACTCATCCAGGAGCATAAAAGAGCCCTGATGAGAAAAAGATAAGCAACACATGTAAGTACAATCTTAGAACAGAGCCTTTAGCATTAATAGAATATTTTGTAGGAATCTCATTAGGCTGTAACTGGAATTTACATACTGAACAATACTGTGCTAAATCTTCCCTTAAGGAGCAAAAATGAAATGTAAACCTGGCTTCTTCCAGCCTTATGATATTAAATGGAAATAATTTTTTTTCATCTTAGACAGCAGCCACAGCCTTTCTTTTCCTTCCTTTGCTGCCTTGGCTCTGTGTTTCTGGTGCTTTGAACCCACAGTTCTCTGACCATATTCAAACCAGTCCTCTGTGGTGCAATGTATACAAATCTGTCCAATCTTCATTTTCTGTCACCCAAAAAGTGCTAATCTCCCTTTTCTGTGGGAAATCTTTTTTTTTTGCCAGCCATTCAGTCCTCACTGATTTTCTGTCACTGGAAACCACTATATGCTATGAAGTTCTGAAAATTAAGAGCTCTGCAACAAGGAGGGAACAGAAAATATTTTAAACAATAATTACTAAAAGAGGCTATTTAAGGAGCATAACTGAAATTGTGAAATGCACACATACTGCCTATGAGTTCCAGCAAACAGGAAATCAATTCCATAGTTACATTTCCAGGGTTTGCAGCATTCTTTTGCAGTACACCCATTGAATGCTCCATTTCTTTCAACTATCGAGGTTACTGAACTTCAGATACACTTCTCCTACTGCGTTTACAAATCAATTAACTCAAAAGAACAAAGCTTTTTTCCATGCTAGAGAAGTAATGCTCATTAAATTTTGGGTAAGGTGCAAAGACAATTACTTCTAAAAATGGATGAAATTAATTGCACTCTTGCTTGCTTTTGATCTTGTGCAGCTTACATTATGCTTGTTGGTTTTCTTCCCCCTCTCTTGAATGTATTGGTGTTCCAGAGACAGACATGGTGATTTAGTGATTAAAACAATATTTTTTTAAAAATAAATTTCAGTGTGCCCTGTCTGCTGGAAACATAATAAGGCTGCATAAAAGAGTTATCTGAGGCTTGATCAATCCTTGCTCATCACTGTGGCATTCAGCAGAGTATTATGCAGTGTGGTCACTCTGAATCTTAACATTGATTTTTCTGTGATACTCCTCGGGGTTTTTTGAATCTGTGATTTTGGATACCTGGTTATTTATCCCTGACTATGTCTGTACTCAACCCAAATTTGCCTTTCATTCAGCTAATTTGGGCACAAGCACTCACGGAGGGTCTGGGCAGCCCCGTGTCTTGGCAGAGGGGAGGGATGGAGATTTTGCTAATATTCCTGCCAAATGGGGTCAGGCAGAAAAGCCCAGATAACCAATGGTGATCTCTTGTTTAGTGCAGTGTGAGATCTGGAGGCAGCTGATCCATGGTCATCCATCTGCCAGAGACTAGGAGTTAGGAGGGACGGTCTGAGAATCCAGCCTGCTTTGACCTCCTCAGGCCTGTCTGTCATCAGTCAGGTCAATTGGTATACACTGCTTTTAGATCTTAGTTATTCCCACTCTGAAGAAACCAATACCCCTTATTTTTCAGGAAAAATAGTGTGGATTAATTAATGCTTTTGAATTTATGGTATTCTTGTTAGGTACTAATTAGTGTTGTAGATACAACACGCTTGCTTTGGTATGAAGTTTTGCAGAAGTGGCATCCACATGTGCTGCTTGTTTGAACTTTTTTAGCTCCCAGTTGATGGCTGTTTCTTCAGGAATGCATAATGACCTAGCAAGTGCCTTTTTGAAAGAGCACACTTTTGTTGTTGTTACATGCTGGTTTAATATGAATATCTTTTGAAAACAAAAACACTCTTACTAATTTTTTCCCTGCAGTCAAAGTGTGGGGAAGTGGACACTTCTTGATTTAGCATGTAATTATTAAAAATCAAGGCAATGTCCTTTTAATTACTCACAGGAAGAGGAGTAATATCAGAAAACCTAGTGCTAAAAAGATAGACATTTTCTGAGAATGGCTGCTGTTTTCTAAGAGTGTTCCTGCAGTGAACCCCATGCTTGATGAGCAAGTACCTGTGGTCAGTAGAAATGCTGGCTGAGTATTCAACAGGATTGTTCTTTTGCTTTGCCTGCATGTAGGCATGATGTAGATTTCTGTGGATACACTTAGTTATTGAAAAAAGATTTGTAGATTGTTTCTTTGCTCTCCATGCAGTTGGGGATAGAAGCAGGAATAGGAACCTCAGTGGGTGTTGAGTGGGGAGGAGGGAGGTTTGGGGTTGCAAGAAGAACATTTTCCATCTTGAGGTGCTCGGAGATGTTTGAGGGTTGTCAGGACCACTTTTGAATTAGAGAAGAGTTTTCTAGGAAAAAGAATAGTGTTTAATTCCTCAGCTGAAGGACAACTTGTTCTCCCCATGATCTAATTTTGGACTCAATAAATTGCTGGGAGGTATTTATTGTGTTTATATTATAACATTCAGTAGTTATTAAACTTTACTTTCTAAAATTCTAGTTCTTTTCCTCTTATACGACTACATGAAGGAAGGGAGGAGGGGAAACCCCAATGTTTCTCCCAGTGAATTTTACATAGAAATAACAGTGTTTCACAATAAGATGATTTTCTTTATGAAGTGCTAATCCAGACTAATGATGAGAATGGAACTTTTAAAATTCATTTTAGGAACCCTCATTCTACCCAAAATGTAAATGGTAATCATTACAATCCAGTGGAAGATCTTAAACCATACCAGTAACTTTTTTTAAGGGTGGGGAAACCTAGACAAAAATGACTGTCCCACAGAGACATGGCTTAGTAGCAATACAGTAAAGTGATTATAAAATCAGAGAACTCTTGGGTTTGAGCCCAAACATTGTGTTTTAATCTATATTTGTGGTGAGGAGCTATAGATATAGGGCAAGGGCTGAATTCTCCTAATGCAGCTATTAATCATAGAGCTTCACAGATCACAGTTCCCTTTACCAAGTGGTTTCTACAGGCAAGTGTATTAGATGAGGATGAGGCAAATGCCTGTTGATTAAGGGCTGATCTTGGAGTTCAAGTCTTCATCACCATGTTCTTTTGCTGTATGATTGATGAAGCTCAACTATAATTAAATTTAAAGCCATAGATTTGGCAAGGAACTGTATCCATTAACTGGACTGATGTCATTTTATCTCCTGTGATTCATTAACAAGTGGCAGTGTGTGTTTCCTACAGTTTGTCTGATGTCCTAGGACACTAAAGGTAATGGTAAAGGTCTTGGGACATTAGGTTTGTTTATTTTCTTTATATCAGAGAAGATGTCAGTTTAGGTTTGACTAATTTTTGGCTGTTCACAGAAGAGGCATAACGTTCTTAGAAGGTTTAGTATTCTGTTTATGATTGTTTAACATTCAGCATCAATGATTTTATTGCACAGACGTTGACATTTTACTCATTATCACTGTGGTGTTCATGCCAGGTTCTTGCAAGAAGTGTATTTTATGCCAGGTGCCAAATAACCTTTTGTCATCCTGCTGAATGAGGCACTGCTTTTGTCCTACAGTCAAAAATTACATCCAGATCTTATGAGCATTAAAAAATATCCATCTTCTCTCCTGCCTTCCCCTCTGACACACACCCAATTTGGCAAGGACTAGCAGTACTTCAGAATCCATACGTTCTGCTCAAAGTGAGAAGAGACATGCCCCTCATTTCTTAAGATCATCTCAGGCCAATAAAAGACCTGTGTAAAGGAATAGATTTTTTTTTTCTGATTTATCCAACTCTTGGCTCTAAGGATGATTACCAGACTGTACAGCCATGAGGGCTGCTTAAGTAAAAAATGTGTTAGATTCTGGGACTTGAGGAGGTCCAAGACATACGAAATTTTGCCTATAAATAGCTGTGTGCACTAAACCCACCCCTAAGGCTCCATGTGCCAGGATGTGTAGGATGATTGTTCTGAGTCATGCTTTCAAAAAGAAAAGCCAGAAAAAAGAACATGAGACAAACCTGTAAATCCTTTAATTAATTCAAGAATTATTTATGTTAAATTATCATACATTTGCAGGATTACACATCTGCATTTTTCTTAGCACACTCAACTATATTAAACCTAGCAGCTAATTCCTAATTTGCTTTCATATATTCTTTGTAAAGGCAAAGAAAAGCTTAAGAATTCTTATGTAAACTAGATCATTCCAGTGCAATAATTTTATTACTGCAATCCATTACACAGCATTTTGGTGACAAAAGAGCATATCTCGGAAAAGTAAATCTTGAAATTTGTGAAGTGTTGTGGGAGAGGGCTGTTTTCTTTTAAACCTGTTTTATAAGCTTCCCTTTCCACTTGGCTTTATTCAAAATAAAATGAAGGGGGAAAAACACCTGCCCATGTATAAATCAACATGCTCTGTTTCTCTACTTAATTCAGCCAGAGAAATGACTTAAATACTCTTCTCTAGTACTTTACTGCATTCCAAGAAAAAAAAAATCTTTATGATGCAAATACTACCATTTCTTTCTGCAATAAACCTGTCATGGGATTTGAGTTATTTGCTTGCCCTTTCAGGAAAAATAAAATAATAAAAAAACCCAACAAAACAAAACCAGAAGACCTTAACACAGAATGCAGACCTGACTCATTACAAATCCCATGTCCCTGCTTCTTTGCAGTTGAGCCAAGTTTAGGCAAACCTCTCATCAAATCAGGGTATACCCTAAAGTTATGAAGCAAGGGGCTTGGCTTCTGTAAATGGCTTTACTTAGTGGAAATCAGAGGAATTAGATAAACTAAACGCAGTTGAAGAGCTGACCATCCTACCTGCATTAAACACTTTTGTGTCTTACTTTCATCTCTCACCTTTGTATTTGAAATTTCCTTCAAAGTTAACTCCTTGTTTCTCTCTTTTTTTTTTTTTTTTTTTTTTTTTTTGGGTCTTGTCGTAGGTTTTGCAATTCTTTCCACAAGGATAGTTTCTCAGCTGTTTGGGTGATAGCTTTCTGTTATCCCCAGTTCTGTCCTTCCATGCAGAGGAATTTTCCCAATATTCCAGTGCGACTGTGGTCACATCCAGTCATTTTCCATACATGTGTGGATCATGTGCACAGCGCAGTTAATAGAAATATCAATTCCTAGATAGCAGCTATAATCTGCACCTCCTGTTTTACTCAGAGTCCTTTCCCAAGAGTGTCAGAAATTGCTGTGTGGATGTGATCACAGACCCAAGGATTACCTGAAATAATCTCTCACCTTCCTGCGTGGTGGAAAAGGAATGTTGCAATTTCTCTGGCGTGAATTAAGGAGCCAGCCAGGTGTGTCACACACAGCCAGGTGTGCCACACACAGGACCAGGTGTGTCACACACAGGCAGCTTGCACCGCAGGGAGTGCTCTGGGAGGGAAATGTGGTCCTCTTTCTCACCCTGTTTTTGTGTTTGTTTGTTTTGCTGCTCTGCTGCCATCCCTTCTGCAGAGCACAGTCACTCACGGCTCGTGGTCCCTCACCCCACAGCTCCCCAGCTGCAGCCACAGAGTCTGGGTGGAATAAGGTATAAAACACACATCCTTTTAAGCTGCCCCTGATGAGACAAGTGAGAGCACAGCTGAAATGCCACTGCACACTGATGCCTTAAGTTTTTAGCTTTTACATTTTTCAGATCCTGTACTGCATTAGTATATAACTCTATGGACTTCATATAGGGTGTTAGTAAGCTCTCTCCACGGTTTGGGCAGACAAAACAATCCTTCCAGGCCTGAGAATCAAGGTTGTCATTGCAGCCTCAGGCCCTGAAAAGTATAAACAAAAATGAATTGGGGTGCAATTGGACAATTAACCTCTGATATGCAAATAAACCAAACTTACATCTGTCTGAGAAACTCGTGACCATTGTCCATCTTGGGTGTAGCCTCCATGGGGCTTTTTCACTGCCCAAGGTGTATCTGCTGAAGGCCTTTAATAAATACCTATTTAATTCTCTAAGTCTGTCCAGCCTCTGTTCTAGGTAGCCACTCCAGGCATCAACACAGCCCCAGGAGAGGCTTCTGAGCAAGGCAGGAGGCACCTCAATGTGCTCCTGCAAGATTTGCTGTTCTAGGGCTTTGATAAACTCAGGAAAGGGATTTAAACATATTTAATCATTGTGATTGTGCAGACAATCGTGTACAAAAGGTTTTTGTGATGAAAAAAAATAGGTTTTCCTAGGTAAGTGTTTGAAATCCATTTCTGGATGCCTGCATCAATACAGCACAAAGGAATAGGGAGCCAACAAGTGTTAACAGCACTCAAAGGTACAAACAGTCCTCATTTACTGCAGCCTAAAAAAGGGCTTCTCCTGCAGAACAGGCAAAATCCATTATCCCATCATCAAGGAGGGCACCTGTCCACACCTGGCAAGGCAAGAGCTTGTGTGCCCATGGTTGGTGCTGGATGTCCAGATGTGTCTCTATCCATGTGAAAAGGGCAAGTCTGGATTCTTGCAGGTAATGCAGGACCAGTGAAAAACAATGCAAATTAACTTCCCTCTAGGACCACTGTGATCCCCAGTGTCTTCTCTTCACCTCTGAATCCTGGTTGTAACTAATTGGATCCACTTGTCAAGATGATGCAGCTCTAATTACCCTGGATCTAAATTCCCCTGGAGGGTGACTTCAGAGAAGCTCTTCACTCCTGTGAAGCATATCTGATCCGTAACCTTTCCTTTAGTCACACCTGGGCTAGTGTAGATTTTTTCTTTGCCTGCTTTTACATTGGTTTCTAGCACCTTGAACTCTGCAGTGGCACTGCATGCTTAATAACAAATTTTCGGAACTTGCTGACGCATTAGAGCTTATTGTCTGTTGGTTTATAACACTGATGAGTTCCTCCTCTAGGTGGAGCTTTGTCAGATGCTTTCTGACAATCTAAATAACTAACATCTTTGACATTTAGTGCACCCCTTTGCTAGGCAAGGCAGTAACAGGCTCAATGAAACCTGAGTTACTGAGGCATGACCTGAAACAATATTAGCTGTCCTTGATTATACTCTGAATTTTCATGTTCTCCTCCTCCCCAGCCCCAGTGTGATCCTGTTAATGCTTGTCTAAGACTTGCTCAACAACTAATGGGAAATGAACTGACTGGTAATTTCTTGCTGTGTGTCTGCTTGGCCCCATGCCAGTCTCCTGAAATGATGGTACTAAATATAAATTTTCATTACACCTTCTTCAAGTTCTGTGCTTACTTCCTGTGGTACTTTTAGATGAGCATTGTTTAGCTCTGGTCTCTTATATCTTTTATGAACAATAATCCAGTTAATTGAAAGCTTGGGTATCATCACCTTTTCTTTTAACTCCTCACCATCATTTCCATGTGTTCAGTCTTAGGCAACTGTCTACCCTCTTCAGTTTTAGAGATAGGTACAGGAATAATTGCTGTATAGCATTCCTGCTCCTTTACACTCCATCACCTTTCTTGCCTGTCAGTTGCTGGGTGTATAATTATGCTTAAAATATCTTTTGGTATTAGTTGGGATGCTTTGCATTATTTGATGCTCATTTTTCAATTTGGCTTTCTCAAGTATTTTTTATTGCCTCAGGCTCTTGTTATCATTTACATAATCCTCCTGTATTCTGGATGCCTTCTACCTTTTGGTGCTGTCATTTTATCCTTGACACCGTTTTCCTCATCCTCTGCTTCTGCACACCAGCTCCAGTTCCCATTTGTGACATTCTGCAAATGTTTTATTGGAACAAGCATAGCCAGTAATAACCTTCCTTTACTACACTTGATTTTCTGGACTCTATTTAATTCACATCAATTTCATTATAGTCACTTCTCCAAAATCTATCCTTTGTAAAGCCAATTGTTTTTCCAGCTTTTTTCTTAGCCCAGTCTAATAAATATTTTGTGTATGCAGACATTGCTTTCTTTTGAAATCCACAGAGTCTTCAGGGAAATGCTATCTCTTCTCAACTGTCTATTTTTATTCAAAAACCAAATAAAGTGGGTTACACATTAGGCTCTCTCACTGTCTTAAATCAGGGAATAATATTTATTACATATGAACTATAGCTGAAAGTGGCATAGCCACCTAAGGTAGTTCCAGGTGATTTAAAATCATGGTAGCTTTAAATAAAAGGCATGGTACAACAGTAAGGAGATTTTTAAAAAATTGAAAACAGAGTTCACACATAGCATGACAGTTTTCATACATCTCTTGGGATTAGATTAGTCACTAATACAGGAGTATTTTCTAAGAGCAGTGTATGGATTATTCCCAACTTGATGTGCAAGCAGCCTACTCTTATCTAGGAATATTTTGCCACAGTTGCTGGTCATAAAAAATACAGAACAGTGCTGAATTTACTCCTAACTCTCAGAACCATATCAAGTTTAGTTGCAAAGATAACTTAGTTGTAGATAATTTAAAAAAAAAGTTTGGCAAGTAAGAAGTAGAACTCAAGTAATTACGCTGGCATTTCTTTCCCACAGTTCAAATCTTCTTGGTGTTGAGGTTCTGGGGCATCTTAATGATTTATTTTTACAGCCAATGTTATGCCTTTCAGCAGGGAGCAGTGAAATTTACACTGTTGTCACCGATGATCTGTGTTTTCCTATGGTCTGTCTGACAGGCCACTGAGTGTGTTCAGAGATTTGTATCTGAAATCTCATCAGAAATTACTTCAATTTTGCAGTTTACTCTTACAAAGTATCATGTGCCGAGTGAAAGAAAGAATAATTTTAACTTCCTTTGTGAAATGTAATGAAAGTTTGAGAATAAGACCCCTCAGAATGTGAAGTTACCATTAAATTAACAGCTTTAATGTCATTGCAGAGCAATGTTAACAGCTCTAATTCCTGAGGCAGATCTACTGTTTTGCTCAGTGAATGTATGTGTTACTGCAGTTTGACGGTTGCTGGTGCTATTATTCTTTTAGATATGCTATTTTGAGGGACTTACCGCTCAAAAATGAATATTTTGGTATAAGACAAGGCAAAAAAAGTCAACTTAACTCTAAAGAGAATATACTAACTTGATGCTTTTGCAGAGACAAAGGCAAAAGGGGAAGCAGGTGCTTTAGTCACTCAGTGTTTGGTAGAGCTGTTTGTAGTAGCAACTTCCAAAATAATGAGGTGTCACTAAGCTCCTGCTGATATGAGAGAAGGGCAAGATTTTCCTTCTTTCTGTAATGAGAAATCAGCCTTTACCTGCCTTCCTCCACTTTGTATTTTTCTGCTGTCTTCAAAACATTCTGTGCCGCCAAATAATTGTTCAAAGTTATTGCCTGGGGATTTTTGTTATTTTTATCCCCCTCACCTATTTCTGTGGATGGAAAGCATATTCAGTACTCATCACCACCTGCTCCTTCCTGTAATGTCACTTCAGCTGTAAGTGGCATGGCTTTGCTCATTAATGGTTTAGGTGGTCAATGATTTAATCACTTGATCCTCAGTAGATCAAGAATTCCATCAATGAGCTGTGAATTAACTCCTATGTGCTCTACTCAATTTCCTTGTCTGTCTGTGGAAAACACATCTTTTTAATGTGGACATAAGGCCTAGCTCTGCATATAAGGATCAGTGTTACACCATTCCTTGAAGTGTGAAAAATGGGTTTTTTTCTATAATTTCTTGTTTGCTTTGTCAGTTTTAGACATGTACTTCTAGGGAGGAGTTTTAATATTTACCCCAGTGGTTGAGAGCACTGTATCTTGAACAGGAAGATGAATTTTTTCTGTGCTACAAGTGGGAACTAATACACTATTTTAGAGTAATTGGATATGATATATTGCATGTGTCCTTATGTCTACAATATCTAAGTTTTTTTTTACATCCTCCTAAGCTATTAAGCAAAGTATTTTACAATGAAAGAGTGTTCCACAATTTAATTACACATTTTGTACAAAATATTTCCATTTAACAGGTCCAAACTGTCTCTTCCCTTTAAGTATAACCACTTTGGCTCAGCTCCCATCCCTAACAATGGGAATGTCACATGAAGTCCCTAAGTGTTTGAAATTTTTTTTTAGTCTCCATTTATAAAATGTGTCTTCCACTCTTTATCCTGCACTCAGTGTTGATATTTCTGGGATGGGCTCTACCATTGTTTTCACAGTGAGAGCAATTTAGTGAGCAGTGGCTCTGTTTTTGCCACAGTGTCTTTGCAGTCCCAGCATGGTTTACAAATCCCAGCACCCTTGCTAGAAACCCAATTCTTCTTCTGTCTATTTTAGCTTAATTCATTAAGCCAGATGAGGAACCCTTATTCCTGACAACCATTCACAAGCAGGTATTTTGTTACAGAAAACTGACTTGAAAGCAATTATTCATACCAGGGATGGGAAAATTGTGTGGTTAACAGTAAACATGTCCCTAAATGTGAAGGTACAACTGGTTTTCTTCTCACTGGTTTTGGAGATGGATGAAAGATTTTTATTAGACTGATCCAATATCTTCAGGAAGAGAGTTCTGGGTGGAAAAAGGAAAAAATCATCTTCATGGGCAGACAGAAAAGAAAAATATCATAGAGAAATTTTTAAATTTATCCTCATGCATTCCTCAGCCTGGACAAAAGGAGGCTTGTGGGGACTTTATTTCTCCCTACAACTACCTGAAAGAAGGTGTAGACAGGTGGAGGTTGGTCTCTTCTGGGTAACAAGTTACAGAGTAAGAGGAGATGGCCTCAAGTGGCTCTGGTGGGTGAGTTTGTGTTTAGATGGAATATGAGAAAAAAGTTCAACAGAATATCTTGGAAGCATTGGAATAGGCTGATGGGATGATGAAATCCATCCCTGGACTATTTAAAAGTAGATGTGGCAGCTGGAGACAGGGTTTTGTGGTGGACGTGGCAGTGCTGGGCTGGCAGTTGGGCTCGACAGTCTTGGAGGTCTTTGGCAACCTAAAGGATTCTGTGACTCTGCAAAACAGAACTGCCTTGGCAAATCAGGGTACTAAGGCAATACTATGCTGTTGCTAAGCGATAAGCAGACAGGTTTTGTGCAATTTTTTACCTTTGGATGGGTGTTGTAGCTGGTCTGGGTTTGTTATCTCACAGAAGTACTTATCTGGACGGTTAGTGGCAAGAGACAAGGGCAGTGAGATAACAGGAGCACTACAATTAGTATTAATTGACCTAACTCATCAAGAACACATGCCTTATGTTGTTTGTTTGACAAATCCTGGCTGCATGCTCCAGAATTGAAATGCAAACAATTTAAGGTATCACACTGCTTCTGAGATGAAGCAATCACTCAGTTTCAGATGCTAAAAAGGTAATAAGATGGGAGGAAGGAAAATAATTAAGCAAGGAAAAGGAGATAAAGACGTGAAAATGTTTCATGGATTAGGTTTTTGTCAATGTAAACACATATCTGCTTCCAAATATTAGGAATATAAGGTCCTCTATAATTTAGTAATGTCACAGGTTGGACTATGCCACTCTGACTTCATCCTTAGTATATATTCAGACCAGAATATGCTATTTACCTTTTTAAAGCCAGCATTATTCATATTATTACATTTGCTGGTGCGGTACTACAAAGTCTAACATACAACTTAGCAAATATTGAGCAAAATGGCATTGATTCCAAAGATTATGGTCTTGCTGTAGCCAGCGGCAGGTAAAATGCTCATTCAGTGGGCTTAAATTGTTTTGTGTTGTGGTTATTTGATCCAAAGGACTAATTTCAACTTCGACATCAGATAACCAGAGGGGTTTTCTTCCAGAACATGAACATCAGAAGGGCTTTATAAATCGGGCCAGGCGTGCAATTAAAGCTTTTGGAGATACTAAGTAAACTTTCCACTTGGATGCCGAGCCGACTCCTTCTGACATCTGAGCGTGCCTTTTGTGAGGCTCATTTTTTTTAGTAGGTCAAGAGATCTAAGCCTTAAATGAAGCAGGCTCTATGAGACATAGCTTTTCATTACCAGCAGGATCATGACCTTGCAGTGTATATTGAATTTAAGTTTAATACTGTAATGGATGGGACTTGTAATAAAAATTGCTAGATGTTTTGTGGATGAGTAATAAAGAGTAGATTAGAGTACAGGACTTCAAGAGTCCATTCAAACAATACTGAATTTATACTATCTTTTGGCATTGCTTTTATGGTTTGGAAACCTTATAATAAAACTTAGGTCTTGTCCATTATTTAATTACTTTGCTACGTTTTTTGGCACTTTCTTAGTAGCTTAATAGGTAGTTTGCATAAAATGCTACCACTGTTAAATATCTGTTTGTGCAGCAAGGAACACAGTGCTGTTCCTTCTGTCCTAATGTATCACTTAAATGGAGATAAAATAGTGATTACACTTACTCTTTAGGACCATAGACTTGGATTTACTTGTGGTTCCTGCTACATATGTAACCATTTTGGCAGACTCATTTAGGTTTTCAGAAGATCCTGGTACTTGCTGCTACGCTTACCCTGACTTTAAGTGGAGTTTTATTTTATGGTCCTGTCATTAACCTGCTCATCCCTCACCAGCTGTAAGTGTGAGCAATCCCTAGTGGGGAAAAAAAAAAAAAGAAAAAAAAAAAAAAGAGTGAGATGTTTGAAGCCTTTAAAAGGGCATTAAATGCTGTATGGCATTTTTCTGTTGTTGTGATGTCCAATGTGGAGGTTCCCTGTAGTTAGAGGTATGAAGCAAGCAGAATAAAAGTTAAGGACCTCAATTATTGAGTTTATTCTGGAGTACTAGTGACAATGAAGCCTTCAGAACTGCACAGGAGAAATGAGCTAAAAGAATTACATGGCAATACAAATTCTTCAGACATCAAAGCTCACATGTTCATAGGAGGTTTCCTTTCATGCTGGTTAAACATTTCTAAAAACCAGCAAGATCTCCTTAAAACAGGTGCCACTTCCTTGAACTATATAAACAGTTGCATCTCTTGTTTGTATTTCTATTGCTAATATTATTATTATTTCTTTGTGTTCTGCACTGCATTTCATGTGAGGGATCACACTAATGAAAACTCTTGAAGTAAATTGTTATTAATTATTACTGTAAATTAGTGCATCATAAATATAATACTTCCTCAAAGTAACAGCAAGCTTAAGAAAGTTAGTAACTAGCTTTGGCATGGCATGAAATCACAAAGGAGAAGGACATGTTAAGATCAGCAAGGTAAAAGGAAAAAAGCTCCAAGTTTTCAGTGTAAGTTCTAGCAACCATGACCTTTAAAAAGTTTTCAGAAATTTGTCTGTGCTCAGAACAGACATCCTGTGAGTATATCATAGTTCTTTATTTCACTTCTCCTTTCTCACCCTCTATCCATATACCTTTTCAGCTCTTGAAAAATGCCAGTGTAAATGTGCTGTGAAATATGTCTGCCACATAAATGTTCCTTTTCTTTTTATCCTTCATTAGGACATTGTGATTTATAATGACCGGCTGTTCCGGATTGTGTCAATTGCTCTGGAATGGTGGCATTACTCTTTGGATTGAAGCACAGGACAGGTACTGGCAATACAAAGCACATTTGGCTTGGCAAACATTGCTGAAGAATGGCTGTGTCCTCCTTTGGGATGGAGCAGCAAGACTGAAGGGAAGATTAAGCTGTCCTTTCAGTTTTGGACTACTCCAGTAGACTTTTTGTGGGAAAACTGTAGCCTGTACCAGGGAAAGGCTTGGAAGAGGCAGAGCAGGATTTGTTTTGACAACTTTCAGGTGGATATCCCCTGGAAGATTCAAAAGCACTCCTGGAAAGGCACATTGTGCTGAAAGGAGGAAACAGAGACCTCTCTAAGCCCCTCTATCCCTCTCCAACAAAGATCTGTGTTAGGAGCAGCACAAGGCATTTAGACTTCTGCAGAATATAGCAATGACAGGTTTGCAGATAGAGAATACTAAAAAGAAGTTTTCTTGCATTTTGGATGGAAAGAGAAAGGTAGCTGCAAGCCAATTCCACCGGTGGAGCTTCAGAGCAGCTGCTCATAACCAGCAGCACAGCCTGAGAGGTGAGGACCTCTGCAATCTGGTAGTGGCACTGCTCATCTCCCTGCTGAAAGGACCAGAATTCTGCTTTTGGGAATCTAATCTTCCTTTTCTGCAGCTAATTCTGTAGCTGTCATGTTTTGATGGTAATGAATTGAGATGGCAACCAGTACCTTGGTCAAAAAGGGACAAAAATATTGAGAGGAGCCAGTGCTGATGAGTTCTGTGTGAAGGATGAGGAAGGGCTGGGTCGTTAGAGATGACTGATGCTAGAGCAGAAGCATATAAATGATATAATGAAGTAATACATTAGGGCACAATATGAAGCCCCTCTCGACCTGGGAAATGTATTACCAACCAAATTCCTTTTCTCTTGAAGGTCTTCTCTTAACCTTGCAAGGAGGGCTTGATGGGAATTTCTGTCAACTCTCCACTTGCTTAAATGTCACTGGATGTTTTAATTTACAGGCATTATCAGCCTGGGTGTGGTAATGGTCTGGCTGTTAGTGGAAAAGAAAGCTTGTTATCAATATTAGGCTCTTTTTATTTGGGAGCATAGGTTTCTTTGATTTGGTTTACTTTAGAAGAATAATTCTGAGATATTTAGAGAAGTGCAACACAAGGTCACAATGTATTTCAACACAATTATTTCATGTTTTAAGACAGCAGGAGAGCCTAATGTGAAGCCCATTTTACTTTGTTTTCTTGAATAAAAATGAACTGTTGAGAGGAGCAGGCTGACGTTTCTGATGGCTCCTGTAAATCATCTCAGCTGTCAGTGGCACACAGCAGCTTTCAATGGAGAATATTAGCTGTTTTTTGTACTTGTTTAACTATTAAAATAAAGTCCTGCAGGCTCTGAGTGGAAGCTGTCCTGATGTATTTATAAGCTCTTCCATGGCTTTGTCACCATCCATTCTGCCTCCCTAGGTGGATTAAAGGTAGAAGAAAGGGAGCATTTTTCTTGTCTTGGTTTGGCTGTCTGGTCTGTCAGGGCCACGAGGGCTTGGCCCATCCTCCGTGCTCGATGCAATCAGTGGCCACCTTCACTTGCCAAATGCTTCTGATCCTGTCCTTGGGAAGCCCTGTAGAAGGGTGGCTGTGCCTGGATTCTGGAGTCGGGCTGGGATTCAGATGCTGCGCAAAGTGTTTCAGATTTCTGTCATAACCTCTGACGGTCATTTTGTGTCTGTCTTCCTGCTCACATGTGAAGTTCTCTGCTTCTTGATTCACTCAGTGTTTTCAGCAGTTAGCTTAGATCATTCCAAGCATCAAACTACCAGGAGAAGACATTTGTTGCCTCTTCTCATGACTTGGACTTTTTCTTGTGGACTACTATTTGGTATTTTGTGTATACTGAATAACTATTTATTAAGATATAGCATCCTAATGTTGTAAATAATTTTCTTTTGGTATATTTGATCTTAATGTATTATTTAGCTGTAAGTTTCACTTTATCTGCCTGTTTTTATGGCATTAAGGACACTGGCTTTCATGAAGCTGGTGTCTTATTTTTGGCATGTTGCATAATCTGTGGAATTTAGTCTATTTAAAAATTGATAAAGCATAAAAAACTATCTTGTACACATAATAACTTACAGTAGAAAATGAGGTGCAAGTTTGGTACACAGGTTCTAAATTATTTACATTTTTCATAAAAAGTAGTGCAGAAAAAAATCCTGCTTGTAACTTTCTCCTCTGAGTTTACCATTCTTCTGTGTTCATCCCATTTTGCTTATCTTACACAATTATGCCATCGGAACAATCAAATATTAAATCTAGATGAGGATAAGGATTTATACTTTCCATTATAATTCACTTAATATTTTAATTTTCTGTCCTTTTTAACCAAGCATCATCTTTAAAGAGCTGTGTTGTAGGTGGGCTAAGGACTCACTGAAGACACTGGGGTCTGAACAAGAGCTTATTTTCAGTCTGGTCATTTCATCACTACATAGCTGAAGGGGAGAAGTTTGGGCTGTAAATCACCGGAAACACCAATTTTCAACAGGAAAAACAAATATACAAAATCCGATCTTGTCTCAGTAGATGTGTTTCTTTCATTAGGAGCCAGACACCTCCAGGTGTCCTCTGGTCTCTGTTTGATTTAAGTCAAAAAACAATTTGAGAAACACATGTTGATTGCAATAATGATTGGTCAGAGTGCCTTTTACTTGGTTTTGGGGGGGTTTTTGCACTCAAGAATTTTATTATGAATTTAGCAAGGTGTAGATACAGGAATGTGGTGCTACCTTTTTTCTTCTGCAGCTGGTACATCTATGTACCTTCAAAAACTTCCAGTGTATGCTAAGATATGTTTTAATCCTCCTTCTCTAACAAGTTCATGAATATCTTGAAACTACCCTTCACTGTTAATGATGCAAAATTTCCCAAAGAACCAATAATGAGTTACTAGGTTTTGGGCAAAAGATGTTTTATTTAGAGGGATTTGTTTAGAGAAATCTTTTTTCAGGCCAAGTCAGATCAAACATGATGGGAATAGCAGGAAGTTTGATCTAGGAACTGGTTTGCTCTTTTATTTATAAAATTCTTGCTTTGGGGATGTTTCAGAAGGCAAGTGTGAGATGGAGAATTGTGTATACATGTTATTCAACACTGGTTTAAGATTGTTTTTTCTTGATTGAATAAGTTATATGACTAGATTTTCCTTTTTATTAACTGTCTTTTTTTCTTTCACATAAAGTGTAGGTAATGTCACATCTGTGTAAATCAATATAACAATGACATTATGTATGTATATTATTATTTAAACATTGCCCTCCAGGGCATAGTTTTGTCAGTCATATTTTATCGAGAGTTTCTGTAGATTATTATAATCATTACAATCTGTGCTGGAAAAATCCTGCAAATCCCCAGATTTTGTGTGTTTTGAGTGGTGATGCTGTAGTACAGGTAAATAGTAACAGGGTCTCTGAATAACACAATCCTATAAGCATTACAGGAAATAAATCATGAAGAACATGCTGCTTAAAACACTGAACAAATGAATACTCTGTAGAGAACATATTAGTGCACAGAATTTTTCAAGTCATTTCCTGTGAGATCCCCCTGTGAATTTATGCCTGGAAATGCAAAAATGTTAAAATGCATTGGTGTCTTTTGGAAGCCTGTCAAATGCACATTTTGTGCTGTCTTGAATTATTACTTGTGTGTATATTAAGCAGGCATCAAATTGTGCTTAAATCAAAGAGAAATGACTGCTGGTTTGGACGGCTTTTTGTGAGAACTGCCCAGAAAGGAGGGTGAAATTGGAAGTTGTATGCAATCACGTTTTTCCAATATACAATGACATAGACCTTATAATACATAAATCTTCTGTTGGGTGCTATCTAGTCAGAATGAACTCTCTAAATTTTCTTTCTAGTAAAATTCTTTTACAAGCCAGATACAATTTATTCTGACATTGATTTGATGAGCAACATTTTGTACATCTCAAATAATTTTCACAAAAAATTTCATTCATGGGCCCCAAACACAAAGAAGACATGAGACAAATAATTGTTTTCCCCCTTCCACATCATTATCTTATTCCATCAAGACATTCTTAGGTGAACATTGTGCCCAGGTTAGTTTAATTGCAGCATACCTTGTGTTGACCTGTACCCCATATAATCCTTCCTAGACCATGATATCGTGATGGTATCCAATGCAACCTAGAATATGTGGACAAGATTTATTATACTTGGTGTCCTGATTAATAATTATGTTGTTTTAATACATAAAAAATAACAGATTTTTTTTTCAAAATTTATTGTTACTGTCCTAACAAATGTGAGAACTTTTAGCCACAGTTATGTTTAATCCGTAATTATCATAAGCTTCTATTCCTCCTTGTGGAAGCACAATCAAACCACAACTGAGAGTCAATTATCATTTCTTGCTTTGCACATGACACTTGCAGCTTTAGGGTAAACTGGGAAGAGGAAGGGAGGGTAAAACCTCGCTCTTTAGTCCACTGGCCATTTATGGATTTCTGAGCATCAGGTTTTCTTGTCATGGAAACATAATCAGGATGTTGCCAAGGTGCTGGTATTTAAATAAAATTCAGAGTGAGTCCCAGAGTCATAGAATGGTTTGGTTTGGAAGGGTCTTTAGAGATCAGGTAGTCCTGCTCTCCTGCCACAGGCAGGATAATCTTCCACTAGACCAGGTGCTCAAAGCCCTGTCCAGCCCGGCCTTGGGCTTCTTTGGGCAACATGTTCCAGTGCCTTACTACTCTCACAGTAAAGAATTTCTTCCTCATCTCTAATATAAACCTGCACTCTGTCAGCTTAAGGTCATTCCCTCCATCTCCTTGTTCAAAGTCCCTCTCCAGCTCTTTTGTATCTCCTTTTGGCTCTGGAAATGGCTTTAAGGTCTCCTCAGAACTTTTCTTCTTCAGGTCAACACTCCCAGCTATCTCAGCCTGGCTCCAGAGCAAAGGGGCTCCAGCCCTCAGAGCATCTTTGTGTTTTCCTCTGGCCTCACTCCAACAGGTCCATGTCCTTTCTATGTTGGGAGCCCCATCTCACCTCTTCATTTCTTTCCATTTCAGCTTCTCACAACGCAAACTTATTTCATATAGATCCATTGCTGATGGTATCAACTATACACATTTTCCTTTTGTTTACCATAAAATGAAATGACTGACAAGAATGTTTGGTGTAGAAACAGAGCGGCCAGCCTGAAATGCTGAAAGGTGATGGTTGTCAGCAACAAGCTTCAGTTGCCTCCCTTAGGGTGATTCCACACATCACACTGACAGGACATTTCTGCTGATGCTCAGTCTAAATATTAATGTGCTGTCCTTGGTTCTTGCCAGCCTTCCCTCTGACACTCCACGTTACTTCTGGGTGTCTGTGCCTTTGGAACTGCTGCTGTTTTCCATTCTTAGGGCTTTACTCCTTTCTTCATCAAAATTCTTGGCCTTCTCTTCTGGGGACAAGCCCCAGTAGATTCCATATTTGCAAAACTGAGTGTTTTCAAAGCTGGTTCTTAAACCTTTGCTCCTTGATAGTTTGTCCACACCCAAAACTCCTGCACCTCCTGTTTTCCAAAGAATGAATGAAACATAGCACAGAGAGGAAATTGGTTAAAGGCCATAAAAATAGGTAGAAAGTAACCTCCACTTTTTAACTTAATTTTTGAATTATAGATAGCACTATACACCTCTTTGGGATATCTTAATTGCAAATTCAAAGATTAAAATTCAAAATATGATGGTAAGTTTCTATCCCTGAATATATGCACCTTTCATTATCAAACAGTGCCTCTGCATGCCATTCTATGTTCTATATTTGCAAAAAACATGTCATAAAGATGACTATCTTTGGATGTCTGGAGTTGCATGAATCAGTAAATTGTTTATTTTCTCAGTGGGAGTTCACTCAGGACATTGAGGAGCTATTTCCTCCTAATTAGTTCCCTTGAGTCCTCTTATAAAAAAACCACCTTAGGCTTCAAGGAGTCTGTTTGGGGTCATTATTTTCTTGATAAATGTACTCCCCAACACTCCAGATTTCCCAGAAGGGAGACTGCAGGGTAGAAGAATGTCGTGTTGCACAATATATTCCATGATGGGTTCAAATTACTCAATTTACCCTGTGTTTTCAAAAAAACCAATCTGGAATCATCAGTCAGCCACATCCTCCTTCCAGTGCTGATGCCAGGCAGTCATTTTCCCTCAGAGCATCATTGAACATGAGCTCTCCTCAGCTTGTTTCTTACTTTGATGGACTGGATGGCTGCAGGGACTGTTCTGAGATTTGAGACATTTCATTTGAGACGTTGCTGCTTGTTTCCACCACTGATAGCTCTGTGGGAAAGGAGTGGACAACGCTGATTTTGCTCATACCAGGCAGAGATTATTGACCTGTAAAATTTACCATCATATTTTATCAAGCCACTCTGAGATGTCATTTTGCCAGATAGGTGTGCTAATGCAAGGTGATTTATCTTGTCTGATCTTTGAAAGGTAACCTGCAATCAAACCTCAGACAATGCTGAAAGATGTTGTCAGTTATGTAGTACACGCTGAAGAGACAAGAATTTTTGTTTTGGTCTTTAGATCAACAAATTTTTGCTCAAAAAGAAAACTATATCTTTCATTTTAGACTCAAATTTTAGCTGCATGTGGTGTAAATGTGTTCATTTTCACCTGTCAAAAACCCTTTCATGCTCTGTATCTTGTGATTATTACACTGTGATCATTCCTTGATAGTTGCTCACCTCTGTGATTCAGAGTTGCCAAGTTCAACGTTGTGTTTTCGTTTATTCTGCTGGTGCTGAGCTGACTCTAACAGAGTTTTAGGCTGATTGAAACACTGGGCTTAGGCTCCCATGGCCTAAATCTCCCCTAAATCCCAGTGTTTTATTTTGGCCTTAGCAGACTCCACGACAGTTGGGTAGCGCAGGCATTGGCAGTGGAATTGCAGGTGTGAAACTCTGGACTGCAGCAGGTGTGTTCACGGGCTCCTGCAGGTGTTTGACTCACATCTGTGCCAGCCCCACTGCAAAATATGGACAAACCTGGTCTGAAAAGTGCTGTGGAGCTGGGACTACCCACCAATATCCCCATCACCCACAGGTGGCTGGGGAAGGAGGAAATGCTACCTTGGAACAATGCTCCCTTTAAAAAGGGCTGCTGCAACAACCTCTCTGCACACAAACGCCTCTTAACCCCTCTCCACCTGACATCACCTTTCCAAGCTAATATGGAAACACTTTTCACTGACACTTACCAGTGTCAGAGAAACAATTTTGGTTTATTTCAGTGGAGGTTTGTTTGATTGAAGCCTGAATAATAGAAATAAACCTTTTTATTGATAGGAGATGCCCCCCATTTTTAATCCTGTGACTATGAAAATGTCATCCAGACATCTCTTATGTTTGCAATATGAGCTTTCAAGCCTCTCTTGCAGTCTGAATTTCACTTGCGCAGCACAAGTCCAGCATTGCTGTAAGCACCGAGAACAGCTGGGAACAGAGAAAAGGAAAAGCTGAGAAAAACAGATGCCTCTCAATTTGTACACATTATTAATACTGAGCTGACCCACAACACAGCGTTAGGTGCTTTATTATATTTGCCCACCTTAGTTAAAAAGCAGCTGGAGCAGCAGCAGCAGCCAGCTCAGGCTATGGGAATGCAGCCACAATTCCTGCACCCTCTACTGGCTGATGCACAGACCTCGGAGGGGGCTGCAGGAGTTTTTTTCTCATCTATAGGAATAAATTCCTCAGCTGGAACAATGTTTGCCAGCAAAAATTTTATAGCATCATATTTAGTAGAAATAGGAAACTGGGGTGCTCTAGTTGACTGCAATAGGAAAGGAAGTCTTAGAAATAGAAAACGAATGAATTCTTTCATCTTGCCTAAGAAACAAGTTTTTGAGAACCACCGTGCTCGCTTTGTACAGAAAGGGAGTGCCAAAGTTTGGCACACAGAAGGAGACTAAGCTGTATTGTGCTAATTCTGAATGCTGGAGACATTGTTCATTAAATTCTGCAAATGCCAGATGTAGGGGGAGAAAAAGTAGTATTCTGCAATCAAGACCTAGAAATTTGAAAATTAAGATTCTAAGTCATGTCTTTCTGGGTGTGGGATTCACTTCAGCCACAGATAAGTATTACAAAGTATTTGTACAGGTTTAACTTTCAGATGGTTGTAGCTGATCTTGTTATAAAAAAAAAGCTTCAGTTTCAAAGTCCATGTGGAGAGCACTCTGTGGCATGACCATGGTGTTCAGAGGACCATACACTTTCCTGGGTTATGACAGCAATTAAATAATAGACTTCTAGGCTGCTGCAGTTTCTCTAATGTTGTTTGTTTGTTGGTTTTTTCCCCCCTTTTTTCTTTATATTTTGTTTTTTCTTCCTTGTCTGCCCACATGGATGCCAGCTGTGGTTATATTGTTGCTGCCACAGTGGACAGAGGTATCTGCAGATGTTTTGCATAGAGCAGCAGTGCTGTTGGTGTGTCCAGTTTTCTAGGGTGCCTCACCATGTAGATCTGGTGCTATCTCATGTCTGTGTACAGCAAGAGACACAAAGGCTCATAACCTAACATGCAATCATTAGATAGCTACAATGAAGAATTTTGTTGTTGCTACTTTGCTGTTAAATTGTTTGGACTTCTAGATTTTACAGGAATAGTATTGTTGGGCTATAAAGAACAGCTCACACTACAGTGAGATTTTCAGAAATCACAAGTGATTTGATCTGGCTTCAGTTTACTTTCTTAAAAGTAGTTGTTTTTTTCAAAAGAATTATTGCCCCTCTCATTGCCAGTTAGAGATGGTGCTTCTCTAGGTCCTTCACCTCAGGAGCTCTTCAGGTGTCTTTGCCTTGGAGATCCTTGGCAATTTCTGTTCTCCCTGCTTTGCCTGTGTGCTCTTGCCTGTACGTGTCAATTTTGTCTCTGTCATTGTGCAGTGAATCAGATTCCCAGACATGACAAGCTTTAAAACTTGCTAAGATAAGCAGGGAAACGTGTTACAATGTTTGTACAATGGTATTTTCATATTGATATTATCTCCTGGACTTCCCATCACCAGTGATGCTGATTAATGCTTGCAAAATACAGGAATGTATCCTTTGTGAAGTGTTTTTGTGCCTGCTCATTATTTCCTATGGCTTATTTTGGCAGAATTTCATAAGCACTCCTTACATTGACTCCTCCACAAAACCACTCAGTCCCACACAACCCTCTGGGGTGCCTGGCCTCTTTCAGAGGTCTCTCAATTCCCTGCAGGAGCACAGATTTGCTGCTGCACCTGCAGGCAGCTGTGTGGGTCAGTGCCAAGCAGCTGGAGCTGGCAGAGGCTGCCTCTTGACCTCCCTCTCCTCCCTAGCTTGGGAATCCCTACATGCCTGCCCCCTTCTCCTTGGAATGGGAAGATTGTCTCTGCCCTGGGGATAAAAAATCAAAATGGATTAGACTGAGTTAAAGGCAGGAGAGATAAAAGAGTTTGCTCAAGGTCTCCACATGCTCACTGGCAAAGTCAGAGCAGGGCTCTGCCCCTACTCCCAACCCAGCACCCAAACCCCAGCACACCCCAGACTCTTTCAAATGCAGCTCACACAAAGCAGATTGGAAGTGATTTACTGCTCTTTAGGAGTGTTTTCAAATTGCATCTTTTTCAGTTGTCAGGAATTAACTGCAACTGCCTGAGTTTTAATTAATGGATCATGTTATTTGGTGCATCTGAAAGTAAAATTTAGGACATATCTTTGGCTCTTTTGGCCAGTAGCCATAATGACAGCCAGGCTAATTATATCGGTCACCAAGTTATCGGCGCAATCGTAACTGGAGGCAAACAGATGCCAAGAGAGGCTGGTAGCAAAATCATGATGTATTTCACAGTCATCTTATTACTGACTGATTTAAATAAAGACCTAAAATGCTCTGTCAGTACAGAGAGTGTCAAGGTTCCAGCAAGTCTTAATTCATAGAAGTTCAAGCTTTCCTTGCTTATGGGAAGTGACTGGTAAAAAGGAAAAGGTATTCCACAGCAAAGGCATGTGGAGAACAATTTACTGCTTATACTTGCAAATCCAGGTCACCTGTTCATCTTTTTATACCGAGTTTAGGTCTTAGGAAGGAAAACTCTCTGATGAGGTTACTCTGACTTCCATTTCATCTCATGAGTGATGAAATTGGCCCATAGTTCTCTGTCATTTGCTTGCTGGGTCTAAATGAATATAAACTGCATGTAATAGTGACTCAGAGCAGCAGCTCCATCAGGGAATGTCCCTGTGTGCTTTCAAACTCAGCACGTTGGAAGTAGAATACAGTATGTACTCAACATTAGGTTTCTACTAATTTAATTAAAAAACCTAGAAATTGGTTACTTTTCACACAGTATTAACAGAAAACTCTTTGTCTAAATGCTTTTCATAATTTAAAAAAAACAGTCTAGCCCCATAGTTTCCTCTACTGGGTCACTGCAAACCAAGGTACTGCTGGATTATGGCTTCAAATAATAACTGAAATTTTGGGAAGGAACAAAGTCATAAAACTCCTCTCTAAATATATTCCCAGCCACATAAACAAGGAAATGGATTTTATAATTAATTCAGAGTTCTCTGGCATGCACAGTGTTGTAATGTGTTGTAATCTACTGATTAAATTCCAGTAAGAACACTGGCAATGGCTTTTTTTTATCAATATCTGTCTTTTAACAGCACCCAAAAGAACCTGAAATTCTGAATCTCAGAATAACCATGGGTAGATTGTGCTCATCTGAGCATCCAGTCAACACTTGGAGAGGGGTGAGTCTGTAGGAACAGGGTTTGTGTCATCCTTGGTCTTGTTTTCTTCCTCTTCCCACGTCCTCGAGCACTGTGTTTTGGAAATGCTGTACTTTAGAGAAAATTGCTTTTGAGAAGTTCAGGCTGAACGGGTGTTTGAAACATTCCAGCAAAGCTTTTAATCCAGTAGGATTCTACTTCACAGAATGCTTTGCCATCCATCAGGCCACTGGTCATGGCTGTTAATTAAATGAAAATGCAAAATAAATCTACAGTGCAGAGATACAACATAGCCAATTAAACATCCCAGTGCAGGGTGCTAATGATAAAATGTGAATGTCACCGAGGACAACCTGCGTGGTGTCAGAATGCAAATCCCACCAGATGACAAAATGCACGGCTCCCATCGTGGGTGGGAGGAAGGGAATGGGTGTCCCTGAGCACTGCAGAGCAGCAGAGGTGGTGGTGAGGCCAGAGGGGATGGGAGTGTTGGGGACTTGTGTGGGCTAGAGGCAGCTCAAGTCACAGCACTCAGACTAGTGCTGCCAATTTTCTTGACTCTTGATGTGTGAAACTCTGACCAGTCTCAAGTGAGCCCTTTGCTATACAACAAAGAATTGTATTTTTTTTTAATATAGTTGTTTTAGTACAAAAGAACAATACTGAAGAAAGCAAATGATAGCCATGTCTGGAGCACCTGAAGGACTGTCAGGGCCCTGTGTCTTTGTGCAGATGTCAGGGCATCTTTGTGGAGATGCTCTGTGAAGAGGGATGGCCTCTTTAAGTGGCTCTTCTTGGCAAGGTTCAACCAAATGAATGGCAATAACTCAGCAGTTACAGCTAACTCCAGCAGCTCATAGGCAGGCATTATAATTTCATTAAAGATCTGGCAATCTAAAGAATATAAATGCATAGAGTTATAATCTTAAGTTTCATGAAATCAAAGAAAATATTTAACTAAGTTATAAGCAACACACAACTTAATGAGCTATCTTGAGACAAACAAATTAGTTAATATTTAGTATTTTGTGTATGTAAAGAGTTCCACCTGTTCTACTTATTAGAAAGGTTAATTTTTTTTGAGAAACACAGTCTGATAAAATTTATATTTCAAAGAAAAACTTGACTGTCTTAAGCTACATATTTCAATAGCTCATGAAACTTGTGTTGCACCAAAAAACTTCTCTACCTTCAAAGCCTTGGGTGCATACTTTATGTATCTCTGTGCATTTTAGCTTGGATTGCTAGTTGGTAGCTTCTTTCTTCATTTTAGCTTTTGATTGTATGTTTTGCTGTTTTTGAAGGTTAGTTGCTTACAATGAGGATTGCATGAAGGGTTTCATGTTCCTAAAATAGAGAAAATGGAGCAGAAGGGAATTTTAGACTATTGCAGGATGCTGGCCTTTGAAATTTCCATGGATTTTCAGTCCATGGAAATTTAGCTCTCTCTTCATTCTTTTAATAAATGCAGATAACACAACCCTATCAAGGCTCAGCCGAGCTAAATATTAAATAATGCCACTCTTTAAACCAGTTTTGCATTCCCTAGATTGTAATGAAAGTGTAATTCTTTCTGACATGCAGGGTACTAAAATGTATTTAACAAAGTTCTAATCAATTACAGACCCTTCTTCCCTTGTTTCAAATGAATCCAAACACTCTTTACACATTTGTATGTAGGCATAAATGTGTGTATATCGTAGAATGGTTTGGGTTGGAAAGCACCTTAAAGATCATGTCATTCCAAGCTTTTATATATATATATATATATATATATATATATATAAGTATGTGTGCAAGTCACTTAGCTCTTACAGGCAAGGACATCCTGGTTGTAAACTGCTGGTTGAATCAGCATCACACAGTGCATGGGTACAGGAATGTCATATATTGTTTTATTATATTAGACTATAATCTATTATTACCACATATGTAGGCTCAGCTATTGCTATCATATCTCTGTATAGAGGGATTGGCCCTATACTTTGTTTTCCTATACTTTGTTTTCCCAGCCAAGTATCCCTTCTTGGACAATTTTCTGGAGCTGGAGACAAATCTTGTTTCATCCCAAAAGCCAGTATTCCTCTTTCCCCAGCAGTATTTTGGATGAGAGGAGAGCTATCGAGGCCCCTGGAGGGAAGAAGGAGGGAGAAATGCTTGAAGCATAGCACAGGGAAGTAGAGTGAAAGCCAGTGGAAAAGCTCTGAAAAGGGACCCCAGCCCTGGGGACAGGCCAGAGCAAAAGTGATGTGTGAATGAAGTGGTATCACACATCTCTGCTGTGAGAGGGAGCTGAAGAACAACTGAACGTGCTCAACAATTTGGTGCCATTTCTGCATGAGTGAAGATAGGTTAGGACCAGATGGAGACTTGCTGGCCAAAGGTGGGATTGTTGCAAGCTGGGTGTAAATTGTCAGTTCCTGCCACCCACAAAAGGCATGGTAGAGAGATAAATGGGTTGATTTACCCCCACAGTTAGAAGGGGCTCATCTGCTTAAATGAAAGTCAGAGCATTCCAAGGGGAGGTTCACATGGTGGCTCAGGGGATCCATGGAAGATAAACACATCCTTCTTGGAAGAGGGAGAATAAAAGTTTGCATACTTGGATTCCAGTGGCTTATCTAGTGACAAGGAGAGTGCTGTTGTTTTATTTCATCTTTATTTCTTGCTTTTCAGTATAAAGAACAACCCAAAGATAAAGCTACTCTGGGGTTTTGTGTGGATGAAGAATGGCAGGATATCTCACCTGGTATTGCCTCTTTGGTGATAGTTTTTAGGCTGTTGGTTGATCTGTGGCTGGTGGCAAGTGATTGATTTTCATACACAAATTTCATTTCTAGTTTTGAATTTTTTTTTTTTTTTTTGGTATAGTATTCCCTTGGGACTAAGATAACAACATTCATGGGATTGCCCTGTCAGCAGAGTATGTTCTGCCTTTCCTTCCTGTACCTGAGAGCTGCATGCTTTTGGCATCAGCAAAAGAGTTATATTTCTGAGTACTGAAGGATTCTGGACTTTCCTAATTAACCATGGACAATATTAGTTACTGAGACAGGCAAAAAGCGTGCCCAGGACAGAATTATTCCAGTACATGGGAATGTCACAGAATAAACTGCTGCTGTGTCCTGTTGCTCCTGCCATGGGCATTTAGATCCAGATTCTCAGCGGGACTGAGAGACATAAATAGCCCAGCGTGGCTGGGACTGACCTTCCCTCCACTGGGATGTGCTCTCAGGTGAGGGTGCAAAAGCTTATCAAATTTTCGGGCACCTCCAGACCTTGCCTGGGGCTGTAGGCTTGGAAACATGAGTGGGTTTGCTGTGCTTGGTTAGTGTCAATATTTTAAACCAAGGTGGATGTTAGCAGAGAAAAATACAGATTTTAAACACAATGTGAAGGGAAGTCTCTCCTAAAGTAACGGGAGATGTTAATGAGCTCTCTGCAAGAGGCTTAACTCAGGACGTTTTAATGTGTGATTGTGGCTGTTCTTAAAAAATGAATAGACCTATCAGCATTCAAAGGACTATTCTCCTTTCCCTTCTGATCTGGCCTTCCTTTCTCCCCACATCCCCTGAGTCGTCAACTTTCATTGTCTGCTGTGATCCTAGAAAGCGTGAGGGCTGGGGTCGGAGAATACTTCTATTCCTCAATTAGAAATAGAGAGAAAGCAATGAAAATAAGTAAAATGCTTCAAGAAACAGCAAGAGGAAACAAAAAGAGTCACTTCTATCTTGTGAGCAGACAATGATGATCCGACTAAGTAAGGCCACGGCATCATCTTAAATTACACCCGTGTGAAATATTTGAGTATAATCCACATCCCTCTATACAAACTATACACAAATTACACGATTTGGGTATCATTTAGCAAGAGGCAGCAGCCCACCCGCACGCAGGTGTGTGCAGCATCGCCACACTGCCTTGGCATCCCTTTGTGCCCCGGTGCTCGCGGGGGTGCGTGCGCTCCGTGCCGCTGCCCGCGGCCACCGGAGGGACCCCCCAGCCCCGCAGCGGGGCCGGGGCGTTGCGGGAGGGTCCCCCGGGGGCCGGTCCGCCCGGGGCGGTGCGGGGCGGTGCGGGGCCGGGGCTGCCCGCGCTGTTCGCCGCGCCGCCGCTGGGGGTATCTTTGTACCATTTTTCATCCAGCAGCAATTTGGAGTGGAAACGTGTAATAGGGGAAAAAGCAGGGATCTCGGCGGTTTGAGCGAGCCGTGCATCCAGGAGCCAAAAAAGATTAACACCCCTCCGCGCCCCTCCCGCGCCCCTCGGGGCGCCGTGGCGGCTCCGCGATCGCCCGCCGGACATCGAGCGAAAAGGGATTCGTCTGGAGGGCACTTTCGGATCGGGGGAGATCTATTGGATTAGTGGGATTATCAGCCTGCAGACGGAGAGAAGTAGCGTTTGATCATTTCCATTGCCTGCCTGATGGTCGGATTTACATGGAGGTGGCTCGGCACGGATGAGGCTGGATTCCGGATGGGGATTTCCAGCCCCCCCTTCCCGCGCCCCGATCCCAGGAAAGGGCAGAAAAATATATAAAAATCGGTATAATTGGGAAGTGTCCGGAGCACTACTGGGAGCCTTCCCGCTCCCAGCGGCTGGGAGAGCCGGAGGAGGCGAATCCAGCGGATTTACAGCTTCGGCTGCGATTGCGGGAAAGCGGCCGTGAACTGGTAAATACTTTGATGCTCCCGGCGTGCGGGGCGAGCCCGCGCCGGGATGGAGAGGAGGGAGGGGGCGGCCGGGCCGGGATGCAGCAGGGAGCAGGGATGGAGGAGCGAGGGACCGCCGGGATGGAGCGGGCCGGGCGCGGGGCCGCGGGCAGGGCAGGGCAGGGCGGCTGCGGGGCTGAGCCCGGCGGCGCTCGGCAGGGCCGGTTTGCCAGCCGTGTGTGCGTGTCCGCGGCCGGGGGGGGGACGCGTGCGGGGCTGCGGGTGCGGGGCGATGGAGGAGCGAGGGAGCAGGGATGGAGGAGCGAGGGACCGCCGGGATGGAGCGGGCCGGGCGCGGGGCCGCGGGCAGGGCAGGGCAGGGCGGCTGCGGGGCTGAGCCCGGCGGCGCTCGGCAGGGCCGGTTTGCCAGCCGTGTGTGCGTGTCCGCGGCCGGGGGGGGACGCGTGCGGGGCTGCGGGTGCGGGGCTGCGGCGGCTGCGAGCCCGAGCGGTGCCCGCCCGCGGGGATGCGCGGCGGCGGGAGCGGCCGCGGGGGTGTTCGCGGGGAGATTTCCACACACGCGTTCGAGCTCACGCACGCACCCCCCCGCCCCCCATCCTCCTTTCCTGATGATCGCACTAGAGCATCATCTTTACTCGCGAAAGGAAAATCAATTTTCAACAGGTTTAATTAAAATTAATCAGTCAAATTACTTAATATTAATTGACTTATAATTAAAGCCAGAAAGTTACCTTGGAATCAGGAGAAAGGATGTTATCTGGAATCGTTTTAACGATGCGTATGGTTTCAGAGCAATTACATTCAAATAACTGTTTAACTAAAACAAACCAGAGCTTGATTATAGTGTTGTGTTCTTGCTGGTGCAGGTGACACAATCTGGACTGGCCATTTCGTTCTGTAAATTTGCTGACCTTTCGAAGGAATATCATGTTAGTTTGACACTGGGTTTGCTTTCTGGAAGGCCAGTTTGTTTTAGCTCTAACAACTATGGCATTAAAATCCACTAGTACAAAATGGAAATATGTCTTATAGAAGCTATAAATATCAAAGTGAATGTTTTTAGCACGTTTAGATGTTCTGTGAATTTGAAATGAAGCAGATTTTTCTTTTTCTCAGCATAAGTGTAAGAAATTGTTTTAGGAATTATTTTTTGCCAGCACTGCCATCCACTGTGGCAATATTCACATTTAACCAGAGCCTTAGTGGGACAAGACCGTACTGGTAAATTCAGAGATAATTCACATCCGAAACCATGTATTTTTGGCAATGCTCACAATAACCTTTTCATGCTCCCTCAAGACCTAGGCTGGTATTTTTGTTTGTTTGTTTTTTACAGTAGCAGCATTTTTGGTGCATCCACAGACTATTGTTATTGCTGAAAGAACAGTACTGTGAGCTTTGGGACATTTTCCCCTACTTTTCTGGTCTGGCTTAGTTGAAGCAAAGGATACTTATGAAATTGCACGTACTTTATTACAGGCACCTGACAAGAGAAAGACCCAAGCACGGTATAAATGAGCATTTAAAAATAGAGCCCATTATTCAGGGCCCTGATTTTCAAAGATCCTGATTCCCATTGACTGCACTGAGACTTGTGTGGGCTCAACAGCTGTAATATGCAGACCACTTCTGCGTCTTTGAAATTAGATTTGCAGATTGGGAGCCAAATGCTAAGTAGCCATGTTTGGGAATGGTGGTTGGGAAAGATTATTTTTCTTTTTCTTCCACCATCCCCCCCCCCCCCCCCCCGCTACTGGTGCAGGGTTAAAGAAGACTGCTTCTTCGTTACTTTTTGATAAATGACACCGTTTTTCTTAGGCTGTGGCTACAGACTGCAGTGATGTTGCAAAAGCAGTTTTGCAGTAAATGATTAGGAGATCCTCAGGTACCTACAAAGAGATCCCATTTATCCTGTACCTTTCCTGCGAATCATATGCAGGCTGTGGGAAGAAAAATGAGGCTGAGGATAATCATGCTAAGTGTGCTGGGAAGCAGGATTTGGCTGAACACCTCTGTTTTGTGATTAAGTGAGGTAGCAGCGAAAGCCATGAGAGTGGCTCAGGCTGTTTGAGGTGTAGGAGCGAGGAGAGGAGCTGCTGTCCTGATGCTGCTTTGGTTATCTTACCCCTTCTCCTAGAGTAGGGTAAGAAGATAATATCCTAGCTGTTGATACTTAAACATCTTTCACAAAGTGGGTTTTCTCTGGATTATTTGGCTGGAGGTGGAGCAGTCTGCTGAGGAGGGTTATTTAAAGACTGGGACAGGGCTGTAAGCAGATAAATTGATTTGCAAGTGAATGGAGGAATTTGAACATGGTAATGGTGGTAGTTGTATTTTTTTATCAGTTTACATTTTTAATATCCGCTGGCATGCATGCCAGCATTAACCACTCTAATTGTTCAAATGGAGCCTGGGGAAAAGGGAAGAAAGCAGAGGCTTAGATGTGGTCTCAGTTTGTAATGGATTGGCTTGCCTTTCTTTATTAAAAGCAAATATACATTCCTTTGTAATAGAGATATAAGGCTGCATTACAGACCCTTGGCTACCTCTGAATTATTTGTTTGATGTGATATTTATTATGGTTTTCTAATCACATGAGAAAGAAATTATTTAACAATTAAGTAGTGGAAAAAGGAGGGCAAAAGGAGACAGACGTTCTTTGAAAGAAATAATGAAAATAAAACATTTTTCTAGAGGTCCAGGAGAAACCTCTGTGGATTTCTTTTAATAAAGGATGAGCAGTTATCAATCTGATCCAGTAAACGATATTGTCTCTGATTAGTCCCAGATATCCCTCCATGGTAAGTATAACAGGTGATAAAATAATAGATAATGGTAAAAAATAGGTCCTGACTGATGAATAAAGGCTGTTCTCGAGGCATGTCTCCATTTCTGTATCCCTGGTTCTGAGCTCTGCATTGTGAGGGAGCACAAGCACTCAGAGGGGGATGCCTGCCCTGACACCCAGGTGTTGCACAAGAGTTTGCATGGAAAGGATGGTGAGGGAATTAGGGGATGCAGAAAACCAAACCAAAACAAAAACCCCCCACCTAATGGGAAAACTTCATCCTGTATTGCATATTGAGAGCACATCCTGTACATTTAATAACAAATAATGGCACTACATTCCCCAGGATTACTATTGAACTAGCAGAATTACAGGGGGAAATAATTTTGGCTTCTTGGTGACTCAGCTGCTCATTTCTACCTGCCTCTGAAGACCCCACATGTTTTTCAGCAGACTTTGTTTCCATAACTATTAATTGCTCATTAATGATGTTTTGTGTGCTCTCCAGGGATGAAAAGTGACTGATTGGCTGCTTGGTCCCACGTTCACTTTTGCTGTGCACCCTCTCCACCACAGCACTTCCCACTAGAAAACAAAAGGTGGAGTGAGGGAGCAGCAGCTGTGGGAAACCAGGGGGCACAGAGTCTGTACTGTAAATATCCTCATGGCTACCAAGCCATGTAAAGATCTGGGCTGTACACAGCAGGGTAACATGGTTTTTCCACTGCTGTGGTCAAATAGAACATGAGGCCATTAAAGGAAAAGCAATTTTAGTCTCTTTACCCCGTTTGTTGAATTCTTCTGTTTTGTCCTCGTAATATTTTCTGCATAATCAGTTTTAGTGTTGCCTTTGGGTAGCCTGTTACCTTCTGCTGATGCTTGGTTAGGTCTTTTGCACCATATTAAGGGAGAATGTAATGCTTGGAAATTAGCAACACGTGACTGTAAAATCATAAAAGTGGTCAAGGACACTTTACAACTATTGCATTTCAAGTAACTCATATTCCTTTAACGAAGCAGAGAACTTAAATGGCAATTTAAAAAGATGTTTTCTAAATCTCCTCAATCACATCCTGCCTAAAGAAGCCATTAGCTCACTTGTTGAACTGGTTCTGGGAATTTAATGAGGGGAATACATTTATGTTGCATTTTGTACTTTTATTTAATTACATTTTGTCTGAAGCTTTTAGGTTCAATATCTGAATTTAAAGTTCCTTAACTTTTGCCTTCCCAACCCTGTCCCCCAGTTTCCAAAACAGTACTTGAAAGCAGTAAAGTGTTATGTAGGCACACAGTGTTAGAAATATTCATGAGGAGAAAATGACAATTTAGTCAGGAGAAACCTTACAGATAGACTGAATATTTTGACATCCTCGAGCCTGTGCAAAACAGGCATTGTGGGATGAAGCTTTTGTTTCTTCTACTGGTTTTGCAATAATGGTTTATTTAGTGGAGAATCTGGGCCCTGGAACAGTCACCATGAGATGCAGCTGCTGGGTCAGGAAACCCTCTGGTCACTGGAGTTGTGACCAGGACATGAGCACGGGGGCACTGAGCCTGGTTGCTATAGCTGAAATGAGGCTCTTTCTCACAGACAGGGGTAGAAAATGAAAAGAGGACAAGGAGCTGAATAATAGGAGCTACACATGAAGTAGGATGGAAAGAGTAAATCTTTGTAGACGTTTAATGGTGTTATATTCTAAGCTTTTGGGAAATTTTATTTGAAATTTTTTTACAACGGTAAATATAGTCTGTGCTATATCCTATTTCTATTTCATGTGAGAGAAAAATTCCCCATCTATGGCACAACACTTTACTGCTACCATTACTGCAGACTTTATAGATCAGAGATGTGTCAGCATGTTAGCTTTAGCTGTAATGCTTTTTTTTTGTGAAACCTTATGGGCCTTGCAGCCACTTTCTCATACTGACACTCATAAAACGTTCAAGTTCTCATATTTATTATTTAATTTGCTTCCTTTATAAAGCAGCAGAGCTCTTTGGTACATGAATATGAAGCCAAAAATGACAGGCAGGCATGAATGGGACTAATGAGTTTTAATAATGCACATATTAGAAACTGTTAAAGGAAGTTTAATTAAGAAAAACAAGTTAAGCATGAAATTCATTTTGGAACAAATGCAAGTAAAGTCACAGATGTACAGAATGCTAGATCACAGGAAACAACCTCTTCAAGCTGATAGATCCCTCTAATGCCAATATTGCACTCAAGTTGTAGTGTGCTCTCTGCAGTTCTGGAAAGCCTGGTAATACCAGTCAAGAGCACTTTCAGAGCTGAGTTAGAGATGTTGGGTTTGTGATTAACAAATTATGTTTATACGTCTGTGAATTTTCTGATGAGTTGCAACTTGATCTCAATTACCCTGATGAAACTGGGACCATCCTGACCATCTGATCAAGAACAAAAAGCACGGGTTCCTTTTTCTGCCACAAGGAAGTTTGCTGGTCTTTTTCTTAAAAAAAAAAATCATCTTGTTGAAGAGGTAGTTATTGATCTAGCTCTACAACAAGGGTTTTGTATGCTTGGAATTGTTACTGTATTGTATCCAGCTAGAACAACAATTCATGGACAAATCTGAGTTCATTCAAGCATCTTTGTTTGCAGAGTTCTCCCTCAAGAAGTGGTATTATCTGTATTCCAGCTTTTTTTAGCTTGAATTACTATTTCCACCAGGAAAATACAAAAGTGATATCTTTCTTATGAATCTTATATGAAAGCTTCCCTTGGGGGCTGAACTAGCATTAAAGGTAGTATTATTGTTGATATTATAGTTGTAATAATAAAGGTGGCAAAGAAAATCCAATTAATTTTTCTCATACGATTAACCCCAGTGAACCAAGGGTGAGGCACAAATATATATCTGGTGAAGAACCTTGCTAACAACTCTGTAACTAAATTTATCACCTGAAAGGCACAACAAAAGGACAGTTTCAGGAGTCTATGGGTGGGTTCTGGACCCTCTGCTAGAGTGATCAGATGAGAAGCATATGTATATTTTATGAAGTATTAATCAAAGCAACTCCCACTTGACCTGATGAAATGCAATATACAGATTTTGATACTGAAGCTCTCCAGTGAGAAACATCTGGGTTATTTTTTCTTCCGGGATGACCTCTGATTAACATGAGTTCAGTGGAATTTCTGCAGTAGGTCAGGGAATCTTTTTGTCCTGAAGCACAGAGCAGCCATCAACAGAATGGCCATTTGATCATTTAGCTGAATAGTTACAGTACTCAAAAGTGAGGATAATGTGTGGTCCATTTAAGAGTTAACAGTAAGCTGCTAAAAGGAATAAAGGTTCACTTCAGTGCCCATTATATTCCAAGCCAGTGCATCTGTCATTTTTAATTTAAATCTGTATTACTTAGCTGTCTAAAACTTTACACATAAGTGACAGAGTTACCCATTCTTTCTGTTATGGGTAAAATCACCATTTCGTTACCTACTTATTGTGCAAAATGTCAGACAGTTCTAGTCTACATTAAAAAATTGTAGTCAACTTCTGGTAATATAAACAACTACTTCAGATAAGAAATAGAACTATTTTAAGAAAATAATTTATTGATATGAGTAAATGGAAGATTATAAGACTTAACAGACCCTCTCCTCATGGGCTTAATTTGTCTAATTCAACAACAGTTTAATAGAAAATTTGGATCAGAAATCTTCCTATTTTGGCAAACTAAGATGCAGAATTTTTCAAAGTGGTTTTTGATAATGAAAATACTAGTTAATAAGCATTAGTGAATATACCCACTAATGGCTAACAACAAAAATTTGGTGCAGTTGAAAAATACATCAGAATTTAAAGGAGTCTTATGACATCTACCCATTTTAATTCAACTTTTCACTAATTTTGAAGCACTGCATTGATACTTCATACTACAGTATTTAAATACTGTATTTTTCACTAACTGGTTATGAGATTTAGCGGTCAAAACATCATATTAAATGGAGGTGAGAGCACTCAGGAATCAGTTTCTCTGATCTAGGAGCAATATATTTACACAGCTTGTAGCATCTGGAAATCCTTTCCACTGGGTTGTTTGTGCTCCCGTGTAACATGACACTTGTAATATCATCCTAATGTGGGGTGGGACTGTGAGCCCATGAAGATGATATCTTATTCATACCTTTGTTGGCCAACTTGGCAGAGGTTCTGTATCTCAATAGGGCTGGATTTGGAGCAGCTTTCTGGAGCTACCAGACCTGTGGCTGCTCTGAGGTGGAGGGGGTGCTGGCATGTGGGATTTGACCAAACCCCACCAGAGCTGTACCCTTCTTACCTGTATTATATATTGCAGTGTCCTCTATTATAATTTCATTCACCTGTTTTTTTAAATGAATGTGGTTAATTTCTTGAACTAAACCCATGCAAATCCCATCCCTTTGAGAAAGTATTTAGGGAAGTATGCAAGAGCAATATCTGTTTTAAAATATTTCACAGAATGGATTGTGTTGGAAGGGCTTCTAAAGGTCATCTAGGTTTGGTAGACCTTCCCCTCCAGGCTGCTCAAAATCCCATCAACCTGGCCTTTTTTTACTACCAAGTTGAGAAAAAATACACCGTATTTGGAACTTGCTTCCCTTGCTAACTTGAAACACTAAAGAAGAGATGGGGAATTTTGTGCTGGATCTCTTGAGGGTTGTCTGGTCATGTTTACAACTGGTGTGTCACACCAGCACAGTGTTCACCCTCATCTTTCCTCTAATGGTCTCCTACTGCTGTCCATGTTCCTGCTTGGCTTCATAGCATGTTTTAGGACAGGGATTTCTTCTTAGAGACATGGAACATCTCTGGGCTCTTAGTTCTAAGGAGAGACTGCTATAAGTAAAAATGGATGCAAATGTAGCTGGTTCTGCAAAACAGCACTTGTGTTTTGAAATTAAGTGGTATTATGTGGTGTTCCAAACTCTTGCAATCACTGTGAATATTTGTGCAACTGGGATTTCCTAGCAAAGTGGAAGTGGAAAGGAATTTTTGAGCAGGAATATCAAATCACGAATACACCTTCAGCTGAAAAGAAAACAGCTTTTTTGGGAGGCTTTTATCGTAACAATAATAGCCTTTACTGACATATGGCCAGAAGCCTTGGGTGCCACCAAAGGTTTTATTAATCCATTGGAGCTGTTGATGGTGGTACAGATCAAACCATCCCTTAAGATTTGAAGGTCTGGGCATGAGTAGCACAGAGGAGTTGCACTGCTGCAGACTGCAGCAGATGTGACCCATTGTGGGGTGCCCTGTGTCATTGGAAATGCAAAGATGCACTGAAGCTCTCTTGGATTGTTCACTCCTCAGCATACTAAATGCTTCTCTAAAGTATTTCAGAATCTGAGCTATAAAGTAATTTGAATTCAGAAAGGAAGATAATAAAATAATAGATAAAAAAACACTCTGTATAGTATAGACTGTTTGAAAGAGCATGAAAGTCTTTATCAAATACCTTTTACAGTAGAATTCATTTGTGTTACCACAGGGAGCAATTGTGATCCTCAAATCAAGACAGCAGAAAAATCTGAAAAGGTTTCTCCTCGTCCTCCTCAGATCCACATTATCTTGATACTAAATCTTGTCCCAGATTTATCATTGCTCCTCTTTCGTTTATTTGTCTTCTTGTCTCCCTGATCATTCCTGTTTATTCCTTCTCCTTTTTTTTTTCCCACTGATTCCTCTTCAGCAGAGTCCAGACACCAAGTCCTATGTAGATGACCTGCAGAAAGACTGGGGAGAATTTTGTCCAGCATTAACTCTCATCATGCTCCTGGTCAGCTTCCCTGCTCGGTCTTGCACCTAGTGCTCAAAATGAGATTTTGTCATGAAAGTCTCGAAAGATTTGATAAATCTCAGTCTTTTATTTGCGTTGAGTTTGTGGTTTTGATGTGATAGCTTCAGGGCAGCCAATGACAGCCTTGAATGTCTGACCTCTCAGTCTCAAAAATAAACTGTTACTTAGACATTTAAAAAGAAAGACTTGAAAAGAGCAAATCCAAAATTCAAGTTACAAATACAATGAAAATATGTTGATTCAAATCCTGCAAGCGGTTGACAATTTTCTGACCTTTATAGCCTATCCAGCTATTCATGGAGGCTACTGCTCAACAGTTAATTAAATAGGGATAGCAAACACTGAACTGAATTATATTCTTACCTTTTCAGCATCCTGTCTCAGAGTAAAACCTTATCCATGGTAGGCAAACCAGAACTGTAGATCACAGCAGAGCTGTTCAGCTGCAAATACAAACCAGCAGATGGACAAGGTTAGAACTATAGTCCAGCTGTAGAACTGGCTTTGAATTTACATTGAATTTACCATTTGAGGTATCAAAATTGTATTACAAAATTTCTTTAGAACTGAAAACAGGTGCTAAATTAATTATTAGTAGCATCTTGGTACTTTTGCACATCGAACAAACCCAGGACCTTGAAATGAAGAAGGATGTTTTTCCTTGCAAGAGCTATGCTGGATTTGTTGAACTCAGACCTTCCCAGACCATTCCCCAGACCATGTAAATGAGCTAATTCCCCAGACCCAGACCATGTGAATTAGCCGGAAGGCTACTGAGCTAAAGTTCCTACTATTTACAAGTTTGAGTTTGACAAAGAAGAGAAGATGCATGGTTCCATTCCTGAGAGGAAAACAAACCCTTGTGGGTTTTAAGACCCAGTGGAAAAGGCTGTGGAGGTTTTGAATACCACTAAGGAACAGGCTTCCATCTCTCCATGTGCATTGCTCAGAAACCTGTCTGCCTGCTCTGCCTTTACTATTTCTCAAGTAGTACCCTACTCCCTCCAAAATCTGAAATTCTATAAAGCAATAATCCTCCATGAGGAGAATGCTTGCCATTCCATGTAAGTGTGTTAAAGCAAATGTAAACACACACATCAAGTTTGGGGAATTATTTTCTGCAGCTAAATTTTTGAGTTTCCAGCAAATACTGAGAATATTCAGCTGGAGGATGAAGGACATAAGCCTGTTTGTTAATGCAGTTTCACAGTGAAAGTGTTAGAATTAGCAGAGAAAGAAAGGGAAAGAGAAAATTGTGGAAAAGCTTCATCTATCTCCTTATTGCCTCCTGAGATAGATTGTTCAGAGCTAAAGGAACACTAGACATGAACCAAATCTCCTGCTGTCCTATATAGCTTTTACAATCTCCTTTTTAATAACCCAAACTACAGGGTAGTCTGACTATTAGACAAGCCGTTCTTTTGAATTCTCTCCACAATGTGTATAGACATGATAAAAAAACCAATTCTCATTAAAGCTGCCAATGCTGTTTCAAAAGCAGGTGGTTTAAAGTGTTTCCTATACAAAGCAAAACACATTTCTTGTGCATCACACACTGCTTAATAGGGAGTGTAAGATTACACTGCTATGTTGTGTATAACACTGCATCTTAAATAATAAGATATTGTAAGTCATGTTGGAAATATGTTTCACATGAATATGGAAGATATAATGATATGCACTGAGCAATTTTCAGAAGTGCTGGAACACTGCCTTGTGTGACAACCTCTGAGCTGAAGTAGTTGAAAATGGCATCTGGAATTTCAGATTATACAGTCTCTGATCCTAACTGATTATTTTTTCTAGAATATTGTTCAGTCAGCTTGTGGATATATGAAAGTTAAGACTTCTCCTGTCCTGTGGGAATGCTTTTTGTTTGTGTTATAAATTAAGGATGGTAGGAATTGAGTGCTCTCAACATGCGTTTTCATTTTTCACTGAAGTCAGTCTTTTATAAGGAATGCAGGATTGATCTGACGTAAAAATTGTGATATACAGCTCTCTCCTTAAGCTGCTTGTTCATATCCTTTTCCAAACCAGTTCTGAAAAAAACCCCAGCAACCTACAGAGGTCCAGTGGTACTGGACCTCTGTGCAAATTCAGAGTTTGCCATTCACTTCAGCAGAAGCAGACTTTGGTCCCTCATTGATGTGAATATTTCAATCTATCTGTGAATTTCATCAGCAATCAGAAAACCACATAGAGCATGGTAATTCAGGTTATTGTGAATAGGCACAGTAATTCATGTTGCATTTTAAAATGAACAAAAATGTTTGTATATATTATAAACTGCTTTTAATGAAATAAAATTCATTTGGGTCTTTAGTGCGCCTATCTTAATTTTCCCATCTTCTGCTTTAAGAAATAATTACTTCCTTGCTGATAAATCAACTTCTGCAAACAAGGTGAAAATTGATTATGAGCTGATTAAGTTAAATAAAATATTAATGTAAACACTTACATAACATAACTTGGCAGTGAATTTCATATTCTTGAAAAGGTGAATTTTAAAAATGTATTTTCTGTGAGTCCTGTTTCTCCTGAGAAGTCTCTGTAAATTCAACAAGTGACGTCACAGATAATCCAGTAATAAGTGTTTCACCTGCCATTTCATGGACCCATAAACTACTGCAGTTTAACTTACATGACTCTAGCAAATATTAATGTATGTAAATAACGTGTTAAACACCTAGTTATCACTCTGCTCATATTAGCTCTTTCATACTAATGATTTATTTTCATTTTCTCCAGGATATAGACCTGCGGCTAACTGGATTTGATTTATAAGAGGGGATTCTGCAGTAAATGGCTGCTCTCTTCATATTGCTGCTATGGAAAACAGAATTGTCAATAGGATGTAGTCTGATAAATAGTGCTGAGTGAAGATGCAGCTTCAATAAGTGTGAAATCAATGGAAGATACTTACCGCATGAAAAGCCTTTTGAGATTTTTCTGACAGGCACCTATTTAGGAAACTTGATCTGTTTCCTTCGGTCGCCCTGTTTTTACACCAGTGGATACAAATCAGATTGCTTCACTCTAGTGACACAACTAATGTGGGACCATGGCCTTTCCAAGATCCATGTGGCTGAACTGTGTATGGAGAGCGACGGTGGTCCGCCTGCTACACACGGGATTGAATGCCACTTTTGCTTTTTCTATTCTTGGATTTTTGCTTCACGCTGCAGCTGTGTCCTCCCAAAAATTGGATGATACCAACCCAGTGGTGACCACCAACTTTGGCAAGATAAGAGGGATTAAGAAGGAACTTAATAATGAAATTTTGGGGCCTGTTATTCAGTTCCTCGGGGTTCCATACGCTGCCCCTCCAACAGGGGAGCGCCGCTTTCAACCTCCTGAGCCTCCGTCTCCATGGGCAGATGTCAAAAACACCACCCAGTTTGCTCCAGTGTGTCCCCAGAACATTATAGAAGGCAGGTTGCCTGAAGTCATGCTTCCCGTGTGGTTTACTAATAACTTGGATGTAGTTTCAACCTATGTACAAGATCAGAACGAAGACTGCCTCTATTTAAATATCTATGTCCCAACTGAGGATGGTGAGTTAATAGCAGGCGAAACAGGGAGATCTTTTTATTTTCCTGTTCTACTCTCTAACAATATTAATTCACGTGTACTGGTAGCGTGCATGGCTTTCTCTGTTTGCATGCCAGCTTATTACATGTGTGCATGCTGCTTTTCTCTGTGTGTATTTGTCCTTGCTTTTTTGATTTTTATTTTTTAAAATTTCTTTCCTTCTGTCTACACTCATTTTTTTTTTCTCCCACAGCACGTGTAATTTTTAGGTCAAAGTTGGTGCCTAATTCTCATTGTCACCCACTGACTTCTGGGAAGATGCATCAACATCTTTTCCATTGCATGTGCAGGCACAAGTTGAGAATCCTCCGCACCTAATGAAGCAGGTCATATTTAAGTTAGATAGTGGTGTTGCATGCTCCTACTGTCTGTGACGGAGCTCCATGTTATTTTCTAGTCTTCTATTCATTTTTCAGTCAAAAGAATATCCAAGGAATGTGCCAGAAAACCCGGCAAGAAAATTTGTAGAAAAGGAGGTATGTATAAAGTGGACAAAAAACCAAACCAAACAAACAAACCGGGGGAGAGATTGAAATCTTGGAAAAGGAGAAGGAATAATACAGGTGAAAGAGGTTGATTGCTAGTGCTGTGAATTGTTAGGGACTGTCTTGTCCTGGTGGAGAGGTGTTTAAAGAGAGGTCTGTGTATAACAGATGAGAAGATAACTTTGGTAAAGCCGGGACTCAGTTGCACCTGAGCATCTCTGCCTGGCACTCTCTCCAGTGACAGTGCTGGCAGCTTCTCTCTTGGCCTTGAGCTCTGGGCAGTGTCTGTCGGGGGCACCAGGGGATGGGATGTTGTGTGTGGATGCAGAGGAGAGAGCTCTGTGCCCTGGGTTGGGCACTGCTGCCACTGGAGGGGCTGGCACAGCCCACAGCTCTCCCTTCCAGAACCATGGCATAATGGCTGGGAAGCAATTCAGCAATGCAGGGCTGAGACCTGCGCTGGCTTTCTCCAGGAAATTCCCTGTTTTCTTGGAACAGGGTTAACTTTTCTGAAGCGTAGATGTGAAACAGTTTTTTTTTTCGTTTACGCACTTCTAAAAGTGAGCTTTGATTTCCTTTATTCTGTGATTACAGCTCTCTTTGTCAAAGCCCAAAAACTCTTAATAGGGGTGTAAGAAACTGTTAAAATATTGTGACATGGTACATTGGGAGCTAGACTGCTTTTGGAAGCTTTGGAAACTTGGCTTCTCCCCTTTCTGTGTTAAATACTATGGAAGAGTTTGCAGATTTCTTTGTGAATATTTGCAAATTCCTCAAGCAGTTGACACGCAACAGAGAAGGTCTATTTTGGTGCTGATTCAAAGGAGGCATTTGGTGCTAGTTTTGAAGTACTAATTTTGTACTATGCACGTTTGTTTTGCATCAAATGATTTTCCTTTATTGTTTTCTTTAAAGTAATGTGTTACCTTAGAGCTGGACTACATGTGAATTAGAATGCTTTTTGGGATAAGCAAAGAGTACTGTGGACATGCACAGTAGCCTATTAGCTGTAATCCATCTCTTTTTTATCCTGTTATTAAAAAAAAATACATTTTAGAAAGCATATAGCAGAAATGTCTAGAGCTGGGCAAAATATAACTCTTTAAACGCTGCATTAGGTTTTTAAGGCAGTATCTGGGCTCTAAATGAGGGTGGCCTTGTCCCAAGGCTTTAGCTCTTACAGCTCCTAACTGCTGGTTGCAGCTAGCTGTTAATTATTAATTGTTAATTGTAGTTGCTCGATGTATGCTTTTTTGAGATGTCTAAACCCACTTTCAATGACTTAAAGCAATTTGTGTGTAAAGTGTCAGGCTTTGAGGCATCTTCTGTTTTCCGTTAGGGAATTTTTGCTCAGTACTGTAAAAGTACAATTGGTTAAGATGGGTTCCCAAAGCTGGAAATGAAGATAATCAGGGTACTGTGAGCAACGTCACTTCTTCACATATCATTCAAGTTAGAATAACTGCTGTCATTTATATGCATTCAATTAATGTGCAGTGCTGCAGCAGTTATTACGCAGTTCATCAAGCGTGTGTAATTAGCTGAGCAACTTTCACTTCCTATCACCCAGACGCTGATTCACGAAGTCATAAATAAAGATGCAGATCCCCATCATTGTTCTCAGAGAGCATCTCTCATATGAGAATTAAAAAAAAAAAAAAAAAATCAGAAAAATAGCAAAAGTCAAGGGAGGGAGAGCCCAGTAGCTGAGAAAGTCATGCTTTATTGTCCTGTGGGCCTGAAGGAGAATAAAGAGAGTTACTTGAAATTCAGTAGGTACCTTTCCACTTAGATTCATTGCAGACACAGCACCATAAAAAGCCTACCTTTTGCTGTTGACAAGTGCAGAGAGCTCCCGAATACCTTCAGCTGGGCAGCTGAGATATCTGTAGTAATGTGTGTTCTCTGAATAACTCTCACTCTACTCACCCCTGCACAACCTGAGATTTATCCTGGGCTGGGATTGCCCCCACGGCCAGGGGCAAAAGGAGTTGCAGGACTAAGTTGCAGTAGAGTCACAGCAACTGAGCAGCAACCACAGCTGGGAAATAGCATCAGTTTTGTGTTAGAAAGAAGAAAGGCCCAACACTCTCTCTTTTGCTGGATTTTTAGGTTACAGTCATAGCATCACAGTGATGAAAATTATTGGAAGGAGAAAATCTGGAAATCAGAGGCAGACTTTTACACCATCTTTTTAATTCATAAAGGGTATGTAAGATGAAAGTGACTGAAGCAGCAACCATATGCTATCCTTACATGTGGTTTAATTCCTTCTTACTACATGAAATAGATTGAATTAAATAAATAAATTAGTATTTATACTTAATTGTCAGCTGAGGGACATTACAAAATTCAAATTTTTTAAGAACAGGGAGCAATCTGATTAAAATAGATGTAGAAATGAAAGGAGTTCTATCCATGAGTCATGCTAGAGATGGTAATGAGCATTATATCCATGACCTCCTGTTGGGATTTGGATGTGCCCACAGCAGAGGCTGCAGAATGATAGGCTGAAGCCGAGTGAAAAGAAATGAAACAATTCAGCATGTTTTTTGCAAAACAAAAAGGAGGCATGTATTCCAGTTACATGACCTTCAATTTACTTATTCAAAAATAAAGAACATCTGGTTTTGTGTCTTCAGGTACATCAGAGTCAGACTGTTAAGTCTGTTTTGGGTATGCAGAAACTCATGTTTGCAAGTGCTAGTTTTGGAAAATTGGTGCAAAGGCATCTGAGTAATTCTGTGTGACTTTTTGAATCTGGTTTTTATAACTCTAAATTTTAATAGACCCTGGTTATATTATAGGTTATTCCATTTTAGTGATTGATACTAATTATATTGTCTATTCTCTGGCATTTCCTGAATTTCCTGACAAACGTTGCAGCATTTCTGGGGATTACCTGAATAGTATTCTACTGTTTGGCATTTCAGACCTCTAAATTTACCTTATAGTCAAAACACAAATATTGTACTTTTGATCCAGAATGTTTCCTTACCTCTTAGGAGGTCAAGTGCTTCCTGCTTTAACTGCATATCTGTGGTGTTTTAATACACAATAATAATTTCTTTCCACTGCAACAGTTTGCACCAGGAATTTCTTAATTTGATGACAACTACATAAAGAAAATTTGGAAAGGATCACTTATATGACCACTAAAAGAACCCCCAGGTGCTGTGTGCTCTGCACTTGGGATGACAGTGTGCTCCTTCTTAGGAACCTGTACTAAAGCTTTCATGGTACCTGAAGATGCCTCAGTGTGAAAATGTGGAGGAGTACGTGGTATATACTGAATGTCATGGAGCCAGGCAGATGCAGTTTTGGATAAATTAGTATTTGTAGGAGATTTAGGTGTAGAATAAGGAAAGAAATCACTTGATCCTTACTTTTATGTTTAGGAATTATCCGTGGCTCAGAGACCGCCCAATATCTGTGACTTCCCCGCATGTGGATTCTGTTTCTTATTCTAGTCAGGGCAGTGAATAAATTTTAAATGCGAAGACTCATGATCTGAACTACCTCATTTGAGAGTGTAGGATTAGACAGCTCTATTAATATTTATGCCTCCTAATGGGCTACTTGATTTTCAGAGCAAAGCTCCCCACACCATACTTTCTGGGTTATGGCTGTGGTTACTATGGACGCACAGGAGCAAATGTACATACACACAAATATATTCATGGAACTGAAACACAAATCACACTGCTGTAATCTCATCCTGCTTTGATCTCCCTTTGTTTTCAATAGAGAATATGTTACATCAGTTCTGTTTTGTAAGAGGCTCTGATAACCTCAGGGCTTTAAGCTTAGCAATGTGAAATATTCTTTAGAAGACTAAGCAGAAATTTCACCTGTTACCTTGTGTTTCTGTAGAGTGTTTGTTCCAGTACTCCATTTAACTACCCTAGAACTGTTTACTTATCATCAGATCTTTGAAAATAGCAATTAATAGAACTTGTGCAGTTCCTGTGGACTCCCTTAAATGAAGATCTTTCTGTAAACCCAGTTCATCTCTGAAATCAACCAGAAAAGGACAAGCTGAGACCTTTAAAATGTGTATTTCCACTGGCAAAGGTTGTCAATTGATTATCAGTACTCCTTTTTTCTAAAGATGTCATTTACAAAATAATATCAAAGTGATGGAAGAGTAGATGGTAAATTGTCAAAAATTGCTGAAATAGTCCTTTTTCTATGGCCATGTGAGTGAAAAATATGAAATCCAAGGTGTGAGCCTCCATCACTGCAGACAGAGCTCTGTCAAAATAAGTTATGTTGTCACTAGACTAAAAACATTCCTTTGCAGACCATTGCCAGGGCTCTGGGTCTCTTGAGAATGACTTCCAAACTGACAAAATATTCTTTTGTGTGTGTTTTGGGGGACATCAACCCTTTAAAAGGGTTTATATCTTCATTAGGCCACTCTGAAAATTCCTAACAAATTATTTGCCTGTAGTATATTTGTGTCAGCAGTTGCCTGAACATATTTGAACTTTCATTCCCTTCCATGCTGAGTCCTGGCTGGAGAGCTCTCATCCTTACTCCCTGTGGTATCAGCAGGCCCAAGTGTAGTCCATAATCCCTAACTCCAGTGCTACTCACCAAGACACCACAATTGTTCTATTTTTCTGTTCCTTTTTGAAGCCCTGTTTTTCATTCCTCCGCCACCACTGCAGCATTTCCTATTATACTGGTAATACATGGAAGAAGATAATGAAGCAAACATTGTCTTGTACAGACCTTTTCATCCTTTCACAATCTAAAGCTGTTAGTGTCAGTTAGCAGCACTTTTCAAAGATGTGCAGTAGGTTTATGTCATATTTGAAATAAAATGCTTAAAACTCTGATGTACTTTCTCCAGCCCTCTTTCTGGGCGAGCCAGTGCTTGACAATAGAAGACTCTGCAGACTGTATTTTAAGACTCCAGTCATCTTAAATGCCATCAGCACTGGTCACAGTCCCCTGTTAATGCCTGGTTGTTGGGGCTCTGGGCTGTTGCTGACCACACAGCCATTGTGCTGTCACTGCTTTGTTCATATACCTTGACAGTGCTTATAGCTCTAACAGGTCTTAAATTCTGATCTAATTCCATTCCTTGTCCATTATTTTACTGCTTGCTTTTCATTTTCTACATCCTCCCCCGCACAGGCTCTAAAATAGTCCTGCTACCCTGATAATGCTAAGTCGGATAAAACTGGTTTGTGCTTCTTCCCCCGGCCTTTGTTGGCTTGGACTGGTTTTACTCAGTAAACATCTGTGAGATGGTTTTCCTTCCAATCTGTTAGTTTCTAATTTATCATTAAAGCCAGAATGGATAAATCTTATAAAAAATAACTGGATAAGTGTATTTACATTTTCAGGAGGAACTTTTGAGTAACTAATATGGCTTTTGGATAACTATTATTTTATGCTTGTTTTTTCCCCCCTGTATTGTAGTATTATTCCTTTGCCCTTCTCTGTGATAATACTCTTCATCTTTTTGTTTCCTTATAATGCACATGGATGCAAACATTATTTGTATTCTTTGGAATTTTTCTTAAGCTTTAAACATGGTGCTTACATGCGTCAAACTATTCTTAAGGATCATCTCACAATGTTAATAATCTGCTTATAACTTGAATGTTGCTCCAGTATAATTCACTTTTTCTTTTCTTTCCAAATTATTTTCACTCCTAATTCTTTATCCTTCTCCATTCTTACTTACTTTATGATGTCAAATTTACATGTCTTCTCCACTTTGATATGTATGGTATTAATAATTATACTCGGAATTCAGAAATCAACTGCTTTAATGAGCTTACCATAAATGAGATTTGTTTTTGGGATATCAAACCATTTCCTTCTGTTTTAATATTAATATCTCTTATTTTACTTTCTCATGCTTGTAATAATGGGATTATCCAAAGAAGGAGCAGCACTGAACAATGCAAGGCTAAGGGAAGTGGGACAAAGCTGAATTTCAGCCATGTTGGCACCTCTATTCCAGCACAGCGCAGGGACCAGAGTGGTCTGTGGCTGCAACTGGAGCTTCCTCAGGGCTGCTCTTGCAGAAATTGCAAGAGACACAGAAATGGCATAGTCCAGGTGCTGCAGCTGATTTCCCCTTCCAGAGTTGTGCCAAAGTGTTTCGGAACCTCTCAGCAGCAGCAATATATCTTGTTGCTGATTCCTCTGCTGTGGGAATTCTGCTAATGTCCCTTAGTGCCATCAGAGCAAGAATCAATCTGGCAGAGTTTTCTGCATGCTTTTTATGAGGCTGGATTCTGCCTTTCCTATTCATACTAATAGTAAACACACACAGCAAGTTCAGTCATAGGAATGTGTTTGAGGAGAAAGGAAATTCCCTGGTTGAAGAACTGGATTGTTTTTTTTTTTTTCAGCTGATGAGGCTCTGTAAGTAGTTCCTTTATTGAAATATCATTTCCCTGGTGAGAATGCATATTCTGCTGGGTTTCTGTGTTAATGAGGGTATAGCCAGTGGGTTTGACCAAAAGGACACGTTTTGGAGGAAACCAGAGCCAGCAGGACAGTTTGTATGTTGTTTAGGCACAATTCACATCTTCCTGCCATTGGCAGTCACTTACAATTCAAGTGAGATGCTGACCTCTTCTAGAATCATTAAGTTTGGGTTGTATTAATGCCAATATATCAGGCCCTGCAGAGGTAAAGTATGGAGGTCTCTTGGTATGATTTAATATTGAAGTAGTTTTTAAATTCTGATTTTATAATCTGTTGAAAATAAAATATATAGAGAGAGAGAGAGAGAGAGAGAGAGAGAGATAATCTAGTAAGGCAGAAATGGCAGGAGAGAGGCAGCTATTTATTATTTGTATTTGTTTTCTGAAAAGCTTCCATTTGCTAAATTTCCCCTTTTTGTAAAGGCCTTCTTTAATTATTAGCTGAAAATCAGGTATTTATGTAATTACCATAATTATATCTACACATCTAGTATACTTGCAATTATTTCATTAAAAATTGTAATTATTATACAATTATAGGGGATAATGATGCCCTTGTAACATATTGCAGAAGCCCTAATTAAATGGTAGCATAAATGAGTTGGAAGAGATTTTGAAGTTTTGAATATTGTTTTATCAGAAATATCAGAAGTGAATCATCCACATTATGAACTGGCAGTAAAACCTCTGCAAAGTTATTTTGAGAAAATATTTCACAAAGCTCATGGAAAAAGATTTGTCTCTATTGCCTTTCTGTCTTTACTTTCTGTTCTCCATATTTTTACACTGAAAACTGTCTTCAGATTTTTAATGGAAAGGTGCACTGTGTAGGAAGAAGATAGCACATCTTGCTGAATGTTTCTAGAAGGCTCAGCCCAGAGCAAGCACAGTTTGTACTTAGACATGCTTTTTTTCTAAACAGAGGCAGAAACTTTTCCAACAGTTGGCTGAAGATGCTGAAAAACCTCCACTAAATACGAGGAGGTTTTTATTATTGAGATTCAGAGATCTCCTTATATATTGGATTGTCCAAATTTTGCACCTCCAGGTGTTGGGGAAAGAGGAATAAAAAATCCTCTTGTAGTACAGGTTCTTGTGATGCTCCAGGCACAGGAGATGGACTAAGCAGCATGGATACAGAAGTTCCCTGTGGAGCATCTCCCTTTCTTTCCTGCAGAGTGGGTGGGGAATAACTGGCAAGGATAACATATGCTAGAATCTACCAAAACCTCAGGATCACAGATTTCTCACCCTTTTTCATGTCAACCTTCTGTAGCATACAGATGATCTCTCTCCTCTTCCTTCAGCTAATTTTAGAAGCCATTAAAAATGGCAGTAAGACACATAGAGTTTTTCAGCTTGTTTCCTCATTCTGTGTTTCTCATCTGACGGAGGGTGTTGCTCACTGATGAGTGCACAGCCTGACCCTGTGGCACGAGGGGCAATGAGGAGCCACCCTCACCTTGCCACCCGCCTCGGCTCTGCCGGGGACAGACCCCTCTGGTGCTGGGGGAGGCTGGAGCTGAGCCCAAGCCAGCTGGGGGGCTGCCATCCCCACCTTCCCTCCCACCTACCAGCTGGGCTCCTCCTGCAGCCCTTGCTCCCAGCTTGGTCAGGGCAATGACTCATGCACAATCTCCTCACTTGCTTCAGATGCAGTCGGGCAGGTTACACAAACCTTCTGTTTGATCCACCTGATTCGCTCAGCTTGGTTCAGGAGGGGTTGCAAGGTCTGCTCTAAGGCAGGGTTTTAAACTCCCACAGAATGGTGGGAGAGAAGCTCTGGGAAGGGGGGATCCTGGACCAGCAATAATTTGCCATGCCCTGAGCTGAACACCATCCACCCATGGCCTGGAGAAGAGTTCAATTTATCCACTTTGTGTCAAGGCTCCTTGCTTAGGCTGCCATGATTTGCTCATGTTTTTGGGGTGTTTTCCTGAGGACTTGCTGCCCTTTAACCCAAAGTTTTGCACCAGTTTTCTTGCCAACCTCCCTATGGTGCTCTTGCAGGGATTGTTTTTATGTTGTGCCCACATTACTCTTCTCTCTTAATTTAATATTCTTTAGTATATTACTTTTAATGTAGTGAGCAGGCAAACAGAACAGAACCAGCTGCATGTAGCTGACCCAGTGAGAACTCATTTTCTGAGAATCCTAATTCCCAAAGCATTGGTCTTAATGAGATGGACCCAGTGGAAAGGGAATATGAAACATGCATTTGTCTACATATATATGTACATCTAACAGTCATAATCAGATCTGAGAGCTCAAAGGAAAGCTAGTACAATTTGTCTTGATTGCAAAATTGATATTGATTCATATGCTTTCGTATTTATTTTAAAGTCGCAAAAAGAAATGGACTTTTTTTAAAACAAGGACTTAATAACTGAAGGCCGTGCCTAAGATACCTGTGTGAGACAACAGAAGATTTTGCACATTTACCAATCCCAAGACTGTTTTTATTAATAAGATTTTCTGTGCTCTGTACAGTACTTTGGATCCATGAAATATTGCAGTATATGGCTGTTGGAGAGGCAGGTTTATTTAAAGAAATTTCACAAGAAATCTCGCTGTAAACCTAGATTTTAAAATCTTAATCCTTCCCTGTTTCTCTCTGATGCTAAATGCAGATGAAGTAGCTCTCCATATGAATCAATTAATAGCTGTGCTATGTGGAACAGGAGAGCGAATTAAGTGTGTTTTCTACACTTTTCAGTCATTAACTGAGCCATTGGTTAATGAAAAATAGATTACTTTTGCTTGAAACAATAACTTCTGAAACAATAAATAATTGCTATACTTAAGAGCAGAAGCACCTGCCATGTCTTTTAGATAGAGTCTCCATAGATGAGGTCTCACACAAAGGAAGAAAGAAAAGATGCATCTATTGTTTTTTCTTTAAAGCATCATGAAACCCTTGATTAACTGCAATCCTTGCCATGATGCATTTGCAGTTCAAGTACTGAAGGCACTACCTGGCCAGAATCACATTATGATCCAGGATCATGCAGAATGTGTGCTTGAGTTTTGCAGAGGCTGATGATTGCTGAGGAGGTCCTGGTGGAAGTCCCCACTCCACCCTGAATTTGGGGCAGTTGGTGCAAACCCCTCACACCCCATTCCGTGTCCATTTCGTTCTGTGCTGCTCGCATGTGACAGGGAGCATTGCCCCTTGGACTGTGAGCTGGTGACAGGCTGGTTTTGTTTCTCCTCCTGACACCTCTGAAAGATAGCTGCTGAGATGTGCTTGGGCAGGATGGGATGTTCGCCTGCAGAGGTGAGCTGGGAGACAGATGATGAGCTGGGAGCAGCAAGGAAAGGGATCTGACAGCAAAGGAGGCTCCTGATGCACATGTTGAAGCAGGTGTACACTGCCAGGCACTGTGCAAACCAAGCAGAGAAACGGGATTAAAAGGCTCTTTCCCTTTAGGCAAAATAAGGTGAAGAAGAAGGCAGTGCACAATTCCACCCTGCAGTTTATAGTGGCAGAAACTATTTTTCTCTCCAGAGTTTGCTAACATATATTAGCTGCTGTTTTTCTGCCCAGAGCTTTGACATATTCAACTACAAGCTAGTTTGGCTGAGTATCAGCACAACAAACAAGCAGCAGTCAAACAAGAGAGGAAGAAACAAATAACTTCTCAGAAATGCTCCATATACATTCCATGCTTGATATTTGCACGGTGTAAGTGGCCTGGCTGTCAGCCCTCTCTGCCCAGCCACCTGTGTTAGAGGACATAGCACAAAATAAGTTTCACCTAAGCTAGAGCAAAAGCCAGCACTTAATATTGCTCCATTGAAAATAGATAAACTCAGCAGTAAGTCAAATTTTGGCCCGTTGTTTGAATTATGAATATTCTTCTAACTGCTGTCACTTCCTTGAAGAAATAGAAAGTGGTTTCCTTGAATTTTAAGTGACTTTGGATTGAAATTCTTTGTGAGTGATTATCTGGCTCAGTGAATACTGTTGTTATCATTAGCAATTTTGGGTGTTAACCTTTTCACTGCTAAAATCTCTGAGTGCTGCCTGACATTGTCCCTGCTCTTGGGAAATAAAAAGGTTAAGAAGCTGTTGAAATGCATTCAGGAAATGTCATAATTTTCAGGCTGATGAAGGGCTAGCCTGGAAGAGAACAAAGAGCTGATAATAATAATTACATTTACTTTGTGCTTGCATAAAAGACAGTTTGAAGGAGCATGGGCCATAGACAGTAGCTCATTTTTGGTTCTGCCCCCATTAGTTATGTCACATTCCTGCTTTCCTTCTCTAACCCCAGAAATGGACTCCTTTGGTTGCAGAGGGATGATTTGGCACAAAGGCAAGTGTACCTTTCCAGTGTATCTGGACATCAGTAGCCTTTTCCCTTTCTCTCCCTCCTCCCCTGGCTACACAGCATCTGGCCCTCTCCCTCTGCTGAACTTGTGTGACTCTATTTCAAGTATAGATTTAGTTATTAAATCTGGAGATAAAGTATGGATCTGTTCCAGTAATCAGATACTACAGTGATTAGAGCCATAGAAGTACTCAGAGAGATCAATTAGATTAAATTATCAAATCATTATAAGCAAACTCTTAAAGACAAAGCAATAGAAAGTAATTTTGTGTCACTATTTCTTTGGAGAATATTTATATTCCCTTATTGTTTGTTTGCATCTGTTTTCTTTGTGTGTGTTAAAATCACAGTGGCATCAAACCTCTTGCTCAGAGCTGGGCTGGAGGACAGAACGAACCAATTCTGTAATAAAGCTCTCTCTATGATACTGGTCATAGGCTAAAACACATTATTGCTTGTACTCTGGGTGAAAAAATACATGCACATGGTAATGTTCCTTTATAAAGCAATTGGGCAGTTTCTTGGGGGAGCTCATTTCAGATCCCTGGGGTTAGGCAGAAAGCATTCTGTTCTCTCACCAGCCTTTTATCTCTCTCATCCCATTCTGTATTTATTATTTTGACTGTGTAATCTTATTTTGAATACTTTTATTGCATAAACCCAGTGTTATGAACCAATGCCGGCTAATTCAGATAAAGGTTTGTGATTCATTCTTTAGTAGCTAGTTTTCTGGGCTCCTCTGAATATGGTTTTCTAGTGTATAATAGCCATTTGTGTCACTTCTGAGCCTTGAAGTTGTGTTTTCTGCAGTCTGCAGTGTCATCTTCTTAGCATGTATATATATAAGCTTTTCTTTATTAATCTATATTTTAGTAACTACTCCAGCTAATGCTGATATACTGCTTTCATGAGAGAATTGGCAGAATAGTATACATCAAAGGCAACAATTAGTGTATTTTCATTTGACTTGTTCAGCCTATTAGGTTGTTAAATTTTGCATAGAAAATCATTAGCATGTTTAATTTGGGAAGGAAGCTCTTGGAAGGGGAGTTGTGGATGTAAATCAATGGGTGAGGAGGCTTTCGTTAAACAGCAGCTACAACTCTGAAATGTCATGAAATATTTCCCATGTTATTAACTGTAAATGCAAAGAGATGAAAAAAACTGCAGGATTATCACTGGCTTAGGAGTTAACAAAGAAGCTTCTGATGGTTCTGTCTAATATTAAAATCTGGAACAGATTGTATCACATCCTTTTCTCACTGAATACTGCCATAAAAGTACAGGTCTGGAATTTCAAAATACCTGCTCTTTTCTCAGTGAAGGTGAAGGACATCTGAATCAGGCTTGACGTGATGTAGCTCCTCTGTTTTGTTTTTTTTTTCCTTCCCTAAAACCAGCTGAAGAACTGTTGCATTGGAAATCATGTTGCAGCTGTTAATGAATGTTTTTTACAGCTCCAGAATTAGCTGAACTTGAAGAAGTGACAGAAAAAACTATGAAGTGCCTTTCCCCCCATCTCTTCTGGGAATTTGGCAATTCAGAAACTGTTGTCTGGTGTTAAATAAATTCAAAAAGGTTTGGATCTTGACCAATTAAAGTCAAAGAAGAAAGGTCAGAAATCAATGCCAAAATAGAATTGAATATTCTCTCAGACAGCAGCTAATCAGTGCTTTTGTGTGGCCTGCTGTGCCAATATCTATTCAGAGGCTGGTCATTATGCCTCTGTTCTAGGAGAGTAATAATTTTGGAATCTTCACTGCCCTAAAATCAAGCAATTTACTGCCCTTTTTTTCCCCCTATGTTTTTGTGATGTTTTGCCTGATAAACATTCAGTACTAGACAAAGTGGCTTCTGTTTTTGTCCCTGCACCATTCAGGTTCAAATTTCTTTAAGTGCAGTTACTATTATTCTTTGGTGCCAAAGTACTTGATTGCCTTCATAAGCCAGGAAATTTAGCACCAAAACTGACATAAGCATCAGGATTATGTTTTGATTATTTGGAAGACCAAAAAATCCATTGTGCTCCAGTGGAAAGCACCTGGACCCATGTGCACTCAGTGGGTAAAGTCATGGCTACACAAAAGTCAGCCTTGAAATTCAAATGAAGTATTACAAGATCAGGCCCAAATTCCTGTTTTAAAAACATGGACGGACACATAAGCTTGGAGACAAATGCAGGGAATTTGAATGTTTGGTAGATTTTGAAAAATTTGCCTGAGATATATGAATATCTTTTTACTTTGTTGCTTTTTTCTCCATTCTAATTTTCTTGATATGATTTCACATCTGTCTCATATCACAGCTTCTCCTATAACAACAAATCTCTTTTATCTTTTTTCTGTATTGTTTTTTTTTTTTTCCTGTTTCTTGCTCTCATAGTCTTCATGTGTCTTATTTGTATTTATTCCATGGTTTCACCTACTTTTTTTTTAATTTTAGGAGTGTTTGCTGCTTCTTTAGGACTGCAAAATCATGAGCTAATATTTGCCATTATACTCTTTATTTTTTTCCCCCTTTCCACTGAAGATGGAAAAATTAGTGTAAATAATGGACTTCTGCAAAGTCAAACACACAGAGGGAGGAAGAGAATATCATTGTAGAGCTGCAATGAAAACATGCCATTCTTTATATTGCAGTTGATTTTTTGGGGTTGGGCTGTTTTTGATGCTCCTGGGTCACTTTTATGATTCATGTAGTTGAAGCAATGCTTCTTTTCTTTAATTCCTGCACGAGTTAATCTCACTTTTTCCTAAGTGCAAGTGTTTGTCAGCCAGTTACCCCCCATAGGGGTGTGAGTCAAGTCTAATCTTATCCCATGAAATATTTGCTACCTCCCACTTGTCTTGCTGCCTTACAGCCTCCAAATAGGGAAAAAAGAAAGGGCTGCTGCAGCTTTCATTAATTATTTAAGCCCTGTTATCAAACATTCCTAGAGTGCCATAAATTTACAGGCTTTAGTACAAACTTGGAGAAAACAAGTTCCCCGCTCTGGAGAATTTACAGTGAAGAAAAGACAAGAGAGGTGAAGATGTAAAGGCAGTGGATGTGGTGAAGTAGTGCAGAACAGGGGAGTTTTGATAAGAAGGGATTGCCACAATCCACGGTGTGAGGGAGAGGGAGAGCAGGAGCGCCGGGTGCGTGCGCTGAGTGCCCGAAGAGGAGAAGGCAGCAGCAGAAAAAGCCAGTAACAAATAACACACAGGGATTACAAGGAAAGCAAAAGGATTGACCTGATTTGTGTGTTTACCACTCAGCATCTTAGCAGTGCTCTTTCAGCTCCTGGCTGTAATCGTTGGGCTCAACGGGAGGCAGAGGAGGCTTGGGATGGAGACTGATGTGGTCGAGCGGGTCTCTGTCCCCACTGTGGGGAGCTCATGTGTGAGCTGAGTAATGACTCCAAAAAGACACATGAACAGTGGGAAATGGCCCCTTCAGGGGGATTAGTGACACACCAGCCCCCAGCACAGCGCTGCCTTTGGGCCACTGCAGTTGTGCCCCTCAAAGAGGCAAAGAGCAGCATCAGCTGCCCACCAAAGCTGGGTTTTAAACTCAGCCTGTATCCTCACGTAGAACCAGCGCAATTTTCTATGTTTTTCTAACATGGTTTTATTTTTAGATGCATGAACACAAAGAGTACAAGTGCATCTAAAAAACACAGGGTAACCAGAGGTGAACAGGCAACACTCAGCTCACAGAAACCCACAGATGCTGATGATATTTCCCAGGGACTTGGTTATGTTCCTAAGTCTTGTGTGGCAGTGTTCATTGTGTGGCAGTCTGCCGTTGCCCCACATGGTGCAACTGCTGCTATGGAGATCCCTTGAAATAATGAAATATTAAAAGGTGTAATCTATGATGGAACTATCAGGCACCACATGAAAAAAAAAGTGTTCAACTGCACTAGGAAAAAAACCAATGTATTGGGTGCCATACAGTCACATCTTGTTCTGCTCAGTGCAAAGGGCTGACCAAATGGTTGGGAACTGCTCCTTTTCTGATAAAATGCTGTTTATTGCACTGAAATGCTGCAGAGTATATTCAGATACTCAATCCATGTGTGTTTAGGGCCCTCACTTAGGCATGTTCCTATGGAGAACAGTTGTGGAACCTGGGGTTTATCCAGGGATAGCTGAAGGCAGGCGTTGATTTACAGCCTTGCCTGGTGGAAGCATTGCTGTTCACTGTTATAGGAGCAGGATTTGTCCCACAGTTTGCTGAAAATGGAAGGATCACTCCTGGGGTCCACAAAAGTGGTTTAAAGTGGTTGTAAAATGTCTAAGTTTGGCTATAACGTTACTATAAAATAGGCAATATATTCAGATACTCAATCCAATCCATATGTGTTTAGGGCCCTCACTTAGGCATGTTCCTATGGAGAACAGTTGTGGAACCTGGGGTTTATCCAGGGATAGCTGAAGGCAGGTGTTGATTTACAGCCTTGCCTGGTGGAAGCATTGCTGTTCACTGTTATAGGAGCAGGATTTGTCCCACAGTTTGCTGAAAATGGAAGGATCACTCCTGGGGTCCACAAAAGTGGTTTAAAGTGGTTGTAAAATGTCTAAGTTTGGCTATAACGTTACTATAAAATAGGCATAATTGTAGTCACTGCATGAATTCTGAGCAAAACAAAGACGTGTATGGTCATGTATTTTCATCCTTAGCTAAAAAGAGTTTTCTGTTGGCCTCTACTTATAGCTGCATTTATTTGCTTATTTACTGTAACTTTTTTTGTCACAAGCCTCCATTTAGGAGGGAATACTTTTAGGTAGAAGAAAAAGATATATACATCTAAGCCTGTGAACAAAAATATCAGCCAAAAGCTCTACATGGGAATGAATACATAATCACCAACTTGTACTTGTCTGTTATAACAAAATAGCATTAAAGAGTGTAATGTAAGTTGCAGTTACTTCCCTGCCAGGGCAGCAATCCTCTTGAGGCTGTCATCTATTGCAACTTGAGCAATTGCTAATTGCTTTTATGAAAGCACCAGCTTCAATTATATTTTTAGTGTGTCACCTGTACAGCTTTATATTTGCATCTATTTAGAAAGGTGTTCATGCAAAGCTGAAAAAATTAGGAAGTGATCCTGCAAACCTGAGGTTCAGGTTGGAACTGTGACATTAAATATGCTGAAGGCACAGAACAAACCTGGCGTGCTGACCACACCACCTGCATGGAAAAGTGGGGAAAATGCAGTGTTTTGCTGACTGCTCACACCTCCTCAGGTGTGCACCTGGCTCCACTGAAATGCTGCCCCACCCTCATGTCCCTGACAAGTGGCTGATGAAAGTGGAAAGGGTCTTAACACACCTGGGGGTCGCAGAATCATGGAATGATTTGGGTGGGAAGCGACCTTTGAGATCACCAAGTTTCCCTCGCCATGGGCAGGGACAACTTCCACAGTCCCAGGTTGCTCCAAGTCTTGTCCAGCCTGACCTTGGACATTTCCAGGGATCCAGAGGCATCCACAGCTTCTCTGAGTAACCTGTGCCAGGGCCTAACTGTAAAAAAACTTCTTCCTTAAATCTGACTTAAATCTTCACCTTGAGCTTTGCAACACTTCAGATTTGGACCCAGACTGTCTGGCTTGAGCCAATGCCTCCTTCAAAGAAGAGATAATTAAAATGGCTTTTATGTCTTTCTCAGAGTCATCATGTCATTTGTTCTGGCAGCAGATGCAACTAAATTGCTGCATTTACTTTAATTTTTCTAAGTAATCTTAACAGCCCCGGAATTTTTTAAAGGGAACGGTTTAGAGTGTGTGGCACACATCGACAACTGCACTAATGCCAGTGTTTCTAGGAGCATGCCTTTAAAATATCCATACTCATTTTATGGTCTGTAGTAGGCAGCCTTGATCTGCTTTATCATTTTGCTCTCTTTTAGTGAATCAGAGTAATTCCTCACAGTAATAAAACAGAGACCTGAATTAGCAAAAATCTGATCCGTAAGTGACCTTATCTTGCTGCCAGTCTGATGTAATCCAGACCCTGATGTGATCCAGCCCTCCTGTCATGTTAGTAGTGAAAAAGTGTTCTCTCTCGTGGAGTAAGGAACTAAGATTTCTTAATATATATATAAAAAACCAAAACAAAAATCAAAAAGCCACACACACACACACACACACACACAAAACCAACCAACAAACCAACCAAATCAAAACCCAACAAAACAACAAAAAAAAAAAAAGAAAAAAAACAAACCAAAAACAAACAAACAAACAAAAAACCCAAAACAACAACAACAACAACAAAAAAAAAAAAAAACCAAAAACAAACCAAAAAACCAAAACTTTCAGACAATTATCATATTGGAAATATGTTCTATTGGTTTCCACAATCAAAATTACTTAATTTTTTAAATTTAATGTTATTACTGATATACTACTGATATATTGTTATACTATACTGATATACTAATATACTCTGTATCCTTGGATATATCTGTGTCTTTGTAAGTGGGAAAATTCTGCTCCAAGTGCAGCAGAGAAGCTGAAAATACTGGTACCAGTTCAGGAGGCAGATGTAAGTTTTATGTCTCTCTATTTATTTATTTATTTTTTTTTTTTGCTAAGCAGGGAGAAAGAAATTGTGTTATATATTTTTAACTATTGAGATTAAATAATTATAAGACAGCCTTGTAGTAACCTTCTGATTACTTTGTGCCTGAGAGTTAGCCTTGTAGTAGCTGAAATCATTGGTGAAATGATGATACAGAAAATACATGTTGTTAATTAAAGAACCATTTTTAAATGAAATTAAGATGAATTTTTAGGCTTTGTAAATCAAAACAAACTAAAAATAAGAAGCAAGACTACATTTTCATGGATTTTCAATCCTATTAATATTTATTAAGCTTCAATTCTTTGGGTTTCTGTGTCTCAGTCTGTCATGAAATAACACAGGCTTGTCTGAGACAAAAATTAGCTTGGACCCAACTGAAATCAAAGTGAACCTATTTATTTTCCTTCCTCAGACTGACAGTACTGCATGAAGCAGAAAAGCCAGAAAAACATAATAATTAGACTTGAAAAGTCCTTGCTACTTTATACATCATGGATAGTTTTGGGAATAAAGATGTGCAAAGTTCTTAAAAACAGAAAGTAAGATGAAAAGCCCTATTTAATCTTGTATTGCTATTAAAATTTAAAGGCAATGTAACATTGAGGATCACTATCCAGCCTTCCAAAGAGCTGTTGCCATGTTGTGTCAGTCTTCTTGTCCACATCCTCTGTACTGTTCTGAACAGTAACTTATGGAACTCCAGATTTTCCAGGGAAAACAAAAAAAAATCCTCACCTTTGTGTAGCAATTGCATGAAAGGCATAAGTGGTGGTGGTTTACCAGCAGTGGGGCAAACAAGTATTTTATATCCACGCAAAGGCACTCTCTATTGACTGATTTGATTTATAGATCACTATACATGTGTCTTTTAGTGGTTTTATTACAATAATTTGAGATGTGCTGGGCGAAGTACCTAATAGAAATATTCAATAGTAATTATATATATTATTTGAGAAAAAGAGAAAAAAGGGACCATTGTTTTCTTTATCTGTGTAATCACTGTTAAAAGGTGTGGAAATCTAATCTTCTGCTTATTTTGCACAAAGGAGAATATTTGATTTAGGTAGTCACAAAGCCTTTAGGGGTCAGGAAAAAATACCTCCCTTATCTACACTGGAGTCCTACCTTTAAGTAAGAAAATAGGGTTTAGTAGTCTAAGACATTTTGTTGTTCTTAGTAGTCTTCCTTTCAGATATTAAATTTGACTCTCTGCCTCTCAGCTGATAAAATCCCTCTTTTTCTTACTGTAAACCCCATTTCTAATGTGAAAAACAACAAGAGGAGCTTGTGAACTTTGAAACAGTTTTGAATACAAAAGCAAACTTTTTCATATATAAAAGAGTGGGGAATGGGCATAGGCTCTTTGTTTCTTTTCTTTTCCCCTGCAGATCGTATTTGAAATTACTCTGCCTAGTCATATTTCTTCTTAGACTGAAAATTTTGGTCATAAATCAGAAATAACGTTGGGGCAGAAATAGTGCAAAAAACCAGTTGTCATTTAAAGCAGAAAATGCAAGAGTAGCCTGAGCACAGGCAGCAGCAAAGTGTGGTGCAAAGCTGAGGACTGGGGTGGGAAGCAGCTTCCTTCTTTGAACAATAACCATAAATGTTTGTGCTTCTGAAACAATTAAAAGTTTGTGGTACGCAACAGCCATGGAACATACTGTGTCAATACTTAGAGCTGTATTTTTTTTAAACCCTTGAAAAAAAAAAAAAAAAACCCAAACAAACCCAACACCTTAAATCCCAGGATGCTTTGTGGGGTGGTTTTCACTCCTGGCAGATCCAGGAACGCCTCATCCCAGGTCAGCACCTTGTGCCAGCTGGTTCCACGTGGTGTCCACAGCTCCTGTGATGGCACTCAGCTTCTCCCCACGATTACTACAGGTACTGACAGCAGGGATTCCTGTAGCAGCCTGGCTTTACCCATTTCCTTCTTTTTCTTATTTTTTCCTTAAGTCTGTTTTGAGCAATTAAAACCGACCAATGTGGCTGGATTTTGTGGGCACAGCTCGGTGGAGACCTTGGAGCTGTTTGCTGAGAGAAGGCAGATCTGCGCTATTTTGCCTTGCCAAGAAATTGGAGCTGTTTTTTGGAGGATCCAGGTTCCCCCATGCTCCAAAGCAAGATGTAGATGGGAGCATGTAATTATGTGACTGCAGATTGTTTCATAAGGCATTTGCATAAGGAGCCAAATTAGATCAGTTTAACTTAATTCTGGTGTTTCCTAACCTCCCGGTCTTTGACTCAGCAACCTTAATGTTATTTTAATGTAGATTCTGGAGATTAATACAGACAAAGAGTCCCTGTAGGTCCTAGAAATCTGATAAGCACATGGAAAATCTAACAGGAGATATTTCTGAGAGAGAAAAGGAAAATGCTTGTTCACATGGAAATGGTGGCTTTCAGAAAAACTGCTGTCAACCACTGCAAAAAGAGAGTGAAATCTTCATCTCTTTGAAATCAAGGGGATTTACTTGAGAGTTTATGTGATTAGCACAGAGAAGATATCTGCTGTAGTAGGACCAGAAGGATTTTTATAAAAGACCTTAAAAGTGATACAGTAAACTATTAAATTCTGTAGATTTCTTAGTAGTGTTGGTAGAATCCCATCATGCTTCTCACTACAGCAACTCAGTTTTTAAATATGCTCATTTGCATTATTTATATTCTAAAGGCACATTCTAGACTGTTTCCTTCAAAAAAATCCAGCATTCTTGTGTGTTAGTTGGTGCCTGAATGGTTCTTCATGTTCATTTAAATTCTGGGTGGTGTACTGGTGGGGGAACTCTATAATTTCCTTGCAGATTATATTAACATTGGATTAAGAAAGCCACAATAAGAATTATCTACTTGATCTTCCACAATTAAGCATTAGTCTGCTGTAAAACTTTAAAGTATCAGACAGTACAGCAGTCCAAGTTTTAATTAGCATTGTAGCTAATGCATGTGTTGGTACTCACATGACATAAACATGCCAAGGGCCATAATACCTGTATTATTTTAATGCTTGTGGGGTTTTATTGTGATGTTAATTACAAATCAGGATGACAAGAGTATGCAGATGTTATTCATATTAATCAAAGGAAACTACACTAAAAATTTTTTCCTCCCTTATGAGAATAGAAAAGTGGAAACTAGTTGCTGTTTTTTGAGATTGTAGGGAAAAAATATTCAGCTGCTTTGCCTCTTTCCAAAAGTTTTGACTTCAACTTTGTAAGGTATTTTTAGCAATCACAAAATCTTAGAAATACAAAAGCTGAAATTTCCATGTAGCTTTGGCTTCAGGAGGCTTGAAAAATTACATGAAATATGGTAAGGGCTGTGATTTACAAACAAATATGTCTGGAGCATTAGTGTGACAGTGATAATCTGTCACTGCAAGGGTACAGCCTGCACTTCTCCCCAGCCCATGATGGCCCTTGGGTGTCTTCCAGCTTTTGGAATGGCACAGAAGGGAAAGTGCATACACTTTTCTCCCGGAGATTTTTAAATGGATCATTGCATTTTCAGGAGTCTCTGGCCTGGAGCAGGGAGACCCCTGTTAAAGGGAGCTGTGACTGTGTGAGTCCACGTGTGGACAGGTTTATGGCAGTGAATACTTCTCTCTCAACTTAGCCAGAACCAATTGCTCATATTGCAGATTCTATTAGGCAGGAATCCCCTTATGGTTGTAAAATCTCCATTTCTTCCTCCTCTCACTCCCTTTCTTTCCTTCCTCTCAGCAAAAAGCACATCCTACCAGCAGAACTAGCAGTGTGACTTCAACTGCAGAACTACATGAGAGAGAAAGGAGGTTAAAAGCCTTTAAAACATATGGCAAGCTTGGGCTTAATAGGAAGTAGGTGGCAATCTCCACAGGGATGCAGCATGGTTTTTTGAAGCATTTGTTTCCTACATACCTTTTTATGATTTTTTCAGCACAGGCAGGCAGTAAGGGTGTGTAACTAGAGTATAGACTGCCGAGTAATAGGCACCTTCTGCAAATGTGACAGTGATGAATTTGATGAAAGAGGAAGTGGCAACCAAAACAAAGACAAAAAAAGTTCTGGAAGGACTATGCAGAAATTAAATGAAGGTGCCATTTAGGGTATTGCTGTAGAGCCTGCTGATACTGTTTACCTCCCTGCTGAGGTAGAAATCTTTCTCTGCTAAAAGCCTTCATAGAGCACTGAGGATATGCCCGTGCAGCAGTGTATTACAGGACACACATCTGAGAGGAAAACTGTTAAAGCCCTCTCATAGTTTTATTGAATTATTGCTGCCCTGAGAAAAAATACACTTTAAGAGAACCCCAGCTGTTAAACTCAGTGCTTTTGGAGTGACTGTGTTTACTTCAGCGTGGCATTTAAACTCAGTTTATCCCGAAATCAAACAGCAAAAGCTACAGCACTGGATGCAAGAAAAAGATTTACAGATGTGGGTCAGTTTTCCTGCACGAGCTGGCTTTGAGGGCACTTTCTTCAGTGCAGAGAGAGCAGCTGTGGCTGACCCTGCTAGTGCCTGGACTGAGGGAGAAGCAGGGGGGCTCCACAGTGGTTCCAGTTCCCACCCTGCATGGCCACAGTGGGTTTCAGGGAGGATGCTGAGCTCTCCAGGGCTGGCAGAGCACCAGGGGACACTGGGCTCAGGCCAAATGACAGGTTAGAGATGGCTGAGTAGCTTGTTTACATCTCTTGCCTCCCTCCTGCTTCCCCTCCCTTCCCGTTCCCTTTCTCTCTGAAATGCCTCTTATTGGTGCCGAGGCAGGATCAGGGAGCCTGGAGCATCCTGTGGCAGTTCACAGAGCACTATGGCAATTAGTTCTTCTTTCATTATACAGAAATTAAGGGCTCCCATTTCTCTACACTCTGTCCATATACAGTGTCTGTTTCTCTGGATTAAAAAAGGCAGAAAATGGAATGTGTTCCTGTAAAAAAGTAGGTAGAAATTTCCACCATTGTCTGGAAGCCGTCACAATATTGTGACTGCCGTGGCAGGTGAATAATGAGCCACTATGCTGGGCTTCCAGCTAAATGGGGCTTTGTCCTGGCTATGCTGCAAAGGCATCCAGAAGAATGCAGAGCAGTTTTCCAGTATACAATGAATCACTCAGTGAGGCCAAATGACACTCTCGGAGCACTCGTCCCAGATATTACAGCTGTTGAAGGAAGCTGCTTATGAAACAAGGGTAGGCTCAGTGGCTCTGTGACCTTACAGTTCCTGTGCTGTAGGAAATAGTTGGGGTAACTCTCTGCAGGAATAGAGTTGCTTTTAAACCCGTAAAGCTCTGCAAATGGAATTACTGGAGTGTTAGAAAGATGTTATGTTGGAACCCGACCTGGCAGGATGCACTCTGAAAACACTGTAGTAGCCATTTTTATCAACTGCACAAGGTTCAGGAGAGAGAGGGCAATTTAATGCAGCAACCTGGCAAAACCAAAGGAAGATCTACCAGGAAATGGGAGATTTGTCTCACCTCTGCCAGGATACCTCTTGCAGCTGTAACACAGAGGGAGCTGTGGCAGTATTTAGACACATAAGTGGGAATTTGGGGCATTTTACAGAAAGTTTAAATGGTACAGACCTAAAATAATCTCTTGGCCGGGTTTACAGTGTGGAAGGGCTCTAGGTGTTGTTTCTGTGGCTGCTGTACTACAGTGAAATGCTGTAATGTAGCTATTATCCCTGGTTTTGCTGCTCCCATGGTCACTCACTTAAGCTGTATTTCCTATTGCCCTGTATAAGCTCTTGAAATGGTCCGTGAGCAGCAAGTCACTCGCATGCATTAGAGCAATGGGACTATATTATTTATGGGTTATACTTGCCTTCAATTTCTGTCCATTCTATTCCTTGAAAATTTCATGTGTTTCAAAAGTAAGTACAGGCATAGGTAACACTCTGTTCCAGATAGATTTGGGGAAAAAGAGTTCAGTATGACCATTTTCCATGCGGCATCCATTTCTTTAGTTCATGGATAATCAGTTTGTTAGTGTTTATGATCTACATTGTTAAACTTCAGTTCCATTCTAATGAATATCTGCTAAGAGAGATTGTGCACAGTGATTCACAATATTTATGTACCTGCATAAATCAGAAAACAGGAGACTGAACTATCCAGGGAGTTATATTTGTCCACAGCCTTTTTCATGAAGAAATACTTACCTGTGAAGCAATGAGAATATATCATTCCTATGTAGACACTTAGGGTGAAAAAAACAAAATTAATGGTATAACCCAAAATTAATGGTCATTGGTTAGGTCTGTGCTAATCACATATGAGCAGTTTCTGATAATTAGAAATTATTGTCTATGTCAGTAGCTGAGTGAGGTCTTGCACTTTCTTTCTGCCCTTGGGATTTATACACAGTGCACGCAGCAATCATTTTCCTTGCCTGTGTTTTGCTTGTTGTCTGTCACAGAACAGTTTAATTTCCCTTTTACTCCTCCTACTTAAGACACAATTTTTCTGCAATCCTGGGGCCAGATCATGATAAATCACACATGTACTCGCAAACAAAAACAAAGATCACGGTGGTATCAGCTGTGAAAAATGCACCTGTGTTCCCAAACTATGGTGTGCTCCTTTCTCTGGTGTGTAAATCTGTGCCATTTACTGGCCTCTGACTGCGTGAGCTGCACAAAATGAAGCTGCTCATGGTGTTCATTAGGGAAAGGAAAGGGATGCTTGGGGTACCCACTGTCACCCTCTGCAGATTTGGGCTGTGCTGCCCACCTGGATGCTCTCCAGAGGGACACAGATCTCCCTCAGGCCCTGTGTGCCCTGCCAGTCCCTGCAGTCCTGGACACCCTGCAGTGCCTAACAAGGTGTGAGATGTTCCTGTTTCAGGTCCTGATCCATCACAGGATCCCTGTTCCTTGAGCTCTGGGCTGTGGCACTGGACTTTTCAATCATTCCACCCTCAGAGCAGTGACACAGAGTAAGAAGCAATGTGAAACTGGGAGAATTTTTCCTTCTGTGTCTTGGTCCCCTCCTGTGCAGCAATCAGGAGCCTTTGGAGGCATTTCAGGTTGACTCTGCTGCTCTTTTAGCTCTGTATTGGAATAGCTTCATTACAGTCAATGGAACTATTCCATTGAGTAGCTTATTCAGTGAGGTGAGAAAGAAGCTCATAATGTGGCCATAATAAAAGGCTCAATTTTGTCTTCTTTAAATGCACAAAATTCCATTGTCTTCAGCTTAAAAGGAAACAGGGATATCAGGCCTAATGCTGTCTGTCTAAATGTAATTCTACCTGATACCTCTGACCTTTATTTTTAGAACAATGCTGCTTTTCAAGGAAAGTGCAGAAATATAGGAGCATTTTTCTATTTATATAGGGGAAAAGTGAAATCACTGCTTTTGTCTGTGTGCGGGAGCATGACAATGTGCCTGCCAAACTCTATGTGTAGTTTGGCCTTCAAACTAGACAGCAGAGCCTTAAATGAACAAAAGACACAAAAAAAACCTTATTTGAAGAGTAGCAGGAGGATGTCAGAGACTGGAATTATGTTTAAGGATATCAGACTCTTTTTTAAAATGTGTCTTTTAAGTCGTATTTGAAAAGATTCAGACGGGACAGAGTTAAATCTTGGACCAAAACGAATAAGGTCATCTGTAATTTTTTTATATTACAGAAGGCATGGTGTGTACTGTTACAGGTATTAGCAATGTCCAAGAATTGGTGCTGGAAAAGCTGCAAGTTTCACTTTGGCGAGGATAAAGCAGCAGTTCAGCGCTGTTGTTCTCTGATGTTTAATATTTTTTTTTCGCGTTTAGTTGAGTATGAGGATAAGCTTGATGCACAGGGACTGCAATGAGGAAACAAAACACGAGATGGCAGCCGGGAGTATTCCTGGGAGTGACAACCGGAGCCTGCCGGGGAAATGGGGCTGGAATTGGGTTAGAACAAACAAAACAACAATCTCCCCCTCCCGCCGGTGGTGAGCGTGTTTAGACCGAGCTCGTCTCTTATTTGGCTTGCTTCTTACAGTCCTTCTCCTGGAATGGTCTTGGATGCTTTTCAAAATGATTGTACTCGGTGTTATAAAAAGCCCTGTATGTCTGATCTCGTAGCTATACAAAAATCAATAAGCTGCTATTAAAAATGCCAAGGTACAGAGTGAAAGCCTGTGGGCACAGACCCAGGAACTTCCCTGGCACTACGGGGGTGAGTCCTTTTGAGAGCAGTGTCAGGATTGGGTTGGGACACTTCCATCCAATTACGCTTGGATTGTCTCTACCAGGAATTTCCTGTCCAGCTGTGGGGATGTGGTTAATACATCAGTCATGTCAGAATCATAATTCTACAGTGATACCTTTGTATTCTCACAATTTAATACCTCTCCCTCTTGCTCATGGAGCTGTTTCATAGCCACTGTGTGGCTGACATCCCTCTGCAGGGCAGTGGGACAAGCTAAACTCCATAAAGGAGAAATGCAGTTTGAAAGATGTGATGTAATTTTTTAAAATTGATTATTAATTAAAATCCCTTTGTAAAAAATAAGCTACAAAACAGAATTTTCACTCTAGAATTTATAAATGCATCGTTTTCACAATAATAATGCAATTTATATGGGCTTTGCTCTTTATATAATGATTGTCACATTTGTCTCGCTTAATGTACTGGTATATTTTAACAATATTATATTCTATTTTATTTTTGTTGGTGCTGGTTATTTTGGAGTAGCCAAGCTCATTTCTTTGACAGACAGTAAGAGAAATGAAGAAACTTTTAAATTAATTTAGGACCTTGAATCACAGATATGAACTGTAATATCTGAGCGTGTTTTGATATACATTTGAGAAGAAATCAAACCCACAACAATACATCCTCATGATGCTGAAAATTTTAGGGCTGGGATCACTATGGATTGCATTTAAATACAACATTTCACCTCTTCTATTAAGCACTAATGCATGGGGACTCGACCTGGGCCTCAAATATTGCCCAGTCAGTAAGTGGCCTTCTGAGCTGAGCTTAAATGAGTGCCATCCTCATTTCCCGGAGCTTTTGATCCACTCTATGACTTTTGGAAGTTAATTTTTAATATCTGTTTCTCCCACCTCATTGCAAGCTCAAATACTTTGTAAAATCTGCTGGGGAAATGTGATGTTTTGTGCCTTGTTGAGTCTATCTTAGCACAGCATAATAATTACACTGCCAACATTTTAGCTAACCCTACGTGCTGAATGCTACCCCACTGTGAGTGATTCTAGTTTTCACTGTTGTCTTATTAAATCAGCCTGTAGTTTGTACCAGAGCCAACACATGACCCACTTTACCTTCAAGATAATAAAGAGCTTCTTAGATTCTTCTCAGATTATTATCAGATCCATAGAATATCCTGTTGTTACCGTGATAATGGGAAAGCAATCATTTGACGTAAGAGAACTTCAGGAGGAAAGAATAATATGGGCAGTCTATAGGAGCTCTGAGTCAATCAGATTACAGTCTGTTTTCTGGAACTAATTTAGTAGTTGCCAATAATATTGGACTGAGGTTCTCGTATTCCCCATGAACCCACACAAAAAATGCTCTGACAGCTTCCTCACCCAACTCTCTCTACTCTCACTGAATTCACCTCCAAGGATTTTTTCTATTATTGTGTCTGTACCTTTTCATTAAATACCCCCAGAAGTGGGTTTTGTTGTTGTTGTTAGCGTGGCTTTTTGTTTGTTTATTTGGTTTTTTTGTTGGTGGTATTTGTAACAGAGGCATCTATCAAATACAAAGCAGCTCCAGGCCATATTCTTGTTTTGCATGAAGCATTGGGCAGCTCCAGTGGTATCTACTTAAAGTCACCACAAATATCTTTGCAAGTTCTCAATCCATCCATTTGCCTAATGACTGTACTGCTTAAGAGAACTCAGACAGAAAATAGCTTGCTTTCACTAAAAATAATGCTTCAGTAATTAGGTGTTGTAAGTCACCTGAATGCTGTGAGAGCCATTAGGCTCCTTTGGCACATGAAACCAGAGCCATGGGAAAGCTACTTTAGAAAATCACATATAAAACATACTCAGAAGTTCTTTTCGAAAGGTATTGCAAAAAAGCACACTTTTTATACATTGGAGTAATAAGTAGTTTAGCAAATCCTTTGCAAACTTGTCAAAATGTCACATCCAGGTACTGGATTGGAAAATTAGTAACTGCTGAAGTGTGTGAGTGTTTAAAGGTGTCACTGTGTGTGGCAGGCTGGCGGATTTTAGCTTCTGGCTTTAAGGAGAGATGTTAATCATTATGGCTGATATTTAAAATGTCAGAAGACCTTAGCATGAGGATAAAGGATTTAATATGAGACTCTGCTGTGCCATGTTTCCTCACAGAGAAGGAGGATCGGCACCTGTTCCTTCTTTCATTTTTTTTTTTTAAATTTAAATTCAGTGGCACTGTAATAGCTGAAGCAGCATCCCAAAAGCAGAGTGTATGGAGGTGTGTGGTGGGGATATGGATTGCTTAGTGTTCCTTGCTTTTTTGGAACCATCCTGTTAAATCCTTCTGTAGCTCCTGTACTGTCTCAGCAGTACCTGGGATCACTGCACCCAATGGCATTGGCAGGGAAGCAGGGATGGAGGAAGGGAACCTTGATTTATCAGTTCTACCCTCACCTGCCTTCCTTTGCTTTGGCTTTGGATGCGGCTCTGAAAAAATTAAGGAAAATTTTCTTTTGCAGCAAGTTTCTTGGCAAGCATTTCAATTACCTCTTCTTAATGCTTTCTAAGAGAATACTAGGTAAGCAAAGCTGCAGAATTGCTTTGCTTCCATAGCCAGTGCTTTTAAACTACTTAGTGAGAGTGGTCTTAGTGGGTGAAGAAGTCTAAAAAAGAGTAAAGAGGAAAAGTAATTTATGATTATTTTTTGTTTTGTTTTTCTTATTTGCTTTTAGAAAAAGGCTGCAAATGTGCTCAGGTAGCTCAAGCTTTACATTATTTGAATTTAAGCACAGCGTTTCCTCTCTGTCTGCTTAATTCTGCCCAGTATGGTAAAATTAAGTAATCATGTATGAATTTCTCTGCCTTATTGTTCACTTGGACAACCTGCTGCACTGGCACACCTGCAGGATGGTATTTGTTAAATGTTACTGACATGAAAATGATCTATAAACATTGAGTAAAAAACTGTAGTATCCCATTAAGGAAGTATTTAACTATTTTGGATAAATATATAATTATATAATCATTATGTTGGTGTAACTATTTTAGTTCAGGTTCTGTTTTTTTCCTGCCAAATCTGATCAATGGTATGAACCAAGCTGTCACCAGATAAAGTTATACAAAGTCACATAAATTTTTCATTTTTAAAGATGACAGAGTTCAGAGAAAGTGTTTTGTGTACTGAGTAGCATTTTATATGTGAGGAAATAGAAGAAAAGACAAAATTTTTTGCTTTTGGCAAGGTAACACACAGACTTTGTGGTTGGTGTTCCAGCTTTAAAAAGAGAATGGAAGAAGATTGATGTCTTGATGAATATTAATTGACGCCTTTCCACAATTTTTCTATAAAACAAGTTATTTCCTAAACCCAGTAATGAACTTTAGGGCTGTTACCTTGGTACCGTTGTGAAGAACTTCTGATTCCCAATCTTTCATCAGTATTTCTTGCAGGATGGGTGGTTTTGTGAAGAGAAAAATTGTGCTTGGATAGGAAGATTTGGCATCTGAGTTCACAAGGTGAATTCTATGTGATTTACTTACCCAGGAGATTCTGATGACCTGTGGATAAGTAGAAGGTCATCTTTGTCCTGTGTTCTTTTTTTTTTTATGCTCTACAGCAGAAACTGTTAGTTAATGACTTCATGGGCAGCTTCAGTGGGGAGACAATGAACAATCCTAGGGTAGAGTCTCTGAATTTGAGCACTGAGCTGAGACACACCAAGGCAGCAGTGTTCCCTTCTGAACTTATTCAGTAGGACAAAAGTTCTGGTGATCCAAAGCTCTGAAGTATCCAGATATTTCCACCAGGCAATGCCCTTGGCTGTCTGCACCAGAGGGAGCAGGAGCCTTTGTGCAAAGGGATTTTCCAGTGTGGTTTAACCTGTCCCATGTGTTCTGCACAGCTTCTGTCATCACCTCCCAGATGAGGCACCACTGCTGGGACCCTCCTGGCTGGGACTTGCAGGGTCAGGTGAAACCTGAACTTACAGTTTCCTTAAGGAATTTAGTTGTGCTTGTACCACTCTAGGTGGAGGTTTTGGTTGGTTGTTTCTTCTGTTTCCTCAACGTGATGTGGAGAAGCTGAAGGCACACATTTCATTATGGAATGCTTCACTTTCAGCAGAGGTTTTTTAGTGCTCAGCCTTATAAAATTACATTTAAATGTGTTTAGCTTTTCCTGCATGCATGTGCATTTCTTCCTGTTGCTTCCTCAAAATAAAGGAAACCTGACGTGATTCTTTCTCTCCTGACAATGTGCTGCCTGTTTCTCTCGCTTTCTTCCCTCCCTGTAGCTTCTTTATCTTTTGTTCTCCCAGTCATGCCATCTACTTTCCAGTAGCTGATAAACAGGTGATACAAGACATGCACTATGAAATCATTTTACCAGAAAATTCAATGGAAAATCTCAGTAATCCTTCACAAGTTATCACACATGAAAAAATAGTGCACAGTCTTATTAAACATGCGATAAAGTACTGGGCATGTGGCAGTCAATACACTGATGGAAAAGGGTTTTTACCCAACATGAAAATAAGTTGAATTAGTAACACATAAAAGGCAAAAACTACTTTTCCTTCCCTCAGTGATGACACTGGATGCTCTTGGTATGAGTTGCATTTCTCAAAGAAGAGAAGACCAAGGAAAGGCAATTTCTGCTCGAGCATCGTCAGGATCAAAACATCATCTATAGTTTCTTGGTGTGTAAGGCAGTTTTGACGAGTACAGACCTGACAGTCAATGGTCAGAACACATTTAATACATCTTTCATGTGCCGAAGTTAGTAGGTCTAAGTTCTCCCTGGGGTAATATGATGTAAAAGATGTTCATGGCACTAATTTACTCACAGACCATTAGCTCTCTGTAGATGCAAGACTCTATAGACCTATGTGCAAGGAACATACTCCTCAGATCCCCATATTATACTGCAATCCTTCATTTTCTTAATGCAATTTCCTGCAGCTGTCCTGTTGGTCATTTGGGATGCAATGAAGAGTAGACCTCGGCAAGCCATAACTCTGAATAATAGGTCTTCTTATTTTGCACTAAATATTTTGAGTGTTTCATTCCTTAAGAAAAGAAGGGATATGAAATTTTAAATGTAAAAATGATTTGTTGTAGTCAGTTTTGACAAACAGTATTCTCTAGTGTTTCAGTGCTTTAAAGGAATTGGCACAGAAAAATGAAATGTGAACTATCGTTATGGAGCTTTTTTTTATAGTCTTCTTGCCTCTGTTTTCCAATTTTAATAAGGTGCCTGTAAAAAAATGAATAATGAAGCAATATATAAGCAATGTTATGAAGGCAGCATTTCCTCATTAGGTTGAGCACCCTACTCTTTTTATAGATAGATTTTTTTTTTTAATATTCTGAAGGTAAATTTGGGATGAAATGCCAAGAATCCATAGAATGATGTGCATTGATGGAGAATTAATGTCACACAACAAATTGTGTTGCAATTTGAATAGTGTATCCTGCAGTTCAGTGCCAGCAGATTTAACAAACTTGTCAGCCATCATTACTCAAGCATCCAAAAGGTCATCTTTCTATCCCAGCAGGGTTGTCCAGTCGCTTACAGCATGCACATAACAAAAGATGATGTGTGGGATCTCCAGCGATCTTTTTGATCAAGAATCAATTAAAATAAGTTGCTGGTAATGTGACACTAGATATAGACAAAGTGTGATACATTTGACAGCCACTAATTACAGCAGGCAGCCAAAAGAGCTCTGTAGAGATATGGGGACAGAAATGGCTAAATTAGTAAACTGTGTTGACACAATCACTCAATATTTTTTGATGTGCAAACGCAGCATATTCCCAGGTCTGGTGAACCTGACAGGCATGAGTTACTGAAACTTTATGAAAATGAAGCTGAGAATATGATGGGGTTTTTTTTTTAATTTTAAAATTAGAGTAGCTCAAAACTAATTATCCCAGCAAAATGGAATGAGCAAGCTGTCCCAGCAGGGGAAGTTTGCATTTGTCGGTGGTGCTGCCTGAGTTTAAAAGCAATCTCAAACAAGATGCTTTTTAACCTGGGGATGCCACCAAGAAAATGTGCCTGTTCTTCAAAGCAAATGGATCCTGACTTCTGTCCCACTCCCTCACTCCTTGAGGTGCCCAGTGGGAATGCTACATCACCTTGCTTTAGAGCAGGAATTAAAGAAATGTAAATCTGGGGTAATTCTGCCCATCTGGATCTCAGTCCAGAGCTCAGAGCTCCCTCGGCATATGCCCTTCTTTGGGACAGTGTCCAAGAACAGCCGTGTTCAGATGCCTGGGGTGGAGGCAGGGAGCTTTATTTTGTTGGGTTTTTTTCCCCTTCTCCTTTGATGGCTTATGAAAAGTGCCAAATGATCTTGTCATGTTCCGGGTGATTCGGTGTGTGTTTCATTTGGAGCTGTGTATGCCCACAGGAGGTTAACTGGTGCCTTGTAAGATGGATCCTGATAAAAACCTAACCCAGCTGTGCCACTGTTTTGAAACTGAATTCTGGATGAGAATCCCAGGGTGTCTTATCTCCTGCTTTGCCAGAACATTTGTGAACATTTTTTAAAATAACTCTGGGATTTTATGAGACTGAAATTGTTATTCTTCACTGCGTCATGAAATTTCCCTGCATTTTCTTAGCGAGCATTTTTTACAGCCTTGGACTTCTAATTGGGAAAATCGGGAGTGCTTTAATGCCAGGGCTGTATTTCAGCTAATGGAAGAACCTGACACAGCACTGAGGTCAGCACTTTCTAGCATGTTTATCATATTGTTTTCAACCTCAGGTTGCGCTCACATCTTCCTCTTCTTTCCTTTGGTCAGACTTGCCAAATCAAAACTGTGTTTTTTTCGTTTTCTCTGGAGTCTGACTGTGCCTCACTTTCCTCTGCTGGGTGCTTGATGTCTCTCACAGTGGCACAACCCCCTGTCCATTTATTAGCTTGACCCCAGCCTCATCTTTTCTGCTCCAAGCTTATTTCTGATTCCTCTGTTCTCCCCCCAGTTCTCTGGCCCCCAGTTCTCCCCAGAACAGAGGGGCACCCCACAGCAGAATCTTTCTTTATCCAAATGTTTCAGTTCTTTCTGTCTGCTGTGTAAACTCCCAGGCTTGTCATGTTTTAAGTGTTGTGTCCTATTCCCCATGCTGGGTGAATGCAGAGCATCATGGGGCTAATGCTTTTTCCTTTCCCTGAAATAACAGCTAGAGTTTCTTGTAAGGTTTATCACAAACTGTCTCAGGTCAGGTTTTCATCAGGTTTTGTATTCCTAAATTTTTGACTAAATCCTCTCTTACTGAGCTGAGCATGAATTAGCAGCATAAATTTATTTAAGTCAGCATTGCAAAGGCTCTTCCAGAGGGTTCCTTCAGGATCAAGGTAACCCCTGAACAACTGTGCAGCATGATTCCTTGTTGAAATTCCAGTGCTTTACCAATAAGGAGGAAAGACACAGACCAGTGGTGTTAATAAAAATATAAATGGTTTTCAGCCCAACATCGTGTGAGAACCAAAGCTGAGGATTGAATCACAAATTCATACTGTAAAAGATCAGAAGGAAACATCATAATCCAATTTGATTTTCTGTCCACAGACCTTCACCCAATCAATTCTGTGGTATAAAGCTGCTGTTTCTAACCTAGAAAAACCCAAGTTATTAGGCTGTGTTGCTGTTGCAGGCTGAAGCACAATTTTTTTCCTATCCTAGGAAATGATTCTATAATTTCTGAGGAAATGGAAAGTATCTCACTAGTTGATTGTTAAATTGTTCAACAAATTGGACATGCTTTGAGCTTGAAATGTGAGATACCCCAGAAGTAGTGGGGAAGATGGAATGCAGATGATAGTAGTACTCTTTGACCAGGAATTTACCTTTTTCACTTATACTGAGCCAAAAGCAAGATAAAACCTCTGCATGCACTTCCATTTCTGCATTAAATATGAGTCTGAGATGCCTACACTGTATTTTTCTTCATTTCTTCCAAATGGGATATATGTAAAATGCGTTTTGCTTTCTCGGTTGATGTAAAGAACTCTTGCTATACATTTCATTTTTCTTTGCAATACAAAATAATCTCTCAATCTCTTGAAGTTTGCAGTTTTGTGGAGTTCAGGGATGGTTTTTCCATACAAATGCTTCCTTTTGCATTGAGTGAGCTCTGACTGTGGTGTTCTCTGACATTTTCCCCTTACCATAGACTGTTCTGTATCTCTTAAGGCACTGAGCCATTCTGGGACTGATGTGACAAGACATGACAGGAAATTCCACTGAATAAAACAAATTATACACTAGAGATGTGCTGAACTGACTGAAAACAATTTGGACACCAGGGGAAATGGAAGGTGCTGAGAAGCCTGAGAGTAATGACATTTTCTTTTGGATTGTATTTAAAATATTTTGAAGCACAACTTGGTGTAAATCAGTTTGTGAGTTCTTTGGGTCATGGCCCTTCACGTTCCTTGCTCCAGAGGGTGGACATATGGATGTGAGTGAGCTGCATCTATTAATTAATTGTAGCTGGTAACGACTCATTATGATTTAGACTCTTATTGGAAAATTTATATATTCAAGTCTTCAGTTTGTGCATTGGTGAATAACATTTATGAAGAGAAATGGGTGATGTTTGTACCCAGGTTTTAATTCACAGTGTAATCAAGCAATCACATGCTTGTGTTGCAAAACAAATTGTCCAATACATATGATGTGATCAATGGAAGGATGTTGTTGAAAGTTGTTTTACTCTAAATTGTGATAAAGAATTTCTGTCTATTAAATGCAACAATGAAAGACATAGTTGATGTGGAAAAGTATTTAAATGCCCCCAACAGGGAATAGGAAGAAATCTAGTAAATGAATTAGCGTTGTTTGTCATTTATGTCTTCCAGCTTCAACAATGAGGAAAATTTACTTGATTGGTCTTTGGCGTCTGTCAATTTTAAATCATTGCGCGTCAGCTCCTTTTGTGAGGCACTTTGTAAGTGAGACGCAGGTGATGAGTTATTGCCAATAAACCACGATTGCCATTTGGGCTGTACAGTAACAAAACATAAATTTTGCTTAATGTGCCTTTAAGAATGTGAGCTGAGTGGATGCGCTGCTGGCAATGAGTAATGATTCACAGCATCAGGATGAGGATCGGTTTGTCTGTCTCATCTTGTCATGTAAATGTTCGAAAAAACCCCGAGCAGCTAATACAGCAATCTGGCAGCAGTCTGCACCGAGCTCTGTGAGTCAAAGGCTCCTGCAGCAGAGCAGGGTGTTCACGTGGAGACTCTGCTTTCCCTGCTACCCTTTGGATGACAGATGTGGAAGCAGAGCAGCCTTTGTGGAGCCAGGCGATCTTGCACCCACTGGCAATCGGTCAGTACTGCTGGGAATGGCAATGGAAAAAAGAGGGGTGGAGATATTTTACACTTTATTTGAGGCACTTTCCTATGGTATGCTGAAATTGATCCCTAGAATGATAGAAATGTTTCAAGTAACACCTAGGGAACAGGGTTTGAGCTTTATGTTGACACCTGTTCAGAAGAAAATGTCAGGAAAACATTTAGGCAAGAGCAGATCAAGCTTTGGGATTTGGAGTTTAATTAGTACTTGAGTTTTCTGCCCTGCATCGGTAGAAATCAGCAATGACCATTAGCAAACCTGCAGAATTCCTCCCTTGAGAGTCAGGTTGGAATATTGTAATCATTCCTGCCTTGATTTTCCTGTGAGTATTTCCAGGAAACTGTTCCTAGTAGGGCTGGGTTTACACTGGGATTTGACCTGCCAGTCTTAGTGGAATGGCTGAGTTTGATGACAGGGATCCTGTTTGGGAATATCTATCACCATCAATCCTGGCTACCCATTATTACCCATTAATTCAGTGCTTTGGTATTTATTACAGTATAACTTAGACTGTTTCTTTCATGTGAAATTCAATAAAACCAACAGATTGAAATACGCTATTGCATATGGTGCTGTAATATTTAGGTTTTAATTGCATTTCTGAGAAAAAGTATAAACTGAAGTACTTGTCTCAATGGAAATGTGAAGTAGATTGCAACCTTGAATGAACTGCAAAGCAGCTGAATAGAAGATGTCCTTAGAAAATACAGAGATGATATTGTTTATGTATATGAGTATATCAACATGTGCAAATTATGCTGGTAACACTAATTATTATATTTATAGACAGATATCCAAAGGTGCATCCTTGGAGGTCAAGGAGCAGGCCCAGTACAACTATAGAAGAGATGATACAACCCCTTGCTGGGGTCAGTACCAGGTGCTTTATGAACAGCACAGCATTTTATAGCAGTGTTTTACTATCACTGATGGTCAATTAAATTCATAATTCACACATGAGTAACTTTATACCTTATTCTGTGGTAAGAAGGACCTCCTGTAATTTTTCCAGCCATTGAAATTATTTATTTTTTCCTAATCAGAATCATCAAAATCTGTTTTTCTTGTGTCCATAACAATTTTGCATGGGGAGTAAAGATATAAATGTATTCCCAAAACACAGTGATTTATTTTTGTTAAGTTGTTCATGTTTTTTATTTTACTTGCAGTTGAAGAGTGTCAAATTTTGTGAAGTTGGTAAAAATACTTGTGAAGGCCCCTTCATGAGTATTTTAACAGTGCTGGGCATGTTTTCCCTCCCACGAGGCATTCTGGGAACGAGCTGCTGGTTGTGAGCAGAATTGTCAGCTTTTGCAAGTTAGAAACCAGCTCCAGCCATCCACAAATGACAGAGAGATTTCTGTACATCCTTAGCAGGGAAGACAAAAAGAGAGGGGTTTTGGGCTGTGTCTGCAGGGGCGTGTATGTGTGTGTAGTGTAAACATCCACAGAGCGAAGAACATTGTTCCAAGTGGGTGTTTGCACTTCTCAAGAGATTTAAAATACCAGACACTGAGCACAGGAACATACTTTGTGTTCCAGGAAACAAATCTATATTAGCAACTGCAGAAAAATCAGTGGAATGTATAGGACTGGTTTGATAAAGAACTCTTAAGGCAGAATACATCTGAGAAGAATTTTCATAATTGTAAATTAGATATTGAAAATATTTTTTCCACAGACTAAATTTTTTTATGCTCCTGTAGTCATTAGATTTGTAATTAAGCTATGGAGTTTTTTGTTTTGTTTTAAAAGAAAGAACTTGTTTTGTATCTTCTAAGAATGAAAGGAAGAAACAACTATGGCAAGCCAAATGGTAGAGACCAAGATATTTGTTCATAGCAGGTTCAGTAAATAATGTTTCTGTGGCCAGTTCCAAATGCTCTGTGTAAAGGAAATATTTAATATTTTTGTTGCCATTAGAATGTCAATTATTTAAACATGTAATGGGGTTATTTTCTGTTTTATGATCATCTTTTACATCGAGTGTAATTATACTTGTTCCTGGTATTTCTAAGAGCCCATGTCAGAGTCTCAGTTTATTGTCCTGGACCACTTGATTTCCTTTCCCCAAGTTTCTTTGGTATCTTGCTCTGTTGAATTCTATCTGGGGGAAGCATCTCTATGCAGCTCATATTTGGGGGTTACTAAATAGCAAACAGTCATAAAGCATTGTCCTCTAGCTCTCCAGAATTGCTTTTTTAACATTTAACCGAAAGAAATAACCCTGAATGCCGATATTAATTCACAGTGTAGTTTAACACCCAATAATAAATGCCAAGTGTTAATAGTAGATCTGTGGAGACAGTGCCATATTTTGTCATCTAAATACCTTTAACTACCACAAGGTCTTTCAATATAATTAGTAGAGAATATTGAGCCCAGCCAGAAATATGGGATTCATCATTAAATTCAGAGGCTTCTTTGTCTCTGTGAGTCTAATCATGTGTGCAGACAAATTGTTAATGGCATGGGCTTTATTGCTCTTAGATTTCCTCTATTTGAAATGGAGTAGCCTGCTTTGTGAGAAATAATTAGGTTTCATTGTTCTACCTGCATCAACCCTTGTTGATAATCTTATGGTTTTAGCAATTCAGATTCAGAGAGCAGTTGGTGGTGGTGATGATGTTTCATTTTAAATCACAAAGTATTGTTATTTTTCCTCCTTCCTCCTTTATATTTTCTTCCCTTTCCTGTGCCAGTAAGAGATGTAATATCACTAAATTTCAATGGCTGAATGTCAATAATTAACAAATGAAAACCATTTGGGTTTGCAATATGCAGATTTCAGAATATATCTCCTTTGGTTGGCACACGCTGCAATGTTTTGTAGGATACCTCACCTATGCCTATGCAATTAGAAATATAAAGCCTCAAGGCAATGACAGCCTATTACATAATCATATGCAATTCTCAGTGATTTGCAGACTCATTGTTTGACTTTGTTTTTTTTTGGTTGGGTAAGTTATGATTATGCTTAAGGATTAATTAGCCTTTTGGTACTTGTTCACGTAGAAGAAAGAATTGCTTATCTGTAGCAAGGGTCATTTGCTGTGTCTTGAAGTCTCTGGAGAAACCCTTCTCATGCTTTTCAGTTTCTGGAAGTCCCAGAATTAATATAAGCTGAGGTTTTATATGAAACCAAGGGACTGTGTGTCAGGGACATTTAACAGATTTGTTGCTTGTAGCTCCAGAGAAGGGATTTTGGCTCTTTTGGCATAAGTACCAGGTCTCTTGTTGACTAATACATTTCAAAATGATTTTTAGAATGAGATTCTTGTCCCAAATGCACAGTAGAAAATAATAGCAATCTGACTGAGAAGTCACTATGAGATGCATTTCCCTGTCTACAGGGTGGAAGACTATATATCTTTTGTCCAGGTCTTCATTTCACATTTCCGAACATATTCCTAACAAATTTCCAAAACTGTTCATTGGCACTGTATCCTCCACTGTCAGGGTGTGCATTTTCCGCTGTCAGTGCCCTCTGGCTAGGAGAGTTCTAAAGCCCCAGGAAAATGTCTAATTTTTTTTTTTCCTTTCTTATACCAAGGCAAATTCTTTGAGAATTTTTAATTGTACTAATTCACCCTGTGTTAATATGTCCTGGCACTGGTCTAACCGTACCCCAAATCTGTTGACCAATTCTCAGATAAATTTAGATTTGTTTTCATCCTAAAGCCAGGACACTGCAAACACTTCTGGGAGTTATTCAAGAAGCAGCTCCAGAGGGGGTTTTTCACTCACTAGACTTGTGGGAAGGTTTTCCCTATTTTAATGCCTGTAGCATAAACAGACACTGACATCTACTTACAAATACTTTCATTAAGTTACAACTTCCCTGGGAAGATGGGGAACATTAAAATATCACAATGAGAGCTGTTTGTTGTGAAATATTGGGTATTGGCTGTATGAAACGCAGGACTCCGAGTGCATAGGAGTGGACTTTAAAATCCCTTGCCCAGCAGGAACAGATTCTAATCTATTTTTGCAATGCAGTCCCTGTGCTCCTGAAGTGCTGCTTGTTCCATGACACAGATCCATCTCAAACCCAAGGCTCTTTGGGATCCTCAGGAGAAGTGATGTTTTGTCTGCATCTCCTCAGCTAAAGCGTGGCTGATGTGATGCCTGCACAGTGTATAATGGCCGAATCGGGACTTCTGAAATTTATACAATATTTCAGTAGATAGAGCACTCATCCAGGCTTGCAAGACTGAAACTCTGGGCTCTTTGTAGCCTCGGGGAGATCAAATCCGTACCTTTCATTTCTCATTAAAGCGCCCTAGGTATGCAGCACAGAGGGCACTGTCCACTCCAGTTACATCTCTGTCATTCTGCTAAAAACCCCTACAGGTCCTTGGGCTGAACAGACACAGTATGTCTGTGGTTCAGTCACCGAGGCAGCCTGGGTCAGCAGAGATCTTGGCCCAGTTACTAATCCAAGTTCAAAGTGCCTTTGGGCAAAGCACTCTGTGTAAAAATCATGAGCAGTCTCCAGAAGAGGGCTCAGCCCCCAGCCCTCTTCCCGCTTGTCCTAAATAGGTGTTCTCACTCCTGGACTACAGATTGTGCTGCCCCACTTTGGTTCCACTTCCAGAGGTTTTCCACGGGGCTGTGGAGAGTAGAGAGTGCCTCTGCCTGAGGGCAGGTGGCTGCAGTGTTGCAGAAATGGGGAGAAGACGAGAGTTTGAACCCTTTTGTGCTCAGAGCACTGTGCAAGATTCACCTCTTTTTCTCCACAGTGTATAAAAGGGAAGTGACTCATACTGCTTCCTTCCATTATGCTGGGTTTTTTTATAAGAATGACCCTCACTCAGTTTATTCAAAGGAATGATTTCAGTGCATAAAGGTAGTAGCAGATGATTATTTTGGGACTGGCTCTAGCAATATATGAAGTAACCACCATGCTGCCTTTTTGCATTGTTACCTATTCTCTGTAAGAGATTACTGCCTCCAAAGCAGAGATCCTTACTCCCTGTCAATCCAGAGTCAGCCAGGTTGGCCTGAACCAGCATTAAAAGTGATTTAAACTAATCTGTTTGACTTGTTATTAAACTGGCCTTGTAACATTCACCCAAGCTGACAGGAGGGCTCTGCTCTGCGAAAGGCAGAGCCTCACTGAAGTTGAGGCAAGCATGCAGCAGTAAGTTCTGCCAGGGTTTCAGCCTGTCTGCTGGCTCCCTAAATCATGGAGGAGCCTGTTGGAACTCTGAGATCCTGTCTGACTCCTGCAGCCCAGAGAGAGGCAGAGGGAGCTGGGATTTATGGCACTCATGGCTTCAGCATCCCCCCTGAGCTACTTGAGAGTGTGAGGTGCTGTGAATCCCTCACAGGGTGCCCAATTCCCCTTCGTGTGCTGCCACAAAACACCTCTTAAAATGTCACAAGCTGCAGCTTGGAAGTCAGGTGCTTAAAATTGGGATTGTGACCAGTGTGGAAGTGCCCAGATCTTTCTGTATATTCAGATATTCATGGTTTCCCCCTCATTTAGTGCATGTATCTTATAGTGTTTAGTAAAAACAATGAGGAAAAGAAAAGGACCAAACAAATAGGGCTGTTCCATCCCACCAGTATGATGGAACAGTTAAATTAATGGCTAAATCTAATTAGGAAATGAAAAATTACAGCTTGTCTGCTGCCAATACTAAAGCAAATGGACTGTGAGATAGAGCTATGGTTACACTCCAAAATTATCTTCCCATTGTTGAATCTTAAGGTGGCTTTGCTGCCTGCACTTGGAAATAAAATAATCGTAGCAATTATGGTTCACAATTTGTGAGTGGTTTGAAATGTAGTGGCCTTTACTATAATAAATGGATTATGGTGTGTTGACAAAGTAAAGGTTTAATTAACAGTGACAGATAAAGCTATTGCATTTAAAAGCTGTTTATATTAGAAATTACCTGATAAAAAGGGGGGTTTAAGCATTCTAAATACTCAGTTATGCATTACCATCTTGATCTGCTACCATATGTATTCAGCATTGTTGGAATCACAGCAAGTTTTTCTGAGACATCAGACTGTCATAATAACTGATAGATCATTGGCTTGATTTACATATTTATTATGGAGCAACTGCTTGTTTTCATCAACATAACTTAGATCTCATGCATCCTTTGTCTAAAGTTAATTTGAAAATATTAATTTTCCAGTGACAGCTCAGTCTCCTTCCTAGTTAATCCCTTAATTTCCCATCTACCTAGGAGTGACATTTACTGAAATGAATGAGAAATGGTAGCTTCAGGATGTCATTGTTCTTACTGACTAAGAGCAAAGAGAGGTCTGGGTAGCTGTACAAAATATATCAATCGCAAAAAACAAAAGCTAATTGCTTTCTATTTTTATTCCTTTATGTAAGAGCATAACTTTAAAAATATCTCCTTCTTTAGTTTATTAATTTTTGGAAGCCTAACCCCACATATTTTTAGAAAAAAAATAATCCTCAAAAGGAAAAAAATGTGCCATCTGTCATAACTAGGAATGTTGTTTTACTCTGCACATTTTGTTTTCAGCATCATATTCAGCATCATCTGGATCACAGTGTCTTAATCCTTCAGCACTGGAATTTGCACAGAGGCACTCTTGGATCTCTGGGAAAATATTCTGAAATATTTTAATGACTAAAAAGTGTTTGTGTTTGTCTATTTTGTTAATCCCCTACTTTCCCCTAATTTTACCTATTTCTGCAATTCAAGGTAGCAAAGATGTGCAAAGGAATGCAAACAAGCTGAGAAGAAGGGAATTGCTGAAAGGGAGTGGCTCACTGCTTTCTGTGTTGTTGCAATTTGTGTGGTAGAGCTGAATGGACAAGGTAGGGAGAAAAATAGAGGAATTACAGTGAGGAGATGAAGAAATTGGAGCATAAAAGGACAGAGAGAGGAGTGGACAAGGTAAGAAGCAAAGGATCACAGTCTTGGGGATGTTGGTAGTTGGAAGTGTTGGCAGGTACTTCAACCCTTGGTAACATGTTTAGACCTCTTAGAAATTAGGAAAGCTTTCAAAAGTCAGCTTGAATTTCCATTGCTGCTCATGTCTTTGCAGATTCCTTCCATCAAGGTTATTTCTTATTTTATTTTCTGGTGGTGTGCATCAGGCTTTTCTTTGCAACAGTGCTGTTATTTGCACAATACATCCTGCATCAACACTGGGAGTTCTGCACATCACCTAAGGGCACCTCCACCGGATCTCCCACCTTGTCCTGGGTGAGCCCTGTGCAGCCTTACTGCTCATGAGGATTTTACTGTGCTGCTCATGAGGATTTTACTGATGGGACCCAAATACCTAGTTTGTTTGGTAAATGGATTTTAAGAATGAAAATTGTTTTGTTTTCATATGCCATCAGTTTAGCACCGTACATCAAGTGTGTGCTGATAGGGACAGTGAACATGATTTTAGCCTCCAGCCTGTTACTAACTTTAGTTTAGTAGAGGTTCAATCTAGTTCACTTATTTAGCTCATCTCTGTTGCATGACTAAAGGTCTAAGGGAAAAATGCTTAAAGTCCCAGCATCTGTTAATTTAAGCTATTTAAAGTACAAATTAATCAGAGGAAAGGATTTTTTAAAACCAGTTTCTTAGAGGGTTTGCTCCACTCACTGTGTGTGCCTATGTTGAAAATCACAGGAACTGTTTTAAAATTCTAAGTTACAAAGCAGCCATTAGAAAAATGATTTTGAGTTAACAATTTTCATACCTCCCATAATACAGCAATATGTTCCACTGGTGGGAAGGTGCAGTGGTGAGCCTGGAAATGCCTGTAAGGTATCATTCTTCCTCCCAGACAAAAAACCCCAATGGCTGCTTAAAATTGTTGTACGTCATGGATGCTACACAGGCAGTTAAAGTCTCCCTGAAAATGCACTGCTTCTGGAGTTTGTAGGCACTACAGGAAATTTAATTGAAGCAGTTTGGGTGGTGTTATAGGACATAAAATCAGAGATGTTCCTTACTCTTATTACATACTTAAAAATATTATCTTAGAGTGTTCCCTAATAGTGTCTTATAATTTTGCCTTGGTTTTAAAAAGCAACGTCTTTGAGTACAAATAGATGAAAATTCCCTTGGTAACTAGGGTAATTACAGAGATTTTCAATTACCAAACTGCATGTTCACTGACTTTTCATTTATATCTTTCTCTTAAAATGAAGTTGTATTACAAGATGAAGTAGATGCATCCTCTGTTTTGGCTTCTCTTCATGTTCTTGAGAATTTGTTTTTCCTTTGGGTGCTTTTCTGTTGGCTCTCTGCTTATTTTTTTTTCCTAAGTGTTCCATACTGTGAGAGCAAACACACCATGACTGCATTCTCCTTATGCAACCCTAACCACTGTCTTTCACTGTATCTGTGTGATGTGGATGTTTCTTTCCATTTTGGATAAGGACATGCATTTTTATTTGTGTATGTGTTCACAAACACATACTCAGAATTATACATATATATTATGTTTTCTTGTCTACACAAATCTATAGCCTTGCATATTTTACAGGAGCAGCAATATACAAGCCCTCCACAGTAGGTTAATGTGAGCTGAAGAAGCTGAAGTAATTGCCACAGATACACTTTCAAAATTAATATTTTTGAGCTGCATGTATTTGTTGACTATTCTGTAATAAGAGTTCCACATTAAGCCAAATGAACCGATTATGAAAATTGGAGGATAAAATAAATGTTAAATTTGCAGTGTTGACAAACTGATGGTACCAATAAAAAAAAGCTGAAAATGTTGGGGGCTAAATTCAGGGATTGTGTGAAAAACACCTTGTTATAGCCCAATCTTTTCAAAATTTACTAATGCACTTTCAAGCATGTTTTTCAATTAGCTAAATATCACAGCTGCATCTTGCACCTCAGGAAGTCAGTGTTAGCTCTGCTTCCATGCTGAGAGGCCAGAGGGCTTTGATGCAGAAGGGAAAGGAAACCAATGTGAAGCTTTAAGGCAAGACAGTTGATTGCCTTTTTTTTTTTTTTTTTTTTTTTTGTTTGCTACCATTCCTCCATCTTTCTGGGCATGCAAATAACACCAATTTACATTAAAAAATGTATGCAGATAATTTTTACTTCTGTTTATGCCACCATTAAGTGTGACTCTGTGATTTACATTTGCGGTTTTAATCTCACATTTATTCGGCTGATTGTAATTATTTGTCTTTTAATTGAAATAAAGTAGGATAGAGAGGTTTCCTGAATTTGTTACTTGCACAAATATTTCTACTCTGGTTTTGAAGTAAACATCTTGCTATGGTGAGTGGGACTGGAGGACAGAACAGCCCCATGTAACTGCACAGTTTGTTATATAGTCGGAAATCGCAGAAAGGGCATAGCCCTGGAAAAAAATTACAGCTTTCTACCTGTGTTGCAGTAGCAGAAACAATCTGTGGAAATACCAAATTGCAGGATAAAGTCTTATTTTGGAGCAGAATTATTTAGTTAGCCTTGCTTTACTTCTTTTGTAGTGGTACACAATGCCTATTTTTATTTTACTGTATTTATAGCGTGCAGTTATGATTGTCTTTAAAAGCTGTGGGGTGTGAAATAGGAATATATGTACTTTTTACATTAAAGGGTTCAGAATTGCCTTTCCTGAGGAAACTGTCAGTGATGCCGGAGAATATCAAAGTCAGTGTGAAGCTGTTATGCTAAAAACTTACTTTTCATTCAATTTCTCTGCTTCTGCATTCGGAATCTCGATAAAGGTTGAAAGTTTAGAGGTGACTGATACTGTTATGAATGCAGTGACTGTTTAGCTAATTGGCAGCACTTTGAATAAAGGTACCATTTATAAATTATTCATTGATCTATATTCCATGATTAATAGGTGGAGCTTGGTTCTTCAGCTCATTGAAAAGCATATTCAAATTGTTTTAGAAAATTCGTAACAGATGCTACTCTAACAAATTGTTATAAAACACATTATAATGTGTAGATATAACTGAAGCAATATATATCATTTCAGTGTTATTCAGTGTCACTGTCTTCTTATATAATTTCTCACATCACTGTGACACTGAATAAAGTAGTTTTTTTTTTTCCTAATGAGGAATAAAACCATATCCTATTTGTGAAATGCCAACTCCATTAAAACACTGGTGAAATTTCCACTGGCATTACATGTTCAAGAATACAATTCAAATTTCAGTGCTGTAAATTGGTATGAGTGTCCTGATGTCACTCTAAGAAAAGGTTTATAGATAGAATAACAATGTTGTGGTTAATGTGTATTAAAGTTACTTCTTCATTGCTACTCCCATGCCACTTTTTTGGAGGAAGAACTTATGTTTTCAGTGGTAGTTCAAGTCTTGATTGTACTCATTCAAACTTTCCTCTGTCTTTTTTTGTGGAGAATCTTTTGTGAGTCTCTGAAGTCTCTTTCTCGCTTCTCCATCAGTGGGGGAGGATAGTGGACAATATTTTCTGCTGTTGTCCATCCTTTTTCTCACAGTCACCCTGGTTCACTGCTGTTCTCTCTAAAGAGGTCTCATCCTGCAGATTTGTGCACTGTACTGTCTTTTGCAGTATCCCACTGAGGAAATATTCCCATCCGTATGATGCAGGGATGGTAGCAGGACTGAGATCTTGGTTTGGAAAGTCTCATTACTGTGGTTAAAATCTGTTCAAACACACTGAGAATCCAGAAGTCTGAGCTATTTTGGATTATTTTCACATGAATCTTCAGCTGTCAAGGGTACTGAATTAACCTATGACTCAGAGAACATGAAAATGTTGCAGTTCAAATACTTGTACAAAGTTGTTGTATAGATTAATATATTTGAACTTTTCAAGGGTCCCACAGGTTATTGACAGGCACATTCAGGGAATTCAGGAAAACAGATGGTCAATATTTACAGGAGAGACTAAAACAAGGTGATTAGGACAACAAAAAATGTGATACAAAATTCAGGCTGCCTGCCGAAAAATGGCTGTGGAGCAGGTGGGGAGAAAATGACAGTGTGCCATGAACCAAAAGCTCAGCTTCCTGCTTGGTTTGGGGGTGATTGCTGTTTTGAGGAGGTGGGTGTAGTGATGTGTAGCCTCCCTGCTGGACACCACCACATTTACCAAGAGGAAATTCATGTCATCAGCTTCACAGACAAAACCAGACATTTACCTGAGAATTCCAGAACAGCGTGAGCAAAGCTGTAATACACATGGAATGATATTTCCCCAGAATTTCTCTTCGTAGCTTTCAAAAGCATCCTTGACTTGTCAAACTCATGATTAGGAGCACACTTACAGACCACCACCTACCAGAGGAAGGCAGCCCGTGTGGAACAACCAGTGTAGCACCTGCAAATGCATTTCCTGTAAGAAATAGTTTCTCACCCCACAACTATCACAATTCATGGATTCTCTCTCTCTCTCTCCATCTCTCTCTGTCTCAGACTCCAACATATTTCATCCCGTGCACCAAATGTCCCCAGGGAAAGTGTGGGTGAACAGAATCCTCCAGCACTAAAATGAATTCACACAGACAGTTGGTGAAAAAATATGAAAATCATATTTTCCCCAAGACAAGAACTCCATTTCCAACCTCTCTTACAAATCCTTAGGGAATGTCTACAAAATACCTTCAAGAGGCTGTGTTGGGAGAATAAGTCACATCTGTTGGACACTAAACCCAGGGACTCCGCAGAGGTTTTATTGCACATTATAATTTTGATTTCCATTAGTTTCTTGTATTCCAGAGGCAAAAATTCCCTGCCTTATTCCCCTGTCCTGTTGTCCTGATCATCTTGTTTTAGTCCCTTCTGTGAATACTGAACATCTCGTTTTTTCTGAATTCCTTAAACAGCTTAGGTGAATGTGAACAATTTGTCTTAACCCCATCCTGCTGCTCCCGTAGCAAAACTGAAAGTCTCTTTTTTTTCTTCACAACCATATTACCTGTTCTAATGAAACTTTCCTTGCAGCCCTTATTTCACTTACATCCTTAGAGGGTGTTGATTGAAGAAACAATAATATCACATCCTTGGGAAGAGAACAGTGAGCCCTTTTCCCTTCTTTCAACACTGTGCTGAGCAAACACACATATAAATATATATATATATATATATATATATATATATATCCATATATTTGTTTATGTATTTTCAGTGGCCAAATGGAAATGCAGGTGTTTAAGTCCAGAACTCGTGGCTGAAAAGCTCCAGTTTGGCTTTTGTGAGTACATTGCTATGGTGTGTGGACAAACACCAGTCACTTTCAGCTGCGTTAGTGAAAGCACTTTTTTGTTAAAATACAGAAAAAGGGTGCCCAGAAATGGCTGACACTGTGTGGGTTTGGGTACTGAAGGCATTGCTCTTCTCCAAATGCTGCAGCTGCTCACTGAAAACCTTGGGGCGTCTGTGCTGTGACTCAGCATCTCTTTTTTAGGGGTTTTAATTTCCAAAATTTTGTTTATAACTCTATCAAAAAGGGGCTGGTTACACAACAATCTAGTGAGTTTTCGAAGACAACAGCTAAATGCTAATTTTTTAAACATAAGAGAAATATTTTTCAATAATTCATGGTGTTAAATAATGAGCTTTGCCAGGAATTTTGTCCTGAATTTTTTTAGACATAATCGGGTAAAAATTCCCTCAGTATATTCAGAGGTCTGAACATAGCAAAATTTTTGTATATATTTATTAAAAATCATAACTCCTGTTAAGTCTTCAGAGCAGAGCCTGGTTCCTTTCTACAATAGACAGTGGCAATATGGCCCACTGCAGACTGTGACTTTGTGTGGGACTTTCTTCAAACCCATAGAAGTAAATATTACTTAAAGGAAATTAGGTATTTATGAAATTAGAGCTGGAATTCAGCCTCCAAAACATTCAATTTTTTTTCTTCATAGGATTACTTGGAGGAAAATGGTTCATAGGAGTGGGAAACTTTCTAAATTATTTAAGGTTGTCTCAAAAGTCATTCTCTGGCTTCAGTTTAAAAGAGTGTTTTATTGGAGGTGTGTTGCTAAAATAACAGCTCCATAAGGTTTCATATTTCAGTTATTTCCAGGGCTCTGTTTACAAGTTAAAATGCTGCTTGGTGGGACAGAATAAGGATCTTAAGTCAAAGGTTTTGTGAGAACTTTTCACTGTAGGCACAAGAATAATTTAATTTTGGTTATTAGTCAATATTTGTTAATCAGCCTTTTTAATTAGGATTTCTTTTTTTTCTTTTGTCCTTTTTCTGTCTGGCACTCTCAGATGAACAATTGCCATGTATCTTTAGAAGGATATCATAGCAACCAAGACATGAGGAAGGGAATACATGAGAAAGCACAGTCCAGCAGTTTGTTTTAGCAGAGGTTAATCAATGGAACTGCATTTTCGATTGCAGAGCCTGAATTCATTTCTTGTATTTGATTTTCCTTCCAGCTACCATTACAATTTACTTTATATTAAATGACTTCTGATGAGAAGATGACTTTAACCTCTTTTCAGCCCCGTCCATTCAGTGCATTATTGTGGACTGTAGATTAAACAAAACCTACCCTGACAGAAGCGAATTTAGGCAATGTAGTTTCATTTTGTGATGCCAGAGTAACTCTTCGTTACCAAGTACCTTTCTTCATTAGCTGAACTTGATGTAATCTCCCCTGAAGTGTTTATTTTATCCTTGTATGGACCTATAAAAGATCTACAGAAGAATGAAAAATATCATTGGCACAAAAAGTGTAATGAAAGCCTTTTCCAGGACTGAGGCACACAGTTTTATAATATCTAATATTCCTTTCCCTGCATCCCTTCTCAAAGGAATTGTATCTTTTCCCTCATATGTTTCATGGAGGCACAAGCTTGCAGGAATAGTCAGCTGGGTCTGTATTTTTTGTGCTCACTAGTCAAACTTCAGAGTAACCTGCTCCTTTGAGGTGGCTCTTCTAATTTTTCACTAGATCAGCTGCCAACAAGATATTTTTTTAATCTCTGTACAAGACGAAGATGATAGAAGAGTTCTCTATATAGGACTGATAAGAAATAAATAATCTCACAAATGAAATATATAACCTTTCCAAGAGGGAGGATTATCACTTGTGTGAAGTAATACTGGGGAAAGCGATCAACTGAGACAAAATAATCTGTGGGCCAGCAGTAGGAAGTGTGTGGGATCCAGAATCCCCCCTGGGCAGTCAGAGAGAAGGTGTAGGATGCTTACACCAAGTTAAGAAGCATGAGTAGTAGCAAGTTTGGCAGAGCAATCAGTTAAATCTCTGCTGTGACTGGTTTTCCTTGAGGAATGTTGTTGTTCTCCATCAGTGGGAGCCCAGCTGTTGTTCCCTGGAGCCCTGCAGTTCCAGGAAAGCTGCCTGTCTCTCTCCATGGGCTGCTCAAGGGAAGCAGAGCTGGGCTGGGGAAATGCAGAGGTTCCTGCCCTGGCTGGTGTGAGAACAGACATGTTGTGTTCCATCTTCTGCTTTGCCTTGCCAGCAGAGAAATGGAGTGGAATCCTCTTGTGTTGCATTTGTTTCTCCCAACACTTCCTACCTGCTCCTTAATTTCTACAGCTGTGCATTGTCATCTTCCACCTCTTGCTCTGCCATCACAAATTCTTTGTTTCTTTCACCCATTGACAGAGAAGAATTTATTCCTTCCATTGCCTCTTGGCATTTGGTTCATATTTTACTCTTATTTTCCATGTTTCTTTCTTACCTGTGAATTTATTTTCCTCAGATTTTTTTGTATCTTTTTCTTTTCTTGCCCTAAGTTGGCACAGCTGCCATCTGACTTTTCTTTGTGTGATGTATCTTTTTTCCTCTATTCTCATGTTCTGCAGTGTGTGAAATGCACTGAACTGTGGAGTTGCCAAGAAGCATCAAACAGTGAGGAAGAGATAAAAGTATTGAACTACAAGAGTGTACTTTAAGCTCTGTGTGCTGCCTCAGACAGGACTCGTTCCCTGTTGTGCAGCTCTACTTGTGTTGTATAAGTTTTAGGACTAATTATGACATATGTTGCTCATTCATTTTTGCTTTCTTGGGCATACAATCCAATTCCATCTGGGAGAAATGTTCTTTCTGAACACGCTTTTCACCTGTAGAGCAGCCCCAGAAAGAAAAAGAAAAGCAGTGAACCAGAACAATTTAAAATCCCAGCTTTGCAAGCAAATCCAGTCAAATACTTTCTCATTGTCTATTGATTTTAAAACTTGACTTTAGTCAAATGTACATATTACTAATAGGTTGGCAGGAAAATTTATCTTCAAGGGGTTGTTTTTTGCTTGAGTACCACTTGCATAAATATTTCTAAAGTAAGAGTTTAGAGTTTGCACAGACTTTTCCCATCCCTGTTACACTTTAATCCTTGCTTTCTAGCCAATTTAGAAAAAGAAACCTACTACAGTCAAAGCACTACCATCACTCTAAAAATGACTTTAACTTGTATTTACTGAAAAATTGAGAGGGAGCTTGCAATGAGGATACTTCTTTTTATAAATTGACGAGAAGAATGATTTTACAACTACACATATTGCATAAAAGCAGTTTTATTGGCCTTGTATTGTTTACAAAATACAAGGGAGGTTTAAAAGAACAAGATGCAAGGAAGTTTTAAAGGAATATCATCTAGTGTACAGTAGCAGAAGGCAGGAATTTAAATTTATTGCAGACTTCCTCCTCTTTGTTTTTTTTCCAGAGCTAAACAGAAATTTTCTACCTCTGCAAGTGAAGCCTGAAAAGTTTAAAAAAAATCCCAATACTTCCCCCTTCCCTCATATATTTTTTAAAAAGTGTGATATATGTACTGCAGCAATATGGCACTTTTAAAAATAGGTATTTTATATGTAATTATTAGGAATACTCGGCTGCAAAGAACAAATGCACAAAGTTAAAAGTCGTAATGTGAGTTGTGAATGTGACAAGAGTAAACTAGTGGGGTTCAAGAATATACAGGAAATGCAGTAGTGAGACCTGAAGCATTGGCCAGGCACTGAGTGCTCCTGGCAGCCACGAGGGACAGTCTGTGCCCTGTACCTGTGTGTTCTGCAGTGGCCTCATCAGTGATGATTTAGATGCTCTGGGCTGTTAAACAATTGGGAGGTGACTGAAGCACACCTGAGCAGGTTATTGCTTCCTGCAAAGTGAGACCTCTGCCAAACAGAGCACCAGGGAGGAATCCTGAAGTACTTAGAAGTGTCTTTAAGTTTCATCCTTACATAGGTAACGATGGCTGCAGGCTGGTGTCTCACTGCTCAGGATGGTGTCTGTCCCCCTCGGGACCAGTTCTCCTCAGCCGCTGCTCCTGCACGAACTCATCCCCAGCAACCTGGTCCCAGCAGACCCACACACTTCCCTGCCTGCCTGTGCTCTTATCTCAGTCTGTGACTCGTCTGTGCCTGCCACCTCTAGCAAGTCACTTCATTTAAAAATCACTTTTCCCACTTGGGGAAAGAGTGGTGCCTAATTCATAAGCACAGTGCTCAAAGTTGTTGCAAAGCAAAGTTAAATGAGGAGGTTCTTAAGAACTCACTATGCTCCATTTACTTGGCAGAAATGCATCACATTTGTAGGAGAGCCCGTAGTTGTAGGAGCTGAATTTGAGCAACTCAGCCCTCTAATTCTCTTGTAATAGCAGAGCACTGCTTCTTTGTTTAGCAAATACTCAGCTGCTGTTGACCTCCTGGCCATTTCTTTCTCTTCCTTTCCTTCTGTGTCCTCCTTGTCCTCCAGCCCAGCCCTTACCTGACCTGTGCCCCCAAGGCCAGTTCTGTTCAACAGCATTCAAGGTATGGTTTAACATTTCCTGCTGCTGCTGCTGAGGCAGTGAGTTGGTCACCCTGCCCATGCTGCCATTTGGAACAAGAAATATCAGATGTGATTCTGTTTCTTTGCTGACCGTGGTTTCCCTTTGCATCTCAGAAGTATTTTCTGATTAGGTGCAGTTTTAAGAGTGAACTCAAGAATGGGTTGAAAAAACTTGGTTTTCCCCCGTGGCAATTCCCAGGAATATAAAAGCTCTTCATCTTGCATGCCACCATTCTGGTTCTTCTTGGTTTCTGTATTTGTAGGATCATCATGGATATAGACAGTGCAACAGGAATTTTCATTTCCAGAAGAAGGTATTATTTTCTATTCTGCACATGTTTCAATAGCTCCTGAGTCCTTGCTGAAAGTCTGCAGGGGAAGGATTTGCCTTAACAGATACAGTAACCCCACTGGTCTTTTAGATATGAACTCTAGCAAAAACAACAAAAATTCTTTTAGTTGGTTTAAGTGTCTCAAGAAACAAAGACTTGAACTTGACTTTCGTGTTCCGAAATACAAAAATGCAAATCTGCAAACAGCTTCTCACAGGTTTTTCTTTGGAAGTTGATATCCTGGGTGCATATTTATTCTTTAAACTGCAGTAGCTAGCAACAGAAGCTGTGTAGGTGTTAAAGAAAAGAAAAACAGATTACATTACAAAGCAAGATGCACACTGTTTGAATGCATCAATAATTCCCTTTTTCTTGTCTTTTTGCAGCAGTCCTGAAAAAGATGCAAATACATTCTGCAATTTAGACTTGAACTGTTTATGGCAGATGTACATTAATATAAAACCCTTTTCTTCATGCATACTTGGATGAGCCAGGTTTTTTTACAGAAATAATTGGGCTAATTAAAATTGAGTGAATGTTTTAATTTCCTTTAAGTACAACAACATATTTTCTACCTGTATCAGCTATATGCCTTTCTTGTTTTGAGATACTGGAAAGAAGGCAAAAGAACTGAGTGCATTACATGTAAGGAGCTAAAATTTTTCCAGCTATTTAATATTTCTTAGTTTAAAATGTCCTGTTCAATCAAAATAGTCTCATCTTAAACCTTTGCCCCTGTCTCTTTCTTTTTTTAATGTGCACATGGCATGGACATTATTTAGGTTAATGACAACCTTGGCATACACAGTGATTTAATTTGTAGTGTTTAGTAATGAATGATTGGGCTTTAATAAGGGACAATTACCTGTCAATACATTTCAGATTGTTATGCAGGTTGGAGACACTTGGCTTGCTTTGTGTTCTTCCTTGGGCTCGAGACATTCAGTCTTGGAAAATGCAAGCTTCACCATCTCTGGTTGCATTTAAAATGAAAACAGATTTACTCTTTAATTTCACTTTTTTTCAAAAATTGTTTTGTCTTGCTGCTCTTCGTAGTGGATTAAGAGGATACTCAAACATCTATTGATTTCAAGGAATCAGATAGTCATTTCTATTGAGCTAGCATCTTTTTTTTTCTTACCAAGTCATTCTCTCTGCCTGTCTTTTCCACTTGTACTGTGGTCTTTGGTTGTATTAATATCACAACTAACATTTCACAGCTTTCATCAGTCCTGCTCTACTCCCAGCATTATACTTCATCTTTTTCCTCAATATTTGCTGCTAATGATGATTACCTGAGTCCTGGTCTGTGTGGGAGTTTTCTAACTTTCATTAATGACTTTTCATCTCTGTTGAATCGTGCTGTTACTGTTCAATAAATGTGGGCAAAATAGAATTATACAAGGTCTTTTTTTCCCAACTGCTGCAACAGGGATGTAAATTCAGTTTAAAGGGTTTGTTCAGCTTGCTTGGGTTGAATGCTTGCCTGCTAAACTAAATGGAAGTTGGCCATTTTCTTCTGCAGAGCTGTGATTTCCTTTGCTGTTCCCTCCACCACTCCCTTTCTTTTCAAATAAATTACCAGTGTGATTCACCCCAGCATGGTCCCTGGAAACCCTCATTTTCCTTTCTCCTGTTCACTTACATTTTGCTGTTGTCTTCTCCAAAAGCAGTTGTGGGCATTCCTCTTCTGTGTTACTGCTCATATCAGAAGACCCTTGCCTTTTCTCTGTCTTATCATTAAAATTATCAAGACTTGAGTGTCCTTCCATCAGGGTGGTCTTTTAAATTGTGTGTCTTGTAAACAGGGAGTGTGTTTAAGAAATGCTTCTCTTAAAGACAAATATCCTCAACTAAGTATCTCTGAAAGTCAGTTGGATCACTGTGGAATATTGCTTAGATTTGTGCAGGGTCTTGTGAAGAGATTAAGGCTTCACATGCAGAGACAAGGTACTTATCTGCACTCACAGTGAAGTTTTGTAGTCTCTCAGTTCAGATTTACAGAGTTTTCTTCTTCAGATTTCTGTCTGCATCATTGCTCAGTGAATATTCTCCTGCTAAGATCAAGATGTGTTGCTTACATTGGGGAGACAGAAGAAGACACACCAAACCAAAATATATTCCGTGACTGGGGAAAAGTAAACAACTAAATACAAATTCTGCTTCAAGCTGCCATTGCAGCTCAGCATTTCTATTTGGATGAGAGGGAGTTTTGTACCCTGAACATCTCTTTGAAAGGCTTCAGCAAAACTGCTCATCATGGTAGAAATGCCATGGATGAAAAAGCAAAAAATTGCATCACTGCAGAATGAAGATGTGCAGCACCTTGGCTGGAAAGTGCTGCACAAACAAGGACTGCTCCTTTTGGGGCTGAGAGTTGGGAGTTTGAAAGGAGTATACAGTCCAAGGCTCTGTAATTTTCTGGTTTTCTTTAAAAGAACTTTTATGAACTTAATTTCCCTTTTAATACTTTTGCTATAGATATGAAAAAAGAAAAAAGTCTGTTACTAAATTCTTCTCTATGGAACTGTTGCTATCTCTAGGAGCATTTTTGCAAAGAAATCTTATAAGAGAATCTTCACATTTTTGTTCAGCTATGTAATACACTAAACCCCAGGAGATATTAAATGTGTGTCTGTGGGAGAATGCAGTGTTCCTTGCATAATTTAACCAGCATTATTACTCAGCAGCTGCCTTAAAGGAATAACAATTTCAAAGCTCTTTTTCTTGTTCTGCATTCTATGATGTGGTGCTTTACTACATCCTTTGCTGGTTAAATTAAAAACCTTTAGAGTCTTGAACCAGCACTATTGTTGCAGCACAAACTAGACAAGGAGAGATGAAAGCAGAGTTCTATCTGGGCCTTCAATTCAAGAAGTTACTGAAGAGAAAAATGCGTAGTGATATCAGAAATTTTTTTTTTCCTGGTAATATTCCTTTATTATTCAATGCATGTTTGTGGAAATGTATTTCTGTAAATCAAACCTGATGGGTAAGGACTTAACCGTGGTAGATTTCTGTTAATCATCCCTATTTTTCAGTTTGTCCTTAGTAAATTAACCTTATGACAGCACTCAGTGCAGTAGAAAGCCTCCCTGAGAATCTGAAAAGCTATTGCCAGGTACCTGATGATCTTTTCTCCACTGTGTGCAACAGAGTATTCAGGGAACAAAAAACACTGGACTTTTCTTCTTTCCTGTCATTTTTGATCCACTTTCAGTGGACATGGCAGAAGTGTACAGAGTTGTGCGTGCTCGAGCTTATGTGCTCAGTTGTCTGTGTGGATTTGATGCATTTATCTGTATTTGAGGCAGGCTGGAGGTATTATGCTGTGAGATGAATAATCTGCTTAAACAGTAAAGCACCAGTAAGCAGCATTGAAAGCAATGAATGTCTTTCTTTGATGACCATTTCCTATGTGGCCTGAATAATATTGCTAAGAACTGGCAGCCTGGCATTTCAGGCTCAGAGGAAATTTCTTCTGGTTTTGTAGGGCGAGTTTGTCAGGTATGATGTGACAACACTTTTGTAAGGAATTGAATGATTACTTTGTGGTGACAGTTTGGCTGGCTATGAAATGAGATGGTATTAACTCTAGTTTAGGTCAGTATTTTAGGTCTCTGTGGGAGCTGCTGTCTGGGTTTTAATTTTGAAGTTTAATTTACAGCAAGGCATGTTCATTCCAAGGTAGCTTTTACACCAAGGCTTACAAGAGGGCAAAAAAAAAAAAAAAATTAAGGTAGAGTTGACATGATGGACAAACTGTACCTGAAAAAGATTGCATTTGTAGAAACTTGAGGGGGAAATGCAGAGGCAGATTAGCAGAATAAGACTGAACATGGTAGAGTTGCTGGGTGAAGGAGATGGGTCAAGGTTTCTCTGCTGAGACATAGGTAGAGCTTCGTGCAGAATAATTCAGCTTCTTGAGACCAGATGAAAATCTGGTTATAAGGCTTTTTTTCCTACTCTGTGTTGTAAACTAGGTACTAAGGCCATGGGTGTTACATCTGCACAGGTGATAAATGAACCACCATCTACAGAAGAAACCACAGGGAAGCTGTGAGTGGCCCAAAGCACAGGAGTGAGGATCCTGTGCTTGATTCCTTAAAGAACTGGGTGCATTAAGTCCATAAAACATTAACAAACTTAAGGAGTCTTTCCAGTCTGCTGGACAAATACCTGCAACTTTGAAACCTTCCTGTATTTGGTCTGCTAGGTTTTTTTATAATTTCTAGATTTGGTAAAAGTGGTTAGTACTGAATAGTAGCACTGCTCTGAGGGATGTTAACAGGCTCAAGAGTTTTGTGTAGCTGAATGGCATGCTTTGTTCCTGATTACTCTGCTTTGCTAGTCTTTTGCATGACTCAGTTTGCAATTGTGTGCCTTTGAGGGTGTCTGGATGATTTGAACGGTGATGAAGGTGCTATTGTAAGGAATATGTGGGAGTAGTCATCCACAGGAACATTTAAAAATATGTGTATACACACCATCTGGTGCAATGAGGTGTATTTCAAAGGCAAAATATTTGCTCTTTGGAAGCGTCTCAGAGTTAAGAATATTATTTTGTTCTTCAGAAAAGATGGTTTGGCAATTTCTAGAAAGAAATCCTTCATTCGGGGAAGACACCTAACCAGGAATTGGACATTTCATGGTTAATTTTCTGCACCATCTCCATATATTTTAAAAACTCTTTCAAAGTACCTATTCAAGAACTGGAGGGTGCTTGAAGAATAGGATCATTAAAATTTCATACAAACATAATACCATTTAGCTATGCCTTCTTGATGTTTGTTTATACAACCAGGATCTATGTGAGCTCTCACAGAAAATGTTGAATTGATTATCCCTTTTGATGGCTTTCTCAGAGCTTTCCAGCACAGAAGACTCCAATCAGGATGCCCCTGTGTGAAAGCTTTTTGTATTCATGGCTTTACAAAATGTAGTATATTAGGCTATATGACCTTATGATTTTCTTGAATTACTGGTAAAAGTACTATGAAATTGTATAGGGCCAAGAACAGATGTTCAAAGACCCATAGTAGCAGCACCTCCAGTGAGCAATGAATATCTCACAATAACTTTCAGAGTTGTCAGCCTAGCATAGTAATGTGCACATTTAGCACATCTAAATGTGCCACTTTAATTCTGTGTAATGCTATTTTTTTATTAGAACATTGTGTGCTTCAACATTAAATGTCTCACAGAGAGATTTTTGTTGTCAACTAAAGCTGAGAGCAATTTTTTTTTTTTTTGGAGAAGACTTAAAAACATGTTTTTACATAAACCCAAGGTGAATGGCATGATTTTTTTTTCCCTTCCAATTTCTTTACTCACTTGGCAGCTGGTACCTGTTTTGTTCACGATCAAAGTCAACCCGATGAGTTGCAGGTACAGATTTCAGTTGCTTTGCACTTCACAATTTTTGCCCAAAGAATTTAATTTCTGAGTCTCCTGGAATATCTGCAGTATGCCAAGATGTATTAGAAAGCAGATAATTCTGGTAGATGATATGAAGCATTTTACCCATTTTTAAAATCTGCCATTATTAGATGAGTGGTTTTCTTTAATTACTGTAAGGATAAAACCCCTGTAAATGAACTGTGTAGCATAACCACATATCTTTTATTTTTCCAGACATAAACAGGAGTGCTTAGTGAATAATCATTTTTATGCATCTTTATTGATATTTTGAAAATCCTAATATAGTAATGGATGTATGCATCACTGATAGATTAAATTTCCTTATTATGTCTCGCATTTTGCTACAGTTTTTTTTATTTTTATTAGATCTTGCCAGCTATCTTTTCAACTTAAGTTTTAATGCAATGCAATCAGGATTTTTTTTGTTGTTTTGTTTTTTTTGTTTGTTTTAGAGGCATACAGTTTGCAGTACAGCTTTCCCTTTTCCTTTTATTCAGGGTGGATTTTTAAGTCAGTCAGTCTTCTCTTGTAATAATGGAATTACAGTTTGTTGGATTTCTTCCTCCTGTAAGAATTAACAAGTCCAGTTATCATTTATGTTTATGGATAGGCCTTGTTGGACATGAGCTGTGTGTGCACACAGCAAATGTAACCAGGCTGTGATTATTTATACCTTCTTTAGGGATATTTGAGTAATGGCAGCATAGGATAACTCAGACATATCCTCCACACTGATGGCATCTTGGATAATGCATATTTTCCTCTCTTTATCATACATGTTAAATGCTGCTCTTTGATCTGCTGCTGGGCTCTGTACCACACGTTAATGATTGCTGCTGTCAGATAGGACTTTAATCCATTCCAGGATGTCTGATGTGTGAATAATTTGGAGCAGTGAGGCTTTCTCTCCTCAGCCCTAGATGGGCTTGCTGTTCTCCCTGGTTGGGCATATTTAGAGACACACTGCAGACATGAATCCTCCCACCAGATTTTGATAATTCTGATTTTTGTCTAATTTCTCCTCAAATGGAAGTTTCCCCTCGTTTTTGGGTGGACATCAGGCTAAGGACAACTGATTACCTTTACATCCCTCAATAATTTTATACAGTGTTCAGTGAGTGACTATCAGCACTTCATTTAACCTCTCAAAGTCCTTGAGTTTTGGGGGAAAACTAATTCTCTCCCAGCTCATGCAGCTGGTGAGGCATGTGGGGGATTATGTGTCCTTCTGCTGGGAAGTGGATTATCAGCAGATAAAGCATTTCCAGTTGCTCCAAGGTGATGTGAAATTTCCATACATCCAAACCAACCCCTTGCAGGGTACCTGGGGAGGCTGCAGCTGTTCTCCCTCCTTGGGACCCAAAACAGCCCCAAATTTCTTCAGCCTCACTTGAGGAGGGGCCGAGATGGAGACTCAGCCACCTCAGCCCCTCTCTCTCCTCATATCCTTTTTCCACCATGGCTTTTGATTGCTTCATGACTGCAGTTAAGGGATGGCAATAACTATTCCAGATTCTCCTGCTCAAGTTGCTGTTCCTGACAGAGCTTATTTCAGTGGAGTGTTTTTGCAGGACTCCTGCAGGCCCAGGAATGCTGGTGGGAAAACAAATGTGCTAAAATTATGTGAAACTTCTGCTCTATATCTAGAACAAAAATATGTTTAGCCCAACTGGGTGCAGGATTTGGCCCAAGATCCATTACCCACGAGGCTGCAATGGCTACTCCAGTCTATGTCATAAATCTCTTGATTATGTTTCTTTGGAAAGGAATTACTGCTTTAGTCAGACATTAATCTCTCATCAGATTTTATTAGCTTTATTTACATTCCTACTTGGATTAAAAAGAGCAGTTAAATAGCATGAATTAGCAGTTTGTCAAATTTAAGTTTTCATGAGCCAATAATTTTCAGGGCGAGCTCTCTTGTGCTCTTGACTTTCACACTCCCTAGCAAGAAGTTTAATTCTGACTTGTAAACAGCAGCAACAGAGGGGAAAACCTACAGAGACTGGCCCTTTGTGTCATGCTTTTGTCAGGGGTGAGTTTTCCAGGCTGGCTGCAAACCTCTGGAGACAGGGGTTGGTACAGAGGGGTCCAGGGGCTCCCCAGCCGGACCCTCACCCCTGCCCAAGTCACGTCTGGCTGTCGGTGCTGGGCCCTGTGCAGCTGCCAGGGTGATGTTGGCCCCATCAGCCACAAACACTGCTCAGTCTTGTATTTACAGGCTGTGCAAAGTGCCTCAGAGAGAAGGCTTTTAATACTAAAAGGAGTAACATGGGCTGCCTGTGTATAAAAAACTCAAACCTGCTGTGTGTGATGCTGCAGTGCCCTGCTGGGAGTGCTGCCCCGGGTGTGACAGTCACTGTCATGCAGGAGAGTCTGAGCTGAGGGGACAGGAAGGCTTTTGTGACTTTGCACCTTTCCATGTTTATGTCTTTCCTCTTGTGAATTGGCAACAGGGAGATGTTAAGCCCTGCTTCACGTGGGGTGTTTCACACTGGTGCATTGCTGTGTGCCTAGTTCAGCAGAACTCTAAACTCTGGGATAACACCTGAGACTTTGTTTGGAGAAAATCAGGAGTGGAAGAATGTGGTTTTACTGAAGTGTTAGCATGAGCTGGCAAAGTATCCAGGTCAATGCAATTCCGGGATCAGCAGATCCTGTGGGCACTTTTTGCCCCCCACCTTTGTTTACAAACAAAGAACAACTTCTGAGATGGCTTTCAGCCCCCAGGAGAGCAAATTAACTGCTCAAAGAAATGTGTTTTCCCTTCAGTTGCTAAATTGCAACCTGTCTGATGACAAGGAAGATCTCTTTACCCCTGGCAGTGGTAAAGATTTTTAAATGCTGAATGTTAAATTCTTATTAGTTTACCTGAACTCGAGCTACCTGTACATCTGGGAGCCCTTGGAAGGAAACATTTCACCTGAGCATTATGGCTGCAGAGATGTGCTGAGCTCCCAACAGGCCCTCGACTGTGTTTGACCCCCTCCTTGCCTCACCTCCCACTGCCTGAGGTTTTTGCTGTGGAGAAGTTCCTTGTCCCTGCTTGATGGCTTTGTTGGAGGCTATTTCTGTTTCTGCCCTGGCAGCACCCTGTGGTGTGGGATTGGCATCTCCTCAGTGCTGGGGGTGAGCCTGAACATAATGCACAGTGCCTGCAGGGCTGCTTTACAGGAATGGAAAATACTGTGCAGTCAGAATCCATTGTTGCACTTGGTACCAGCCTTTGTCTGCTGCTCTTTGAGTGCCACCAGCATTGCACACAGCTATACAACAAAGACATGGAATTAATGATTATTTTCCATAAAAAAAGAGGGATGACAGTACTTATTTATTTCTGTGAATGTGAGTGAAGAGATCTCCCTTTTCTGGTATTCTCAGTGAGTAATGAAGCAGATTTGCTGCGCAGTACGTTGAAAAACTGGCTTTGGGGAATATTGTGTAAAAACAAATCCTGACTCCTTCAGCCTACACACGCTATGAAAGTGTGATTATGAAAGGTGTGGGGCAGCTCTGGAAGCAGATCTGAGCTGGTGCATGAGGCTTTGGAGCAGATCTCTCTTGGAATGTTATCCAGGGCCTTTCAAGCACAGGTTGTGCTGGTGAGCTCCAGCAACCAGAAGCTGGTATTGCACAATTGCATTTATGTTCAGGTTTCTCTGTTCCCTCTTCAGTGTTGCCTGTCAAAAAGCCCAGCTCCCATGCTGGGAAAATGACTGGATGGATTTGTCCTAAAGCAGGCACCAAAGCTTTTGTTCATGGGCTGGCTGTCAACAAAATGCTGAGATAAGCTGGTTGACACTGGAGTTTCTGTCCTGAAGATCAATTGCAATAAGGGTGCAGTGGCAGAATGAGAGCTTTGCACTCCCATCTGCCCCACAAATTGCTGTCTTTACATTTTCTGCTTGTCTATTTTACCGTCTTATAAAATTTGCTGTAATCGCCATCAATTGCTCTTATTGCTTCTGGAATGTGCTCTACAGCATCCAGAGTTAGGGGTTTTTAGCACTGAGCATTTCTGAGGGGACTCTCTAATGTGTGCAAGGGCTTGTCCTGGTGAATTCAGTCACAGAAGGGGAGTGCAACTCTCTTAATGAGGACAAAGTGCCCAAATTGAAGATGAGGACTGCATAGGGAAGTACATAACAAAGTAATGCTGTGACTGCTGCTGTCATCTGTGATGCTGCTCAGCCAAAAGATTGCTGTTTTCAATAGCTGGAGGGTTTATTGTAGATGAGGCACAAATGGAAATAAATAGGTATGCATTTAATATCTAGATATTAGCATTCTGTTGTCTGTGTCTTTTATGTGATAGCAATCTCAATAGCTAGTAATCTCAATCTCTTTTTTTTTATGAAACATCCACTTTTTTTTTGTGTATTGCTCTCACGTCTCAGTCTGTGTAGTTTTGCTACAGGGACGTGCTCAAAAATGTGGACATCCCATAAACGTGCTCAGGTTATTAATTCCTTGTATTTTTACTTCTCAGAGTAAAACAGAACAAGAAAGCCTAGCAAAGTAAGAGCATTTAGTACTTATTTAGTGACACAGAAAGAGAGTACATACACCTCCCTAGCTGGGTGATGATATCTCAGTAGTAAAAGGAGAACAACTGCCAGCTACAAGTGAAGAGGCAGAAATTAGAGCAACTGCTGAAAAATCACTGAAATTAAGGACCTGCTCGTTTAGTGTGATTGGAGCATGTAAATATTAACTCTAATGATGACAACACATAAATTGGAGTGCTCAATAAAATTTGAGCACATGAAACTGAAGTGCCACAACCTGCTTTATTGATAATTTTTAGTCATCTGCATTTCATTTGCCACATAATTTACATGTGCTTCCTGTTTGTTTCAATAGAATTTCCATGAGGAAACCACCAGTCTTTCAAAATTCACACTTACAGGTACAGATAAACAAAAAAAATTCTATTTGCAAAATATCTTAAACTTGAAAGATAATTAGGATTATGAAATTCTTGCATTTAACTTGTTCTAGAACAGCCTCTGGCTTTGCAAAAAGGTTGAAAACAGCAAGATAGTTACAAGGTGAAAGATTTCTGACATAGTCAGCTTTCGTTTATTAATCAATAAAGATAGTAAAGAGAGGCAAATACCTCTCAACTAGCCAAAGTGTAGTTCATACAAATAGATCCTAAACCTTATAGGGTCTCATCTGGAGTGAATTTAGGGTTGTGAATGAAAACTGATTGAGATGCAAGTATATTTTTTTCATGACCAAATAGGATTTGGAGTCTTTCTATGGGCCTTAATTTTTCAGAACAGAGCTTTATACATACAGTATTATAATGCTAGCTTTTGGTCCCTGACATTCTCCCAAGTGCAAAGGCAATAATTGAGGTGACATTTTCACTGTGAGGATTCAGCAAACAAAGAGCAAAAATATCACAAAAGTGAATCAACAATGAGAATGCTTCTTAGATCATTCAAGCAGCATCTTTAAAGACATTGTGCACTTTGTTTGGGCAGAAGCCTTTGTGTTTTTGTAAGGCTTCTGGATCACAGACATCGGTATTGAAGAAAATTTTCAATCTTAAAATTGAAAGAGTTAACTTTCCAGGTTATTTCTCTCATTAACATGCCATTCCTTTAATGAATGATGAGCAAGTGTGAGATCGTCTGGCATGATTAGAGACTTCTGGGTAATCTTTGTAACAGAAAAATCTTTAATCTGCTTTTTAAGATTTAAAAATACCTACAAACAGGAACATCAGTGTCAAAATTGCATTTTAGGATTCCAAAAGGACACAAAGGCTGTGTGCCCAGGTCAGTGACAGTTTTCTGTCAGGAGGCTGAGAGGCCTGGGTGCTGCATCTTGGCAGGGTTTCCAGCAGTGGCAGCGTAACAGAGCAGCTCATCCTGACAGATGAGGAGGTTCACTTCTATTAGCTCATGATTTAAAAAAAGACAGGGAAAATCATGGGCACCTGCCCTCTTGTACAAAAGGGACTTCTTACACTGAAGGAGAGGTTTCTTGATAATTCATAATTAAGTGCCAGACTGGATTGGGCAGAGCTATATGAATTAAATCTGAAAATTCTTTGTACAAAGGAACTAAGAAAGGATTTTTATAAATCACCGAAAGAGTCACTTGTTGACAAAATATGATCACATCCTATCATTTTGAAACATTCACTCATCCTATTAAATGATGTTATCATATTTTGTGTACAGCAATCTCACTAATGATTGCTTTTTTAAATTAATTCATGTTTCTCATATATAGAGATGTAAGTTTTGCTCATCCTCAAGATGTGAAGTGTTAAAAATCTTTCAGCATCATAGCAAACAATGAGAATTTCTTGCTTTCTTCCATTTCAATATTGCAGCCTTTGAAACTGCTCAGAGGTTTGCTGTGAGGTGTTCTGTTCTGTTCTGCAGTACCGAGCAACGTTGTTATTGCAAAATAAAGCTGCTGTCTCTTAAAAACCTAATGGAAGTGTGGGATAAATAAGACAAATCACTGACCTGCTTGATCTTTAAAGAGCTGGGAAGAGCTCTGTACAATTCAGGATGAGATTGATTGGATTTTATGCTCTCAAATACTAGGTGAAATATGTGGAAAATAATGTGACACAGGGGACTTTGGGGTTATCTCTGTTTTCCTTCAGGCTATGCTTGAACAAAGGCAGTGGTTGATAAACTATGTGTGTCTCTTCTATTGAAAAAAAAAAAACCAACAAAACCCTCACAAGACTAAAACCAAAAGCAAAGAACATGTCAAACCTTTCAGGTAGTACAAACAAGTGTGAAGTCTTGTGCAATCAGACTTGTAATGCCAGTCCTTGTCTCTGAGTGCAGATGTTGAGCACGCCTGGAGTTTGTTGCCTGCTCCGTGCAGCACTCTGTCAGCAGTGAGAACATTGGGGCTTGCCTTGAAACTGAGCAAATAAAAGGATGGGAGGGCAAGGATGGAGGAAATTAATTGTTCTGGAAAGTGAGAAAGCTGAAGGAGAAAGGAAAGGAGCTCAAGGAGGAAATAAATGGGAAGGTGAGAACTGCAAGAAATGCAAAGGTAAAGGATGGGAAAGGAAGGATTGAGTGGGGCTGGAAAATATGAGAGGATGCAGAGAGGTACTGGGAAGACAGTTGGAAGGATAAGGACAATAAAAAAGGAAGTCTATAACACATAAAAGAAGGAATTAAATTTTTAAAGAGCTGGGGAACAAAGGAACATTAAAGAGGAATTAAGGAGTATGGAATGTATAGAATCCCTCCGGAGTCCAACATGTTTCACATGTTCTTGGAAAAGCTCTTGATTTCATCTGATTATAATTGTCTTGAAGACAATTTAATATGTCTTAGCAGAAGCTGATAACTTTTGTGGTGAGCATTTCTTGTTCAAGAGGATGTGTTCTGCCTCAGCCTGTGTGGAGGTGACTCGGAGCCCTGGGTTAGCTGCAGTCATTTTATGCCCCCATGTCTTAATCCCTGGAGATTTGCAATTTGCACTTGACGTTGGCATCTGTGACTCATGGTTGGATGGTCTAAGATGAGAGGCATTGAAAGTCTATGAAATTACAGGAGCATTCTCTTCTGTGCTGTTACAGAGCAGCTTCTTGCTGTAGGTTTTGTTAGAAAATAACATGAAACGTTCTGTGTTTCCTCTTCAGCATTTCAGTTTCTGTTGCTGAGACCAGCTGAATGGCCTGAAACTTGCAATTTGCCTTAAACAATGTAATAAAACCTGTGATATAGAATATTTATCTTGGGAAAGCTTGCCTGCTTTTCATGGAGTGCAAGAACCTGAAGAATCCTTTCCTTAAAATGCAAGAAAATTGTTCAGGATGTGAAATATATTGAAATACTTAGGCCAGATTTAGAGAAGTCCTTACCAAAATATCCACTTGTTCTCATCAGGGAGGCAGAGTTCAGGGCTGATTACAGAACTGGGATGTGTCCTTTGGCACTACAGGTATTCCAAGGTAATTGGCAGGGTTGGAAGAAATAATTCTGGTTTTGGTGCATTTTGTGAGTGTGTATTTTATGCACAGCTTTGGGAAGGGACATGTTAGCAAGTAATAAGCTCTACTTTAGTACTAGAATGTTGAAAATTGCTTTTGGGTGTCTAAAATTTATTTTTCTCATTTAAATTTTATGTTGATATTAATATTTAAACTGTATCAGCTAGCAAGAATGGTTTGAATGAACAGAATAGAAAGTCTTGTCTAACCATGGAAGACAAATGCTTTAATTTTTCCCATTTTAAGCCTTTTCTGATAAACCATATTATTTTGTCATGTTGTTATACTTAGTCATTTTAATATCAAATTTAGTATTGTTTTGGCATCTGGATTTCAGTTAAAATTAAATTTATTTAACATTTCACTGTATTCAATTTTTTCAATAGCTAATTCAATGTATGTTCAAGAATAGTAAGAAATATATTTATAATGTATTTATTGTATTTGGTGTCATATTTTTCTTCTTCTTCCACGAATTGGCTAAGATTAACGTATTATATTTAATCAGATAGCTATACAGTGCTCATAACATCTACCACAGTTAAAGCAGTCAAATTTACTTATTTTTGTCACATATAGTTGGAAAAAAAAGTTCATGTTATAGATCCTTTCATAAGTAAAAATGCAATAGCCAAAGCTTGCACCAAACTGGGGAGTTTTTTCAGATCTTCCATCTCTGTTCTGTCAGTCTATCTAAAAAAAACTGATCTAAAGGTTACTGAAGTCAATGAAAAGACTCCTATTGACTTCAGTGGGTTTGGTTCACTCCCTAAATGCCAGTGAATAAATGTGGACTTTGCAAGATACCTAGAGAATTAAAACAAAACAAAAAAAATCCTGGGAAAGATGAAAATGTGTTACAAAGTCTTTCTCAGCAGCTGAGTCCCATGAGTTCAATTCCCATTTATATCAAAGGAGCTCCAACTCTGCTTCCTCAGTTAACCCTGCATAGTTTTTCTCATTTCAACTGGAAAAATGATTGACAGAAACAATCAAGAAGTGTTTGTCATATACCTTCATTTTGGTTTAGCCGTGAACTAAAAGCAATGGGGGATTTCCACTCGTGACCTTCAATTATTGCATCCTGGAATATAAACCCCCAGCCAACAGTCATGGGCCAGAGCTCCAGTGGAAGGAGACAGCTGTGAAGTTTGTTTTCCCTTATTCTTGCTTGATACTTCTTTATATATATATATATATGTATATATATATGTATATATTTTTTAACACCATAAGCTGTGTTTGCTAGTACTGGCTTTTATGTCTGGCTCTTCATTTTTTTAAATTTAATTTTTTTTCTTTTTTTTTTGTGAGAACTAGTCCTTGCATTTGCAAGACTCTACTTTGTATATACTTCTCAAAAAGTGGAGGTTACCAGCAATTTCCAAGTACCTTTCCATTTTAAAGTGCTTTTAGTTTATCTTTCAAGCCTCTTACATCCTAAAAAGTCTTCTGTTCAAGTGTAACTTCAGCGACACTTTCTGTGAGCATTTTTTGGGAAAAATTGTCTCCGCTACCACTTTTTCATAGAATAAACCTTCACCTCAACATAAAAATACAACACTGTGGGTATGCCAATTGTAGAGTAACCAAATCGTTAACTCAGCCACTGCCAAGGCCACCACTAAACCAGGTCCCCAATCTACATCTAAATACCTGCAGGAACAGTGACTTCACAGCTTCCCTGTCCTTCAAAGCTTGACAACTCTTTTGCTGAAGAAATTTTTCCAAAGCTGTGCTTTTCAGAACGACATGATACTTTAAAGCAAATTAAGCTTACATAAATATTTACCAGCTCTTTTGGAGATGTTGTTAATTCCTTTAACAAAGAATTCCTGGATGAGAGACTTGTTAAAGCAGGCCTGCAGCGAGGTGAGTGGAGGCTGTTGGGGTGCCCCTGCAGGATTTGTGGTGTCCAGGAAAACCTCCTGTTTGGAGACATGCTGTTTGTTGGCTGAGGCTGGGCAGGCTGTAATGCTTAGATAATCCACTAAGCTAACACTGGAGAGACAAAGCTCAGCTCTGAGCCCTGCTTTTCTTGCCTGGTTGTGAAAGCACTGACAGGTCAGAATTCATGTGAGGTTTGGAGGGACACCACAGCTTCATCCTGCGGTTTAATGAACTCCCCAAACACCAAATCCTCACCAACGGGCAATGGATGAATTTGTTCCCTCTTGCTGTTTGCCATCATCTTGGGGACCCATCAGCCTTTAACTGAGCTGTCTCTGTTCAAGAATATCCACCCATGTGTTCAGAAATTGCCTCTGTGGTTTTTGGGCTGCTCAGGAGGGTTTGTGTAGCACATCTGTGAGATTCAGATGCTCCCTGAGGTTGCTGGGTTGGGCCAGTTTGAGGTCATAAGCTTTGCCAGAGTCCCAGTAATAATAAAGGTAAAAAATGATGCAGGTTTTGGATCACTTCTCACTTGTAGCCACTAAATATTTGCTGAAAGCTCATATTTTGTGTTCCAGGATATGCTGTTTATGGGGATTACTCTACCAACCTAAAAATGTTTCCTTCTAAAAGAGCATTTAGTGATATGAATAACATCCCTCACATCTGGCTAATAGTCTCCGGTTGCTTATCTGACAAAGCAGAATTTCAGTTTTCTTTTAGTGGGGCTGTTTATTTTGTTTTTAAAACATACTTTTCATCTTTTGTGTATCTAAAGAGATCTATGGGTTTAGGGGTTGAGGTTTTTGAATCTTATGATGGTGATTAGATCATCTCCAAGTTTCTGTCCTTGCTTTCTCTGTGGTCACAAATGAAATTTGGTACCAGTAATATATTTAAGTAGATACTTTATTTTTGCTGTGTGAACTATATGGCGTGGAGGTACATGAAATCACAGATGTTTTTCATTGAGTACGTCATCTCAATTTACCATTTGTGAGTGACTCATAAAATCAGAAATACACAACTGCCTTTTAATTTTGTACCTTAGCAGTAAATCTGGTAGTGGACTCCAGCTATTCTGTAGTGAAGGAGGTGGGTTGGGAATTATTTCTTGGCATTCAGGGAACTAGATTAGCATCGGTGAGGTATAATGCTAAAAACCAGAAATTAGATTTTGTTTCTTTCCCTAGGTAAAGGAGGAAATTTAGACTGACATCTTCCTACATATGAAAGTATAGGTAACAGCAGAATGCTGTGTTTCTATATATTTTGTAATTTTTATGTATTGTGTTTTTATGAGGTCTGAAAGGTTGGAGTTATATGCACTGCCACAACCAGGGATGAGTATGCAACTGTGGAAAAACGTTTTCATATAATGGGTTGAAAAACACTTGTTTTCACCAATTTTATTTAACTACTGAAAAACTGACCTTTTGAAGATAAAATGCAGTTATATTCTGCATTCTATGACAGGTTTTCAAACAAACCTTTGTACAGGATAAATGTAAGAGTAGGTAAACAGGTAAATCCAATGTGTTTTTCTGCTCTTTTGGTTTTTTAAGTGAGTCTGGGTTGTTGTTAGGACAATTGATAAACAGAGTGGATAAACTTAACACTGTTAGTGCAAGAGCCATAATAATAATCATTTAAGACCTGCTACTCAGAATTCAGTTGGAGAATACTGGATTATTTCCTACCATATTAACTGCATTTCATAATGTGCTGCCTATGGAGCAGAATTGTATATGTCGAATACATTTTTATGCAATATCAAAGCAATCCTGCCCAGCTGCTTCTGTCATTCTGTGGTGGGCAAACACCAACAGATTTAAGGGAGAACACACAAAAAAATTGAATTAAAGGATCAAAACACGAAAGGGTTAAAAGCAGGAGCAGACTCTATGGCTTTGCTGTGGCATGAGCTTTTTATGATCAAAATGACATTTTGTTCTCATATTAATTCAAATGGTGAGGGGGACATTTTGCCTTAGATTCACATACAACCTGCCATGCAGTTTGTTGGCTTAGATTCATATGGAAAACACTGGAAGCATCAGTTCACTTACTGATTATTTTCAAATGTATTTAGACTATGTATATACAGCACTTAAATTCATTGACTCCTGTCAGCACAAACATAATATATAAGAAAATTGCTTCACTAGCATTCAATTATTACAATTGTAACCTTATTACATTGAATCAGCTTTTTGCTCACTGCAGAAAATAAATAGCATTCAAGGTTTGCTTATTTTTATCCTATGGCAGTGGAAGCCTTGCCCGGTGTAAGAAGAAAAGAAAGAAGCAGAGAGCATATAAAGTATGCAGGGAAAAGGCCATTGAGAAATTTTAGTGATGTGGTAAAATGAAATGAGGGCTCATTTACTTCTGCATAGCTTTTCAAAGCCTGACTCTGTATTTGAGGATTTGTGACTGCTATCAATTTACCATAACTTCTCCTGGTATAGTCTTAAGGGGGGGAAAAAAAGGTGAAATGCATGACTGGTAAAATATTTTAGGAATTGCAAGCTTCTACTCTTAGTTCATTGCTTTATTTCTGTACTCTTTCCTCCTTTACCTTGAAAGTTCATGAAGTGATAAATAGTTACTAAATTACAAGGTTACTTTGGCAATGATAGCCCACGAATTTTGCCTTCTGCTTATGTAGTAGAGAAAAGAAGATGGGGTTCTATGCAAGTGTCCTTTTTTGCTCTACTCAAAGTAACATCTAAATCTATGCTGAGTTAAAGCTGGAAAAAAAAACTTATGGTTCAACTTATGGTTATGATATTAAACAGTTGTACCAAATTGCAATTTTTTTATATTTAGCTCCTACATTATTTTTCCAACAAGCCTGCTAGGCCTGTTAGAAGATACAACCACCTTTATAAACCTTGCTTTTCTAATATCTGATTGTTAGAGGGATACAGTGTTTGTCTTAGGTGAGTATCCAAAAGTGTAGATATCTATCTGAAATACTGATGGAATTCCAATTCTCCCATATGTAGATGTCATCTGTGGTTTCAGGGATTATACAACAGCTCACATCAACCTTGGTGGTAGTGATAACAGTTCCAACAGCTTTTGGATCCTGACTCATCTTGGGTTTGGTTCTAATGCTGCATAGCACAGTCTGGAGCAAAAAAAAAAAAAAAAATCCAAAGTGCACCTAAATTTAATGTGAAATTATTCATCCTTGATCAAAGCTGAAGGGAAGAACTTAAAAGAATCATCATGATATTTTAAAGTAAAATAGCAGTGAGTTAGCTCAAATAATATTTCCAAATTAATCCAAGCCAGGTATTTCATACCAAAAAAGAGAAAAAAAAGGATTATGATGTAGAACAATTCCTTTCCTTCCCTAATTATTTTCAGGTCTTGACTTATCTGAGGTGAAGTTTAACTTTTTTATCATGAATACTCCAACCAGTTACATCACAGATGGTTCAAATCTGACCGTTTAGAAGCTGAAGGAATACCTCTTAAGGAAAGACAAAATAGCCTGGTGATTCCAGATGGTATGTCATGATCACATTACCTGCTGGTTTTATAGGAAGAGCTGGATTTCTGGCAGGAACACATCACACATGTCTCTGTGCAGGCTTTGGCTGAGGCACAGCCTCGGGTTAGATGTTCTGTCAGTCAGGTGGCAGAGGTAAAACAAGTGGCTGGCACAGAGAGGCACAGACACTGGGAAGAAGTGGCTTGTGCATATATATACATATATATATATATATATATATATATATATATATGACACATAGAGACTCACATGTACACACACAGTGCTACTTTTAACAAGTTTGGCTCCTTTCTCCTACAGCTGAAAGTAATCTGAGTATGTTCATGATATGAAACATTTCCACATGGCTTTGTAGAAATAGGATAGAATAGGCCAGTAATGAGCTTATATATTTATCCTATATGAATAAAAGGATGAGTGTCACCACTGATTTGTCATTTTGCCTGGTTTCAGTGAAGGGGTTTGCAGCATCAGGTAACAATTCTGGCTGTACCTGTGGTCCTGGTGGGTATTTTCCTGGGTGGATTCTGCACAATATTGGCCATGTCAGATAACAGAGTGGATCCACTACACAGGGCCAGGGGGAGGCTGCAGAGCTCTTGCCTGACCCTGGTAAATCCAATGTGCAGTGGAGCTGCAGGGAGGAAATGGGAGAAAGCAAATAGATATAACTTGACAATTGAGAAGTTTCCACATGCTTTTGGTATAGCAACATTCCCAAGAAAACACAAGCTTTGAATTATGTGCTGAAGTCCTAACTCCTGGAACACTTGACTTTTCAACTTTGCCTGGAGCATGGCTTTGTGTGATTGTATCAGCAAGAACTCTGAGGCAAAATAGACAATTAATTTTAGGCAGAAGCCTTTGGTGGATATTAATTTGAAATAGGTAACAATTTTTTTGGAAAGAAACAGTTTATTTGTGTCTTTGTGCATTTTCAGTATAAAGGAGTGAAGATGGTTTTTCACTTTACTGTGAACAAACGTGGGTCCAATTTTATATCCTGTAAATAGCTCAGCCATGTGTCTGCTCCTTTTGTGGGTTTTGGCAGTGCTGTTGATGTGAATATAAGGGCCACAAGAAAAGTTTATTTTATTCTTTGAATAAAAGTCTCTTGTTGAGTACCATCTATTGTAAAAGTCTCAGTGCACATTATCATTATAACAAGCCACAAGAATCAATGCTACTGATTAATGAAATATTGCATGTTAATGAGCCATGCTCCTGTATCATGTAGGAGGTTGTATCCTTGACACATATTTAAATAAATAACATGAAGAAGAAAGAAGCCTTCAAATAAGTAAATGGTTTTAACTTAAGTCCATAAAATCAATGAAAATGGAAGCTAAAGCTCTTGCTTATCTATTAATTCAGCACTATGCCTTCTCCAGGTCAGTGTTACAGCACACATGGGACAAAATACCCTTGAATGATTTTGTACAAGATTACTGCAATAGCCAGACACAGGGAGATAAGGTAAAGATGGACTGATAGGCTTAACTCTGAAATGGCCTGGTTTCATGGCTTTATTTCAAACCCCTCACAACCAGCAGTTCCTGTGTGTGTTGTATCACTGCTATATAAACCTTTGCTTATTTGGCCATTTAATTTGTAAAGAAGGCAACCTTTAAGCTGACAAGCAGCTTTAGAGCCTTTCTGGTCCCAGTACCAAGGGGGCCAAAGTGTGGCCCATAGCGTAAATGGGATGTGTCTTAATGATTATGTTATTAAAAATTAGCAAGTGTTTTCTAAAAAGTTCTCTTTGATAGAGGCATAAGTTTTCCTTACAAAAACACTTGTTATTTTTAGTCTGCTTCTATCTGTATTTGTGGCTCTTCATGTTTCTGCACTGCAAAACAGTTTTCCAAGGAATAACAGAAACTGCAATACTGACCTGCGTTGCACCCCACATAATATTTGGGGCTATGCAGCTTTTTAATTTCATTTTTCTGTGCTTTCCTTCTGCTAATAATATTCTTCTGCTAATAATGGCAGAAGAATATTATCCTTCTTTATCCTTATGTCTGTTCCACCCATAAGAACACCAAGCGACAGAAGTGAATTTCCCTTTATTGTTATATTTATTAGTGTAAATTTCTCTGGTGTAGACCCAAGCTGAAGTCCTCTGTGGAAACAGCCCTGTCTCCCATAATCATCAGTGTCATCTTTGAGGATGGCAGCTTCAGAGTTTCTGGGAAACATTGTTCTTGTGAGATGTTAGTGTGGTGAAGGGGAGAGCTCCCAGGGATATTTTAAATAATTTCCTTAGAGACTTTTGAAGTGCAACAGCAAGACCTTGAATTTGACTGAATATTCTGTGGGAATTGGTGTAGAGAAAGAAAGAGGGCTGGGATGTCGTTGTTGATATGACTAAGGAATTAAATGGCTACATCTTAAATTCATTGAAACCTTTCATTCGTATATACATATAAATATATACATTACAAGAAGTCCTGGCTTAGCCAAGGGAGCACAGGCATCAAGGAGTTGATGATTTTTTTAATGCAGGACCATGCCCACCATGGTATATTTACTTTCACTGCAAAGGTAATAATTTTGGAATGGAACTTACTATGAGCTTTCATTGGTGGGTGCTCTCAGACAGCTCTTGGTATGGAAGCCTTTTGGTGTATACAAGATTCTGGGCTTTTACTTCTTGTCACTTTGACAGTTTTTTAGCTTTTTGGTGCTGTTAGAGCTCGTAATTCAATATTGGTTTAGCTTGCTCTTTCCTCCCCTCCCCCAGTTAATTGTAATTTGTAGTTAGTTTATTGTGGGGTTAACACTCACTGCCTCTGATCTTTATGTGAAAAGTATGCTAGAAGGAAATGTGACTTTGTAGATAGAGTTACATATTTCTCATTTATTTTGTAGAAAATCCATGCTATTGAACTAACAGTAATGTTCTTGAAATAAAGAGCAAATTGAATAAAAATGAGTGTGACAGGTAATTTAATACAAGCAGGAAAGACAAAACCATTTCTTTAGTAAAATCAATGTCATGAACCTGAATCTCCAGCCACAGTAATTGCAAGTGAAGTATTTCTATTCTGGACAATGAGCTGATGGAATGGGTACAAAAGTTGCACTGTTTCTCTGATAGTCTCAAATATCTGCCTTGGACACATCTCTGTGCAGTTGTAAAGTGTTACATGGCATCACATTGTGATTTTAGCAGTTGAAAAGGGAGCTTTGAAGTCCCTAATCTCACAAGCCAGCTGGCATTTAGACACTCTTTGTTTCAGTAGGGAACAGCATCCATTTGTTTCCCCTGGAAATCTGATCTACCTTGGAAGAAGAGTCTTTTGAGCAGGAGATGGTTTCAGTGATCGACCTTTAATCAAATTTCTGCTCTGGCAGCTGCATTGAGAAGACACCCTTGGACGAGTTCTGCTTTTCTGTCCTGGTGCTGGTGCTGGCAGCACTTGTTTGGGTCCACAGGATGTCAGGTGTCACCTCCCCTGTCCATGGCGACCCTCTGGGCTGAGATGGTTCACTCTGCTTTGTCAGAGAAGCACAGGGAAATTTGTCTTTTGGGCACCATGGAGAAATGCTGAATAGCTGTGTGAGAATTATTTTTAACCTGAGAGGTTTAGCATGTCTCAGTGCAAATCACATGGATTACTGTTCCACAGTAAACAGCAGCATGGTGTTGGACTGTCCCTAAAAGGATCAGCAGCAATGCTGTCATTTCCCTACACCTGAGTGAGGACTTTTTCCTGTCTAGATGGGAAATTGGTTACAGAGAACAACCGGGCAAGATTCTTCTTTAACACAGCAGTGAAGAAAAATCCCTTAATCATGATGGACTGGATAAATATAGAGCCAGGTTTGATTTTTGCTGGTTTAGGAACAGCTACATTGTAATTGACTTTTATAAGCTCTATAGAGTGACACGGGAATAAATGAGAGGAGTAGGAATTTACAGTTACACTGGTTTCTTTTTTTGGGTGACCAGTATTAGTGACCCATTAACATTTTGTATTCTATGAGAGCTTCAGCCCTCCCTTTCTGACAAAGAGATTGAAAATCCATTGTAACCATGCTATGAAATGACCAGGAGTCACAAGAAAATAGAAGTAGATTTGATGGAGTTAAAAGAATAAACATTTATTCCTTAAAATAGATATACTTTACAGTGACATATAAAAGCACTCATAAGATGCAAGGCATAGATATAACTTTCCTAGGACCTTGGAAAGGACTTTGAAAATCAGCTTAAAGGATAAGATTAAAAAAAGTAAAGGAAATGACCATACAACTTTGGGATCCCCACAGGGAACTTTTGTTTGAAGATGATTTACCAGCCATAATGATGAATTGAAAGTTAATCGTCAATTGCCAGGATAAAGTGTTCTGAACTGTAACGATAAAGACCTGGATTTAATTCCCAATATCTTGATTCCTTTCCTTATCTGTCTGTGCTTACCCTTTCAGGGAACTGAGCAAACAATACTCTCATATACTCTGGCAAGGGTAGTATAACACTGCTTAGGATGGGACTTCAAAAGAGGCCACAGCACACAGAGATTAGCCACTGAGATTTCCCAAAGGGGGCAGGAAATTACAAAATACAGAACAAGAATCATAAGTGTGGTGAGATTTGGATTGATGTGGGACAGAAGCATGAAAATATAGGTAAAAGAATATTCTGTTGACATAGTAAAATGTAATTGAAAGTAAATAGAGAAGTATTAAAATGTTTTAAAATTTAAAATTGTTGTAAAGACACTGACAGACATTTGGAAAAGTTCAAGTGGAAAGAGATGGAGAAAGGAGTAGAAAGACTTTAGTATCCAAAATTATTATCTAGGTTCATTATCATCGGACCCTGTAGCAGAGGTTTGTCTTGCCTTTATAAGATATGGGAAATAAAGGGGATATATTAATTGATTTTTTTTTTTATGTATCCCTTTTAACACACAGTTGTCAGAAAAGCTGGAGGTTTTGCTTTATTTTTCTTCACTGTAGTGACGTGTAGAGAATCAAAAACATTACAGTAGCTTTTTCTCAGCAAGCCTTGTAAAATACATTTCAACCAGTTAGCAGGAAAAGAAACCCCAAAAGCTCTTTTGTCCTAGGTGTTGCCAAAAGTGTATAAGTGCTAACAGAGGGAGTTTTCCCGGACCAAAGTGTGGGAGACCGAGGCCAAGTCTGAAGGAGAGGGAAGTCTCCCCTTTTGCAGTATCACCTGCACCACCTTTGCCTTTAGATGCAGGTGCAGGTCTAGGTTTCCTCAGGCTGTTCTGTTTTCTACAGAGATTCTTTTTTTTGTCAGTTTAGCAGATATATTAAACTTAAGATATGCTTTCTAGATGCTCCATGGGTTTCTCAAAATTAAATCCTAGAGCTGACACGTGAGACCACAGATAAAAGAGCAACACACATGCTTGAGCATGGTACTGTCCCCAGGGGAAGGCACATCCATGGCAGAGCCGTCCTGTGCTCTCTCATGGCCAAAGAACCTGCAGTTCCAAGCAGGGTAGGGCTGTATTCAGTCACAGAATATTAAAATGTTTTGGGTTGGAAGGGACCTTGAAGGTCACCTTCCCCCAGACCGGGTTGCTCAGGGAGGAGCAGCTCTCTGGTGTTTGCCCAATGCACAGCAGCAGATGTTACCTGCGGAGGGCTGTGCAATGACTGCAGCTATTAACTCAGAGTAAGGTGAGTCCGTGCTGATGTCTGTGACTAAAAGCAAGTGGGAAGGCACTATGATGTTGTCTGAAGGGAGATGAAGCAGGACAAGTAGCAGTTGGATGTTTACCTTCTCAAAGTGTTCATAATTTTCCATTTGGGAAGCAGAAAAAGTCATACTTAGAATAACTTAGAATATTTCTACTGTCAAAAGAATCATAGAATTTAAGCCACACAGATGAAGAAAGCAATTAACAGCAGAGAAAAAAAGATAAAGGGCATCCACTTCCAGTGAATGTGAAAAAACTTAGTTTGCACTGAGATTTTTTATAATAAAGAGGCTTAATTATGAGGCTTTGTGAGAAAGCATTTAGACTATTGTTTCTTCCTGAGGTCTGTCTTGTATTTCTTGGTTAATCATGAAGCTACTTTTCCCAAGGTCACCAAAAAATGCAGAAAATGTCAAAGCTTACCGTAAATGACTGAAAAGAAATGTATTCACTGGTGTTTCTTAGAAGAAAAAAAAAAAAAATAGTGCATAATAACACTGTTGTAATATTTTGATGCAGGAAGAGAAAAGGATGTTGAACACTTTTCCCAGAAACAAAACTATTTAAAACCGATCACTGGGGACCTGAACACTTTTTTTTTTTTTTTTTGCAAAATGATGCACAAATAAACAGCATATCATTAACCTTCTTAAGGTTTGGGGTTTTTTTTGCAAATCAGACAGATGGTGGGTATAACGATCTCACTTTTCAGTGCTCAGAATGTGTGCAGGCTTGGTGAAGAGGAATGCACAGTGACGTGAGAAAATTTTAAACCACTTCTGCCACACTTTTATGTGGCCTCAAGCAAACCATTTCATCACTCACCTATTTTCCATTCTCCAGATGGAAATGCAAAAACATTGGTACCTCAGAGGTGAGTTCTGTTGTAAAGTCATTCATTTCTAAGATATACTCACACACACAGGAGTGCTGTAAGAGCAGTAATAAATACAAGAAATGTTGAAGGCAGAAAAGGATTGAGGCTCAAAAGGCAGGGAAAACAAGAGTGCTCAACTCACTTCTGGGCCTCTGAAAATTCCTCCAATGGTTCTAGCTCAGACCTCAGAAGTCCCTGAGTCTGTATAACCCTATACATTGCATTTAGTATTAAATTTGCACAGTACTTGAATCTTTGACTTTATTTCCCCCTGATCAGCCTTTAAATGCTGCCCAAAGCTTCTGTTTCTGACCACACAGGGAGAATTATGCTTAAGTCACCTCGTGTTAAGCCAAGGTTCTGTACTTAGGTATATTTCGCTCCTGCTATTCCACTTATATCATGTGATACCAGCATGTTCTGGGTAATCTCAAGCAGTTTACTGGCATACATGTTTATTTTCTCATTTCTGTTACATATCTGTTCAGTTTCCTGTTTTCTGAACTCTGGAAAATAATTTTAGCATAGTTGTATCACGTCTTGCATTCACAGAACCTGACTCATTTCTGGTGCCATCTGTTCCACACTTGGAATCTTTGCATTGTGCTGCCTAAAATCTGATAGTCAGAAACAGCCACATTACACCCAGTGCTGCTTCACATGTACTTATCAGGCCCAGGGGCCTGCCAGGTAGTGTTAAATTTCCTATTCTCCTACAAAATGCATGGTACCACACAGTTTTTTGAAATGCATACAGATGTTTTTTTTTCTCTAACTTTGATATTGTGTATGACAAGGCATTAATTACAGCAACATTTTTGACTACTTTGTAATTCAAAATTTGAAATAATGGCTTGCAAAGAGCAAAGCTCAATATTTTTAGGAGAAGGCTTTCAATCCCAAATGGGGTTAAATGTAGAATTTAAAAAGTAACTTGTTTATTGCAATGCTGTGTTCACTGTGTTTACGGAGTCTATCACATATTCATGGGGTAATGGGTTCTCTTCTTTCAAATGTGGAACTTTCTCTTTTGCTTTGCTGCAGAAGACCAGTGCAACTTGCATGACTTCCTGCCATTATTTGTACAAAGATGCATGGTAGCAGTGGAGGGTTTTCCAATGGGGCATATATGGGTGGTTGGAACATTGGAACAGGATTTTTATTTGTCTTTCCAAGTCTCCATTACACCTGGCAGAGCTGGAATGTCTGAAGATGGCTGAACACCTGCCTGCCATGGCAAGTGGGCAGTGAATTCCTTGTTTTGCTCTGGTTGGTTTTTTTTTCCACTTGTTGTAGAATCATGGAACCACTTTGTCTATAATAACTTGAACTGCTTTAAATCCAGTTCAGTTTTAAGTACAGAAATCTCAAGGCATACTGGCAATCTTCTTTTTAATATATGTGCCCTCCAAAGAAACAGCACAAAGCTGCCTGATGTACATTTCTGAGCTTTATTCCAAATCCCCTAATAAAACAAGGAGCACGAGTCCTACTCAGCTGCTCCAGGAACTCTTAGCCTCAAGGAGCTGTGAGTTTTACACTAAACCAAATTCCGTATAAAGGACATCCAGCCTTAGTCTTACTCTTAACAAAGAGACCAGGAAAATCCCATTTTGACCGTGCTCATGATCCTGCTGCTGGAAGAACTATTGGAAACAAGCAGCAAGTGGTCAATCCCTTTTCCTCTTGCAGACACCTCTAACCACTGCCTAGGGAAAGGATAAGCTGCATCCAGTAGTACTCTTAGTTCCATTTCTTCTTCCATCCTCTTGTGACCTCTGTTAATCCCTTTCATCCTCCAAAGCCAAAGGAAACCTGCATCTAACGTTGCTCTTATCCTTTAACTCTTCCAAAAATAAAATGCTGCAACAGCTTCTGAGAAATGCTTTTAATATATGCTTAAGTGCCTGTGATATTTCTGCAATGATCTCAGACATCTGAGTGCTGTGTGAACTACTTATTTTTAACAGCAAAATATTGACCTAGGACTGTGGGGTGTGTTTCAGAAAACACAGCAAAACAGAAATTCATCCTTTTACAAAAGGCTACCAAAGGTTTATGAGCCACGTGGTTTCCACTTAGTCTTGTAAAGTAGGGCATAACTGCAACTTGCTTTTGTTGTGTGGCCTTGTACTGGCTTTCTCTGCCTTTCTCGTTTTTAGAAAACACTGTATTTATATTTGTTTCGGGGCATTTTACATAATCAGGGAGTCATGGATTACTAAAACGGATCTGGAGCTGTAAATGCAACTCCAGGGTTTCAGGGCAAGGGCTGAGTGTCAGATTTAACACTAGACACAAAATTTCTGTGATTGTTCGTTATGTCAATCACTGTTGGTAACAAGTAAATAATCTTGTAGCACATTCCTAATATTCATCCAAGTGTGTTCTTCATGGTTTTTTTTTTTATTTTTCTAAAAGGACCATATTTCAAAAGTTGCCAGAGTAACTGCAGTTTTCCTTTCACAGATGCTAATTAGCCTTTGACTAACTTAAGTATCAGTAGGTGTGGGAATTTTTCATACATTAAAAGTAATGGTGATTTTATTCTCATGCGTTTGCCCACTTGAAGAGCTTACTATGCTATCAGACCACAGAAAGAAGAAAGGGGAAATGATTTTATATAGCTTAAAATATTAACTGGCTTTTGATAGCACGTCCTAAAGTTTAATTAGCTCTTTAGGAATTTTTTTTCTAGGTTGCCTAGCATTCTGCTGCTATGCAGTGGTTTAATCTGTGCCTCTGCAAAGTATTTAAGAAAAAAAATGTGGTTAAGGTATAATTTTACAACTTTACATTTATTTTTTAGAGAGGTCTACACAGAGCTTTAGGCACCATAATGTATAATTATTAACCTAAGTGAAAAGCACCAGCATTGATAAAATGATTAAAAGGAATCAGTTGGCAGCTTTCTACAGACTATAGCCTTTCTCTCCTTTTCCTCAAAGCACATTTTAAGGCTTCTCTGAATTGTCTTCTCTGAAGTGTTTTCAGAAGATCCTGTTCATGCAAGCAGGATGAAGTCAATGATGCTCACAGGAGTTACTTGTGTATTTAAAGCTGCTCAAATGCTTATGTCTTAAATGTTTTGCCACACTATTACTGTAGCCTTGATTTCCCATCTGTACAACCTGCCTTAGGTACATGAGGTGATTTTCATTTCCTTATTCTACTTTCTGTGAGAAACTGCTCAAAGAAATGCCTCCTTTGAGCCTGAGTTGTACTGTTTTCAAAAGTTTGTTTTCTTTATAAATTGAAGACAAAAAAAATCAACAGTTTTAAAACAGCTTGATGGATTATGATGGTAATAAAACATACTTTCTCTTAATTTTCAACAGTTCAGACTTCTATATTAGCAAATAAGCAAGTATGTGATCATTATGGCATAATGTTCTTCTGCCTAGTACCATTTTAGGAGCTGAGTTTTGCCTCTGATTACAATCTCAACTTCTTTTTCTATTCATTAGCACTATTAGTCACCTAATTAGTCACCTGATTATCTTAAATTAATGCTATCAATAGATATGTTTTCAGATTTGAGTTTGAAACGTTGTATTTCTGGCAACGCACTGCGATAATTATTCAAATGTCTTTGTTAGATGGAGGGTGACTTGATGCAAAGTGCCCTCATTTTCCTTGCACTGAAAGCAGGGAAATCCAAAGGTTTTTGATTCTACCAGAATTGTTCTGCACAATTTTACTCATAACAATTTGAGAGGGAAACCTCATGGACTTGTCCTACCAGGCAGTGATTTAAGCAACCTGTGTTGTTCACTGCCTAATCAGGATGGACATTGGAGGAATTTCCTCAGAGAAAAGAATGGGCTGCCCAGGGAGGTGGTGGAGCCACTATCCCTGGAGGTGTTTAAGGGCATGGATTCAGTGCCATGGTCTGACAGAATGGTGTTTAGTCAAAGGTTGGACTCGCCCACCTCAGAGGTGTTTTCCACCCTAATTATTTCTGTGATTCTGTCATGAGCAGATGCAGTCACATCCATGCACTTTCCCCCTCCTTATTCTGCCCACCCTGCCTGCCCCCCATGTTTCCTCCTGACACAAAACCAGGCAAACACAGGTTTACAGGACCCAGAGGAGAGAGAGCAGACAGGAGCTGCAGGATGCCTGAGCCTTTCCCATCGCTCAGAGCCTGAGGTGCCTGGTTTAATGGATCTGCTGTTTTGTCTGCAGCAGGGCCTGCCTAGTGCCATGCCGTGGTTTTTGTGTTCTAAAAAACATTAAATTGGGAAAATCTGTTACATTCAATATTTGCCCCCTTAGAGAATATCTTATTTCTGTGCTTCATCAACCAAAATCATGAAAGCAGTGAGGAAGATGGAGCTGTTAATGTTGGTCGTCCATTCTTCTTCTGGGAAGATATTTGTGTTTTAAGAGTGATTTCTATGTTATACAGCTTACCAGTCTAGTAAGAAACTTGGATACATATTTACAGACATTCATTGTGACTCATCAAGTAAATCACACTCATTTTCCAAATTAGTACTATATGCCTATCAAATATGTACTTTCCAGACAGCTGTGGTCCATTAAATATATCATTTTCTTCTTAAGAAAATTAAAATTTGAAGTTTAAATGAAACTTTGGGGAAAATTTTTAGCAAAATGAAATTGGAACATTTTTTCAAGGGAGAAATTTTATTAGGGGGATATAAAAGGACAGGGTATCTCTGCCTGAACAAGTGGGTACAACAAGAGAGATGTAAATGTAACCTCTTGCTGCCAAAGTGATATAGGTTTCTAGATGTTTTGTTTTCCCTTCACAGGTATGTTATTTTTACTTTGAAGGATGATGGGAGAGGAGGATCTTTATTTCAAGCTTGAAACCCAAAATAGACTGCAGTTTAATATTTGACATAATAGATATGACAGATGCAACTAGTTGGAAGACTTTAAATGTTCTGTGAATTTTGCATATGACACACACTGATTTGAATCACCCATCTGTGCTTTCAATGACGTGCACTAATTGCTCAAAACAATAGAATATCAGACTGTTATATAGGTGTGATGCTGCACAATGCACTCATTTTAATGAGAGCTTATATTCAGTCCATCCTGTCTGCGTGAAATGAACTCCACAGAAAAAATTAACAATGAATTAACTAATTTTATGGAACTGTAGAATTGATTGTGGCAAGAAATGAAATTGGAGGGATCTGCAGTGATGTGGGCTGTATTTTCTATATGGTCTGTGCTTGCTAAATCTCTTATTAACATGGTTATTTGGCTCATGTGGGGAGCTACATTTAATGTTTATAGTTTGGGTGTGTCACAGTAGAACTAATGACGTGCCAGTGCATTCTGCTCACATTGTGACATAAATTTCATTGCTCATCAGTGGTTCCAGTGGGAGGCCCAGGGGAGGGCACCTTAGAAAACAAAGGATGCACTGGCGCTGCTGAGAATGATCTATTTCATTGCAGCATTTATTATGTTATTTGAGTAGTTGTAAGGCAGTTCTTGCAGTGTTTGTCTTAGCTCTTAACAGTTACAACCATCAGTGGAATTTAGAGCTCTGTGTGTGTGGTTCAGAGCAGAGGAGTGCCAGCTCAGGTGGGATTTGCACTGGTGTTAATCACACATCTGGTTTTGGGAAGCAGCCTCTTGCGAGGAAGGGTTACAGCTGGCTGGAATCCACAGCCAGCTGGAAATCTGCCAAAGCTGCTCTGGTACTGATGTCATGTAGTGGGTTGGGATGGATTCGGAGGGTGAAGTGAACAGGGAAGGAGAGTGGCCAAGGAAGAGCCCTGAAACTCCAGTGAGAGCAGCTCCAAGCTGCTGAGCCATATCCCAGCTGAGCAGACAAGCGCTGGAACCTCATCCGAACCCACAGCGAATCATGACTTTATATAAAAATGCTTTTAATTTACAAACAGTACTAATTGCAAAGTTAGTTTATTGCTTGACATTGAAATATAAAGCAACTCTAATTTTTCACATCTTCTGACAATACAGAACTATTAAATTTCTTCTGTTAAATGGATCATTTCATTCGTGTTTGTCCATTTCTACAAACCATGTGGAAGCAGACAAAACTCTGTCTGTTCTACAAACCTTTCAACACAAAGAAACTTACTGAATATTATTGATCAGTAATGCTGGCTGGTGTGTTTTCCAGGAAACCAGCTTTCACCAATAAAAGACAAGTAAACACAGTTTATTATTTATTTTTTTGGGAACTGATGTCAGCAAAAGGTTCCTTTTCTTTTGATTTCAAATAGTCTGTCTGCATCTAGTCCTACTCCAGAAGATATACATAAATTGTGCACAGAAAATCCCAGGAGAAAGAGAATTATTTTTTAAAGTCTCACTTTAGCAAAAATATGTAGAAGCCATCTATGCCCACACACATTTTTAAAACTTTCTCCTACATTTAAATCACAGTGTTAATATACTCTCAGTGCATGTATATCTCTGAAGGCATGAGTTAAAAGCTCTCAGAAACAATTGAAGTTAATTGGATTGTTCCCATTTGTCTACATTAAATACCCTGCATTTACAGTTCAGTTAATAATCCCTTAGCTAAAGAGCTGGAATGAATCTGTCTAACGCTGCCAAACATTATTGAATCCACAATGCTAACAAACTAACTAATTGTACAGGAAAACTGTACATTTTAAATTCTGCCTCCTACTATGGAAACTACTCATTACTGCTGTGGAAGTGAAAATGAGAATCAAGATTGCTTTTACTTGTGGACCCAACAGCACAGACAATTTTTGCTGCCCCTTAGGAACAGGCCAGCACAGTCTGTTACAGGAATAATCTGCACTGCCCTCAGTGGTTCTGGTAGTTTGATAGTCTAAAGTATAGTCCTCGTGCCAGGAGCTGGCTGTGCTTGCTGTAGGCATTCATTGTGCCCAGCAGGATGGAGCTTGGATACTGTGATAGTTTATTCACTAACTTTGGTTGACTTGGGAAAGGATCATAAAGATTATTTGCTCAAATAGTCTCAAAAATATTCCTCACAGTTGTTTTTTGGTTTTTTTTTTACATTCTGTACAGAAGATGCTATTGGCTATTCTAAACAAACCAACCTTAACAATTTTCACTAAAGAGTTCAAGTGGTTATAAAGTCAGTGCCGTGTGTGTATTCCTTGTAAAATACCCTGTTTAATTTAGCTAGTGATTTTGTTATCAAAAGGACCCATGCATGAAACCTTGGACCATCACTGTAATTTACCAGCACATACTCTTCATTTAGTTTATCAATATTTGTTAGGCAAAAGATAGTACATTTTACCCCACTAGTCAGTGTGAAACCCCTGGTAACTGTGCCCCTACTGTGATCTGAAGCAAGCCAACTTCCAGAAGGAAAATAAACAAAAATAGAAGTGAGAGTACCTTTTGTCCAATATTTAGAAATGTTATGCCTTTATCTGCTCTGCATTTTGTTGCTTTCTGCCAGAGAGTAGGGTTATTGTCAGCAGATAAAGAATTAGAAATGTCATATTGTCCCAAACCTGTCAACTCTCACCTAAGTGGCTGTTGTGAAAATAGAAGCAAGGGCTACTCTGACATTTTGCTTTGAAATTTGCTATGCTTTTTGTAAATAATATATTGTAGTTCTAGACTTGACATTTTTTAGATCTGTTTCATTTTGATGATCATTTTCTATTCACCAGCTTCTGTGTTAAGATACTCAATTATTGAACAGAAAGCATGAAGGCAAAGTTTCTGCCAGAAGGATTCGGAGCCTTCTGTCCATACAGGAGTCGACAGTAACTGTGTAAATAAAAACCAGTAAAACTGGTCCCAAGTATCACTGCCTGTCTGGGAGTTCTGCTGGATTAGAAGTGATGTGCTGATTTCCTTTCATGCTTCATTCAGTATAAGGACTTTTTTTTTTTCCTATTCTTTTGGGAATGCTTAATATAACATGCAGAGCAAGTCAACTGCACCTTCAAAACAGGTACTGTGCTAACACTGAAAACATGTCAAAATGAAAATGATTTTTCTTATGACAAATATTTGATCCCACTAATCTTCAAGTGCTGGCTGTGCTGTTCTGGTTTTGTGACTGCTTCATTGCTGAGATGTTTTGAGATTTCCTGCCTAAAATTATGCTCTTCTAAAAATACAGAATGTAAATACGAGAAGATAAGTGGGGCCAGACACTTTCCTTCTGACAGCCTTTTATATAAATGCTGTCCCCTCAGCTCTCCCATCACCATTTCTCAGAGCTATGCACTTTGATTCTGTCAAAAGGTGTGGTAATGAGAGCAGATATAATTATGTTTCTAAAAGCTGGTGACCACAGTCCAAATAAATGGCCTTAAAGGATGCTTTGAAAGCATCAAATAGCAGAGAAAAATTTGACTTAAAGTATCTTTATTCTTTCTAAGATCCAAGTTAATGGAAAGACTGTAGTTCTGAACACCAGGTTATTAGTATCAGTATTAACTTCTTTAATGTGTTTCTGTTCCAGTGTTGGTCAGATCTTCAGAAGTGTAGGAAGGAATCCTGTGTTATAAAGGCACATAGGAGAGCCTGCTTGTCTATATGTGTACACATATATTTATGTAGCCATATGTAACTAAAAGGAAATCCTCCACCTCCACCTATCAGGAAAAAACTGGTTTGGGTGAATGTTTTTCAAAGCCTTTGGACATGACTGTGCATGAAAATATAGGAAATATATCAGAAGTGCTATTTCTGTCTTTGAGATCACAGGACACCCACAAGGAGCAGCCCTGTGACTTAGGTACCAGCATCAGCGTTAGTTTGGGAAGTTCTGGCCCCTGCTGGAGACAAGCCTTGACATTCGATAGCAGAGCGTGCAGTTCTGCCCAGTTTAACCTGTTGGGAATGATTCAGAATACACGACCTCCTTGGTTTCTCACTATAGAATCAGATTTTCTTTATGCTTCTCAAAATGTGGCAAGAAATGCAGTGATTCAGAGTTAGCACAAGGGCATTGAAAGGGTGATCAATAAGAGCTTTACCTCTAAACTCCCAGCTCCTCTGTCTGCTGAGCATATTTGAGGACGGTTGGATTACAGTCAGCTGTACATTACAAGATCCTTCCCTTTGCCACTTTTCTGAAGAAATTCAGCTCTGTGAGGTAGCTGGATTCATTTTACTGGTAGTGGCTCAATCAGAAAATTGAGAAAACGAGACTTGCATACCATCCCTGGTGTCTGTGGTTGCAGGAGTGTGAGTTTCTAGACTGTAAAACACTGCACAGGTTGCAGTGAGTTACACAGAGCTCCAAGCATCTGCCTTGAAACCTGATGACATGAAGTGCATTGGGAAGAGGGGTGGGAGAACTTATTTCATTCCAAACTCCATGTGAAAATATTATGCACAATTAACTTCATTTTCTCTGGAATGTTCAATTACATGGTTACATGAAGACCAATTTTGCTCTGCTATTTGGGTATTTGAAACTGGGCCTTGAGAGAGCTGGACTGTATGCTCAGCTGTGCCATAAACAAACCCAAAGAGCTGCTGTAGCACCAGCCCTGGCAGTTAGCAGAATTAGTCAGGAAAAAGGTTTTTCCAGCAGCTAGGACTGTCCCTAGCAAAGGAAATTACTTGTGCAGGAAACTCAAAGTGATCTCACCTCTCGAGACTGCTGTTCTGGGATCTTTTCTTTGCAGAAAGAGAGAGATTTGGGGACAAGATTAGAAAATTTATTTATCCAGTTGTTGTTTTGAGTTGAAGAAAGAAGACAACAATTAAATAAAAGTGAAATAACTTTTTTCATGTTATTTTTGTATATAAGTCAAGAAACAGCAGAGAATACTTTTTCATAGTGTAGCTTATTGCTGTAGATGACCCACCCTACCTGTCTGAATCAAGATGACACAAATTACCCCCAAAAAGCAGAAAAAAATAGAACAAACCTTACCAGTTCACCTAAATTGATAGTATTTTTTTCAGCTGTGTCTTTGTATGGCCTTATATAAAGGATGCACTCACTGCATCCTGACTTGCACTTATTACAGCAATGATAGAGAGATCTTCAAGGGAAAGTGAAGATTAATGTTGATATGTTAATGGCAGTTGTAAGTCTTCCTTCGGGAATTGAAAATTTGGATCTTAAAAAAAATATTTGGTTCTATCACATGAGCTAAATATGACCAATTTTTATGAGCTTGTGGTCTAAAACAGGTTCATATCTTCTTTAAAATTAGGAAGCAATTTGATTATGAGAGCTGTGGAAAATAAATGCAGAATTTTATTTGTACGTACACACACTAAGAAGCGATGCATTTATAAAAAGACAATTTCCTTGCAGAGCTTTGGTAGTGTGTTCAAGAGATTGAAATTCTATTTGTTGATTAGATTTATTCACAGAACAACTGAGGGAAGTTAGAAATTTGGGATGCTCCTGTCTGTTTATCTTTTACTCCTGAGCTGACCTCCTGGCCCAGATGCAAATGTACAGTTCTGTTAATGGTAGTGAATCTATCTTAATATTATTTGATTTAGCCTGTTGACTTCAGAGAACTTACTCAGAAGCTTAAAGTTAAGCATGTCCATAAGTCTTCATTAGGGTCTGGATTGTAGTCATTACCTATAGAGAGAGAGAACTGATTCATGATCTCAAGGTTCAGGTGGTGGCACAGCCATGCAATGCTGCATTCAATTCCTTACAGCAGTGTGTCACCCTGAGTATGAGTGTCTGTAAAACAACATGAATTATTCATGCAAACAGAATGGTGAAATCTGCATGAGCTTGTGACATAAGCACGTGAGGTGGCACTGGAGTCGTAAATGCTGATGTTAATGCCAATATAACAGCTTACAATTTCCATTTTCCGTGTCTCTCACCCACCCATCCCTCAGCTCTGGAGCTCTCCAGCTGCAGTGTTCCCGGCCAAAGGCATGGGCTCTGCTTTGTGCCATCCTTGGCCAGCAGAGTCTTGGTCCCTTTGAAACATTTCTTTTCTCATGTCTAGTTCTGGTGGGTGGGACACTCACTCCTTTATCCTGAGTGTCTGCTCCATTCCTCACTTCCACTGGGATAAAAAAGTGAATAAATGTCTCTCCTCTTTCCCCTCTCTAGCACATTTTTTTTTTCCATTGGCTAGAGCCAAAGTCAGAGTGTCTCAGAAATTAGGATGTGTAGAATAACCCCAGGTTTTTGGTTCTTCCACTGAATAGTTTCTTCCCTATCCTGGATGCACCCTGTACATGAGCTGTGTGTTCACCCCAAGCCCATCAGGATTACCCAGGATATTCCCAGGGCTCACCTTGTCCCTTGTGTGAGTGGGGACACCTCACCCTCCCACCTGCTTCTCCTGGAGTGCTGCATGGCTCCATGCAAGGCATACCATGGAACCAAGAGCCCCCAGAAATGGAACTGGATTTATAGAGTGACCTATTTTGAAGGGAATGGGATTTACCAAGGGCCTGTTCTCAGGACATGAGAACATAAAGTGCCTGTGCCTCTGAGAATACAGGGAATTTCAGGCTGCATCTAAAACGGGAAGCAGAAGAGTGAAACTCTCCCTACGTTCCCAGATTCTAATCTTATTTAAATTCACACATATCTAGCATGCAGTAATGAAACTCCTTCAGATTTAAGGAAAATCAAGATCCAGCCAGTGTGATTAATCTTGTGAATAAAAAGGTTTGGGATTAGATATTCTTTCTGTGTGACACTTCAGCAATATGCTGTTATAAAAGGCACAGCAGGAGTTAGTCTTGAAGTGTCAGAATAGCTTCTTTAGTGACAAAGCATTTATACATGTAAATTTTCAAAGAAAGTTGGCAACCCTTTTGTGGGTTCAATTTGTACCTGTCACTCACTTGCAGATGCAAATTTGAGTTACTTGCAGCTCTAATTACAGAGCTTGATTGTCATCACAAATCAGGTAGTGAGATGTGAAACTACTGAGGTTTGTGCCATCATTTGTTGTTAAAACATGAATGCAAATGTTGCCATCAAAAAGCAAAGTCGGCCAGGGCTTTGCCCTGCTGATAAATATGAATATTACAAATAAGTGCAATATGGAAATAAAAGGAATTTAATGAGTGGGTGTGTGTCTGAATCAAAAGGAAAGGAGTGAGTGTGTGGTAAAATCAGGATGGTAAATAGGGAAATAAAAAAGAAATAAAAAGATTGTTTTGTCTGTTGCAGCAAAGTACAACAAAAGAAAGAGTTTGGGTTTTTTTTCTTTTATGTGTTTCTTAGACCCAGCCACCTTTTGTACCTTCCAAATTTATCTTCTCTAAGGAATCCCAGTTCTTTTATTTTTGCTGAGAGCTTTCTAATTTTCAAGTGAAAGAAGATGACTTTATAAAATTATTCATCAGGTAACTATTGTGCTGTAACTTTCTCTTCTGTCATTATATATATGCATACATAGAGAGAGTTATATTTCAATCTCAACATATACAAATTTGATTTTTCTTCACAGAAAATGTTGAGGTGTGAAGATTGTTAATTATAACCCATGATTAATTTATTTTAAATTAAAAACTGGATATAGGTGCTACGTGTTATTGTGGCTCAGCCAACATCTGCTAGACAGTGATAATTCAACACAAGTTGGTGGTATTTTTTTTTAGTTGAAGAATTTGTTGCACAAAAATGATGGTAGAAATAACAAAAAGTTGATTATTTTATATTTGGAATGAAACTAGAGTCTAAAAAGATGAGGTAATTTCACTTCACAGATTTTCAATGCTTAATTAAGAAAAGGGCTAATGAAGAAGAAATAGCAGTAGCTGGCTGGGGGCACTTAGAAAGGTTTGAAGATAAACATGTAATATCACATTCCACAGTGTTGCAACCCACCTGGTGAATTTTTCTACAAATACAAATTCAGCAGTCAGCCTCAGTCTTGTCTCTCCCCCTTTCCATCGAGCAGACACCTTACCTCAAAGAATAATTATTGCTGTGGTGATTTCTAAATTACTGGATCCATGGAGCCTACTTAACCTGATGTAAAAGGTCCTTTTTTCTTCCCCACTTTCCTCATTACTGAAGGAGAACATTTTGGCCTGAACAATGGCTGTATACATCAGCCCTGATTTATTAAGTTTAGAGGATTTGCACTGTTGTTTTACAAAATGGTGTCAACTTGCAGCATGACTCTATTTGATGATGAATAGTTTTCCCAGGCCAAAGAGCTAATGACATCCAGAGCTTCTGCGCCTCCCGCACTCCTGCGGCCCGAAAGGCCACGGATAATTTCAGCCGAATCAAGCCCATAAAGAGAGAATTTATAATCAGCTTTAATGTATTTGGGAGCTAAAGTACCTTAGTCCTTCATCAAAGGGAATGATAAAAACCAGAATTAATATGGCTGGATTTAATTATTTCTGAGAGCGTAATTACTCTTTAGCTAACTGGACAGGAGGTGTGTTATTTCTCTTACTTTGAGCAGAGGAAAGGCTTCTACAAGTCACCACCAGCATCTAAAAATGCATCATGTTAGTGCCTTAGCATTGATTGCAATACAAACAGAATAAATATTTGAATAATAATTTAAATAATGCAAGAACTATTTTTAAATTAAACGAGCTTAGGCTTCGTTAGGAGTGCCTGCTGCTCACAGAGTTTCTTCAGCTTTTGTAGCGAGACTGTTCCTTGCCTTTAGGAAACATAAAATGCAGTAATCACTTTCCCCCCTTTTTAAAGTGACTTAGGGGTCTAATTTTCCATTAGCATTAATGAGAGTTATGGGTATGCACCAACATGAGAATAAATGAAGCTAAACCTTAGAGAGCCTTTTGATAAGTAAATCATCTTTGCATCAGCATTTTAGAGGCTTTAGTATCCTCTTTTCCCCCCATTAGTTATGGTACCTGATTACTTTGTTGATATTTAATATTTATTACATAAACTTTAGCTAAAATTTAGGCTGGTATAGTAAGGCAGCATTATCTGTTTGAAGGCTTGTGAGTTAAACATATTAAAATCTTTTTTTTTTTATAATGGATGCATATTTTTGAAAGTGAAATACTCAAAAAGTAAAATTAACTGGGCCTTCACAAAAGGTGAAGAGAAGGCTAGAGTAGAACAACAGTGAAAAGTAACTGAGGACAAAAGACTCCTGGCAATCATAGTTTTGTAAACTATTCCTTTTTGTTTTACTGGCTCATAGTCCATTATGTCTTAGTATCACTATTCTTAAAATTACTTTCTGTTACCTGAAAAGAATATTAAAATTCTGGAAGAACCATAAAATATCATGTATTGAATGAACAATCAATGCTAAGAAATAAACCTAGTTGGGGGATACATTTAATTTACAAAATCATAAGCTATCTGTAGAATATTAATTGAAAGCTGCAGGAAATATCTAAAAATTATACACCTACTAAGCAAATTTAGTTCTGATTTATTTTTACTTAAAAAGGCTATTGCTGCTACATTTTGTAGGTTCTTGCCATAAGATTTTATTCTATTTATCTGCTTGTTATTTCAGAGTGTTTTCCTGTGTGTGGACCCAAAACATCAATCTTTCTTTATGATCATCCAGACAGAGAGGTTGTTAGTCAGAGCAATCAGTTATCTGGAGAATCAGAAGCAAAAGCCATTTCTTACTGATTTTAGAATGAGAGTTACTGCTGAAAAGGGTGGAATTCTAATCCAGAGCTTCTCTTAATACCACTTTCACGACTTCAGAAAATGTCTTCAGCATCTGAACGTGGAGCAGGCAGCACAGATCATAACAGGGCTCTGCCTCCTCCCAGAGTTCTCCAGGCTGAACCTCTTGATTTTGCCCTTTCAGACAGCCCTGTGCACAGTGAGTCTTGAGCTGATGCCTCTTTTAGGGATTGCCCAGCAAATAAAAAAAAATATAAATTAATGTTCATAGCAGCTCTTTGTGTTTAGATAAAATATGAGGAGATTCATACCTGCCACGTGAGGGCCAAACTCTGCTTTGGTTCCTTAGGTTCAGAGCATTATAGTTCCAGGAAGCAGAAAACCTCTCTGAAGATGCAATAGATTATATTTGCAGACCAGAGTGAACCTGTGGGAGAAATAATCTCTCATCTGTTTCCCAGGCACTGTGAGTGGTGCCTGGTGGCTCTGCCACGTGTCTCCACAGGGATGAGTCCTCCCGCTCGGGGGATGTGGGGAGCAGAGCCCTTGGATTGTGAAACAGATCCATGGCTATATTAAAAAACATGTTTAATTTATGACAACTTAAAAATAGGTCAGCCCCTTTGCAAAAAGGAATTGTCAAGCACTGGAACAGGCTGCCCAGGGAAGTGGTTGAGTCACCATCCCTGGAGGTATTTAAAAGATGTGTGTGTGGCTCCTGGGGACGTGGCTTGGTGGCTGCCTTGGCAGCGCTGGGTTAATGCCTGAGCTGAATCTTTGGGTTCTTTTCCACCCTTAACAATTCTATGATTTTAAGGAAGGTGGTCTAATTTTTTTTTTTAAAATGTTTTTCAGAGAACCTCAGAACTGCATAAACATGAAAATTATCCAGGTCATTTTTAAAGCTAGCCCCAGTCATGCTTTACCATATTATAAAATCAAAAATGGCATGAGACCAGACATTTACATTGGGATGGTTGATGCACTTTGTAATTGAAGTTGAGATCTGGAACCATGATCTACACAAAATACCTGATAAAGGCCAGCTCTTAAAAAAAAATGTAACATACACTGTCTTGTTTTCATCTAGAAAATAAATTGCCCATCTCTATGCAAGTTATTTGGAGCAATGTGTGTTGGTTGCCTTTTCAGATGTCACTTTGTCCCTTTCTGGTGACTTTTAAAATTCAAAATATAAGAAGATACTAAGAACTTGTGTGTGTCTGTGTATATATAAATATATATCCTTGCCTGTGTCTGCATCTCCATTCTTAAGTGCACAGCTCTTACCATTCTTAAATTTACCCTTCCTGCTCTCTATGCTGAAAACACATAGTGAAATTATTGTCATTCTTTGCATAGAGTTTTTATTTTTCTGATTTTAATCTTTTGGAAGTAAAGTTGTTGTGGTATGAAAATGCTGGGCAGAGAGATATTTGAATGTGTGTGTTTGGATCAGGGCATATTATCCAGGTACCAAATATTGCAAAGATTATATCCAGGGCTTGGATATAATATAACCTGAATCACCAAGGCTTTCAGCTGAAGAGAATGATTGTTACAGGTGTGATTATAAAAATGCTTGTGTTTTATTTATGATGTGTAATTCTAGTGTTCTGTATTTAGAATGAGTTAAAAACTATACTCCTGACTGATGCAGGAATTAAGGTATTGAGCTTTGGCTTTCAATAATACAGTCCAGTTTCTGCATTCACAGTTAAAGTCTCATGGTACTTCATGGTTTTTTTTCTGTTTCTTAAACCCATGCACCTGGTAAAAACATTTTATGATTTTTTTAAAAAATGCATCACTCAAATACATGGTATTTTGCCTATAAAAGACAAGTTTAATGCTGAATGACTAATATCCTGTAAAATAACAGAGAGCTTTTTAAATACAAATGTTTTAATACACCACAGTGCTTAGATTTAATGCATGTCTCTTGCCTACATCAACTGCAAATATCAACACATACTGTTCATCCCTTTTTTTGTTGTTGTTTTTGTCTATTGCTATTTTATGCATGAGGAATTTCTTGTTTTCTACTCTGTGCTTGGCTGGCTTTTTCTTTTTTTGTTACTTAGCCCTGTGTTTCTACTGATTGCTTTTTCGCATGCAAATTACAGAATGTCATGGAAATGAGAGAGCTCTGAAAAAAAAGGAAAGATAATGCTGAGTTCCAACTGTCTTTTGTTTGTGCGTAAGTGTGTAAAATATATGACTTGGAAATATTTTCAGAACGGCCTTTGACTTTCCTTCTGGTGTATATTTTTATTTCTCAATAAAGAAGTGGGCATTTTTCCCATTGGAAAACATGATAAATCTATAAATACTTGTTAATAATACAGGTGTTGGGCATAAAGGAATTTTGTCTCATCATCCTTTTATGGAGATAAGGAATTATGAACCTGGATGTTTTGCCCGAGCTAAAATTTCAATTCAATACAACTTTTTGCATGAAACTCTGGCCCCATTGAAATCAATGGCAAAAGTCATTGTCTTCAGTTGGTCTGGGATTTCACTCTTGCTTCTGGTTTGCATATGGATTTTCATGTTTCTTTACAAATATCTCAGCAGGTAGTCAAAGGTTTCAAGGATATCTACAGTACTATTTAAAAGAGAATGTGATGAATGTGTCAAAAAACCCCAAAATTAAACCTGTCCTTATCTTTATACAAAGCATGAGCTTAAATGGTCGAATTCAGATAAATGAATTAGCATTTGACAGAAAATATCATTTTAACCAACTGTCAAGACTTTTATTAACCACCTTATTGCATCAAGTGCAAGAGGTAATTTGGCAGTTCTTGTCTCCACTATTCCTAATAACAGCAACAGGAAAAAACAATTAAATGAAGTGGATAACTACGGTCTATGGCGGGGTATGCTTTTAGTAAACAAACTTTGATTCTTCATTTAAAAATCATAAAACACTGGGCACTCTGTGCTTCTTGTGCTAGATGTTTCTAATAGCCATACCCCCGAGGGAAGGTTTTGCTGTAATGTTTGAAAAACTTAATGAAAAATGGGTTGTTATAAACTAAGATTTCCCTCCCTGAAAATGTTTTTCTTGAGACGTCCGTGGGAATTTAATATTCACTGTTTTTTTTCCTCAGTCTTGTATATTCTTGAATTGTCTTTTTTCCTCCATTTTCTCCGTTCTTAATCCTAGGTCCCCTTACAAAGAAACAGACAGATGATTTAGGTGATAATGACGGTGCTGAAGATGAAGGTATTTTTTGCCGCCAAACTGATTTGCATGACAAGGATCCCTGAAAATCTTTTTTCTCCCCTCTTTTTTTGACTTCTTGTCTTCTTTTGAAGAGTTTTTTTGTTTTTTTAATTCCCATTTTTGATGTGTTTTGTCTTCTTGCTTGTTGTTATACATATATATTTTTAATTTTTTAAAAGAAAGAATGTTGTTAAGTTCTACGTTTTGATACAAAACAGTAACAATATTTAAAAAGGAGGGTTTTTGTTTTCTTGAAATGGACTTTTGATATGTTGCATCCCACCTTTTGACTGAATTTTGTCCATACTATTTAAACTAACACTCTTTTAAAGTTTCTCTGTACACCTTTTTGCATGTTTTCTAACCCTATGTATTTCACCAAGTACAAAGATGTTTCTTTTTTTTTTTTTTTCACTGACTGATCTCAGTTTGATAAACATAGAAAATACTGTGTTTATAAAAGGAAAAAAAAATCAGAAAATTCTTTAAAAGTGTCTCTTAAGCAACAGAACTTCTCCAAATGCCAACCCATCTGCATTTAGGCTGCAAAAAAAAAAAAAAAGAAAAAATATTAATATTAAAGGCTACCCCACCTCCCTCCAGAAGGGAGGCAGCATTGCCTGTTGGTGAAGCTCTGTGGAGCTAAACTAAAACTAAAAAAACCTGGTCTTTTCTGTTTTCTGCAAGCATACAAAGATGCTGATCTACTTGAGCTGACCCTTAGAAAACCCTATTACCAAGTAAAATCAACAGTTTGAAATGTCAAGCATATTATTCTGTTCATAAATTATGTCTGTTGATCATGAAGATATGCAGATTTGATATTTTTTCAGGGCTATGAAAATGGTAACAAGGGGCTCTTTTCCTGAGCAGTCTCATCCCTTCAAGTAGATGTGCTTCAGAGTTCTGAATCTCAAACACACACTTGGTATGGTTTATGGTCAATGAGTAAAACAAATTACCATATAGGACTGGTAGAGTTGCTGCTTGCTTCTCTCCTAATATTTGGGGTGGTAGGGAGAGGTTGGCCAGATAATACGATGAAACTTCACTTGTAGACTGAAAGGCTCTTTACTAAGAATTTTTTTCATCACAGATAACATCAACTACTTAACTTAAACAGAAGCATAGAGTCTTTCCAGAAAATATTAAGGAAGGCAAATTTGAGCATTTAACTTCTTATCCAATAATTGAACACAATTTTGTCACAATTTTATGACTGATTTATGATCTTCTTCTGGATCTGTATGTTAAGCATGTGAATGAAAGCCCACCAGCTGGGCCAAAATTTGCAAGATTTGATGGTTTTGATAAACTGGAAATCTCCTTTGAAAGCTCTCTCTGTTTAGCAGGCAGCTAAACAGCACAGAGCCAGTCACTTACTCCTCCCTGGGGGAGAGAACTGGGGAAGGAAATAGAAAAGTAAAATTATTAACTGAGATAAAGACAGTTTAATATGACAGAAATGAAATTAAATAATAGCAATAATCATGATAAAACAATGAGGATATGCCTAACATGAGGTGCACAGGGCAATTGCTCATGGCCCCTGGCTAAGATGTTCAGCAGATCCTGAGCAGTGACCCCCAGCCAGCTTCCCCCAGGTTACATGCTGATCATGAGGCCACAGGATGTGGGATATCTGGAATTTCCTTTGGCCTGTTGGGCTCAGCTGTCCTGGCTCTGTCCCCTCGTAACCTCTCATGCCCCCACAGCTTACTTCGGGGGGCGTGTGAGGAGCTGAAAAGTCCTTGCCTTGGTGTGAGCACTGCTCAGCAACCACTGAATATTAACATTATTCTCACCCTGAGAGCACAAATTAACTCTGTCCCAGCTGAAATCAGGCCACACACCAATCAGAGCTAATTATGACAATTCAGATCCTCCTAGCTTTATGAAGTCAGGACATTTGTATGTGTCCATGACAGAATATTGCAAGGGACATTCTTATGAAATCTCAAAGATCTGTGATAGTGAATTAGCCATTACAAAAATGACTCTGTCTTGTTTTAACAATATGTTTTAAGAAACAATTTGAAATTTGGGCTGTTCACCCAGTGGGCCTTAATAGCTCTCCCAAATTGCTGTATAATTGCCAAGACAGATGCTAATAACATCAGGTTTGTTGAGTCCTTCTCTGCTTAGAAGAGACTCCTCAGTTTACTGAAATTCAGCAGAGAGTGGTTGCTGTCAGAAAGCGCTTTAGATGTAGGCTCAGATGAGAGGAGGGATCTCAGTCTGCTGAGAACAAGTGTCCATGTCAGAGAAAACCTGTCTCCTGCTCTGACAATTGCAGGAGAGAGAAGAAGGGCTGTAAGAACACAGCAGTCAAACTAGAGAGGAAGAAGCACATTTACAACACTAATAAATCTCTGTAATTTATAGGACTGGGATTAATTTTCTTTGGCGTACAAGTGACAGTTTTGTTCTCCTTTCTGTGCCAATAGAAGAGCGCAGGCAGTAATTAGACTTTTACTGCTTCCGAGAGGCACAGAGAGACAGGGAAAATTTAAATTTTTATGATCACTAGACACTCAAGACTGCTGGGATGTCTGCTGGGTTGATAGAAACCCTCTCTGCTGAGACCATGCATTTCCCAGTGGAGGAGCAGGATCAGATGTCCTGCATTTTTGTGAACTCCTGCATTTTTGTGAACCTGGTCTTTTGTGGAACTCTAGCACCTGTTGCACGTGCAGAACTGAAGCGTTCACAAACTTAGTCGTATGTGTTTGGGTATGAGTAGCAGGAAAGAGAGAGACCAAGCAAAAGGTCACCTTAGCTGGCTAGTTTTCTGTTAACCAGTCCTTCAAAGTCTACAATTTTGTAGTTTGGTAGATTTTAGGCAGTGTAAAATCCTTCAAACAAATAGCTGTGGAGAAAATAAAATAAATGCCAAACTGAATGAATGAAGAAAGTGAAGCATGAGGGAGAGTGGGCTGTACATGGTGCAAACAACTACTATTAGATATCCATAGAGTCCATGTTATATAAACAAGGCCCAGTGATTTCCGAAATGCCCAGGATGGTCAAAAATCCATCAAACAATCCATAGATCTCATGTTATTTATTGTATTATATCTTTCTGAAGAAAGTTTTTCCACAGCAGCTTCTTGTAGCAAACATCTGGAGAGGATTTTGTGTTGTGCCACTCAAATATCTGAGTTTGATTAGAAGATTTCCCTTTAAAACACTGTTCAATAATCCTCCTCCCATCAGCTGCTGCATGCCACTACTACAGTGTTGTGGTCCAAACCTTGCCAGGACAAGCACTGCATTCAGCAATCAAACTTGGATCTCTGGTATGTGCTGCAACCAGTAGACCAGGCTTAATTAGATCATTTTTCATTTTTGTTTTCAAAAGACCCAAAGGCAGTAGTGCACATTACCAGCTAATGATCTGCAAATTTGCCGTTGAAAAAATGAAGGTGTTTTCAAAGTCTGTGAGTGTGAAAAGTCAGAAATCATATAAATGCCTTCTTTCCCTAGTCTGGATTCATTATTCTTTCTGTTTAACCCTTTCATTCCTACACTTCTATTGCTTACCTGTTTTTAGTAAATATTGAATGACTTGAGCAGGCACCAAAAACAAGAATGGCAAAAGCATTTTCAACCAGTGAGCACTGGGGCTTTCCCTCTTTATAGCAGTGGTGGATTTGCCCATTTGCTGACCTGCAGGTATGCAATACCTAGTGTAGATGCAAGATTTACCTTCAAATTTCTCAGCAGTTACACAAAGTGTAGCATCCCCAGTCTGGAAACAAGGCTTTGTTTTAAAAAGTAAAATATTTTAATCTTATTGCCTTGTCTTAGTCTTAATTTTGGTCAGGTAATAATTTAATTTGGCAAAAAAATTAATGAATAACAAAAATCAGTGACTCTTATGCACCTTTAGTTCCTACCCACTAAAATCCTAAGCATGACCTAAAATATGACAACACAAGCCATTAACCAGCCAGTGTACTCTGGGATCAGAACTGGACTTCTAAGTAGTGAATATTGTATGAAATATCCATCAAGGATTGCTCAGAAATGAATTCTCATCCACTGCTCTATCATACACACCTTGCCTGGCGCATCAATCTGTAAATCTTAAATCCCTATTTAGTCCCCAGAGCTGTTTGAGCATCTCTCAGTTTTTAATGCATTCAGCCTCACAGCATCCCCTTGCAATACAGGAATGCTGCTATTCCATTTTTAGAAAGGAAGAGTACAGATGCTGAGTCTGAGGAAGGCAGACACCATGTCTGTTGCTGAGAGCACAAGCCTCAGAAATGGGGTCTGCACTGCAGTTGATAGATGCTTCTGCTCTTCCCTCCTGCCTTTCAATTTCTCCTGTGGAAAAGGAGACAGATTAGGAGCAGATGCTGCTGTTTGCTCACAGGCTGTAACTGTGATGATTGTGATAATTTAGTCTGGTGCTCTGTCTTGTATGGGCTATTGGACTTCATTGACAGAAGGAAGTTCTTGGTCCAGAGCATATTTTAAATCAAAAAAGTAAAAAAAAACAATTTAAATTTTAAGTTGCTAATGATGCAGAATTCATCTACAAATCCCCTGTTATGCTGAACAGACTGCAGTGCCATTGGTGTGAAGGAGCACCTCGCAGAGTTGAGGCTCTCCAAGCCCCCTATCACCCCATGGATACTAAAATACTCTGGGATGCCAAATTTGGCATTCAATCTGCCTTCAGCTGTCATGGTAAGAAAGAGGAGCAGCATCACCTCTGTCTGGCAGTGGTTGCACGTTTTTGGACTTGGGAGGTCAGCAAACAGCAGAACAGGTTTGTCTGCCCTGCAAGGCAACCACATGCTCCAGCGTTGATTACAGCCCTCAGTGAGAGCCAGCCAGGCTGGGGGAACAGATCTCACCACTTTGGTGAGCTTGTTGACTGATGCACATAGCCAAATTCATGATTCCTGCTCCTCCTGTCACCCATCCATGTTAGCTCCCTGATTTCCTCTCCAAAGTACAGCTTCTAATGCCACTTGCTCATTAAATTGTGCTGATTATATTTTCCCTTTACACACAGACACTCTGTTCAAATTGTGTCAAATTTTTGTGGTGATGTTATTAATACTTGAAAACATGCATGATAACATTCTGACAGACCTTTAATTTAAGTACCTCTTTAGGGCTTCATTTTACTTTCAGCACTGCCAAGCATTGCTTGTACAGTGAAGAGTCTGTCAGCTTTTGCAGTTCTAACCATCATCCTTCAATAATTTAAAATGACTGCTTACCTGGCTATTGAGGTCCCACTCTAATGGGAATCTGCTCCAGATGTTTACCTGTAAAAGCTTTGGCCTTTTTCATGCTAGGATAACATTCATATAGTCCTCCATCAGGATCTCAAGTAATTTTCAGGTGAAGGTAGTTAAGGGTTTGAGAGGGCACAAAATGATTCTGTGGTTTGACAGGTAGGAAAACAAACAAAGGGAGAGAATTCTATTTGTCTGAAGCCTGATGGATGCAAGCTGTATTTTAAAAGAGAAAACATATCTAAAACTCCTGACAGAAGCTCTATAGTTACTTTAATAGTCTCAGGATATCTAGTTTTATGTATAATTTTAAAAATGTGGCATTAATGGATGTTTGCATATTAGGAATAAGTGCACTAGTTTATTAAGTGGTAGTGCATCTATAAGGCATCTGATGGATTCAAACTGAAAGGTCAAATGCTGTTAAAAGGCTCTAAAATTATTAAGAGTAGCACTGATTTGTACCATGCTTTACTTAAATATTTTCTATAAAAGCTCATGGAAGAGTTACACACATATCCACATAACGTCCTATGGAGGGCACACACAGGTTTTGCACTAACCAATCTGAAAATTTTCCCCTGTTCTAGTCTTGTTTCCTGTTCAAAACCCAAGATTTACTTAACAATCTGCATCAAGCTGTCACAATTTTTTATGCCATGTAGAAAAGCAATGCTTGTGACATTGGTGCTAAACTAATTATCTTTTTCTGTGAAGTTTTCTTAAGGTAGGCTTTTTTTTTCCTTTCCCATTTTGGTTGTTCCCTGCAAATTATGCTTGTTAAGTCATGTGGCCAATTCACAGCAGTTTTGAATGACTGAAGCTATAATTATGTTTTGTTATATATGACAATTGTGACTGATATTCACAGTCAGACCTGGTTCCCTGTTGTGTAATGAAACAAACATAGAATAAAAGTCAGCCCCATTCCTAAATTGTCTGCAACGCAATTAAGATGAGACATAAAAAGTAGATGAAACAAATATTAGAAAGGTAGAGATGAGAATGAATAATAGAAATAATTACAAGAAAGTTAATGTATATGTAATATAAATAAGGTTATTCTCTGCTGTACAGTAAGATCTATTTAGATGTTTTATGAACTAGCTATTTAAAGCCAAACAAATCACAGCATTCAAAAATGATCTTATGTGCAACTGAAACCAGAAATGAATTGAATTTGAGAAGGATTTTTAACAGTGCTATCCTTGCATATGTCTTTGAAAAGATGAATGTGTCTGTTTTTAATTAAAGCAACACTTAATAAAAAGCAACAAAAATGCAGAACGCAACTAAATTAAAACAGTCTATAAATCTACCCTTGGCAGAAATGCCACATTTACACCTAAAGTCTTCAAGTTCAGAATGAGGTACAAACACAAATAACTATTAATCTGCATCCATGAATAACTATTAATCTGAATATGAAAGTGTAACTACAGTGTCCTGAGATCACTCCAGCACATGCATAAAAAGGGCTGACACCAGCCTGAAGGGAAAAAAGAAGGAAGTATCATTTATGGTCAGGTTTAGAAATGTACCTGAGTGCCAGAAATATCAATTTTTTATTTCATTGAGTTGGACACTTCAATAATCACTTTTGAAAGCTGCATCTTTCTGCCCCTTTCGTACCAATACACAAAAGTGTTCTCCTGACAGAGTGTTATCTTAATTCTTCCTCCATTTTACTTTTAAAGAATGAGAGGTTTTTTTCATGGAGGAACATTTTAAAGTGGGAATCAATTCTTGATTACAGTCTGAATTTTTTGCTCTCTTCCTTCGATCTTATCATTTAATAACCTGAGTTGCTAATAACATGTGTACTTAAACAACACTCTCCCAGCTGAATATTTGCACCTTTCAAATATTCCTGGCTGTAGACTGCAACTGATATGAAACCTCTGACCAAAATGCAGTGATCTTTATTTTTCCCATGAGGAGCTCCACAGCTTTTTATAACCCACAGCCCAAAGTGCCACCAGCCTTGCTGAATGCTGCATACCCTGGCTGATGTCCCCAGTAGAGTTCTAGATCTCTGCCCAACTCAGAGGAAGAGTTTCCCTTTTGTGTGAGGGATTCTTCTTATGACTGATGGCTTTGGCAAAGCAGCATGAGGAAAATTCATTCTGCATGTCAATTGCTCTGATATGGCACAGAGGCAGAGCTGCAAACTGGCCTTCCCTTATCTATCTGATCTGTAATCTTTACAAGGATATTAGTAGTAGAAAATAACAGTACTGTAGAGACAGAAATTACTCAAAGAATAACTTCCTTATATATGAGATTTTTATTCATGAATATGTGCTTCCTTTCTCAGATAAAGGACACTCATTCTTTTCCAAATATTCCAATATTATTTTCCAGATATACAGGCCAGTGATACCGATATTTCATTGCTGTTCACAGTTGGTGCTCTGTAATTCTATGTAATTTTAATTAAAGGAGAATTCTGAGACAGATTCCCCCTGTGTTACCATCAAGCATACAATTAACTGTGTACAATTTCTGCTGGGAACAGTCACACAGTGATTTCAGATTAATAATTTATTATTGCTTCCATATTTGTATCAAAAAAAAAAAAGGCAGCATAGACTAAGAACAAGTGTCTACTAGAAACAGTATATGAATTTGGAAAGATTCTTTCTTCAGTGTAGATTTTAAACCTGAGAAGCTCATAAATCCATCCTATAGACAGTGAAGATAAATAATCTCTCCAGCTTTACACTCTGAAAGTTGTATGTTGGAAAGCCCTCACTAAAAGCACAATCAAGGAGAGCAATACAAGCAATTTCATGCACAACCTTTCATCATTTTTTTGGTCTTGAATAAGTGATTTTTCTAGCACTTCCAATATTGAAGGTCCAATTTCGGATCTTGCCTGTTCTGGCATTTTCTTCAAATCAGAATCAATATCAAAGTAATAGTAGCAGTTGGCTTTTTATAAAGAGAAACATCTGTGCTGCTGTTTTTCAACTAATTCCAAAAGCAGGGTTTTAGTGTAGCTGCCCCCACCTATTCTTACAGTGCTTCAGAAACAATTCCAGCAGTTCTGCAGAGAGCTCCCTTGAAAGCTTCTAAACTAAGATCCTTCCAAATCAAAGGAATAAACAATACATCTGAGGTTTCTTCAAAGGCTGAAGGAAGCAATCAGAGGAGTTACTTGAATACTGTCATAATGACAAAAAAAAAGTGGTTTTGAATCAGAATGTTCAGAACAGTTCATCACTGGGAAATTTTCCTATGCTCTCTTGCTATTGGCTTTTTTTGATTTTGAGTGACTATTATGCCATATTATGATTTGGGTGGTGGAAGAGACTCAGGCACCCAGTAATTCAGAACAAAATGCAATTTAATCAGATGTAAGAGCTTAAATTTACACCTAAGCTGATTTATTTCCTGTCCAACAGAAAACACCTAACTTTTAAAAACATATCAGTCCGTACTAACTGTTTTGAATTGGTACTCAGGAACAATTCTCCTCAAGAGGAGTAACACTGTTCAAATATTCAGAATTTTATTCTGAGTAGATGCATCTGTTTGCAAATAGGACTGTTTGGGGGTGGAGGGATACCTAAATCCAAACTCAAAACACTGTGACAATATCTAATTTTTTTGTCAGAGAGAATGGCAGAGTTTCTAACATTTTAAAACTGTTCCCTGCCTTTGATGTCACTTTTGATAGTCTTGCAATTTTTTTTTTAATACAGGGTGGGGATTTTTCAGTACCGTTTCAGGCAGTTATTTTTTCAAATATTCAGACATTTAATGATTTAGGAAACTAAGAAGTATCCATGCACCTTAAACTTCAGGCTATCCTGAAGTTATCAATAATCTCAATTCAAGGACGAAGTGCTAAACAACTTTCAAGTACTTTTTGAACTCAAACTGCAGACCCATCCAAAGACAGCTGTTTTTACACCCCTTTTAAAAATTAGTGGACAGGAAGAAATCAACTCTTTTAAGTAAGAGTAGAAATTTAGTTTATCCTAATATGTTGTATTTCCTTTAGCTAAGAGAACAGCAAGTTGCACTGAGCTTTCAGAAGTGTTCAGCCAAAATGAGCTCACTCTTCTGTTAATAGACATTTCATAGAAGACACCCAATTCAGCAGGGTCAGAATCAGGGCAATGCCTCGCTGCATTTGAGCAAATGTGTTACCATTTTCAGTTCCTTTCTGCATTTCAGAGTGTTTCAAAAATAGTAATTTTAGTTAACGAGCAAGCCACAAACAAGCACTTGTGCCCACCTGCCCATTTCCTTATGTAAAAGATGTTGCTTGAGAAACACTTCGAGAAAAAATAACCTCACTAAGAAAATTTAAAAAAAAAATTAAAATATTGCATGTATCTTCTTTGGTGCTTTCTTGAGATAAAATGTGTCTTAATATTTTTTCCAGACATTCGGGACAGTGGGGGACCTAAGCCTGTGATGGTGTATATTCACGGAGGGTCCTACATGGAAGGCACTGGAAATTTATATGATGGCAGTGTTCTAGCAAGTTATGGGAATGTGATAGTCATCACAGTCAACTATCGCCTTGGGGTACTTGGTAAGAAGCTTTCAGCTTTCCACTAATCCCTGCTATCTGCAATGCAATTCATATTATATGTGAGAATGCACTTTAAAAAAGGCAGAAGAGAGACGAGAAGTATTTTTAAATTTTCTTTGTCAAATATAAGGTTTGTATGCTGGGGATGAGATATAAAGACATTGCAGGTATTTTCTGGAAGAGCCTGCTGTCATGCTGCATGAAACAGATATTCCCATTGCTGAGCTGTCCAGGCTGAAGAGTTTCTCTCTTTTTAATTTTCCTTTTTTTTTTTTTTTTGTTTTGTTTTGTTTTGTTTCTGTGAATAACACTGATGCTTTAATTCATAGATGGGTAAATTAATTTTTTAAAATCTTTTAAGCCATAGAGGGTAGGGTTTTCTATTGGAATGAAAGAGACTAACTTTTAATTACCGTGATTTTTTCATGCTTTGAAAAATTGAAGAATGTTATGAAAACATCTTTTTGCCTATTTTGAACTTCATTGTGGTTTTGAGGAGTGGTATGGGTGTCATTCAAGTACGTCCAGTATTTCTTTCCAGATAATGAATTAGAGAATCAAAGAGTTACTTTTATTGTTTCAAATACATTCCATAGAATGTAGTCATGCTGTTGGTGGGTGGTCTTCCCCTGGTACCTTGTATTTATGAAAAAAAAAAATTACTCTGCTATTTTCTCAGAATAGTCACATACAAGTCCATCAGCTCTTGAGACAATATGATTGGCAGGGGATTCTTCTGCATACTCTACCAAACTATTGCATGCTAAGACTCCTGACAGCAGGGATTGGGTCCTGGGATATAATGGAGATCAGAACAGTAACTTCAGAATACTTCCATAGGTGTGAGGGTATTCCCTGTAACATCTGTAACAGCAGTAAATTTATTCTGAAGACCAGTCAATTTTATTTTCAAGTGTCTGCTACTCTGCTTTACTTTTGGGTTGTTGGTTTTTGTCATTGCCCTGTTCTTGGTGTTTTGAATTTGGTTAACTCAGTCCCCAAGTGCATTGGCTCTGCTTTGCTCATCTGGGTAATTTTCTTCCAACAGTTTAATTGTTGTTAAAAATTTGACATTCTAATTTCAAGGGGAAGGAATGGATTTTAACTTTAGATTTTGAATTTAGTCTGCTGTGATTGTGTTTTACAAGGGACTGAATAATTTCCAGAGAGATCATAACTATTATTGACTGGATTTATTTCCTTGGTACTGGAGGTTTCATTTGTGATGTAACACTTTTAGTAAATTTTGGTATTTTGTATGGTTTTCTTCCTCCTGTTTTCTAATTATGTGATGACTTAAAGTCCTGGACACATATTAGTACAGAAGTTAATAATCTGATACCTTTGCCTCTGATCAACATTTCAGTTTTGTACCAGTGCCTGTCTTTGATGTCTCAAACAATATTTCTCTGTGTTATATGCCAGTATAAAAGAGTGTATCTATTATCTGAAAGGGTTGTTTATTTTTGTATATTATTTAGTCTGATTCCTAAGTCATTAGTAATTGAAGTGTTTAAAAGGGGTAGTTTCTTGAAAGATGAAAATTAATATATCTTTGTTGATGATGGTTTTTGCACTTGTAAATTAACACTGATCACTGAGGTAACCCACAGTTAACATCTCATCAGCTTAGGAGGATTTCATTTTTGTTCATTGTGATTCTTTGGGTTTCATGGTCTTTACTGAGCCTCAAGGGTCAAAGAGCTGATTTTATTTTAAGTGGGACCTATTACAGTAAAACCTCTGAAATTCACAGCAGAATCCAGTGATTGGTGTGAATACTTGATAGGATGTTCTGCAAACCCCACAAAAAGTGTGCCGGGTTTTCTCAGCAAAACCAATGCTGTTTATGTAGAAGTCATACATACACATCTACTGTATTTGCTGCAATGCCTGTCATGTATTACATAAAAAATGATGATGTATGATTAAATAGGTAGTGGAGAAACAGTGCAACAATCAGAAAAGAAAGTCTGAGCAGTTTAAATTTTTCCTGCTTTTCCTTGTTTTCTGTTCTACAGATACCATCAGAGTAGGACTGTGCAGAATCATAGTAGATATCAGCTTTTAACTTTTTGATATTTTGAAATTCCTGTTCCTCCTTGTTCCAGCAGAATGTTCCCTTTGCAGTCACATTAAGGTATGGATTTACAAAAGCATAGGGAAAAAATTCTCAGCTTCCCTTTCCTGATCCTATCCCACAAGGAGAGTCCAGCTCCACTGACTGGTGCCTGTGGGATACCTGGATATTCCTTCATCACTGTGTGAAATAGCTGGCTTTACAGGCAGAAGGAAAATTTAAGGAATTATTAATCACATGAGAAGACGTAGGGATGAAATAAGGTCTGTCCTCTCCCTTTCATATGACCTTTGTTGATCTGGTTTCTTGTATCAGAATTTTGTGGATGGATATTCTTATACAGGTGATCTCTGTGAGTCATCCGCCATCATTTCACCAAGATATTGACTTTTCTTAAACAAATAAACTGATAAATCATTATTATTCAATAAATGTTTAGAGCTGAAATAGTAACATCTTCTTCCAGACCAATTGTGATGGGACTGGGGATGTGTTTTGATATTAGGTTCCTCACAGTACTTCTATTAAGTCCACAGCAGACAGCTTTTGATGCAGTTCAGATTAATTTCCTGTTTATTCTAAAAGATCCCTTGTTTTATGGACTAATCTCCTTGAGGAGCTGCGTTTTTTTGAGATGTAAAGATTTACTTTTAAATAAGTTAGAAAATGCTTAAAAGTGAAATCCGTTTGGTGAAGAGAAAACAAAGAATTAAAAAATTATGGAGCAAGTGCCCCTAAAATAAAAATAAAAACAAAGGCCAAACACTAACCAAACAATCTAACAAAAACCCAAAGCCCTGGTGAGTCCCCTGGCCCAATTTTGTCTTAGAAACAAGTCTGAGGATGAAAGTCTGTTACAAACTGTCCTTAGATAAAGATGATGGAAAAGAGAACTGCTTGTCCTGGGAAATTAGGGACTACTGAATAAGAAGCCATTGGAAACCACTATGTCTTCTTTAGATTCTTTCTGAGTGCAAGTCTTGTGCAAGCAATTTCACCAAGAAGGAACACTGCAGAAGCAGTCTAACAGCCTTGAAGGACAGTGCAGATATATCTTTATGGCTTCTTTTTGGGAAAGCACACATATGAAGACAAATTTGGTTTTTAAACTCAGCTGATAGGAGATATCAAATGTTGACTCAATATATATCCACCTGGTAAAAAGCAGGAGCATTTTATTTAATTTTCATTAAGAAGATGGAAAAGATTTATAAAGGAGTCTATTCAACATCCAGAAAAGATCATGATGGACAGATTTAATACTGCCAGTGCTGTTTTCTGTGTTTTTTCTTATGAAAGGTTTATTTACAGAAGGAGAATGCTTTGGGTCACCACTGGCTACTACTGCTTTCAATTTCAATTGTGGAGAGAAAGGAGAGAGCTGGTTTATGCTAACTGGGAATTTGTTTCTTCATTTTATTAATTTATACTCTTTGTTCTTTGTTATCTTTAAGCCACAGGACTTTAATAGAACTTTAATAGAAAAAAAGAATTTGTACTGAAGCTCACAAACTGAACAGGGGGAAGGAATAATGGCTTAGAGAAATCTCTAGTTTGAGCACTGCTTTAAATTTCTCATTTTTTCCTCTTTAAGAAGCAGTGGTTGTCCCTACAGAAACAGTAAATTGTCATTCCAAGGGTCTGGATCAAAGGTAATAAATAAAAAGGAAAAATGGTCTGTATTTTGTATTTTCTGCTAGGCATTCACAATGTCTGCCTTGGGAAGGCAAACATCCTAAACTTTTAGACCAAAATTCATGTTCAAATGGTAGCACACCCATGAGTCAGATTGTCCTCATTATACATTCTTTAATTATACGAAATTTTCCCTGTTGAGGGGGGGTATAGGAACCATTACTGTCATTTAGCCTTGCATTTATACTGTCACCCTCTAGTTTGAGAGTATTGTCTGGGATTACTGAATAGAAAATACTTATCCAGGTGTTCCACCACTTCAATTTTTTTTTTTTTTTCCAGTTGGTACTTTTAATGCTGCAAGTAAAGTCACTGCAGCAGACTGAAAGCTCTGATAGCATTACTCAGTACATTATTTCCCAAATAACTGCACTGAAATCACTGGGGCTCCTCAGTGCAGGGCATCCCCTTGTGACAGAGCCTGGCTGCCCATAATTTGAAGTGATGTGATGAACGAGGGCACTGGAAAGGTATTTGCTCCTCCTGCACAGAACTGCTTCTGAGGAGAGCTGTTCTTAGAATTCTGTTGTGTTTTCCAGCCCAAAATTCTATTTTTTAGTAGTGTGTTGTGTGAGCCAGCTGTGCTGGGCAGCATTCAGGCCAAATAAAACACACATTAGTGACGGAAAACAGAACAAAGAGAAAAACACTGCCACAAAAGCCCTTTCTTAACTTTTTTTAGCGACTGTTGGAGCTTTATGGATAAATTAGTGACAGAGGATGAGTCTTATTCTGCCATAAAATGTTTTGTTGCTACATGTCTGGATACATGAGGAAAATACCTCAGGTCTGAACATCCATTTGCTGCTGTGCAGCTGCAACCTCTTATTGGCCAAAGAGGTGCATGAAATACAAGGACACAGCCCTGCAGTAAGTGCTGGGCAGCCTCTGCCAAGCCCAGAATTTCTGCCCTCATCCATCCTGCTCTCAGCAAAGAGCTGCACGTTCCCAACAGGCCAGAAAAATAAGGCACAACCTTTCCTTTATGAGCAAGTTTATGTGCAGCAGTACTATGGCAATTCCAGGATGCAGCCTGGTGGACCTTTCATGGCATGAAGAATTATCAGCTGACCATTTGCAGGTCACAGAGATGAGAATATATGATAATGAAAGCTACTTCAGTGCAACTTGGAAATACCTGCTTATTTCAGGAGTCTAATTCCATTGGGATTGACTGGAAGGTACTGTTTTGTTTTGTTTTGTTTTAATACTTTTATCTTCTTAAATAGAATAACATACCATCATTTTTTCCCATTGCTTTCAAACTAGATCTGCTTTTTTTCACTGTTACTCTGATTTTTCAAATTTATTAATTTGATTTACCCTAATTTTCGTAATGATTTATTTTGTATTGTCTCCATCACATAGTTTGGATGGGGTTTTTTTACTGCCTTGCTATTTATTTTGACAGAATGGTAACACTTCTGAAAATATTAAAAAGAGGATTAAAAATATGATTCAAAATAATGTTCAACATTTAGATATAACACTTTCAAAAGTTGTTTCAGATGAGATTAAAAAGCTTTGGTCAACTTTATAAAGATATTGTGATGAACTAGTGTTTTGTTTCACTTAAATTTTTTTTCCAAATATAGCCTATTTTGTTCTTTTTCTGCAACCTGGAGAGTTGTCTCTCCTGAAAAGAAGCCTTTTCACTTCAGTAAAAGTAAGCATCTCATGGCATAGTGGCTATTCAATGAAAGTAACAGTGCAATAAGAAGGTTTATGTTAGTTAGATATCAAAAGAGATAAAAAATGTACAAAGACGCTTTTTCCTACATTGCTTAGACTGTGGGGTTTTCTTTTATAGTTCACAATTTAATATCCAGTAAAAGTGGGAAAATGTTTGATCATTAGCTTTGGTGACAAGCACATCCATTATCTTTTTATGAAACCTTAAAGGTACTGTCAGGAGATGGCATTTTATTCCAGCTTTGCTGCACCTCTAAAGGGTCTCTGATGGGCCTCTTCTCTATTATCCATTTCCTAAGATGTTGGAGTAAAAGTGATAGATGAGCAGAAGATTATATATTATTGCCTAATTAAAAGTACATTACATTAAAAGTAAAGATGGAAAATTAATAGCAAAACACATCAAAATGTGCAGTCAAAAATCATTCACGTTTTCTGAAGTGCAAGAACATGCAGGGAATGTTAATCTACAAATAATTTTAGGGATCCCTGGCAGTTTCATAACAGTTTTCCTTTATATATGAATAAAATTTTAATATTTTAGGGTTGCACAGTAGAGAAGGTGTCCAGAAGGCCTGATTTGATCCCACCTTAGCCTGGGGCATCACAGAGTCTTGGTATGAAGCCCTCCAAATGAATTTGATTCCAGATAAATAGAAGGAGTTAAGATAGAGATCGTTCTGCAGTTATCTATTCCCCCTGGTGCTGTACTTCACAGGGGCTGATTTACACATCCTTAGCATTCTAAAAATGTATTAGACAATTCTTATTTAATATAGCAGGTAACCTCAGGGCAGCCCAGTTTGCAGGAGGCCCAAGCATGGCTCATCTAGATTTGCTGTGTCCTAATTTCGCAGGCCCATTAATAGAATTAGCATTCAAATCTCAGACCTGCTGTCATTAATGACTTTTTAGTGGGGTTTTTTTGGTGAGTTAGTGCCAGCCAAAGGGAGGTGGGGTATGCAGTGGAGCAGAGAAAGGGAGATTTCCACACTTGGGTCTGTACCACCAAAATGACAAAATGGATGTGAGGTATACAATGGGTTACTGACTAGAGATCTTTAAAGGGTCAACTGCAAAGCACAGCAGGCAAGATATTTATGAAATGGAAACCCTGAATAAATAGTGCACTCTTGAAATGAACAAATCATTTTCTAGTTGTGCTTTTTCTAGCATAGCCAATTGACATTATCCACCTGCTTGGATAGGTACATACACACACACCAGTTTCTCTGTTTTTTAGGGCACAAAGACATAATTTTATTTGCCATTGAATAGATTTCTGTCTTGGTACAGGTACATTTTAAATAACATGTTTATTCTGATGTTCAAGACATCTTTTTTGGTAAACAGAAAAATAACAAATAACAAACTTTAAAACTATTCATTTTGGCATAAGAACAGTTTGTGTCATTTCTGTCAAGAAAAATTATTTTTTCTTAAGATAAACTTCCTTCATCAATATTTAATCATATAATAAAAGTATCCTGGTTTTTCTAAATAGCGGATTTATCTTTGAGAACAGAATAAACTTCAGCATGATAATATTTGCAAAATAAGAAGGAAAGAACACTCACTGAAGACAAGCTATAAATACCTTACAGCCTCAGAAAAAAATAGTCAAAATCTTTGACCCTATTATCCTACATGATGCTATTTGTAATTTTTATCATCTAGCTGTATGTAACTACCTTCACTTTGCTCCAAGTAATATCTGACCAAATTACTTTTGCACCTTCACTAATCCCCATGCAAAACCTTAAATCTACTGTATTCTTAATGTTTGAGCTGTGAAACAGTACCTGTATTTTTCACTATACAGTATCCTAAGCCTTTGGTTTTCTTGTGATGGGATGGGAAACTTCTTGGGGAGTGAGATTTGGCCCCATCATTAGAAGCAAACAGAATTTAGGGTGCTCTGCCTTTGCCAGGATGCCAAACTTCCCAGGAAAGGATCTGCCTGACTGTAAGCCAAGAGGTGGGGATAAATCGGGAAGTCAGATTTGGCCCCATCCTTAGAAGCAAACAGAATTTAGGCAGCTCCTTTGCCAGGATGCCAAGCTTCCCAGGAAAGGATCTGCCTGACTGTAAGCCAAGAGGTGGGGATAAATTGGGATTTTTATGCAATTTGTATCTCACTGCACAGCATTCCCAAACAGAAGTAATCCTGTGAGTTCCCAATATTCTGTTTTTCAACTCAAGCAGGAAGACATTAAGAAATACTCTGCAGCTCAGCAGCCCAGTCAGGTCTGTGCCCAGCCTTGGTGGGTCAAGAACTCTGCACTACTGAGTTTTATGCAGCTGTAATTCATGCCCAGAAAAAAGGTGAATGAAAATACTTTCAACGTTTATGGTAGAAGTAGCAGGACAAGTAGGTAGAATATTTCTGAATTCCCAGTTGGCGGCATTTAATTACATATATTAAAATAGTTTTCTGAAGCTTAAATTAAGCACTTCTGTATACTGTGGGGCTTTGGAAGCAAAAGATAACTTGACAGGGATTTCCATTGCAAATATTGCTCCCATTTTTCACACATTTCAGTTGCATAAAATTCCTCATTTTATGGGTTTTTTCGTGTGCAAATTAGTTTACATATATGGGTACTAGATCAAATATTATTCTGATACTTCCTTGATGTAGTACCTCATGATATTTTTGAGTCAGTTGAACAAGATCTGTATTTTAAGGTTGTAGCAGCACTTTTTAATGGTTATAAAGAGTAATGTGAACAATAGATCTAGAGGTACAAAACTCTCTTGGCAGCAGTACTGGCAAGAAAGAGAGTCCTAAATTTTTTCTTCTATTTAATCTGTGATCCATGTGTAAATGCCTGACTCAGCCAACCTAGAAAATACTACAGTAAAAATGTTGCAATTTGCATTACCTTCTAATGGAGAATATATAGAAGACTGTTGTTTGATACACTGATTTCTTATTTCCCAGGATGTACTGGCAAATAAATATTATTTTGGCAAAAACTGCATTTGCATACATCATTGCATGAAAAACTGCTACATGAAGGTCTCTGAAAGGCCAGAGGAAATGTTGTATATTGGTGAATATCCCTTGTTAAGCAAAGTATGAAAATTGCCTTCCAGGCAAATATAAATACTAGATACTAATGCATTTGTAAAAGTATTTTGAATATATCTTGTGTTGTATATGTTGCAAGCGAAAAATATTTTTGAGAAAAGAAAGATCACTTACACATTTTAATTAAGAATTTGAAATATATCCTCCATGTTTCAGGGGGTTTATTGCATGAGAAATAAATCTTACTGGCATTTTTCATTGTTCTGCAGTATTTTCTCACTATTTTCTCAAGATCCTAATGAAATAGAATGAAAGAGAGTTGAGCAACCATTGTATGGGAGACTCACTATGCATTCAAGAATTCTACTGATTTTAAAAATAATTTTTGCTGTATTTTTTGTCAGATCTTGGATTTTTTTTAAATGAAATATCCCTTAGTCATTATAATTTGTTCATTTCCTCAAGGCTTTCCACCAGGATTTGGGTTGAGAGATCTTAAATTGCCATAGGTATGCTGACAAATTGCTTTACTATTTATTTTCCTACTGAAGAATGAATTGTTCACTACAGAAGCACAAAATATTAAAAGAAAGGAGGCAAAGCACTATATAGCACCAAATAATTTCAAAAAGACTAGGCAAACATATTCCCAAGCTGTTTTGTTTACTTAGGTTTCAACATCCCTTGAGTTTGGTAGGCACTTATTTATGACATCTCACTGCTTCCAACAGGAAACACATAGGGAAATTAATTTCTTCCCCAAATGCTTGTTCCCATCTCTACTTGTTGGTGTAGTTTATCACACATTAATTTCTTTGCTTCTGTGACTGAAGTTTTCCTTTCAGCTCCAGGAAAATGCTGTGTCTCCCCTGGAGATGGGTTTGCGTTTCACCTGCGAGGCTTCACGGAAGCGGTGACACCACGGGGTGTCCTTCACTGGGCCCCCTGTGTGCTGTGGGGCCAAAGGCCATGTGCTTTCAGCTACCCATGAACCACATTAATGACCCTGTAAAATGCACTCCTGAGCACCCTGGGGATGTTATAATTACTCACTTCATTATTACGTGCCTCTTGAAAAATGTTCCCTAAATATTTTCCTTTTGCCATTATGTAGTTCTTAACAAGGATGGCTAAATTATGGTGGACTGAAAGGGAAATGTTCACATTAAGAGGAATATTAACTTTCTTTCCACCATTTTTTTTTCTGATAATTTACCTCTCCTATGGGGAAAGACTGAAAGAATTGGGTTTGCTCAGCCTTCAACTCTGAAGCCTTCAGAGTGACCTAATTGTGGCCTCCCACCACCTGAATGAGCTGCAAAAATGGAGAGGGAGTTTTCACAAGGGCCTGGAATGAGAGAACAAGGGGGAATGGCCTCAAACTGAGAGTAGGTTTATATCAGACATCAGAAAAAAAAATTCTCCCCTGTAAGGGTGGTGAGGCCCTGGCACAGGCTCCCAGAGAAACTGTGGGAGCCCCTGGACCCCTGGGAGTGTCCATGGACAGGTTGGATGGGGCTTGGAGCAACCTGGGATAGTGGAAGGTGTTCCTGCCCATGGCAGGGGATGGAACTAAATTATATTTAAGACTCATTCCAATGCAAACCATTCTATGATTTTATTACTTAAAATTTTCTCCTTTGATACTTCATGGGCTTGCACAGCCTGCGTGTTCAAAGCTTAAAGCCTCTTTCATCATTGAGTTTTTCCTGTCATTGTAACTGGTAGCTGTTTTAGATGCACATTGTTTGGATTTTGATTATCATTAGGTTCTTGAATTGCTATTAAAGATAACTTAAAATGGAAAGGTACTCCTCATTTCATTTATTTTCTTTCTGATAACAAAGGAATCACTTGAAAACTACCTTGCTAGCACAGAGCTTTTCTAATGTGGGTTCCCTCTAGCTAAGGACGTGCTTTAAAAATGTTGTTGAAAAATACAAGATATTACCTGCATTTTCCAGCAACAACAAAATTGAACATCTGTGGAAGTGCCTGAATTTCATCTTTACAGTTTTTCTAGGTAGATGCTGTAGAAGTAGTGATCACAATTTCAAATTTAAAGTTCCATTCTTAAATTACTTTAAAACAATGCACATATTTCTTTTCCTTTCCCCCTCATAAGTGCATAATGTTGCTTTTTTATCCTTTGAAAGTTCTATATAGTTTTTGGCTGGTTTCTGTTATAAATATTTCATAAGTAGTGTTTTGATCTCTGGTTCAAATTCAGTCATGGCAGCAGATGTTCTTGTTGATAGGTTTCTTTTGAAAGTGCTGTGTACAAACAAATTTACAAACAGGAGTGTATTCAGTAGGTGTTGTGGAACTGATAATATTGAAAAAGTATGATGAAGAATAAATTCTCATTTTTAACCTTTTTTTTCCTTTTCTTGAGATGTGCAAATTATGAACAAAAAAATATCATTGCTTGGCTGTAGTGTATCAAAGACGCAGCTGAAGGTTAGAAAAAAAATCTGGATCATCTTAAAGACATTGAAAAAGCCCTTCTCTTGCAGACAATGTTGCCTTGCAACCAGATCCAGCTCCAGGCTATCGCAGAGCAGGTCCTCTTGCAAGGTGAAGGTGAGCAGCTGTCATTAGGAACCATCAGCTTTGCTAGAACCTGATCTATTCTTACCAGGACCAAGCACAAACAGGAAATATTATGTTTGTACAGACAAGTTTTTGCATCTGTAGAAGAACTGCCTGGTGCAGTGTCTCTGAAGGAGGTGCAGGTTTTGATTCTGCTGCCTGGAGCACCAAGGAAATCTGGCTCCATGTTTCTCTCTCTTTCTCCCATTCCCGTAAGCACCTCTGTGGCTCACCACTGCTGAAGTCTGCAGTGTTCCAGAAAGGCTCTGAAAAATTCTGGATATTGCATTCAGGGGTGTGAGCCTTGCTCTGCTTTTCTGTGGTTCCCTTACAGCACTCCAACAAAACAATTTTGAAGAATGAGCCCAAGAGGGTTTATTTCCCATTAATGACTGAATGCTGGCATTTGGATGATGGAAGTAGATATGTTCCTTTGTGTGACTGTACAGATGAGAGCTTTTGTCATGAGATTGTGCTTTTCATTTACATGAGCTCTTCGTTTTCTGCTGCTTAAACTTTTTAGTCCTTTAAAAGCTTTTCCCATCACATTCTCTGCAGTTTCTCAGTGTTTTCTCCCAGGAGATCTCTATGATTTAGGTAAAGATAATCAATCTCACTGAAAGAAACAGAATTACTTGTGGTGATCAATGTGTGCCAACAGTTAGTTGTAAAGTCATCCTGCAAAGTTGCAGAACCCAGCAGAAACATATTCAGAACCTGCTTCTTAACTTCTCTCTGCCAAGCCACCAAGATGCAAAAAGCCAAAGGAAATTCAAACAAGCAGGTAAAGGGGTGTGGCTTTCACTGGCTTCAGTGTGAGTTTATAGAGAATGAGGAAGATTTAAACAAACAAACTCAGACCCTTGGTGGCATCCAGCAAAAGGATAAGTGGCAGTGGGCACCACATACAGAAGAAAGTCCAAAAATAAAAACCTTGTTTATTCTGAGGGTGGTCAGATGCTGAATCAGGTTGCCCAGAGAGGCTGGGGAATCTCCAGTGCACAGAGATACTCAAACCCTGAGTAACCTGGTTGACTGACCCTGGTCCAGCAGAGGAGGAGGTGAACTGAAGTCCCCACAGGTCCCAGCTACCCTAAGGCTGTGATTCTGTGATGCTAAGGCAGAGCAGTGGGTCCCAAGTACTGTGAGGGAGCAGATTAATCATTCCCTAGACATCTACCTGGTCTTTTAACACCTGATTATCTTTTATATTTCTTTATCTTTTTCTTCTTTTTTTTTTTTTTAACTGAATATCTTATTAAACCTTCTCTCTGCATAGTCTGGACTTGCCTGAAATGAATTATCCCATTATAATTGTCTTAGGCAAAAAAAAAATTTCTGCAAAGCAATAACCACACTACTACCTATTTTTGATGTATCATCTACTCACATGAGCTAAGGTTTCAGCCTGTGGCTCATGGGCACAGGAGGGATTACTTATTCCACCATCCCAATGGAGAAAACTGGCTCTGTTTTGACAGCCTGGCAGTGAGAGATAATGATCCTGAAAACTTAACCAGGCTTATGCCCAGAGCAGAGGTGCAGAATCTTTTTCACACCTAAGCCTTCCCAGGCCTTTTGGTAAACCCTGCCCTTACTGCAGCATTACCCTGGACTTGAGCATGGGTGGAGGTGAGTAGGAATCAAATGGTCACAGGCCAGATCATGCCCAGTCTTACGTTGTAGGTTTCTCTGCTGGAATTTGGGTTTTCGGGAATGGAGCTTCTGATTTTAAGGAATCCTAAAGATTGCCTGGAAGTTATAAGAGAATGGAAGACTATAGTTTTGCTCCCTTCTTTGTCATTTTTTCCTCTTAGGAAAGGATCCAGTGTAATCTGGGTGTCAGCTTGGTTTACTATATATTTTTGCTCCCTTTGTAATTTTTTCCTCTTAGGAAAGGATCCAGTGTAATCTGGGTGTCAGCTTGGTTTACTTTGGTGCCTTTTATTTAGGTTCAGCACCCAATCACCTGCATCCTGGGTTTTTCTTTGTTTTTGTCATGCCAGAGTGTTTCTTCTGTGCTGTCACTCGTCTCACTGTTCCTTTTCCAGACAATTTGGCAATTCCTGAGGATGTATTATTTTTTCACATCTCTTGATGCATATTGAAAAATCACATTTTGATAAAGACCAATTTCTTAAGTAAAATTTGCCTGGGCTATGGATGAATACATCGCTTAGGGTACATTAGTGAAATTCTAAAACCTTACTTTTTGGAAGCTGATCATACACTAAAAGCAGCAAAAAGGAAAAAAAAAATTAAATTGCCAATTACAGCTAATAGCTTGCTGCAATTGACATGAATGAAGCAGGTTGAAGGTACTTTTAAAAGCAACTTCTCAGTAAATCCAAGTAGTGAAATGTTTTGGAATTAAGCAGTTGCAAAAATGAGGTTAAATATCCTGTGCTTAACAACTTGCAGAACCCAGAAATCTGTTTTAGAGACATCTTTGAGGATTTCTCTGTAGGAATACAACTGATAAATGGGTTTGTTTTCCCTTGAGAGTGTTTACATATATCTGATATTATTTGCTGCATCTCCTTAAAAAAATCCTCCCCTCCAAAATTTTTGTTTTAAAAGACTAAAAAGAAAATATAACCCAAGGCTAGTGACAAACCTTATTATTTCATTAAGTTTTTCAATATTATTGACTCTTTAGACAGCAGTATTTCTAAGGTGAATCAAACAAGTTAAATAACTTTTTCTGAAAGCTGAAAATGTATTTTGTATATTAAGTCATTCATTTTTTAGAAGGAATATTATAGGAGTTTTAAAGATGGAAGAGTTTTAAGAAGAGCAAAGAGCTTGTTATACTATGATAAGTAAAGAAGTAAAGATGAGTCACTGAAACAGGGCATTCTGAACATTTTTTATATTTATATTTCTCAGCACTGTGTAAAGCACAGATGAAAGGTTAAGAGAGTAATAAACAAAACTGAAATGTGATTTGGATGGGTAAGCTGCCCTTTGATCTTCAGACTATAAAACACTGCTACCTGGGTCAGAACTAACACCCAGCAGGACAAACAATCACTTGTTTGCTGTGCTATAAAATTCACAATTCCTTTTTCTATGCCATGCTAGCAAACATTGGCACTAAAGGATGGAAAGAGAGAATGTAGGAGTTTTAGCAATTTGTGTGATTTAAAGCAACTTTAAACATGTGCTAAAGTTTTCTTTAAAGTTCTCTGATCTTTAGCAAATAGCACTATAGGAATGGATTTGCACCAAATATTGAGCAACTTTAAAGATCTTAAAAATACTAAAAATATATGAAATTCTTTAAAACCAGGAGTGAAATTGTAGATTATGTGGAAAAGAACAAAATCAGTGCTGCTCTTTAGTTTTTCAGTTTTTCAGTTTTTTTAGGTTTTTTTTAGTTTTTTAGTTAGACAAGATTGCTTTTCCTATTGCACCAAACTGTTCTGCCTTATGATTCCACAGAAACATTGAATATCCTGAGCTGGAAGGGACCCACAAGGACTCAAAGTCCAGCTCCTGGTCCTGCTCAGGACAGTCCCAGCTTCCATTTTCTCCTCCTCATTCATTCCTTCAGAAAGATGTCTATTTCTTTTTAAGTTTTTTGGTTTCTCTGGTATTTTCCAAGCACAACTAACTGTGCTCTCAGATGTGAAGCTGTGCCGTTCCTGTCCTGGGACTGTTCAAAAGGAGGTGGAGTTCTGGCACTGGATATTTGGCCAAGTGAGCACAGCAGGGCTGGGCTAGTGGTTGGATCTGATGATCCTGGAAGTCTTTTCCAGCCTTAAATATTCTGTGATTTGCACGTTGCTCCACAGTCTCATATCAGCCTGAAGAAGAGGAGAGTCTGAGATAAAGTCAAGACTATCTCAGGAGCAGGATAAACAGAAAGAGTACAGTGGAAAATCTAGACTCTAAAAATCATAGGTTTGATGTTTCCTTTATTTTGGTGTGCCTAGCCTTTGTTGCTAAAATAGTTTTTGTGGGTTTATAGCCTCTATGATTTTTGTTGGTCCTGATTAACTACAAATATGAGTAGTTCTGCTGATTGCAGTTAGGTTGCTTACCTGGTAAAATTAGCATGGAAGAGATTTTTATCCAGTCTGACTCTTGGAGAATACAACACAGAAAATAATGAAGGTTTATTCTGAAGGAAATTAGAAAAATAAATATTTTTCCCCTTGAAATCTCAGTGCAGGAAAAAGTGTGATTTCCACTTGACCAATATTTGGCTGACATATCAGTTGTGCAATAATTATTAGTAATTGTAAGGACACTTATTCTTGATTATCTTAAGCCATTTTAGCATTTTACTGGATCACAATAGTATAATTTTTTTTTAAGTAAACAAAACCCAAATATTGAAAACAACTTTTTCTTTTCCAGTGAAAACTACCTTCTACTGACCTTTTTATGTACAATATAGTCACACTATTACATACTGTGAATAGGGTTATCACAAATGCATAGATTGTGCTTAAAAGTGCGACCATATCTTTTAATTATGTCCTTGATTCTAGCAAATTTCAGGCAATAAAAACTCATTAATTTTAATGGTGTTGGATCAAGCCCCATATTTATAGTGTGATGTAATTGTCCACTGCATTCCTGACATCTGGCAATAAAATTCTTGATCATAAAGCACTAGATTATATTTATTGGGAAGGATTAGCCATCAGGCAATGGTGAGTCAGGAACAAAAAGCTATTCAGAGAATTTCTTCATCAATTATTAGGAAATTAATTCAGAATATATATTTATTTATATTTATTTAAAAGTTACATTCCTCCTGTCACAATGATAACAACATAAAGCAGATACAAGCTGTTCTTGACAGAACAATTCCATTTCAATCTGTTAGATGTTGAAGGATATGCATATTTATCCCTTTTTTTTTTTTTTTTCTCTTTAGAGATTTCCACCACTGAAAACTTGACTAGTGGGAAAGAATTGATATGCCATAAGTTTGAGCTGGCATGTTGTAACACAGTGCTGGGATATCAAGCCTTTCTGGCTTGATTTATCTAGTAAAAAAAAAATAAATTTTTTTTACTGTCCTTTACAATTATTTCCAAGCAGAAGAGACAATACTGGAAATACCCAGATTGCTAAAACTACTCTGGATTGCAGAAATGCCACTGTTTGCTATTTAACTGTTTGTTAATTATACCTGACTAATTAATTAATGACTTTCTCTTTGATTCATTACGGAGAGATTGATGGAGCTTATGCCTCCGAGACTTCCAATACTGTATCTATGTACAGTCCAAATATTTGTTTCCTGGGATGAAACAGGGAGATTAAGATAATTTATCTCATCCCACACTTTTCATCTCGATGACATTTGCTTTGTCCCTCAGCCAGGGAGCCCTGGCCTGGCTGCTGCCTGTGCACAGCTGAGTGCAACCCAGGAGGGGAATGATAATTGCCCACTTCTCTCTGGTTTTACACCAAAGAGCAGGTGGTGGTGGCATTTTCCCTTCCCTTGATCCTCCAGCCAGTCCAAGGCACTTTACACCAGTGAGTGCACAACACTCAAAGCTCTTGTAGTAGCACACACCCTCAGAGACTCCCTTCCAGGGCTTCTTGTCAAGGAGCTGGAGTGCTCTGAGAATTGTGTGACACACGGGGAAGTCAATAAAGGACCTGTGTCAATCTGGAAGCCAGAATTTACTGTACCCTTACATCTGGTATAAGAAGAGAGATCAAAGATCTGGCATCACGATCCATTTGGTTTTCAGGAAGCTTAACCTCTTGTACTTCACATAAAAAATCACCCCTAAATCAAATATCACAGCAAGCCATGTATTCTCCCCCCTCTGCTGAATAGCTCATCAAAGTCTTTAAAAAGTAAATAATGAAGGTTGAAAAAAGTGACTTGATAACTTATTCAAGCAGTTTAAACTGTTGTAAGTTTTTATGGGTCTGACCTTTTCTTGCCACTTTTTTTCAGAATCCAGATTTGCATCTGATTTGTATTAACGGGAAATGGAAAAAGCAAATTTGCAATTGAGTAGTTTTTCCATGGAGTCCTGTTGCTGTACAGCTTTTGGTAATATTTTCAGAAACTGACTATGCCAGTATTTCTATTTTTGTTTTAGAGAATAATTAAATTGCAATGCATAAGGCTATCTAAAATTTTATCAGTAGAGTAAGTGGCCAAAGTGATGTGTGTCATTGCGTGAGTGATGGAGTAGAGGAAATAGAACAGTTGTAATGGAATTATTCTTTAATTTAACTTAGATTCATTGTTGTTTCTGAGCTGTTTGGTTCCTAGAGACAAACAGAGGGAGGTGAATGTAACAGGGCTGTGTATACATAACACTCAGTGGCAGACGTGGCTTTGATGTCACTGGTTTTTATGGTTTGAAAGTGTGGTGTTTCTTTCAATGCCTCCTTTTCTTCCTCTCATCTCAACCATTTTTAGCTCTTCTTTTTGATTATAGAAGATCTGTACCTGAGAAGAAAGGTTCTTCCACCCCCATCAGCATCAGCTCAGTAAATCTAGGTGTCATCTGCCTAACAGCATAATGAGCAGTAATAACTCATAATGACCATAATGAGCACTAACAGCTGAACATGTCAAATATACTGGAAAAAAGAATAGTTCCCTATGGGACTCCAGCCTCCTCAAAGTGGAGGTACAAAGTGCTCCTGCAGATAGCTGTGAACTACTGAACTGCAGTGCAACCACAGGTTGTTCCAAAAGATCCTTTCTAGAGGGAGACAGCTTTTGTTGACGTTTTTTTGACATTCTATTCATGCTAAAGTTAGATTTCTCAGAGGACTTTGAAACAAAGCAGCTGTTTAAGTTTCTAACCAAGCCTGAAGGACAAGTTCTTTTCATCAGGGCAAAGCCACAGTGCAGATCTCACACTGGGCACGGGGCAGGACACTGGGTTGGCTTCTGGTTAAGGTGGGACCAAATTTTGTGAGAGCAGCTGGGGCATTTAAGGTAAAATGTGACCCAATAATAGTAATACCCAATAATATTGGTAACAATAGTCACCCAGAGTTACTATGTAACTCTGCATGAATAACACAACCAGGTTTGGGAGTAACTGCGATCAAGTAGGCTGTCTGCTATTCCCACTAGTGTTTGCAGCTACAGATGTCCCAAATTATTTTACTTGTTTTATCTTACACAAAAGTTTGTTGATTTTGCAATTCTCATATTTTAGGCCTCTGGGAATATTCTGACATTCTGTATGGCAGGTTTTTTTTTGTTGGCTTTTTGGGGTGGTTTTTTTTTACTTGATTTTGCTGTTGCACCACAAGAAGATATTTCTATATTTACTTGGAAAATTAAACTGTTACAGAATATCATCGTGCTTCCCTTGATACTGGCTGGTGCTCTATGCAGGAAAGTGTATCAGTAACACTATATTCTTGTAAAATAAGCTTTTAAACCTCTGTAAAAATTTTTGATCTATTCTATTCTAATCTTTATGAGTGAAACAGTTTTTTTATTGGGCTTTTGGGGTGGTTTTTTTTTTTTTTTTTTGTTTTTTTTTTTTGTTTTGTTTGATTTTGCTGTTGCACCACAAGAAGGTATTTCTATATTTACTTGGAAAATTAAACTGTTACAGAATATCATCGTGCTTCCCTTGATACTGGCTGGTGCTCTATGCAGGAAAGTGTATCAGTAACACTATATTCTTGTAAAATAAGCTTTTAAACCTCTGTAAAAATTTTTGATCTATTCTATTCTAATCTTTATGAGTGAAAATTTATACACAAGACTATGAAAATAAAATGTAGCACACAGCTTTCAATCCCATGCTAAACAGTGAGAGAAACTGTAGGAAAAAATGGGATGTGTTATCAAGTGTATCTTCAAGCAGATTTTGGGCATCAAAGATGTTGCTGAAATAAGGCTGTTGCCTAAAATTGATGCAATGTTCTTTAGCTGAAGTACTCATCAAGTTTTTAAGTGCATGCATATTTTTCTCAGTGAGTGGTCCAGTTTGTTTCACCTCAGTTAATTGCAGTCGTGGGGATACGTTTGCCACATCAGAGCCTGAGAGTCTAAGAGTATCAATATTTATCAAACAACAGGGAAAAATGTGGAAATATAAGGAAATATGAAAAATTGTTGCTTTACTAATCAGCAAGAAAAGTGAGCCCAAATGTCATAATCTCCTAAACAGTCACTGTGATGTGATGCTAAATATATTCAGCTAAATACACCCTGAGACACTGACTGCACTGGGTTTGGAAAACATCTTTCATAAAACTGTGTAGGTGGAGATTTTTTCAAGGAATGCCAGTCTATTGTTTCTCTAATGGGAAAAATTACAGCTGATCTCAAAACCTTTTTTTTTTTTTTGTTGTTTAGCTCATATGTAAAAGAAGAAATCAGAATCTTCTCCAGATGTTAAGAGAGAAAGTTCTCTAAATACTGAGAATTACTTTCTGTAGAGGAATCACTGTGTGTGCAATGTTATACTTAGATCAGTCACAGAAAGAGTCCTGTAATGAAGACAGTGACTCCTCTGTGCTGACCACAGAAAATGTCTCTGTACTTGAATATAGGGTTTTATATGTTCCTATTTGTGCATATATGCAGGCACACACACAAGTTACAATTATTATGTAGCAACACTTGATATGTACTTGATGTGTCACACCATTTTTTGAAACACATTTAATCTTCACTGTTTCCTTGTAAAGTATATATGGGGCTCAGCCAACAAGGAGATAAAACTTAATTTTCAGGAGATGGGGACTATTAAAGAAAAAAGTATTTTTAGTCTTTCAGTCAGCCAAAGAGGGATATCTTTTAGAATTGCATTATAATGCAATCTTTTAAAAATAATAAGTTTAATTTATAATTAAACTTATTATTTTTAAAAGAAGTATAGGTTCGCCCATAATATAAATAAGGTACTTTAGGTGAAATAATCTATATTTAGAGGATCCAAATATTTGGTATTATTTTTTTTAACCCCTTCACAAGTAGCCATCTGCTTCAGAGCAGTTTTTCACACACTCTTGATTCTGACCAGGAAAGGATTTCTTATAATAGTGTCCTATTTCTGAAGCATACATGGACTAGGAATGCATAAAAGTGAAAAGAGTTTTAAGGGATCAGTAAAAATGGGTGAAGTGGATTTCTAGATACAATCAAGTTTTGCTTTGTGCCTTTAAATGATTACTTGAAATGTAAAAAATATATCCTACAGTAGCTAGTGACCAGTCTCTGAAATATGAGTTCTTTACCTGTCATTGCCAATGGACAAGGGTCAGTAGGAAAGAAATCCCCAGCAGTCTGAGTTTTTTGATTTTTGCCTAGAATCCTTAGGTTAGTAATGCCCAGCTCAGACTTCTCTTCATCTCTAGGTCAGAATTAGAATTTATAGATCTGAAATGTAAAATTTTTTTTCACCTTCTGCCTGTGGTAAACCATATATAAATTGTATAAATTTATCTCCGCTTTTCCCCCAGGAACTTAGGGGCGAAACAAGACTTCCATTTGTTATTAAATTGTCCTGGCAAGACCAAATCTAATGATATGACTTGGCCTATGAAGCACCATGGAAAAGTCTTGATGAATCAGCCAGAAAATCCTTTCTTACTTACCTGAATGGAAAATTTCCAATTCTGGGCAAGATTTTGCTTTTAAATATAAAGGAAATAAAATAATACAAAACAAATTGCTACACTGAGTCAGCTGCAAAGCAGAGTTCTGTAATCCAGGTGATGCAGAAATCCAATGGAAACCAGGATGAGTCAGGCCTTAAAAATAAGTGTGAGCAGCAGCCTATTAGGAAAGCAAAATCAGCCATATTAAGATACTATCCTTGGTCCTATCGACTTTTGCAGATACTATTTGACTTCCTCTCCTTTTATTTGTATTCACCTTTCTGAGGCAAAAAAGAGCAAATTAGGGATTCTAGTCTGTTAAAGACAGATTTTACAGGAAAAAAATTTCTGCTGACCCTGTTCATTGTGAGGCAAAACCCATAACTTTTCTTTGTAAGTTGATTTTATAAATTGGCAGGATTTGGGGCAAAAGAGTGTTGGTTTTGGGTTTGTGTTCATTTCGTGTTTGTTTTGCCCCTGGCTTTTCTTGTGTTCCATGACAGTGCTCAGATATGCAGGCTAAAAGGATAACTTTCCTTCTGACTCATGAAAATGTTTGAGTAAATTACTCTTTTTAGGTTTTATGATGGTACAGAATATACCTAGTGGCTGTAATTTTTTTCCTTGGGATTTTTTTTGGGGCTGTACTTGTTTCTTTGTTTGCTTGCAGTATTTTTTGTTTAGTTTTTGGTTGGGGTTTTTTTGGTTTGTGGGGATTTTTTTCTGTTTTCCTTCATTGTTGTTGGTTGTTTTTTTCTTCAGGGGAAATTCCTAATAGATGTTTTTTTCACTTCCCTTCTTCATTTGTTCCTCTTTGATGTTAGTTTTTAGTAATTTGTATAAGAACAGTATATGAAGAATTGTAGGAATAATTCTAATGTCATTCCTTAGTTATAATTAAGAAAAACATGGGAATATATTTCCTTGTGTATGCCATTTATAACAGCTTGGGCAATTTTCTGGTGTGCTGCTGACTGATTACCTTTGGGGGTATGAACTCTGCACATGCCCTAGTCAGACTCCAAACTTCTTCTTTGAGTTTTTGACTCTCTCACCACTCACCCTCTCTCTTGAGTCACATTAAGGGTCTCCAGCAGTGAAACCTTGACTGAAGTGTTATTACCACTGAAATATAATTGTGCATGACAGTGGGTTGCTACCACCTACTGCTGCTCACATGGCTGAGCTGACAAGAATGAAGTTTTCTGGCAACAGGCATCTGCCAATTTGTGTCATGACACTGTGAGTGCTGGTCACTGGAGTCACCTGAAAAAGCCTGGCTGCTGATAGGAGGGCAGACCTTGGGCTCCCTGACATTACTGAGAGTTCAAAAAGAAATAAGTCTACCTGAGTCATGGCCTTGATGACAAGGGTTCCCCTTTTTGTACAGCAGAGTCTTCAAGAGAGCCTGAGCTGCACAGAAGAGTGTTGTGTTTGGGAAAGCTGTTGTATTCCAGCACCCTTGGCATACATCTAAACTCCAAAGAATTGTGTCTCCTATTTTATGCTGAAATAGCCATATCTTGTGCTTTTCATTTCCCTCCCAGATTTGCTTTCTGAGTGAGGAAACTAATTTTTCTGGCAGGAAATCTAGGCAGATGTCAGTTATCTGGGCAGTTTTTGTCAGAGGCAGAGTGGCAGAGCCTGTCCCATCCCTCCCCTGCCCAGTCCCCAGCCCTGTCCCTGCTGCTGGATGTGCCCGGCTGGCTGCTCAGGAACCATGGCAACCCTCACTCACAGCTCCCTCACAGCCTGCTTTTTGCACATTTCTGTTTGTAGGTATCTGCTTAGACCTGGGAAAGCGCTCCAGCCCACCCCACTGATGGCTGCTCCCTGGGCTGGCTCCTTGTGGGATTTCTGTGGCTTTCACAGAGACCAGGCAATCCTTAGATAACCACTGAGTGAATGAATCTTGATCCTGCTTTCCATCACAATGAAATGGAATTTATTACCTTACCCCATTGTTGTTTCTCTAAAAATCACTGTAATAACAGTGAATAATTCTCTGGTTTGAAGTCTCCCAAGAGAAAAAGGAACCTTTTTTAACAGTCCTTTTTTTGTTTTGAAAGGAGAGCCTTCATAAGCACTTGCAGGCACCTAACTTGGAACTTTGCCCTACCGAGAGTGAGCTGGTACAAATGCTTCACACCCCCTGCTGCTTATATGTTCTCTCCCCATCTTTCCTTTAAAAAAAAAAAAAAAATCTAATTTTTCATATCCAGACCTGTCAAACTAAATGACCTGATCATAAGCCTCACTTTCTTGACCTGTAGGACCATCTAATTGTACATTCATCCCCCTCTCCTAGCCTGACAATATGTTCCCATATCCAGTTTTTATTGTTTTGAGAGTTCTATCTCTGCTTTACCTGAAGGAGATACAAAAATTTTCTCATAGCAGACTGGACTTTTTCAAGATTTTGCACAGCTCTTCATCCTTTTTCTGATGAGGAAATTTTACTGAACTTACTGTCTCAAATTACTGCCTGGTATGAAAGGCCTAAAGTAAAAATGGACTTTCATAGTTATATATATATATATATATATATATACATACATATATATATATATACATATATATATATACATACACACATATATATATATATATATATAGCTAGGAAATATCACAGAAATTGTGCTAAAAATCAAGGAGTTATTATTCACTTCCCTAAAGCATATTAAGATCATGGACACTTATTTTTCCCCCTATAGATTAGTACTGCTCCCTCACAAACTCCTGAAATCAATCCCTAGATGCTCAATCATGGCTTTTGAATAGCTCAATCTAGGCTTCATGGTCTTTTTTTCAAAAGAATATACTGTCCCAAAATTACATCTAAAAGGCATAATTTCTGAAAGAAATGTGAGGTAACTAGCACTTCAGAAACTGGTAAAAATGAAATATAAATTTGCATGAAGGTGAGTTGTAAACAAGGTGATTTCGTTATTTTCTATGCATATTTCTTTAATACAAAAATATTGATTACAAGAACATATTAATTTTTATGAACTTTTTGAGTAGCCAAGGCCACCTTCCTTTTTTTCCTTTTACTCATTATGAAACATCTCCATCAGGGAGTCTTGAATACAAGACATAGAATACAGTTTATTAAAAAAAGGTCTCTGTAATTTTTTTCACTTCCTTCAGAATTATTTCTAAGAATGATACAGGCACACCATCCTCACTATGGAGGCAATAAATGGTTCCATATCAAACACAAAAGGAAGAACTTTCTTTGTAATGCAGGAGAAAGAATAGGAGTTGGTTTCATTTTGCTTCCTATCCACTTCTTGTTTAAAAAAGATTGTAGTATATTTTATTCTTCTGTAGAATAGAAAATTGTTACTTATAATAAATTTTTATAAAGCTGTCATCATTTATTACTATTTATAAAACGGTTTGAGATTCCCCAGGGAGCTGTATCCTGTAAGTGAATTTTCACTCCCTCTACAACAAAAAAAAATTAGTAATTATTAATACTATTTAAAAATTTCCTTGATCACCTGAATTGGAATAGTATATATTATTTTTCATTTAAAAAAGAAACAAACCAGTTTTCACCTTTACATTCTAAAGGCTGGCTAAAGCAACAGTGCTTGTAATTTCATTTTTTGGGGTATATTCACAAACTCAAAAAGTGAAAGAAATATTTAATTCTCCTTCCAGGATCCTTATCATGCCAAATAATGATACTATTGGACTGAACCACTGCAGCTGTTACAAAAACTTAGCTTTTGTTATAAAGAGGTTTGTTTTGCAAATACTGCCATTTAGACAGGCATTCAGGCTATTCCACTTTCCTTTTTCCCTGTTGCTGTTTTTAAAAATAGGCTGTGTTTTTTATCAGGGGTTATCCTACTGTAAACACACAACTTTAATTTCCAAGGTCATCTTCCTTCCTGACTCCTATGGTAATCCTCAACCTGCACACTATTGGTTTTCATTTCCTTTTAAATGTCAATTTTAAACCCTTAAGTATTGAGTCCAAATTAATATTTTATATGGGCTCCTTATTCATCATATGGAGTAAATTCTCTAGAATAGATTATTTATGTAGTTCTGGACATTTCTCTACAACAATAACTCTGGAAAAAAAAATATTCTCTCACATTCTCATTTCATGTCAGAGATTAGAAGCTGCTAATCTGAGTGGAGTATTTAGCTGTGCTGTGGGCTGGAATTTGGAGATGAAAGGATGGGTACTGTGGAGCCAGTTGGCTCCTATGTCTGGCTGTAAGTAGTTTCAATCATTTTTTTATAATTTAATGAACAAATCTGTCTACCAAAACAAAATGTTTTGAACTCTTCCCAGGAGGTATTGAAAGGGACTATGGAAAACTTGCCCCAGTACTGGTTTTATTTGTTGCTGTGGTCACTTGTGGGAGGTTTTCCTTCTGGAATTTTTGTTTGTTTGATACCAGCATGACTGGAGCTGTTGTAGTGTTTTAAACAACCACTTTAGCTCTGCCTTTGTCTGTGGACTCCACATCTCAACCTAAATTAAAGAGAAGCTCTGGTGGACGAGAGCCAAAAGGAAGAATAGATGGAGAAAGTAACAGAAGGTGAGTATCACAATAACTGTAATATCTTTAACACACTACAATTATAATAAATTACTAATACATATTATTTAAAACAAAATAAGTTAGAACATAAAGTATAGGTCAATCTGACCTATAGTAGGAAGGCAGACTGCCCAATTTAATTTTTTAATGGACGAAAAGCATTTGAGTATTGGTCGAGAATTCCCATAACCCCCCATTTTTAATTGTGAATTCACATAAAGAAGAACATCTTTGTCTCTCAGTTGTGAAAATACAAGCATTAGTTACTAAATTAATGACTGGAAGAGGCACTTGGTGTGATGGTTTGCTTGACATGGAGGTGTTTGGTCAACAGTTTGACTTGATGATATTTGAGGTCTTTTCCAACTTAATTGATTCTGTGAAATTTGTCTGACAGCTAATAGATGCACACACTGGCAATTTGCTTAGTAGATTATCATTTACTGTCATTTTCTAAATTTAGAATGTGATCTTCCATTGTATTTAATCTGCTTGCTCATGAATGACAAATTTCTTTCCTCAAGGGCAGTCCCTTATTATAATAAAATAATTTTACTGAAATGGTGACATGAAGAGAACACCCCAAACTGCAAGAATTTTAAATTCTAGAATTTGGTTATTTATTTATTGTCATTATTAGAAAAAATGCACTTTTTAAATTCATCACATTTCACTCCAAATACAGAATGGATTCTCTGACTGCTTGGACACTTCAGATCTCTCTTTACATGATACATAACATAGGAAATTATTTATTTTACTACTCAGAATAATATTACAGGGAAATACAGTGCAGCTTGTTTCTTTTAAGCCTTGGGATGTGTTCTAGCAGGGAAGAGTTTACAACATCCACATCACACAAGAGTGTCTGCTGATTTTGCATGTTGAGCTTGAGAAAACCAAGTGGAGATTCTTGGAGATATTACCTGGTAAAGGTGGTAATTAGATGTTACCTGGTAAAGAATGGTAATTCTTTCAGCTGAATGCAAGAGTGGCAAGTGGCTAAATCTCACCTTTGTTGCCTCAGTGGTTTTGGAACACACGGATTTCAGGCTGGGGGTTTTGCTGCTGTAAAAAAAAAAAAAAAAAAAAAAAAGAGTTAAAAATTGAAAACAGAGTCTTCCTAGCTGAAAACTGAAAATCTACGAGAGTTCTGCAAGCGCTTACAGATGCAGCAATGAGGAGGTGATTTGTGTGGAAAACCAGGATGCTTGCATGCACAGCATGGTGCACAGGCAGCACACCTTGCCTGGGCCTGCTGGCATAGCAGGTGCCCACTGGGAAGTAAAAAAGCCTCATTTCATGGCAGTGCTGTACCATAAACTGCCTGGCTCTCTCGAGATGAACAGTCCAGATGACACCACCAGCTTTAAAATGGCATGAAGCAGAGTGTGTTTTACTTCCAACAGGGTGCTGTAAGCTACAGAAAGAAATATTCAATTTCTTCATAAAGAAAGCACTTAGAAAACAAATGGAAAGGAAGTGATATTCTCGCTTTGTGTTTCACTTCGGTCTAGCTTGAATAGGCTGGAAGGGATGTGCTTTGTGAAAACTGTGTTAGAGAAGATAAAATCATCTGAAGAAATGTCATCTGGGACTTCAGTGAAGAAGAAAAAGCTATGGCACAATCCTCTCTTTCCTTCCTAGAGATGTTTTCTATGATGTGAAAGGGGAAGCAGAGCATCCCCAAAGGTCATGGAAAGCAAAAGGAAATATTTTCTTAATGAAAAAGGCAGTGCTTTTCTTAAATTTTCCTTCACTAGCCTGATTTTGTGTGAACCAACTCTGAGTACCAGATAGTAAAAGTAGCATCTCAGAAAGATTTTATTTTATGTGAAATATTTGCCTCTTCTTTAACAACATACTCCTGTAAATGTTAAATCTTTTGGCAAAATCATACCTAATTCAACATAATATAACACAGTAAAATCATTCTAAAAGTGGAAAGTATGAAATATATAAACTTCCCTTGACTAAAACAAGAAAAGCAGCTCCTTGTCCCTCAACAGGGGGTATGTCCTGTCTCAGAGAATTTGTTTCTAGTAATTGTGGACATATTGCAGAATCAGAGAACAGGAACAAACAATGATTTATTCTGTACTCTGATCTCATTTTTCACCTTCATATATATATTAACAATAGAACGTTCAGCTTTTAACGCACATAATGATGAATTTCAACAATGTAATACTTAATTCTATATATATTACAGATATAGAATTTAATATTGGTGCATCTGTTGAAGCTTAGTCTAAATGTTATTTTTTATGAGTAGCACTAAATTCAGTGTCTCAAAATCTATAAGAACTAGACTCATTAATAACCAAGGGGAAACCATAAGAAGCAGATGCAAACTGATATTTTGGTTTCTTCTAAGAACATGAGCTGAGTTTTATCAGCATGTTTAAACAAGCCAAAGCCTTGTTTTGATAAGCATTATTATATTTTCATAAACGTGTCTAATTTAATTATGCTAACATCAGGAGATCATGTAACCATTGTAACTAAATCAGTGCTGGAAATCAGCTGTTACTGTGCTAGGACTTAAGACAGAAGAAACTCAAAAATCTCAACTTGACAAGAGTTTAAATTCTGACTTTTAGTCCACTGTGATTGAGGTCACTTTTACTTGGAAAATTCTCAGAATCAAAGAGCACTCTGGGTCTAAACGCCTTATTGCTGTCACACTAAAGTGTCATCACAGCACTTTGAGAGGCAGGGCATTTACAAAAGCCGTATGCAGTTTGTTCTTGACTACACAACAATTTGGCAGAGGGTGCAACCAAAGCCACACCTCACAACCTCTTTGAACAGACACATCTTGCCACTGACACCTCCAGAAATCCTCAGGTCACCTTCAGATGCACTTTATTGAGGCTGTGCAAACCCGTTTATCTAAAATGCTGTGAAGCTCATTTATCTAAATGAAGGAGTTTCTTTAAGCATGACCGTGGGAGAGGAGGGATGGCTTGTAGTCTTTGTTTGTTTTATTTTATTCTCATCCCTCCTATTATCTCGTCTTGTAACCTTGGTTAAGTCCATTAACCTCTTTATGGCTCTGTGTCATTTCCCATGTGTTGTCCTTTTAGTCTGAGTCACTTAGAGCAGGTCTGTACACACAGCACGGGCTCACCAGGGCCCTTAATGCCTCTGCAGGAGAAATTGCAAATAATTGAGGTAACCTATCAACACCCAATAAGCCAACGCAGAGCTACCCAACCATCCATGCCATTTAATTTTCAGTCTAGTTAATGTTTTAATTATTTTACTCCCCCTCTTCTGCTTAGTGTTGTCACTGTGGATGTGGGAATATTCAGCTTTGTTTCTGCACCAAGGCACTGACCGCTCTGGTGAGGTTTGAACACAGGGCAGAGGTGGGGTGGGACTTGATTGCAACAAGGTGACATTGCCAAGGTGAAGAATATTCCCTAGAGAAAGGCTTCACATTTCTGACAATTTAACTGTGGGAGTTTTTCTGTGTTGGGTATTTGGCACCATGTCTTTCAAAGAGGTCAAAAATCATCAGGGCCCTATTGGGTGCCCAAGTTCTAATGTGCAGCATGTGGGTATTTGAAACAGAAATTCTAATCTTTCATACAAATTTCCCTGCTCCATTCTGTCCTAAGTGGTTGTTTCCATCTCCTCTAACAATCCATCAGAGTAAGTAATTTGTTGTACTGCACAATTTTTATCAGATTTTTTATGGATAAAGGAGTTCTTTCCATGCTTTTCTGAATTAAGACATGCATTTTAATTAAGATTGAGAATTAGTGTTTTCTATGTCTTTTTAGGTTTAATTTTCCATTTTTTAACATTTTATGCTACTATTTCTTGATATTAATATTTATAACACAACGTTCAATTTTAATTACCTCCTCCTTTCACTATCTCACCTCTGTATGCATGGCTTTAAACATGTAAATAAAAATTCATTATAGGAAATCCGAAGCAAACAAATGAAGAAAGGAATTGTTAGATTTGTTTTTATTTCTATATGTTCTTTAGTAGGTGTTTTGTTGTTCTAATATTTCCTGATGGGTTTGCCCTCCTTTGGCTGGGATATGTGCAATTTCCTTTAAATAGTTCATCTTTTTATTAAGTTAGTGAGGAAACTGCCCATATGTTAAAGCAATGGATAAGGATAAACTCTGCCCTGTTCACCTCATTCAAACTATGAGATTTGTCTCACTTTGTCTCAGTATCATAACATGATCTTCTGATTTTATTAATATTTCATAAAGCCCAAATTTATTTGCAGAGGAAGGCCCAGATATCTTCTTGGGGTCATTTCATAGACAGAGGTCCAGGGTATGCCTTTAAATCCAGTCTTATAATCTCTTTTGTTGAGGTTTTTATTTCTACAAAACTTTGTAAATCACTTCTTGAGATTTCCAGTGTTTATGTGCACTTTTCAGTGTAAATTGGTACCTCCCCAGTCAAAGCAATCTCTTGCAATGATGAATTACAGGAGCACTTTGAGAATACAACTTCAAAGGCTTTGTGTGCTTTCTCTGTTGAATGAGAACAAGTTCCTGCCCGCATCTCCCTGCCTAGAAACACTTAGCTAAATTGTGGTTAATTAATTTAATGTAGGCTAATGTCATACCCAGATTAATTGATTGGCTGTATTTGAAATTGATTCTTTCTCCCCATTTACACCCTGGAAGATTTGGGGGAAAAGATCTAGCAACTTTTGAACAGTTAAGAGTATTTCAGTTTTCAAATCCCTGCTTCTCATACCCAGACATTCCTATTTTGAAGGGCAGGTTCACCGGTACAGTCCATTTAGCCACAGTTAGATAGTGACTGAGGCCACAGAGTAAGTACTGAAGATTGGAGTTCATTTCTGTCTCATTTACTCTGCTCTTGCCACAAATATATCTCATGTAATGGCCTTACCCAAAAGCAAGAGTTTTAAAACTTTTTTAGGATTTCTGACCTCCAGGCTTTTTTTCTCCTAAGATAGTATAAAATATTTATGGCAACTGCCAATATGAAAAAAGTGTGGGTCATTCCTAGTTCTGTTCACACAAAGTTGAGAACCACTCTTCCAAACAGAAACACAACTGTTCATCTTTATATCATATTACAAATAAGTCAGGGATATTGCTTTGTTACCTTCTTTCTTTATTCCAGCTCAGATCCATTCCTAAAGACAAAAAGAGCTTTCCATCCTATTTTTGTCCTTCTCTAAATGCACCCAGAGCCTATGAGATCCTTGAGGTTTGGTGGCAGTGGCTCTTGGTGCAGAGCTCCCAAATACTTGGGGTGAGCTGTTGGGGTTGCAGGGCAGTGCCAGGACAGCTCCCTGTCCCCCTGACAGCCCTGTAGCTTGCTTCCAGGATTTTGGTCTTTTGCTGCAGCATGTGCTAAATTTTAGCAAACAAATAGAAGGTCTTCAAGCTGCTTACTGTTTAAATATTTCATCATTTTTTCCCTCTCATAAATATAGATGCAGTCCAAGTGTGGAGAAAATAGAAAAATCAGCAGGTGTAATATTCTGCCCAAGTCGGTGGAACTGCTTTATGACACCTGGGCTTCCTTTGTAACCTTTATTACATTATGGTACTCTACAGCACACTATTAAAGTAAATCTGGTCTCTGGTTGCAGGTTCATCCTGCTTTTTCACTGAGATTTTTTTTTTGTACTTTCTTGACTAAATTGAAATATAACAAAGAGCTTTTAGGAAACCACACTACTAATAAAGTACACGGTAGTTCATGAAAAAATGATCCACTCTCCTGCCAGCAGATTATGGTTTGAATGGAAAAACAGGAGCAAGCCTGAAGGAGAGCCCTGACTGGGCTTTTCAGACCTTCCACTTCACAGCTGAAGGATCTGTGCTAATGTCCCAGTGTGGGCAGTGCTCACCTGGTACTGGCATGTCAGCATTTTAACCCTGATCTCCATGGATTGCCAATACCCAGTGCAATTGGAGTGTTAACAATGCTTGGTTGTTCCTTTTTTAATTCCAATTTCAAGAAGGCAACCAGCTTGCAACTAATGTAAAATATTTATTGCACTGAGTTTTGAATCATTCCACTTTATTAACAAAAATCTCTTGTGGTACTCTAGCTGTATAATATGCCAATATTATATATGTCAAGAGAAGTTAAATACAAATGCTTCTCTGTATCTCTCTCTACACTAGCATTAGCACAATTTTAACTTTGTAATAGTTGTTTTGTATTTTCTCAATATCCAAAATGTATTTATATTTTGATAATATATTTAACATATAGGGCCCACTGAGGTTCAGGTGTGATGGTATGTATGAAAGCTGTCCCACCGAATTTCTGCTCGTTTTTGTTGGAATAGATATTTTTCCATCATGCTCCTATATGGCAACAACAAGTTGGTTCAAAATGTGGGGAAAAAAACACTTGAGTTATTCTGCATTTTCATCTTTATTATGGTAACTGCTCAAATATTTAGATCACCTTAAAGAATCTTTTCCTCCCTCACATACTTCATCATTTTCTCTCATCTTAAATCTGCCAGCCCTTGATTTTATATTCTCTAGTTTCCTTGAAGCCCTACTTATATTTTAAATCTATTGCTATTTATCCCTTTTCCCCACATTTGCTGTAACAATATCCTTTAACATTGCCTAAATAGCTGCATTCACTTTTGCTTTGAAACACATTGTTTTGGGTTTGTTTTTAGAAAGTTTTTAGAAAGCTGAGTTTTGCCATTCTTGGTGTCTTATTTTGAGCATAGAGAAAAATGCTCTTAAGCAGTTGACAATTGTAATTCATTATTTTCCAGTTGAATTGAGCATTTACTAAGTCTCTTTATTTTTTTTTCCCTGCTTAGCTCTTTCTCCAAAGTGATTTGATTCATAATATTTTAATCTTTATGCAATTAGTGGTTTTAACAAAAAAGGCCAGGTGAATTTCCCTTACTCAAGAGCAGTAATCTTTTCCAGAAATGTCTGAATGTAGTTCAGGTTGAGAAAGAAAGGAAATGCAGGAAGGAGATGGTAACCTTTCCAATCAAATGTGTTTTCCTCAGGATTCTGCCCCGCCACTACAGCCCTAATACATATTTTTGAGGTAGGAGACCTTCTCCAGTAATTTCCAAAGTTCCACTTTATTTCCAGCAGTGAATTTCCAGACCTTGAGCTCTCAGATGTTGCTCTCCCACGACTGTACAATTGTCTCTCTCACAGTCAGATATTGATGTACCCCTCCGTCACATCCCTTGGGGCTTTTGATGCTGTCTAGCAGATGATAACAGGGACCTTACCTTTGCTCAGCTGTAGTGTGTTCCCATGAGCATTCCAAATCTTTGCTTCTCTTATTTAGGGTCCATTAGTCAAATAGAACCTTTTTTAAAAGCAGTTCTCCCATGGAAAAACACAATGGGATCACAGAGTGTTATGGGATCTTCTGACTGTCTCCTTTTTCTCTGGACTCCTTCCAAATAGATTTGGCACTGAAATGTCAGCTTCAAAACAATTGTTTTCTATAATGTGGGCTCATGCTAGCAAGGAAAACAGTTGTCCAAGAAGGAGTCCAGCAGTGCCTACTTTATGGGATGGCAAAGAATCCCCATGGAGGAGTGTTTTATAAATGGTGACCCGTGAAAAAACTTTCAGCCCAGCTGATGTTGGATGACATCAGCCACTCACAGGAAGATCTCTAAGAGCCCAAGCTTCATTAGTTATTACAATCACAGAAATACTTGACAAAAAATATTATTATGCCTCCCTCTTGCCCCACAGCCCTCTCCAAAGACAGCCGTCTCCAAAGAGATATTATAATCTCACTTTTGCAATTATATTCTTCCCACTGAGTTGCAGTGGTGTCAGCCTGGTTGCAGTTGTATTCATGGAGAGGCAATTCCAACTCCTTCATTTCTCAGGTGTCTCATGTGGGGATTGTCTTTCCACATTCCAGTGTCCTGGGTATATTCTGTTCTCAAGATCTCATTTAGCCCAAATCTAATGCTCCTTTTGCTCTTTTTAAAAAATTATTTTTCATTTTGCCATATTTATGTTTCCAGAGAAGCTTCTGGCTGCAGTGAACCCGTTCCTCTGAGTGCTTGTCATTGCAGGTCTCACTCACTGCTCTGTTGCTGCCATTTGGGAGTCCAGGTGTTTTTGGCATGTGCTGGTGCTGTGCATGTCTCCTGTATATTTCCTTCTCTTCCATAGTGAGGATGAGAAAAGTTTATTGGCCCCAACTCCTTCTCAGAAGACATGGTAATAAGTAAAATATTTTGACTTTGCTGTTTTGTTTTGTTGGGGTTTTTTGTTTGTTTGTTTGTTTTACTGTTACAAATTTTATTTAGGTTGAAATTAGGAGGTTTTGGAGCTTTAGGGGTGCTTTTGGGAAAGCATCATGTAAATTCCTTTAGAGTTAAATTCAGTGAGAGTCATGCTGGGCTGGCACAGAAACGAGGGCAAGTAAAACTGTGTTAGTACAGCTCTGTCTGAGTTAAGTAGCTTTGCTGAACAGCAGGGCAGAGGAGGCTGATCAGAGGACTGTGCTAATTCAGTTAAATCCTTTTCCATTTTGGAGATGTCACATTTAGAGCTCATATATTTCTGTGTAGTGCTGCATTTTCTCATGCAAACATACCCTAATAAATCTTTCAATTCTAAGGTCAGTGACCCATTCATGGATGAAACCACATTTTTTTCCCCAGCTAAGGCATCCATATAGCATTGTACAGAACAAAATGCAGAGTGATGAACCCAGGCCCAAGGGCACCACTTTTAGCTGATGTCTATTATGTATGTATATGTGTGAAGGTACGTATCATGCAATGACAGGCTTTTAGAGGCTTCTAATCTACATTTTTCTTAGCCCAGAAATATATGAATAGGAGCCTGACTTCATTTTCTGAATCCAAAAAGCACATATCTTTATCCTATGCTTTTATGCATCCTTTCATTTGTGCTCATTTGCAGTCTGTTACAATTTTTCAAGAGTTGTATGCATACATTTCAGAGTAGAATGGTGGCTTTTATTTTTGCCTGGACTATTTTCTCCTCCACATTCCAGAACAACTGCTCATGTGGCAGGAGGGCACAGATATATCTCCATGGATCTAGATAATCTGTGGTTATGAAAGCTATTCAAAATGCTTCTCAATTATTTTCTTTTTCTATATTGTTTCCTGTACAATCCTTTTTTGTACACCTGGGAAAGGGCTGAAACCTTTATGTTTCACCCTCAATATGAGAAATCTTCCAATGAGCAGTGTGTTCATTTTGAGGGAGGAATGGTTCTTACTGCAGCTTCTGTTCAAATCCCAAATGCAGGTGTATGATGTAAGGATTTGTGTTTGTTTCTCTGCCTGTGTGTTTTTAATGTTTTAACAGCTGAAAATCAGATTGCTTTCAATTTTCACTTTCTGAATCCCACATAAGCAAAGGGATTTATTTTTCTTGATTGCTTAATTAAGTAGGATGTTAACTGTGGAAACTGAAATATTCCAAATTCTTAACAGCTTAGAAAGCTTTTTAGAAAACTTGTGATTTGATGTGAATAGAGTCAAACAGAGGAAACTTTCTTTAACAAAATTCAATTTGGAGGGCCGTTAAGGACTAATTAACTAATTAATTTATATTGGTTTCACTGAAGCAGATGATGATAACAGTTGTGTGTCTTGCAGTCCTGCCACTCTTATTCCTGTGATGCCAGAAGAGCTTGTGGGATTTTTTTAACCAGAGAGATAATAAAACAAAACCAGTCTTCGAAACTATTTATTTACTTTACAGCATGTCACTGCCAAGCTTGCACAAACCACAGAAAACCTGTCTGCTTTTGTCTCCCTCAGCATCAGAAGCACAGATGTAAATTTTAAAATTATTCTGCAGCTGATTTGGTAGGGACACATCAGCTATTACTGGGCTGATGCTGCTTCTGCAGGAGTAATTCTTGAAGGTACATTTGGAAGATTAAATGTTAAAAAAATAAATTATACTGCAGCAATTCTGCAGACAAGGAGAGATGGATTTACTGATGACTACACAACATAATGCTTTGAGAGTGTTAAAATGTTACTTTGTGAAGTAGGATCTGTTCAGTGCATTCCTTGGGGGTGTAGGGATGCACTTCCCTGAGTAAGGTGCTCGAGTTTCAATTAGAACTGACCGAAGCCACTGTTCTTAAATGTATTTACACACACACACACGTACACACACATACACACATATAAATATAAAAAACAGAAAACAACCTGTTAACAGTCAGAGAACTAAAGCAATACCATTTCCTTCTACATCTCTTCTTTTAAACTCAATTTTATCCATAAGGTTGATAAAAGTATCTGGTTTTTTTCTTATGATAACTGTATTTCCTGGATGTTTTGAATTGCTTTTGTTATTATCTGTCTAGATTCCCTCCATGCTTTTCCTTTTCTTTCATCCTTTCTCCCTATTATTTAGTCAACTCTACCTTTTTTCTCCATTGTCTCCTCCCTCATACTCTGCTTTTTGAGCTCTTGGCTACAAATACAAGATTCAAAGGGCAAATCTATTAAAAGAAATGGCAGTACCTTTATAGCTCTCTCAGAAAAGAAGGAAGAGATGTTTCCCCTCCTCCCTCTCGAGTGATTTACCTGGGAAGCTGACACTTCATTTGCACAAATTCACCTTCCACCCCCTCTGACTGATGGAGGCAGAGGTGTCAGAAAAATTTCAAGATGTACCCCATTCAATGTGAGAATTGCAGAATCCCTTAATTCCTTCAAAAGAATGTCCATTAAATAAGCAAACAGACAAATAAACCCCTTTAGTTAAGTGTTTAAGACTGCCTTTTCTGCTTGCTCCTCCTGTAATTTGGCTTCATGTAGTGACAGGAGCCTGAGTAAATTTCCAGATGAAGAAAGACTTGTCTTCAGTTTTTCCAAGATGCCCCCAGCAAAAGCATCTACCTTGCAGAAATTTTCTTCTGCTGTGTTTTTTTCCTTTATTTACTGGTGGCCAGTGCTAAAGCCTTGGGCAGCCTCTAGGTTTTTGTTTTTTTCACCTTTTGAACACCTCCCAGAGCTTCAGTTTTTTCTGTTCCTGTTGGGCCTTTGATGATTTGTGCATTGCCAGTCAAAAAAAAAAAAAAAAAAAATAAAAGGCATGATCATAAAGGTGGAACAGAAAAATCATTTATTATAGGGGTTTCTCTACTGCAAATTCTGACCTTGTGATATGTTACACCAAACTGACCATGCTAAAAATTACTGATATCATAAACATGATAATCTTGCCAGCACTGAAGTTTCAGTTCCAGCCTGATTTTATGCTTTGCTGGGGTCTCTGAGAAGCCTCAGCATTGTCATTTTTGCATACCTGCTCTGCTATACTTGTGGTCTGCCTATAAATCTGTACAACCATAGCACCATGAATATACTTTGAATTGCTTTTACCAGAGCTGAATCCCGAGGATTTTCCTTGAGCAGAGGCAATATTTACTCTAGGTGCTGTTTCTAGCCTTTTTACTGAAAAAAATTGGTTTTAATTTTGAACACAACTCGCTCTATCAGTTCAGTGTAGTAGACTGAATGTTTCATGAGTCCCTGCACTGATAGTGACAATGTATTTTGCAATAAGGTTCTGCACCTCGTTACATGCCAGTCTGGCTGCTCACTTTTCATAGCAATCACTTTTTAGAATTGGTAAATCTTCATGCAGAAAGAGGAAAATATAGTCAACATTCCAGTAATTGTTGTTTCTCGCTGCATAAGAGGATTTACAAATAACGCAACAATGTTGAAGGTAAAATTATTTTTAGATGCTCTGCTGTGAGTTCAAGCAAGCGCTGGCCTAAAATCTATCAACTAGAAGGTCAGGCAATGGTTTATGAATGTAATAGAGCTTCAGTTGTAAAAATCTGTTGCAGGAATCAGAGGCAGAGATGGAGGGATTCATCGAAGAGCTGCACTAAAAATGCAATCCAGCCTGCAGCTATTATTCTTAAAGAGGGAGACATAACCCACCCCTGACATCCAGACTATTACACCTAGCAAAACTAGTTTATTTTTGAAGCAGTTTATTAATTAAGTCAGAAATAACTGAGAGGGAAAAGGAAGATATTTTCTGCAGGAAATTAAAGTAGCAATATAAACAGGTTCTGAACACTCTATTTATTTCCAATTAATGAAATTTAATTTGAAAGATAGAATGAGCTTCCAGTCCATGACTCTTATAGTATGTTGTCTGCAAACAGAATTCATTTTAATTAGTCATAAAAAGTATTTAAATTCTTCCAGTGTCAAACCCTCCATAAATTTGGGAATCTATTCAGAAAACAAGGATGACACTACTTTTTAAAAAGACTATGCTGAATATTTTCAGTAATGTTAATTAAAAAAACATACATGGATCATATATCCCTAGCTTTTTAAGATCCTCCTAATATCTTCAGCAGTTGTAAACCTATTCCCATTGTTGTTACACCATGGAAATGTTAAATTTAAATCTTTCCAGCAACCTTTGCAGGTCCCTTCCAGTTTTTCTATCACTTTCTGCTACAGGAAAGTTCTTGGGACTAACACAATAATTTAAGATAATCCTCTAGGGAGAAGCAATATTAATTACCTGGTTGCATCTGCCCATTACACAATTAAGTCTGTGACTAACAGGATCCACTTTCTAAACCCCAAGGACTCTCTCAGGCACCAGGGGCCATCAAAGAGTTTCTCAACCTGTGTGTTCAGTCCCTGGAGCTCAGATTCACCTCAGTTTTTACATCAGCCTTCACTGACACAAGAATCAAACATCCCAAAAGTCGTTTCCAAGCTTTAGCCTTCCCATATGGCACAACATGGCATTACCAAGTGCACCATGGGAGGGCTCTAATTGCTCCTGATGCACAACATCCCAATTAAGTGCCACAATGAAAGCAGCAATTTCGGCTTGTTTAATAACAGACTTTGCCCAAGCAAGTCTTTGCTTCAAAGGATCTTTTAATAAATGTGAAGTAAAGCTTGAAAGGAGGAAAAAGCTAAACAGAACTATAGTTGCTTTGTTACAGATGGTTAAAGTGGAGAATTGTTGGCTTAAAAATGAAGCTTTTAGTAATTGAAGAGTCTCTTCAGAGATGCCCCGTGGTGTTGCACACACACATACATGAACCAGCCCTGGGATGTGCACACTTGTCTAATTCACATTCCTTGCTTGTTTTTAAAAACCATTCTTGAAACAACAACAATAAAATGCTTTTTATTTATAGTTCATTGTCCTGTACTGCATCAAAGAACTCTTCAGATGTGGTGAGATTTTATTACATGGCAGAGGGTAGTGGCAAGCAAGCTGAAAGTAAAAACTTTCTGTGAAAAATCAAGCACAGTTTTATTCAGAAACTAGAATTCTTGCTGTCATCTCACAACTAAGACTTACTTATTCTTCTGAATACACAAGTCTACTCTGCCCAGTAGTTCCCCTCTTAAAATCTGCATTTGCAATTAACTGCAGAATTGACATAAGGTGGTAGCAGGTCTAATTTTTCTTACTAAAGTACTTTTTGATAGTGATTTTTTGTATGCACATACACGTTCCTAAGAGATAACTCTGCTCCTCTTTCCATGAGATCATTCCTTAATTACTTCACACAGCTGAATAACAGATGCATAGCAACAATAGATCAAGAAAAGACATTAAAGATGTTCTCTATAAAATAGTTCCTTTCTAATGGGTGGTGCTGGGGGAGCTCATGGAATGTGGCAGTAATAAGAGCTAATTTACATTTTGCATAACTTAAAGGCCAGAACAGCAGCCAGGAGATCTGTCTGGGCAATATACAAGATGTGCCCACCTACCTTAGCAGCCCCCTTTCCTCTCTGACCTCAGCTGTGTGTAAATAACATGATCCACAATATACATTTCTATTTCTTTGAACATTCTGGGAGAGACCCCTAGGTTTCTGCCTTCTCTAGAGAGAGCTGAGAAATTCCAGGGCAAACCAGCAGCACAAACAGGCAGGCAGAAAGAAATTTGTAGTAGCAGCATGGTGGTTACTGAAAGGACGTTCCCATGTGGGAAAGCACATTTTCATTTTCTCAGTACAGTGCTGATTTCAGTTGCTGATAACATGGAAAAAAATGGTGCTTCTTTTTCACCACAGTCCATTTAAACAGCGAAAGACACAATTCCATGTTAACTGAGCTCCATAACATCCTTGTGGAAGGTATTGATATAATGTGCATTTACTTACAGTGAAGCACCATGGGTCAAAGCTAAATGATTAAAAATTGGTGTTCACAAATTATATGAGGAGCTCAGAAAGATTTAAATGAGCTCTGTACAGTTCTTTGCCATAGAATCAGGTTGCAGTGTTAAAGGCCAAAAAGCATCCCAGAAAAAGGAGTGGGAAAGATGCTGGAAAAACAGTGATTGATCACTACAGCAGGTACAGGATTAGCAGAGAGAGACAGAAAAGGGATAATTTAAGAGGAGCACCTGTAGCTCTGTCCTTACAAGGGCAGGCACTTGCTGGTGTTAAAACTACCTAAATATTATCTGTAAAATGCATTTCCCAAGAAAATGTAAATCTGGTGTGGGAATGCTGTGTGAGACCAAGCTCCTCTGCTGATTTTTTGTAAGCTTGGGCTACATTTGTTAAATGGTTAAAGGATTACGTTTAATTAAGCTTCAATTGGGACCTGTAGTAGTTTCATCTTTAGCTGCAAATTAGTATCACTTCTTGCCCTTGTGTTCCAATATGGAATGGTAAATCCTTTTTGCTTGAGTGTTTTATAGTTTGGATTGTAATAAAATATCTCATAGGCAATAATTGGTGGGTAAACTGGGGAAGGTCACACCATTTATGGGATAACTATAACTTCTGAAAGTGGGAAAAACCTCCATCAGACTGCTTGCAGACAACCCAGTTTACCAACATGAGATGCTGATATAAATGCTCATGCTGGAGGCAATTTCCAGTCCCAGCTGTTCTGAAGTGGGCTCAGCACAAGGGGAAATCTCGATTCTCACCCTTCCCATGAGTTAAATCACAGGTGCTCTGATGCTGGGCTGTGGTCTGCGAAGGGTTATTCTTCCACTTTCTGAATTTCTGCTATTATAATTGCAGGTTTGCTGTTCTGCCTGGCATAAAATGTAAAAATTTAAAAGAGACTTTATAATGTTTCAGCTCTTTGTTTGGGTTCTTTCTGTGCTCTGTGGCACTAGAAAATGTTTTTCACTTCTGTATTTCAGTGTTTAAAAAATCAGGATGGTACATGAGAGAAGCAAACACTGTTCAGTTCCTTTCCTATTCTGAAATTAGCTGCATTGACTTAAGAGAGTGATGCTTCTCAAAAACTTCTGTATTTTAAAGTGGTGTTCAAAGGCTGAAGTTTTAGGAATGCCTACACTTAAAAGGACCTTTCTCTTTTAAAGCATTTGCGTGATGGAGTTGTAATGGAAATATTGACATAATGGTGATAATAAAAATGACATCAAAATGCTAATGGTGTTAGAGGTGCAGAAATCCTGTCCTTGTGCCTCAGTGGTTAAAATTTACATCTTCAGCACTCCAGGGTCTGGCACTTCTCACCCTCTATAGTTCTCTGACAGGAGATTGTCACCACGTGGGGCTCAGGCTCTGCTCCCAAGGGACAGGATCAGAGGAAACAGCCTCCAATTGGACAAAAGGGAATTTTAGATGGACTATCAGGAAAAATTTCCTCACCAAAAATGTTGTTAAGCACAGGAACAGGCTTCCCAGGGAAGTGGTGGAGTCACCAGTCTTGGAGGTATTTACAAGATGAGAGAAGGTGACACCTGGGGACATGGTTTAGCTGTGGCACTCAAATGATCTTAAACATCTTTCCCATCCAAATAATTCTATGATTCTACCTATCTTCAATGTATCCAGAATTTTTCCTCTGTTGACTTGAGGCTTTTAATCCTCATTCTCTGTTGCTCTCACTGCTGTTTATTTATGTTTCCTTTGCTCAGGAAAGGAATCAGACAACACTGCTTAATAGAGTAAATATGTTACCACACTGTGATACACTGGTAAATATATAGGTATAGGGTGCATCTCAGCACTATAATGGATGAGGAAGTCAGGATATGCAATAAAAATTTTACAGCAGGGAAGTTGTGTTTACTGACCTGTGTAAGCTTCAGGGATTTCATGCTACAAGTGTGGCAATAGATTTGCTTTGTGGCGCACGGACCGCTCAAACTCGGAATCGATACAGGTGGGGTGGTGTGGCACTCTGGCATGGACTGGATCGAGCCAGCCCAGGCAATCACATTTACGTCCATACAAGTTCTTGTTCTGTGGTTTAGTGTCTGATGGCAGTGAAAAATACAGGGGACTGCACAGCCCTCTGAAAATGGAGGGATCTCTGACGTTTCAGCTGCTGCACGCGATGTGTGCAGCGAGAGCTCTTGTTCCAAGTGCACGTGTTGGAAACTTGAGAGCCCCAAGGCACTGAGCAGTACAAGAGCCACTGGTGGATTTGCATATCCATCTCCATTACCAGGGAGCCAAGGGCTAGGTTCTGTCAGACAGAGCAAGGTGTGAGTCATATTCCCACTAAATAGATTGCTCAAGGAGCGCGTCATCTTTGAGAACTGCTCTGATAACTCTCAATTATGCCATTAAATGTCCACAGTAGTCCACAGCTGTAGCCTCACTCCTTGGAATATCCAGTTTCAAAAAGAAATGAGAGTTAAGGGCTTTATACACCTGCAGTGAAGCAGAGCAGGATTTGATCTGTAATCTCTGGGTGAATACACTCACTGCAGAGCAGGTGGAGGTATTTTTGCCTGTCTAAGGGTGGGAATCCCCTCATCATCACCATCTTCTTTCATAGCAAAGGCTAGTGAGCTGAGCTTGCTGCTCTGGAGAGTCCAGAAGCTATTTTTGCAAAGGGATTCCTGCAGTCTCACAGAAATCTTTGCCCTGTTCACCTCAACTCTCATTTGGCACAGGCAAAGCTGATTTTCCAGAGCTAAGCATTGCTTTGTTGCTCATTTTTTGCCTGTGCTAGAAAGTTCCCAATTTACCTAGAGAGCATAATGATGTCTGGCAAAGATCTCCACAACTGTCTGCAATGACACCTCTCTCACCACTAATTAAACTACCCTGTCATGCTGAAATTTGGGGTTTCTTTCAGGGTCAACCAGATCCTGTAGTTTTCAGCCCTGGTAAAGCTAAAATGGAGTAGATGAGACTTGACTTGCTCCTTTTTTGTTGTACTGGCTTGCATTTATGGAATAGAAACATCCAAGGAGGCTGAGATTGATGACCTATAAAGCACTAAGACGTTGGCAAGAAGATTTATAGGACAGTTTGTCAATTATATGAAGTTAAACAACACAACAAACTGAGTGGAGATGAACACAACACGGCTCCTGACACAAAAAGGAAATTGTGTGAAAAAAAATCTTGTGTCTTGCTCTCCCAGGATTCAAAACGGTCTTTACATCTGTTGCCTGCATGAGTTGTGTTGTGTGTCTGGTCTTTGCAGCCAAGATGCTCTGCATCTGCTCCAAAGGCTGGATCCCTCCTGAAAACACTGCCCCAGCTCTGGCAGATGCAGCTCAGCCAGAAGGAAGCCAGCCCTCAGCTCCTGCACAGATGTTGGCTCTGGCGTTGGCTCTCCAAAAGCTCTGGAGGATGGACCTCTCATCCCAGCACAACCTGCATTGTGTCCATCATGCTGGAGATGCCAACAGATTCCAATTTTTTCAGTTGGGTTTCCCGTTTTCCCTTCTCTGAGCACTCTGCTTCGCTCATATTGGCTGAGATGTGTTCAGGAGCCTGCTCTGAGGCAAATGAATTCTTCATTTTGAATCTTCAGCAGTACATTCTTTCTGAGGGCATACACATGTATAACATGGATAAGATAATGAGTTTGCTTTTCTACCAAGTTATGTTCTCACCAGTCTGTTAAATGAAAGAAAGGTGGTATCAGATAACTTTATGACAAAGCTCTGGTTATATCAAGTTATTACAGGAAAGTTAGAAAAAGGTTTATTAAATACATTAATTCCTATAAAGATTTTGTGCTTATTATCTCATGGCACCTTTGTTGTGTGTACACAGTGCTAAAGAGGTTCCTCTCAAAGAGGGAGTGCTGTTTTTAAGACATAAAACTTGAGAGATGAAAAAGATTTAATATCATATTTGTTCCAAAGTTATGGGCTTTTAAGCTTTGAAAATTTTTTCTCCAAAGAGACAAGAAAATGAAATGAAATAAGAGATTATGTGGAAGGGATAGGAAAGAGAAAGAATGGGATCCACTTGGAGCAAGGGGAAATGAGATAAAAAGTTTATCAAGAGGGTGCCTCAGATCAGATACGATCATGACTATGTGCATTTCTCAATTCCTAAATTTTAATTAAAGAGTCAGAACTGCTTTAACATCAGATGAAGTTTTCTAAAGAATGCAAGCACATCTAGTCTTGCAAATAATTTGAGTTTGTGGTGCAACTGGTGTATGTGAAATAGGAACGTGCATTTTATCTGAATGTAATTTTAAAGAAAGGGTTGAATAAAAGTAGAATTACTCCACCTAATCAAACACCATCCAGATCCCAATATTTTGGAAGTTGTGGCAAATGGCTTTGTAATAGAAACATGGACTGGCTGGAGAAGTCAAAAGTCCCTGTGGATTCATGTGAGCCAAAACTTGTTAATTCTGTTTGTCATACACGTGAACTGAGGGAAGTATGCCTTCACTTACAAGTTTCAGCTCTACTTTAAAAAATGGTAAGTACAGTACATGTTCAGACACGAGTCCTGAAAGCTGTGCAGCTATTTAATAACTAAGCTTTAACATTTCATCTTTGGAATTTTGTGCTGGATACTGAGAAACTAAGTGGTGCCCATGTTACCTGCTAGGACAACTTTTTGTGTAAAATGTGTACTACTTAAAATGTACTGAGACTCACATGAGGAAATGTTGCAAGCATTAGGATTCCCAAACAAATCTCATATGTATTAATTAAGATCTCTTTTTAAACTGGTCTGGCTTGAAGAGAGAGAGCATCCACCTGTATTTTCTCCTGCATTAAACAGCAGTAGTGACAATTTAAACTCCACATGAGGGAAAAACTAGTTCTTTTCAATTCAAATCAACCCAATTCAGAGTGGAATTCTTTTGATTTTATGGCTAATATTGCATTTTCATGCATTCAGCTCACCAGTCCAAATGACTATATATCTATTTATGAAGGGAAAATCATCCATACAGGGAGGCTTCCCTATCTTTAGAAATTGCTCCCACCAGTGTGTACTGGATTTGGACTTAAAACTGATGAACCATTTACTTCAGAGAAGATTAAACCACTGGGTTCAGAGAACCTGCTATCTTCCTCAGAGCTTGCATAACTAAGCTGATAAGGAGAATTTGGGTTTTATCACAGAATTGTGTGTCTGCAAGGGGATAGTTGGTCTGACAAATGTTACTCTGGCCTCCATGAAAGCAATAACAATTCCCAGGTACACTCCAGGTCTTGAAGGTAGAATATATGGGATGCTCCAAAGGTCTCATGAGGTGGTGGGTGTATAAATTACTGGATATGCTGCTGGATTAAATGGAACAAGTATTAGTTAATTAGTTAATATTAGTTAACATGCAAGTAGCAATATGAGTGGAATAATTAGATTGGTTTCTTTTACACTGGAAGCATTGGTCTTCTGGGAAGCTCATAACTGCAATAGCAAGGTTATCTCATGCTATCTCTGGATTAATACACAGGTGTTCACTTTAAAAAAGCTTCAGATACGAAGAAAAATGGAAAAGGCTTCACTTACAAAAACAAGCCCAAATTAAGATCAAATTTGGTGACTCGTATGAAAGCTATCTTAAATAACACAGCAGGAAGACATTAGTCTAGAAGAAATAATTGTTTGGGCCATTACAACCACCAATACTCTCTCCTGCCCTTGCTCAGATCTAAATAGGGCAGTTTATCTTAATTATCAGCCAACACAGAATTGACTGGACTGAAACCAAATCCCCATTAACCTCTCCTATAATGTGTCTTCCAACACAGAGCCACAACTCCTCAGACCACACAGAAACCTGCTTACAAGGCAAACAGCCCTCCCCATACTTTGATAAGCTGTAATTCAGCAGCTGGAGGAATTTATCTCCCCATAGTTCACAGTAACAACAGGTTGTGGGGAAGCAGTAATGCCCAGAGAGCACTGAGCTCACTCACTTATTCACGTATTTGGTACTTACACCACACTTTGGGTTTTTTTTAAATCATTATTCATCCAGGACTTAAAATCTCCAAAACACATGACACTTTTTTTTCCTCCTTCTAAGACAGAAAGCTTAACAACAGTGTTAATCTTCTGGGGACTTTTTAAATTTAAGCTGCCAAAGATAAAAATTAATGAGGTGTGAAGAGATGCAGACTTTTGCATCTGTCTATCAACAACTTAAATATGGGAAAAGAAAATAATCTACTTGAATAGCATCTGATTGTGTGCTTTATTTTGATTCCTATCTTTGGTTCTGAGAGGCACTTAGTGCATAGAAAAAGAGAGCACTTAATATCTGGCAAGACCAGCCCGTGTGTCGCAGTGGCTCACAGAGCATTAATTTTCAAGGACAAAATCAGAAAGAAATGTTGCTACCAATGTTTCTTTGAAAGTTCCAGCAGAAAGCAGATGCAGTGGAGTAGGGTGGCATCCAGGGACAGGTTCCATGGCCTGAGATGCAAGTGCTGGCAGCACATGTGGGACCTGACACTGGAGCTGTTTGCTCCAGTTTGTGTCTCAGTTGAATCTGGTTTTATTTGCTGCTACAGATTAAGGGTTCAACCTGAATCAGCAAAGAGCTGTATGTTGGTCTGAACTGTAAAAGGTCTTTGACTATTCCTACTGTTCTTCTACAAATGGTGAAATTCTGTAGGCATAAAACTTGCTTTTTAGAGATATTGTTTTCTTTTGAATATTTATTGTTAAGATGCGGTAAAGAGCACTCCAGATTTTCATTCTTACAACTCTGGAGCTTTGTAATAGTCCTGAACCATGTTGGACCTACTGTTTTGGGGTTTCTTTTTAATTCTGTATTAATGCATGAAGCACACTATTCATCCTTACATTGCACCAAACCCCTCAATTTTAATTAACTTCTTTAAGGACTTCACTCTGTACCCACTGACATTAATTAAGACATTCTAGTGACTCTTAGCTATCAGTCACTGCATTTGCTTGGGCCCAGAATCAGCCAGGGGAAGAGTTACCCACTGAAATATCTGAACCAGGAAGGTGAGCCTGAACTTCCACCCTCCTTGCAAACACAGCTGCTGGCCTCAGGGCTCTTCCTCTGCAGCACCTGAGCCTGGTCTGATGAGAGGCATCATTTAAAGGTGCTTAACAGGTGGCCAGAGGCTGCTTAGGAGTTTTAGGGCTGTGGTTTTTCAGCCCTTCCATTCAGAGTGGCTCACTTTGAGGGCTGCACCATAAATGTTTGCTGACTGTACCCCAGCTGCTCCCCCTCTCTTAGTTGCCCTCTGACCTTGCAGGGATTTGTTGTGATCTCCTGGATGAAGGGGAGGGTGCTCAGGGCCTGGGTTCAGGTAGGAAATATCTCCTGTGAGCCTGGCAGAAGGTGTGGAAGAGGAGCCTGGTTTAACAGAAGATTTGACTAAGTTTTAGTCTGAGCTTACTGTAGTTATTGCGGCCAAAAAACCATTGGACTAAATAAACAAAGTAAACCTGATGATGGAGAGCAGAGCTTGTGGCTCACTGGTGGAGATGGAGCAGTTTGGCACAGAAGAACTGGAGTTACCCTGCAGGGTAAGTAACCAGTGGTTTTTCTTCATTGATTTTTTGGTGGAAGTGGTGAAATTTCAGCTGAGCCTTCTGCAGCTCTGACTCCACACCAGTGTGTGTTGTGTTTTGAATGTTCTTTCCTGCCTCAGCATGGGCACAGTGTTTTTGTGGAGGGCTGTGGTTAGTTTTAGTTTCCCTCCCTTTCTCAGAAACTGGAAGCATTATGTGCATGTGTGACTGCATGTGTAAATAAGTCAGTTTTGAGAAGCGAGCAAAGCAATCAGTCCTCTTAGGGAATGTAGTAAAGGGAATAAGTATTTCTTAATTTTTCCTGTGGAGAAAAAACACCAACAAAGTATTATTTATCCTAGGCAGCAGCAATAATTGTTTTATCTCTTTGTCCAGCTCTTTTCTGCCACATAATGCAGTCAGATAAAGCTCATAGTTTCTATTATTTTTTAATTACTTCTATTGCATAACAGTGTAAATCCACACTTTTAAACAGGCTTATAACTTTCTTGAACTGAGATCAACAGCAGTTGCTTAAGTGTGTATAGATTGCAAATATTTTTTATAAGTGTATTTAGAAAATGAGGCCTATTTTGGAAAACAGTGAAAACTTTGTCTACTGTATATGGTGGATGTCAGAGCTAGCTGTTTTTTAAAAGTTGAAATTATTCTGTGGTAATTGTTTATATCTTGTGTTCATTAACAGAGTAGCTGTTTTTTTAATGCAAGGCCAGATGAATTGAGTGAGAGAGCAGAATAAAGTTGAAGTCTGTACTCATTTTGTCCAACAGTCATTAATCAAATGCATTTGGAAACAAATAGTACCCTGATTTACTTAAGCAGTATTATGCTGATGTAATTGCATCCAATTTTGAGGAGGTTCTCTCATTTACACCAGTGTGAGTGAAAAGGAAAAGCAGGTCTTGGATCTACCTAGGAAAATGCAGTTGGTTTTCCAGGAAGGCTGGGTAATATCAGACAGGCACTCTGCCTCTAGCTGCTGTGCTTACCACCAGCAGCTCAAAGAGAATTATTTAATCCTTGTTTGCATAATAACTTCTGATAAATAATTCAAGAACGTATGGCCTAAAGTTTTTTTAAGTCAGTGCCTGAGGGAGAAACATGATTCTGTTCCAGTTTTAACAAGGAACCAGGAACCCCAGCAGAGTTGTTAGAGCCCTATTCAGGCTCCTTGGACATGTTTTGGTGTAAAAGGTACAGTGAAATGCAGAAGGGGACTTCAAGATATTTCATGGGGAGTTGTCACAAGAGGAAACGCACCTCTGTGCAAGCAAATATTGTGTGTTTGTAGTGGGAGAAGTAGCAGCAGGCTGGAAGGTCCCTCTTTAGCATTTAATGGTGTAATCCATTAAATCAAATGTCTGGAGAGTGGTGTTCTGAAAAAGGAATTTTTATTTTTATTTTTTATGCCTTATACAACAAGGTGCTTAATCCTGGCTTGCTGTCAGTAAGTGTTTCAAATTGGCTTCTCTCTTTTTTTCCTCATCTCTCTGGTTATCTTTACAATGTTGAAGTGATCCTGATTAAAGAGTGAAAATGTTATCATCTTTGGCTACTTCTTGCCTTCATGTTGTGTATTTGGGGGAAATTATTTATTTATGGGACCAAACCAATTCTGTTAACAAACATAATAATGTGAATGTATCTCTGTCAGATGGAATCTGATACCCTTATTACTTGCATCTGTTTACTGCAGTGAGGTTTGCTCTGAGTTAATACTTTGCTGAATGTGAATAAGGAGGTGAAATCTGGTCCTTACGTCATTGATCTGTAGGGGGAAAAAAGTAATTATTATCCCTGACAGCCCAGGGGATATCATGGTTGTTTGAAAACTATTTGTTCTCAGTCAGTCGTGGGTTTTGACATCAATATGTACAGTGTCCCATAGAAATCTCATATTTAATAATTTCAATAACAACAGGTGCTTGTTTGGATGTGGTGCAAAGTCTTGTTTGCTTTCAGCCATTACTCTGACCTGATTTTTGTTTGGCTTGTGTTGTAGGAGAGTTTTATTTTACCACACTCTTCCATCAATGCTTTTTTTGCTTCTCTGTGTAAAAGATACAAAAATCAGTAAAGTTGATGTTCACCTTCATAACAGATAGACCCATAAAAGTTCCCCTGCAGCAATTTACTTAAAGTTTTCAGCTCCTTAACAAGTGAAACCGTGTGGTCCTTTCCATACTGTTGGTCTCTGTAGGCAATTCTGATTTATATTTTGGTTATCTCAATGATTGCCATAAAGATGGATGTTAATGAAACATCATAATGAGCAAACTATTACTTTTATACTTGTGATATAGATCTTTTATAGAGATTAATGCTGGGTGGACTTTTGCTTGAATTTTTGTCCCATGATAATTTTAATGTAATAGAGAAAAAGTGAGTTACCACTGAAGTTTCATGGTTTGGTAGAAAGAGCAGGAATCTTGGGAATGTGCTGTTTGTTTTTATCTGATGCTGATAAATGCCCTGGATGTTTTCAGAGCTTTTTAACCTTTGTTAGGGTGCCTGATTTTAATGAACTTTGAATGGAAGTCAGCAATTTGGCAAGAAATTAGTTGTTCTTGCAGAAGGCTCAGAAATGAAAAAAGTGCAAATCTGGCAGAAGGACAAAGTGAAATGTGACTGTAGTAATTGTTCAAATGTTTTGCCAGGCTCTTCCAGGCAGGCTGCTAAGTGCAGATGACAGCTGTGTATCTCCAGGTGAGGTTGATTCTGTTTGAAAAATTAGTTTTGTTCTATGTAGGCAGTTTGGCTGTTTGAATTCCAAAAAGGAGAAACCTTACGTGTACCATGCTTTATGTTCAGCTTTTTCCTCTGTGTTTATCTGCAGAATTCCCATTGAGACTCTTCTGTTACAGTGTTCCCTGGAAAATCCTTTGGTATCTCATGCTGTGCTTCTTTCAAATCTGAGGTGTAACAATACCAGTTTAATCTCTCCATCTGTTGATGGCAGAAGATCAATGCTGTAAAATCGTGTGCTAATATAAACCTCTGGTGTGTTTTCCTTGGCATTTGCATTATTTTTATCTTTCTGATTATGAAAAGGGGTTCTGCCACAGGATCTGGTTATGCCTGTAAGTAATTTTGCAGTCTTGCTCTTTCTGCAGCATCCCACAGCTTTGTTCACTAAGATATCATACCTGTACTTCATGTTAGGGGTTAGGGAAATACCACTGAGTTTGGGAACTAGATGTCTCCTATCTCCTTAATAAATTAGAGTGTACATGGGGGAAAAAAGCACATTGGCTGCTTAGGTATTGTTGTTATGTATAGAAAACATGTTTTATTTTGGAGAAAAGCCTTCCTTGGTTACTTGGAAACTAGACTGTATCTTAAAGGGTTTGTATGTTAAGAACCAACACTTTGTGTATAACTAGGCTGGTAGCCATGGCTTTCCCCCTATACTTTGTTCACAGTTTTGAGACTCATTTTTGTAGAGGTAACCCAGCAACAGGAGAGAACATGAGATGGTTGAAAGAGAAATACAGGAGCTGGTTGTCTTTGTTGGCTTTGCTGTTTGGGGCAGGGGGGGAAAGTTTGAGTTTTTTGTTGGTTTTTTGTTTGTTTTTATTTTTTATTTTTTGTTGGTTTGTTTGTTTTAGACCTTAATATCACAGTGTACTCCAGTTCTATCACTTTCAATGACCTGCAATTCCCTTGTCCATTACACAAGTGTTGAGCTTATCCTTGGTATCATTCTAACTGATGTTTTAATGACTTCAATGACTTTTGTCTCCTGGTTCTCATTTGTGTTCATTTTACTCTGGTTTAGCAATAAGCTAAGAATGGGCCCGTAGCCAGTTACTCTCAGGCTCAAGTGGCATCTGGAACTCCTGTCTGATGTTTGTCATCCAAAGCCATGTTCATGTCCAAAAAAATTATCTCACATTAGAAAGGAAGGCTGCATTGTAATAGAAATTCCAAGAGCAATTAGGGGTAGCTGGTTTTAACTGCGCAGTTACAGTTGTATGATATAAGCATTTATAATTCTTCCATGAATAACTGCAAGGCACAGGTGGTTGTGAAGCCCTATTGTGACACACAGTCTCAAGGGAATGATGTTGTCTGCAGGTTCCAGCTGCTGGAGCTGGATAACAGACTTCTCCTCGGTCTCAGCTTTAAGAAAAAAAGAAAGCTTTCCCCATATGATAGAAAATACTGGAGTAGCAAGAGTTAAACTATTGTGGTGAGCTTACAAATCAAACATCGATTGCAATTTGAAAGTCAGATTATATTATATTATCATTTGCATCCACAGTATTTCCAGAACTGGCAAATGACAATGCCCAGTAGTTCTTTATTTCAAGTGAATATCTTTACTCTCATTTCTACCCAGGAGGTTATGCAATAGAAATGCTGCCTCTTCCCTACTGAAACCCCGGGTGTAAAGTGTATCTCGCCCTTCAGAAATGATGTTTGTGTATATGTATATAGCTTAAGACAGCTAAGCTTGTCTAAATAAATAAACAAAAGAATGTTTTTAACATCTTCCATAGAAATTCTGCATTACAGGCAGCTGCAACCTGCTCATAGCCCATAGGGATGGTTTTAGTCAGAGAAAACAAACACTCCTAAGCAAACATGACAAAGTATATATGTCTGAAGCTCTGTCTGACACCACAAAAGTTTTGTTACTGTACTTACACCTTTTACTACTCTAAAGAAAATGAGAAATAAATTCAATTTAACATAAACATTAAAGAAATTGGAGAACAGTAGAGTCTGGTTTCATGAAATTTTGTCTTTTTTTCTTCTCCCCACTTCCTGCACTGCTTTACTTGAATTCATCTTGTTTAAGTTCATCTGGGACTGCTGCTGATTATTGAGAAGAACTTGTTGCTTATTTTCTAGTTAGCTACACAGGTTTGTGTGAAATGTTTGGGTCTCTTCCCTGTTTTAGAAAAAGCAGTATTTTTAGAATAAGTAATTCACTCTGTTCTCTGAATGTGGGTATAGTTTTAAATAAAATTAGATCAGCTTACCGTGTGCAAAGGTGAAATTAATAAAGAGAGGCATTCAGACAATTTTAGTTGTGCCTGTTTGTTGCAATGGAGTGACTTCTTTAAGTGACTGTTGTGACCTGGGAGAAAGGTTTGGCATTTCTGGGCCTGGCAAGAACTTGCACTGCCCTGCACCACCACTGTTCAGCTCAACAGCCTCTAACCAGTGCCTAGAGAAGGAAAAACCTCAGAGTTAACACTGTTTATCATGTTGTGCACAGCTGTAATGAAGATCTTGTCTTCTGATCACTTATGCAAGTGAGTAATTTTATTCACACCACTGAACCCTGTGACTTCAGGGAGGCTGCTCACAGTGGTTTGCCAGCTTGAGGCTGCCGTGTGTAAATTATGGCTGCTGGATGTTTTATAATTATGTATTTTTAATTAAATATTGCATATCAAAAAATAAATTATATTTCTCTAGAGCCAAAGAATAATATGATACATAATATTACTTGGATGAAGGGGAAAGGGTAGCAGGAAGAGCTGTCATCGTATTTTCTGAGTGGCATCGATTTGTGTGGCTAACATTTTAGTAATAAAACCCAATATGTAAATCTGTAGCCTGCTGTGAAGGGATGTTCTACAGTTTCAATGAACACTGCAGGATTTGCTCATAAATATTCATTAAACAGAGCTTTGCTGGAAATGAAACTTAAGTACTTAAGGTAATGGAATAAAAGTAGTTGAGAAGCTCTTTTAGGCATGCTCAAAAACAGGATAGCAAAGAGAAGAGTTAAGTAGCATGAAGTTTGACTTGCTTTTTGGTGCTGAAAGATGTTAAAAGCGCTATGGAGTTAATGGCAGTGAAATACCTTATCCTATTGTTAGTGAAGCCACATTAGCTTTTGATGGAAATACTGTGGAATTTCTGCCTCCTTGGACCTGTGCTCAGTTACAATCTTCCATGGCATTATTGTGCCAGGATTTTTGCTTCTATACATCAGGAATAGGACACATGTGATTGTGTGTTATACACAATCATTGTGAAGGTCAGCAGCAAGGTTGTCCACACCCAAAACAGCAAGGTTTTGTTTCTTTTTAATATATTTTTTTTTTTATTGTGACTCCCCAGCAAGAGTATAATTTTTGCATTTGTGTCTCAGGGTGTGCTGCATATTTAAGCAGATGACATTTCTGGAAGTATTGACAGGATCCTGAGATAGCCATAGCTTTGAATTGCAAGAACCACCTCTGTTTCCTTAAATTAAGGAAGCTGTCAGCTATTGCTGGGCTGCTCATCTTCAGAGATTGGCTTTCTTAAGAAAGGGATGCCTTTTGAAATAGGAAATGATGAGACAAATTCAAATAAAAGCTGAGAAAGACAAGTTTCTTCCCTGTGCCCTGGAATGTGCAGATTTTTCCTTCCACTTTTCCTTTCTCACATCCAGCAGTTTTCAGTGGCTCCATGTGTTGGAGAACCTGTACAAAAATTTAGTTTCTCATGTGAACATACTCCTATTTGCCCCCCAAGAGCTGACACTGGTTCTGCTCCCTGCTTGTCTTGGGCATCCCAGTGCCTTGAGTGTGCTTTTCCTGCATTTTGTGTTCCAGAATGTCTCCAAGCTGAGAAATCCCCTATTCATTTGAGTGCAATAACCTGAAGGAAGATGGAAAGGGCAGGTTTTTAACACAATTTGACATTGAACTTTCTCAGAGCTGACTCTCCTAAATTGCAGCCAGTGCCTCTTGAGAAGCACGCAGAATAGGTGTCAGAGCAAGTACACGTGGGCACTTGGAAAAGCCTGGGCTGATTGGCATTGAGTCTTCTGCTGCCAGATCAACATCATGGACACTCTCACCCTGCTTGGGAAAGGAGTAGGGTGAGGGAGACGAATCTTGAAGAAAATATTTTTGGACAAATGTGTGTCATCTCCATGGCTGAACTGAGAAATTTTCCCCTGCTTATCTCAAGTGAAAAGCTGTCTGCTGAAAGAACAGGTGGAGTCAGTGTTTCCCCTAACATCCCATCGAGTTGGCATTGTTGCAGTGTTGCATTTAATCCTTTCCTCATGCCTTCATAGCTGGTTTAGTCCATGTTCAGATAAAGGATGCACATATGCCATGCTGTCTGGAGATAGAAAAGTAAATGCTCATCTTCCATTGTGTTCAGATAAAGGATGCACATGTTGTGCCATGCTGTCTGGAGATAGAAAAGTAAATGCTCATCTTCCATATAGTGAAAAAAATACAGATTTCTGTATATATTAAACCATTACTGCTTAACTTTGACACAAACTATGAGTAAATAATATATATTTGCATACCATGTAACTCTTTAATTATTTAAGATGCTGCCTTGGCTAAAAACTCTAGGTAAATCTAATTAAATGTTGCAAGGCAAAATGATTCTTATTCTTCATTTAACACAAGCAAAAAAAATTATGGACGATACTACAGCAAAACTTCTGTTACTGAATTTGCTCTATTTTAAAAATAATTGCCAGAGCAGACATTTTTCTTTTTTTTTAAAAAAAAGGGGAAACCACCCCCTATTTGAATCTCATTGATTTTTTTTTTTTTTTTTTTCTGCCCAAGCCAAAATGATGAGGGCTGCAAGTCAAGGGCAGACACAGCACTGATGAGAGCTTGTGGTGGTTTTGTTATTGCTCAGCCCAGGCAGAGACCTCCTGTCTGCAGCAGCTCTCACAAGCAGCATGGAAGGGGTTGGAGAAGACCTGAGGTTGTGGAATGATTATCAAAATGTCTGTCATGATTCCTGATGGCAGCTGGCTTGGCAGGGTCACAGAGAACGAGACTTTGTGTTGATGTGTTTTCCCTCTCATTCCACACCAGTATCTACATAATAGAATTGAACTTTAGTTTTTGTAAAGTTTCTCTATGTTTTTTCTTCTCTCTGAGACCCTTAGTATTCTGTGCAAACTCACATTGCTAAACCGTTTCTCTTCCTTTAAATATTACAGAGGCTGTGCCAAATTCTCTTTTTCTCTCTGTATATATCTCCAGCAAAAACTGCAAAGGGGGGCTGGGGGAACCCATGAGGATATATACTCTTGAGACAAAGACTAACAGATGCAATATTTTGAATCCTTAATGACTAGTCTATGCTGTGTCAGTTTCTGCTGCACTTTGGAATTGTGATGCCATCATTTTGAAAAAATCACAGATGTTGTAATTATGAGAATAAATTGATGCAGGTAGTTCATCCTTTTCCTGTGCCTCAAAACAAGAGTATTATTGATTTTTGAAGTCCTCATTTGAGAGTTGCTGAATTTTGAAGTCCTCCTCAGTGATCTGTTTACCTGCAGAGCTGCCATTTCAGCTTGCTTGTTGACTGTAGCATCCTAACTAAACTTTCTAAATTGCCATTCTCAGCTGAAGATGTATCACAAGATTGAACAAACGACCTTTACGGTGTAATAACATCCTTTAGCCATCAGGAATTAGTGTGTTGCATCTATCACTCCTGCAGGCCTTGAGGTGTGTGCCTGGCTCTGTAGTGCCATTCCTGTAATAATGTTATAGCCTGGAGAGAGACACTTCTCCCTCCAGCGCAGCTACCAGTGAAATTGGTGCTCTTGTTTTCAGCATTATTATCACCACTGTGTGTTATGTAGGTGATCAAAAAACAAAATGTATTTTTTAACTATTATTGATCTAATTGTTACTATTTTTTTTTTCAAAGTTCATTCTTATCCTGCTTGTTGGGAATAATCTTTTGCCTAGATTAAGCAAGATAGCTAAAGGCTTGAGAACTTACTCCGAGGCTTTGCACAAATAATTAAAACACTATAAACTGCTGTACCCAACAGGATATTTTGGTGCTCTAGAAATTTACCTCTGAATTGGAAAGAGAAATATGTACTCGTTGTTTCAAAGAACAATTAGGTATTTTTAATAACACACTCACAAAACTTTACATGCTGTAACTAATAAAATGGAATTTAGTTTACTAAGTACTTGTAAATGAGAGAAAGGCTTTTATCTGCAGCAATTTACAATGTATACAGTAACAGAAAACAATGATTCACAATGAGAACTTCAAAGTGTCTGATTTAAGCTTCTAATTTTCAAGTCAAGAGTATTTAGCATTGACAAATGGAAATGTTAGTTTGTGTAGATGGATCTTGTAAGCTAATTAAGGATGATATTGGCAGCCTTGTGGCTGTCAGTTGTTCCTCAGTAGAGGTGTGATCCTGGCGAGGAATACTGAAATGGATGTTATGCCTCACCTGGGAAAGCGCCATTAAAACGTGCACTAATTTTGAGGGGAAGGGAAGTGACAGAATGCTTCAAGTCTGACCATTGGGAAGAGAAACTAGAAATACTGCATTGGTGTTTGTCATAAATGACCAGCTGAAACCAATCTGAAGGAACTGGTCCATTCTGGGAGTTAGTTCAGATGGTGACAGCACATCCTCTGTCCCCAAGGGCAGCACAAAAGGGTGAGATGGCACTTTTAAAGACGGGGACAGGGACTGGTCTGAAGAGGACTGGTAAAACTGTCCCAGAAAAGGAGGAGAGCTGCTCTCCCAGTACCTGCAGGGTACCCATCTCATTGTCCTCAGGGTGAAAGCCACACATTGATAGGACAACCATTCTTTGCCCTCTGTTGTTGTTTTCCCACTGCAGTTACACAGCCCAGTTTATACAAATTTTTAAGTATAATCATGATCTTTGTAATAACTGTACTGCTGCACTCTTGAGTGTGCTGCAGGAGTTTTTGTAAGCTCCAGCTATGTAGGTCTCTAAAACTCAATCCCTCTTCTAGATCCCTGTTGTACCAGTCACCTCTGTTACCATCCCCACAGCTGACATGCTGGAGTCTCAATTTAAATCAGAACATCTGAGGTGTTTCAGTGAGTTTACATCAAATTTCATAGCTCAGGACTTGTATATCATAGGATTTGGGCTCCTGCATTTCTGAAAAGGAAAAGTTGGTTCTTTCACTTTGCAGTGACTTTATTTTCTCAGTAATTTATGCAAGCTTTGAGCCTGAAGGAAGAGAGACTAAGAATAAAGTACACCTATGGATTCATCACAGAGACCGAGCAGTCAGAAGCAGTCAGAAACATCAAAGAACAGTCTTATTTACATTTAAAGCTAATTTGAGGACAGTTAAACTGCTGGTGACATTCCTGGTGTGTTTACTTGAATCTGAAATGTAGATGTTCCTTAGTTTGAGAACACTCTGTGTGACTGTGTGGGCATTGGCAGCATTGTGATTTGCTTTCAAGCAAAAGGGAAAAATGAACAAAGAAAGAGTGAGTCACCTTAAAAATGAGAGAGTGATGGGGGGGAAACGTGGACAAGTATCTCTAGCAATGGACAAAAGTCAGAGAGGGTATGCCACTGACAATATCATTTTTATTTCCACAAGAGAATAAGAGCACCATTGGAAAGTTACACCATCCATTGCAAGGGATTGGAAACTCTTTTGGCTAAAAGAAGGCTGAACTTAGTGCTCTGTGGTTTCTGACAAAAGTGTAAAATGTTTGTGTTTTGCTCAGTGTTGTGTTTTGTTTGGGAACCAGGTGTGGGAGGAAAAGACCTTGTGCATCTCACTGATTTCAGAAATGTTACTTAGTGTGTTTGTAGGAAGGCACCTGCCAGAGCTATCAAACCTTGAATAAAAGATGATATTGACCCGAAATCAGCCCCCGCGTGAGACTGTCTGATGGTGCAATATGGGAGTGCTCTGGGGGAAGAACCTGACCAGGAGATGCTGCATTTGCAGCCCCTTTCCATTTCTAATGTTGCCATTCACCAGCGTGGAAGCTGGAACTGTTGCAGCTATTAACTGTATCTCTTGGAGCCATTCTGTGAAATTGTTCTGAAAAATGGAAAAGTATACAGAACTAATAAGTAAAAATCTTTTAGCAATCTGGGCAAAAAAAACCAGCAATACAGGAGTTATTTTTGATTATTTCAAATTTATTTGTGGAGATGCAGCTCAGACGTAATGCCTAATAGAAATCTAATGTTTGTGCTCAGAAGGAAATACTAATTAGCAAGGTGGGATAACTCTGTGCACCTCTCCTCCTTCTAGTATCAGGAGGATGAAATGGAGTAGCTCTTAACGTGTTCTCATCCAATTACATTTGGCTAAAATTATTCATTGATCACTAATCACTGGCAGTTGTTTACACAAAACAGTGCTGGTATGCAGCATGCAGCATATTGAGGATTATTGCTATAATAGGAGCTAATCAATGAAAACCACTTGTGACTCTCTTAATGAGGTGTTAGTGAAAGGGGGTTTTTTTTATTTTTTGTTTGTTTTTTTTTTTTTTGTTTACTGCAGCAATAGATTTTTCAAACCAGACAGAGCTCTTTGCATCCAGCAGGAAACTGGTTTTCAGCATTAGATCACAGGCACCATTTTTCTCTTTCTCTCTAATAATATTAAAGTTGAAAAACGATTATTCCAGTCCCCCTTTATTAAACAAGCTATTACAAAGCAAGTGAAGGATTTCTGCACCTTCAATTTTCCACCTAATAATAGTAAAGTATTTTCATTGTTGCCTTGACAATATTAATGCTATTTTTTTTCCCCCGATGCCTAAAGCAAGGAGTTTCACCATTTTCTTTGCCAGGTTGAAACAAATTATGGCTTTAAACTTTAATATTAAAGACAGGTTTCTTTACTGGTTTTCACTGTGATTGGTTAATTCACAAGCCTGATATTCACCAGCAGACAAGATGTAGAAGTTAACTAAATCTTCACAATGGTCTAATAATACCAATGTTTTGTACCGAGACATACCTTAATTCTAGAACTCCTAGGCAACCTAAAATAAACGTATGTCAGATATTAGGCATTTAGGCAGAGTTAATGTCATTGGCTTACATCTTTTCTGGTTTATCATGCCATGATTCTGCCTTAGAGCTTCAGAAACACGCTCTGGTATTTTTGGAGGTGCTGTGTTCTCAAAGATCTGCTGATTTATTAGAGAAGAGTGCATTCAGCACCCCTAAAAATAGATGGGCAAAGTTTTGACTTCAGAGAGTGTTCATTTTTGCAATCAGGAATGAGATGCAGAAATAGACCTCCCTAGGCATGAGCTCAGAATGTCAGGCTGCAGTTTGCTCAGTTCCACCTCCAAACAGTAAGAAATCTAAGATGGAATGCTCTTCACTGGAAGATCCTTTAGTTAATTCTTTCTAATTATTTATGCTGAAAATATTCCAAGTGCAACAGGAAGCTAAAAGTTCTTATATTATGCAGATTCAATGAGACTTTGGGGACAGCCATTAATATTTGCATGCCGGATAGTTTGGTTTGCTGCTTCAATTATCTGAAGCTTGATCACTGTGTGTAATCATAATTTGTTCATAAAACTACCCAGGCCTGTCAGCACAGTGCCTGAAATTAAGCTTCTTCTGCTTGTGCAGAGCTTATGAAAAATTGAATGGCAGTTCATTTTCACAAAACATGACAAACATAAAAGAAATTATGAATTAATTTTAAACCCTGCTTAGCAGAGTCTTATCAATTTGATGGAACCCTTTGTCTTAGAGAAGTCTGGTATTAGAGCTGATAGGCTTAATTAGTATCAAGCATCTCAAAATGACTGTGACTGACAGGTTAGATCATTTGGTGTCCTCCTCCAACCTCCCTGTGAATTGCAGTCTGAAATCTAACAGTTTTCATTAGGGAAGCTGGCTAACATAACTTTCACACCTTTATATCAAACTAAATACATGACAATGCTTCATCTGCAACAAAGACTGGCACAGCCCACTAAATCAAAGATAAATAAAGACACATTTCCTGCTGTGGAGTCTCTTTAGATGCAAGATTAGTGTCTTGCTGTGGGAAAATACTTGGGTTCCAATGTCAGCAACATGTTTTTGGTTAGCACTTGGAAAAATTAACCCATCTGACACAAGAAATCAAATAGGCTTCAAATAGGTTGCTGGACATCTCCAATAAGCACTTTGGAGGTCATATAAATTAGAGTGTTTTAATTAAAAGCTTCTGCCTCCTGTCAGTAGGATTTGAAAGCAGTAGGTACCTTACCCAGGTATTTTTCAAATAATTATATTCCTGGATTATGCTGAGGTAGGGGTGTCCCTAATATGAAAATAAGGATTTGAATCCCAAATATTTGGCTAAAAGGTATTAGCAGATATTCTCTTTCCTAGGGAAAGGGGAGAAAAAGTAGAATGATAATAATGCTTAGGTATGTTAGGAGTAAGTGTCTAGGTTCTCCTTTTCTCTCATTGAAGTGAAGCCTGGTAATAAATTACACCAATTTCCTTATGGTAACTCCTGGACTGTGGTGAGCATTATTAGATTCATAGAATGATAGAATAAGTTTAAAATCTTTGCATTTCTCTCATCCCTACATATTTTTAGCAATATCTAGAGAAGAATTTAACAATCCAGAAAATATTCCATAAAGTTGTTCTCATGGAAAAGCTATTAAAGCTTAGTTGAATTTGGACTGTAAAATCTTAAATCTAACTATGTGGCAGTCGAACTATATTTGAGTTTTGGGTATTGATCAGATAATCACAGTGGTGCTGAACCCTTGCTCTGTGATATGTTTTGAATCTTTCAATAAAGACGTTTCAATTCTTTGTTGATATTTTCTGGACTTTCAGTCAGGTTCAGCTATGCTTCATCGTCTTTGCTCCTCCTGGCATTTAACTCCCATTGGAGTTACTGGGATAATTTGCTGAGGAAGGAGGACAAGTTTAGACCTATTTCATGTATTTCTTTTTCATGTGCAAAGAGAGGGAGAAAGAATGAAATTGCCCTCAAGTATCTGAAAGGAGAAATAGGGTAATTTTTTTTTCTCAGCTCTCTAAAATGATTTTTTCTTCTTTTCATTCTTTTTTTTTTTCCTTTTTTTTTTTTTTTTTCCCCATGAGTCTTCTGGCTCTCAGTCTCAGATTGCCTTAAGTTCACATTGCACTGATATACATGGATATGGTTTATACATCTGCAGGAGCCAAGAATTTAAACAAAGTGTGATCATGATAATGTTTAGAATTATGTTGAGGAGATACCTCAAAATTTGTTGTGCTGTCCTGAGCTTTCCCTAAGCTTTTCTGTGACTTTCATAACGTGTTTCTTTTGTGTGAACTTTGGATATTCCTGTTGCTCCTAATGTGCTCTTTACCACCTTGCCAGGGCATTAATACACCTTAAATGAGCAACTTTTCTGCATTCCAGGTTGATCTTTTATCCTCCTTCATATCTGTTTTGACCATTCAAATCTGGGCTGTATCTATTTCCTCTTACTATCAAAGGGAATATATTGTAAACTGTGGAGGACAACCTATTTAGAGAGGGCTGGATTCTTTCAGGACAAGAACATTTTTATGCTGGTAGCAGTGATCTCCCCAGAGGAGCCTTGGTTTAACTCTAAACTCAGTTGTCACTGCTGGTCTTCATTTCTCATCATTTCCAGAATTACTGTACTGTAAAAGTAATTTCTGAGATATCATTACAGATTAAGACAAAGTTTTTTCTTTTTATATCATATAGCTTAGAGAGCCTTGTTACATCTAAGAGACATGTTTGTGTCAGCAGAAAAATAGTTTTTTACTTCCATTTCAGATTTAATAGCAACTAAAAGCAGTTACTCCTTATGCAGCTACCAGCACACAGAGTCTTTCCTATATATATATTTGGCAATGAAAAAAATGCTTTTTAAATTTTTTTTAAAAATGAAATGAGAAGAAAGGCAGCTAATGAGGCACAACCTGGCAAATCAGTAGTGAGTTCTAGTTCAGCCCATGTGCTGCTCACTGGTGAAGAATTGTCCTCATCCCATGCCTTTGACTTCCAGCAACAGGACAAGGATGGGTCCTGACTGTGTTCTCATGCCCTGAGTCTTTGAAAATTTGCTACTCTGCAAATTTCAGGGCTTTTTTTTTTTTTGCCTTTGTGCATGGGAAAACTGCTAGGCTCGTATGTCAGCACTAACTTCTTTATTTTTCTCAGGCCTATGAAATAAAGTTGAAATTTGCACAGTTATCATTCAAGAATATTTCTTTTATCGTGGAAAATTTCATACCTGCTTACACAAGCACCCCTGTCTGAACTTGGTGGAGATGGCGGGGTTTTATTAGGCAGGCAAAGATTGGATTTGACTGTATCTCTAGCTTTCCTTTATTCACCAGAAATACTCTGATAAAAGCAGTTTGTTTTTGCTGCATCTCAGCAGTGTAAATGACATGCTTCAGAGCAGTAGTGGGCACTCCAAAGTGGTCAGCCTGATGTTTATTAGGATTTTTATATAGTCTTGAGTGGCATGTGATTAAAGGGATGATTTTGAAGTTTCACACTGCAGCTCTGTTAATGCACTTGTCATTTTTCAAGTGGTACTAGTGCAGGAGTCATGGAGTGGTTCTTTATGCCCCCAATCCAGCAAACCTCTAATGAGGAGCCCTTTTCCCTCAACTATTGCTGTATGTAGTGCAACTTTTTAAGGGAAAATAGAAAACTTGATGACAACTTAATGCTCAGCCACAAAAACTGAACTGAACCACAAAATCTGGGGTCTGCAGTGCTGTCTTGAGTTTCCTTTCTGCCTTTTAGCACTCCTGGATGTCAGACAGGAGATGTGCTAAACCAAACCTCCCCTCAGATTATTTACTTGGCTTTCTGAGTTGTACACACCCAAGTGTGCTAAACTCATACTCCTAAAAATGTCTGCCAGTCTTGGCCTCAGTGGGAATGTTTTCTTCCAATCTCTAAATTGTCAATTTGTCCTGGAAGTGGAGCTTCTGTGCTAAACAACAGGGAGTAGAAGAAGGCAGGACAATTGTACAGAGCAGGAGACTTGAAGCACCTGGCAAATATTTGGCTATGCAGTTCTTCCCACAGGAACATAATCAGCTCCCATCTCCCACCATCTGGAAGAGGGAGCATTTTTGCCAGCAGAGGAACTTGCTCTGCAGTCCCCATCCTGCCTGCCTTCTGTTCTTTTCTCCACAAAGAGCATTTTTTCCCTTTCTTACTTCACAGGCTGATCCAGAATCCTACGTGAGAAAGTAAATGGAGGTGGCAGTATTGTGGGATGGATATTTATTGGTTTTGTCAAAAAATACAGAAGAAAAAAAAAAAGGAAAGAAGTTAGATTCTGCTCAAGCTTTTTCAAGGTTTGAGAGCATTTAATGTGCTGACCTGCGGAAAATAATGGTCAACATTTGCTTTGAAATGAAGCTGTGCTTCTTGCTCTTCCAAACCATGTGTGAACAGCTTCCAAATGATTTGGTAGAATTTCATGGATAGAGATGAAAAAGAATGGGGTGCAGTAGCTTGGGGGTTATTTTGTTTTGTTTTCCCATCATCCCTTGGCCAGAATTTCTCTGCAGTGGAGATTGTGGTTCTGTTTGAAGCTGTGCTGGCTGGTGTGTCAGAGAGGTGGGTCATGTGTGTAACACAGGCATTAGTGACCTGCATCAATGCATCTTGAATTCTGCTGAGCTGTTGCTGTCAGTGATCAAAAAAGTGCCTTGTCTCTTAGCTCAGAGTTGATTAGAGGTGCAGTATTAGTTTTGAGACTTCCTTGTGACATGTAATTGGTGTTTCATTAGGTTTGGGGGCTTTTTAAAATGTATTTAAAGAGATGAAAGTAAATAAAAATTTCTAGTTGTTATTGATGGAGAATGAGGAACACACTTAAAAGTTTTATATTCTGTCCCTCAGGTTAGGTGGGTTCTTTATGCAACCAGCAGATTCTGGTTGTTGTTCTGATGTTACAAGGTGTGTGTTTACAAAATGTGTGTAAATGCACGACCTCAGGTGTGTTTATTGCAGGGGCAGGGATGCAGGTTCTGTTCAGGACTGCAAGACATCTCCTCCCTTCTGCTCACACAGCTGGGAACAGGAAAAGGTCAATAAGATCATCAGGAAGATGTTAAATGTGCTCATGGTTTAGCTGTAGCCTGTCTGAAATGGGTGCTCTTGGTTCCTTTTCAGCATCCAGGCTGGTTAAGTGAATGTCAGGGCTGAAGATGAGAACAGGAACCTCAGAGTTAATGTTACAGCACCCCTGAGAAGTCACATCAGGAGCAAACCCTTGCTACCACCAGGGCCACTTAAGCAAGGTCTGAGGGATGTGATGCACTGTAGAAAACTAAGGGGGAAAAATGAAGTTATTTAACAGCATTTAATTAAAATGCTTCCCATAATAGCAATGCATGTATCTTTAATCACCTTGAAAACTATTTCCGTTGCTTGTTCTTCATTTTGAATACCAGTTCTTAAAGAATTTTCATCTACAGGACCGAGTATATGTGATAATCAACAACTGCTCAGATGTGCAAAGTTGGTGCTAAAATATTAATATGAACAAATCAAACAGTCTTTTCTTAAAAATAAAAAAAGGCACTTACTCCAGAGCAAAGATCAATTGAAGCAATGTGATTCCTCCTTGTCCTTTTATCCATAAATAATGGATTTTTTAAAAATGGAAGGACAGCTTTGTGAAACATTAAGAGTAAGAAATATTAAAAGATTCAAACCACAAATAAAGTATTATTTAAAGTAGTTAATCAGATGTTTGTTCTGGGGATTTTTCTTTCTAGCCTTCACTCTTTCATTGCTCTCAATGTGCCATTTAGTTCTTAGGGAGGATTATTGCATTTTCAGAGTGTAGGGAGGAACTAAATCACTTCTGATTGAGCATCTACCAAAGAAATCCTGGGCAAGTCAGACATCTTATTTGTATTATTTCCCCTTCATAGTGAGGACAGATGTGGACCTCTGAGGGGGGACTGGAAATCAGTAAAAGAATAAAACCAGCAGATGCTCAAATTGTCAAAATAAAGTGGCTAAATCTTGAACGTGTAGCACTTGAAATCCCAAAGTCAACACAATCTGCCAGAGAAGTTGCTGGTTTAAGTGTTCATTTGTCTTGTACCAGGAGAAAATAAAGGGGGATGGAATGCAGTTAGTTATTAATTTATTATTCTGGAGTTTGAGACAGTCCGTGCACCTAAGTCACAATGTCCTGAAGCTCTTTCTTTTATTGGCTCTGAACAGAGGTTTTATAAACCAAGTCTTTCAGTGCATGTGGTTTTGGGTTGTTATTTTTAACCTCCCTTGCTGCTCAGATGTTGGAGTGATGAAGCCGGGACACCTTTGAGTGCTCCGTGGGAAGCAAGGCCGAGGCCGGTTTTACAATCGCCGTCCTGAAAATCAAACACCCAGCGCTCCTCTGGGCCTGCTGCCCTCCCACGAGCACCTCCTGTAAGCCATGCAGAACATCTCCTGCTCCATCTCTCCTCACAGAACAGCAAAGGAAAATTACTGCAGGATCAGTGTGAGCCCAGCCAGCAGCTGCTGCTTCTGCCCTGCAGCTGTGCCCACCCTCCTGCTGCAGGGCATCTGTCATGGGCTGGTGCTGGCACAGAGCCACTGCACCCATGAAAATATATTTTTCTCAAAATGATTGCTGTGAGACATGACCAGAAACAGAGCAGAGCAGGCTCAAGTTTGGAAATAAGGAAAAAAACTTTATTAAGCTACACTATAGTAAAAGGAGCACACTCAATTCAGAATGAAAACTTTCTAAAACATTCCTTCTCCCTCCCCACCCAATTTCCACCAAAGCACAGTGAGACAAAGCCTTGGCCTCTCAGTCAGGTTACCACCTCTCAGATAATCAATTCTCAGCTCATCAAGGGAGAGAGGAGTCTTTCTTGTACCATAGTCTACCACAGGAAACCCAGCTGGAACCTCTCATGTTTCCCTGTCACACATGGCACTACCCAGAGAAAATCTGCCATTGTGGCCTCCTCCTTCCATGTACTCTCTTCCACTGCTCTCACCACCGTACATGGACCAGAACTGCTTGTATGATTCCCTTTTAAGGATGCTTTGCCAAGTACCAAAACAACAGTTTCTCATTTTGGGACAACAGTCTCCCCCATTTACACTTCCCATGGGGCCGAGGGTCTTGAGAACAGAGCTCTTCTTCTTCCCTGAAGACAGCGGGCACCACCACACCCTCCTCATCTTTTTCTGGTCACTTAATTCCTGTACATGGTCTTACTGCAGCAGGTCACTCTCAAAATAAGTTTCTCATTTTGGGACAACAGTCTCCAATATTTTTATTTCTATAAGGGACACATTTTTATGGAAAGATATTAATGCACTGAAGTTCAGCAGGCATTTATAGCTCCACATAAAGAGCAAAATGTGTGTTGAAGAATGGTTCAGAATGAGTCTCTTTGGCACTTGTCTGGGAAATCTGGTTTTTAGTGTATCTGTGTACTGGAATGGAAATATGACAAAAACCTGATCTGACCCCCTAGCCTGAGCCATCCAATATAATATATGCAAGGGTGTTACACTTCGTGATCTTTTTACTTGAATAAAAGTTTTAATTATAAATCAGAGAAAAATATAAATATAGCTAAAATAACTTCCTGAATTCCATTCAGTCCCAGGAACCATCACCAAAGAATTTGATTAAAATAGCCAGAGCTGTGCTAACGGCAGTTTTCTCCAGTGTGGCAAAGCCTTTATTAAAATTCCAATTAAAATTCACCAAGAGGAAGGCTGCTGTTTGTGCCTCTTGTCCTGGGAGCCACAGGCATCTCTGTCCAGTGGAAAGGTTTTTTGCTTGTTAATTGTATTCACATTTTGTAGCATTAATGTATAGAAAGGTATAGAAATAGGATTAGGGCTGGAGGGCTCCTGGATAAATTGTTGGTTTCTCTAATGGTGTTTGGACTATGTGTATACAAGGGCAGGTTAACGAATTTAATAGGAATTTTTGCCCTTTGGTATGGAAAAGGATTAAAATAAGAGAGAATATAAAAGAACTTTTACTGTAGATAAGAGTAAACCTTATGTTTTGGTGACCACTTTACATGTACTTGAATTGTTTGTAAAGGATATTCTCACTTTGAATGACTTTATAAACATTAATGAAACCAGACTGTATTTTCTTGAGATTCGTGCAAAGTTGATATTTGAGGAAGCTGACTGTGAGGTACTGCCATGGAGAAGCAGTGTGGCTGTAGTGTTTAAGGGTCTAAATACTGTACAAGGTTTGTAGCCAGTGGATCCTGGTCACAAAGCTCTGTCCAAAGCTGGCTGGAGAGAAGTGTAGGAGAAGCTGCTCAGAGAAAAACTCATCCTAAGTATTAATATCAGGAATTTCTTTCCAATGTAGTGTCCTCAAAACCAAAAGGATGAGGAGTAGGATTGCAGCCCTGTAGAATTTGCTCTTCAGAATGATATTATTTATAGGATATTAATGATAAGGAATGTTAAACTCATAACTCCTGCTTTAAGTTTAATGAAGATACAACATTTCACATGGAAACTCAAATTGTGCCCTAGCACCCCTCAGGAAGATGTACCTTAGAACAGGAATAGAATATCTTCTTCCCAATTGCAGAGGGGCTCTTTACAGGAGAATTGAGTGACAGGGCAAGGGGGAGGGGGTTCAAACTGAAAGGGGGCAAGTTTGGATCAGATATTAGGAAAAATATCTTCTCCATGATGGTGGTGAGGCACTGGCACACTCATCCCTGAAGGGTCCAGGGGCAAGTTGGAGCAGCCTAGTCTAGTAAAAGGTGTCCCCGTCTGTGGCAAGGATTTGGGAGCCGTACCATCTTTAATATCCCTTCCAACCCAGACCATTCTGTGATTATATGATTTGTTTTCCCACAAATTTACTTGTCTGTAGCAGATCTGAATGGCCCTCTACTTGTCAGACCCAGGAGTGGATGGGAATGTTAATGAAAGCTAATTTTCCAAAAAGGAGCCACTGTTACTTTGGCAATACCAAACCTCTCAGTGCCCAGCCTGGCTTGGATGTCAAGGAGCCACATCATTAGGAATGTCAGCCCAGGAAGCTGCTTCAGGTGGTGGCACCTAAAACTTTGAGCAGCTCATGGGGATCTGGACCTTCTGACTCTGCTTCTTCTTGGTGATTGCTGTGGGACATTCTGCATGACCAGAGGTTCAGAGCTGTCCTTGCTGGCCATGATCCATCCTGTCCTGAAGGACACAGCCACCCCATTTCCACGAGCCCAGAGGATCCCACACTGAGGAGAACTGATGCACAGACACACCCCAGTGTTCTTCCTGCTCTTTTTTTGTGACTAATTGCACAAATCCTGTAATGGCTTTAGTGGGGTTTACAGCACATTATACACAGAGCTTGCTGTAGGTGGCAACGGGAGGATTTGCTGAGCTCACAGGTTTGTGAAGTGTGGCACTGACACAGCTTAAGGCTCCATCAGTTCTAGTTATGCCATTAAGCATTGCCCCAGTCTGCAAAATGAATATGGATGACATCCGAGAAGGTTATGCTAATTAGTCTGGTTGAAGTCATTCCATGGCTCAGATTGCGTAAATTAATATTTTTAACTCTCATTTTAATGTGAGGAACAATTGAAAGAAACTCTAAAACCAGAACATTTTAAAAAGCTATTGTTAGCCTGTAGATGTGGCTCTAGATGATGATGATGCTAATCAAAAGAGGATAACATGTTTTTCTAAATATCTTTCTCAAAAAATATGCAGATTAAATCTAATACATATATTTCAGGATTTAATTTCTATGTATTTATTCTACTACTGTACGAGTAAAAGATTCAAATTTTCTACCGTATTTATAAATCACAATGTTGTGAACACTAATTTTTTTAGAAAAACTATTGAGTCTTTGGTGTTAAAATTAGGTCTTTTAGAGTGATAGTTGCAGACCAAATTAATTTCAAGTTTTCTTTTTCTGTTTCAGTGTAGGTGATCTGCTCAGCTGAGCTAACTCTATCTGCATGATAGAAACTACCATGAGTGTGTTTGCTTCTGAGATATTTATATACCCTGCTTTTTCTGCAGTATCATGTGAGAGACCCAGGTTAGCTTTGTTTGCTCCACATAGATGCTATGATGCCTTTTGTATAATGCTATGCTTGTGCATTTTTGTCTCTTCTAGAGTTTCTGGGGTGGAAAAAGAAAGCCATAAGCCCTCCCCTATCCCTCTTAAAAAGCCCCTTTAACACAATTTCCAAGATGGCTGTTGAAGAAAGAAAAATACTTCTCCTTTTACATAAATCTTAAAATTTTGGAGGGCACAACATTGTTTAAAAGAATTTAAATGGAACAAAGAGAAGTAGGTTAAATTGAAATTTCCAATTATTTTGTGTAATGCCCCATGATTTCACTCATAAAAACACTGAGACCTAAATATGCATCAAGACCCCACTATCATAAAGGACCTCATGTCTAGGACAGCAGGTGTACCAGGACATATTTGAATATCATTGGAAATGTGTGCAGCACATCTAGACATACTTCTACATTATTTATGAGTGATGGGACTAATGATGGAACAACTGAAGCTTCATGTAAAGTTGTGGGAAAAGAATTTTGCAATTTATGAATTATTTGGCCAATCTGTGCTACTTCATCATCGCTGAATTGCCACCTAAGGGAGCTCTATTGAGGGTTCAGGCACGTGGGCCTTAACCCACATGTCCTTGTTAGTGCTCAGAAAGAGGTTTTGGGAAGAATTCAAAATCTTTGGTAAGACAAAATGTCATTTGTATATGACATTATAACCATAAAAGTGGCTGAGGAGCTGGGCAGGGACACCTCCAAAGAGCCACAGGAGGGGATCAGCCTGGCAGGAGGGCAACCAGGGCCATAACAGATTACAACAAGCAATGGACTTGATGAAGTCATGATTGCATATTAAAAGTTCTTTGCTGTTTAATCACTTTGCTGTTTAATTTACAGTAGCAGCTGCTGTAAAAACAATAATTAAAGCCCGGCACTTCTGCCTGGGGGTGGCAGGTACATCTCTGCTCCTCTGAGGGTGCCTGTGCCACACTGCTGCCCAAACCACCTGCTCTTCTCTCATGTGTAAGACAGGCAGCCCTTGTGGGATCACACAGAACTCTGGCTGAGGTTTTCAGCCCCTGGCACACTGTCCCAAACAGGCTGTGCTGCAGCTTTAAACCTTTGAACACCTAGCATGAATTATGTTATAGGAATGGTTTAAAGAATTTTTTTCGGTTGAACCTCCCAGAGGCAAGTACACAGACCATGCAAGGCTCTCCCTGTCTAAAACCAAGTGGTAGCCCCGTGTAAACTTTGATTTTCATCTTTATACCTCCAGCTTTTGACATGTTTTCCCTTGGCTTAAACTATTGTTTTAAGGGCAGTGACTATGTGTTTTTTCTGTGTTAATGTTTGTGTGGAAAAATGCCTGTTGGGTTAACAGACAACCTGCACAGTCTGACACATAAGTGTTTGTCTCCGAACAAAGCAATCCAGCAGGATTTTTTTTCTTTTTAAAAAAAAGCACAAATTTTCCCAGTTTTGTTTTGGCTTTGGTAAATGACTTGTTCGCATTGAATTTCTGATTAAGCTCGGGTTTATATTGAGAGATTATTTCCAGTAATGCATCTCAGATAAACAGGTGACAGCAAACCACAGACAAATCCATCATGAATTCTGGCATTATCAATCACTTTTAGCTAATGCCAAAATCTCCAAAGACAAGCATTTAACTCTGTTCAATGTGTTACTCTATGTCAATTGTTGATAGAGAGTTTTTTAATGATCTTGGATGTGTCATGCTCCACTTAGAATTCTCTAGTGTTTCCACTGATAAATGCTGAGGCATAACTGTCATTTGCATGAACAGAAGCTGTAATTATAAATGTACTTATGGTTTGTGCTGAAGTCAGGAATGCAAAGAAGGGTGTTTGCTAATGTAGAAATATAAATAATGGTTACTAATGTTCACTACTTAGCATGGAAATTATATTTCTAAGCATTTGAGATGCATTTTGTTTGGTTTTTTTAAATGGTATTAGGAGGTTTGATTTCTAATATTTTTTATTTTGCAGTTGGTGTCCATATAAATAAGTTTGGCAAGAGTTGTGTGTCCATTTATGAAATTACAAAAAAAAAAGTGTGAGAATTAACTTGGCTAATTTAAGATTTAAGGTTAATGAAGAGCATTTGAGAGGCATCTGCACCTCCTGAGAGCTGTATCCTCAATCTTTCTTTTTTTTTATCATCTTTGGATGAACTCATAGTTTAGGAAAGATTCTGTTGCTCTCAAAAGATGAAGCTGGTTTTGACCTAATCAGAAATTGCTGTTTGCTGTCAGGAAGGCACTGGGTTTATGTTCAGTTTATATTCACTTGGAAAGGAAATACTTGAATTCTTCTCAGCTACCAAAGCCCAGAGGCGCTTGGATGGCTGCAGGAGCTGCTGAGCTGCTTGGAGCTGTCTCCTCTGCCACCTGCCCAAAGGAGCAGCTGTGCTGTGGTGCTGCCCCAGAGGAAGGTGTGGAGCTGCATTCTGCTGGCATTATTCAAGGGATTTACCAGACTGGAGCAGCTCTTCAGCCACTCCAGAGGCTTCAGAAACACCCCCAGGTCACAAGGACTCAAAAGTGCATCTCTTTCTTAATTACTGGAGGAATAGGAGTGCTGATGGTTCTGGTCATGATCCAGAAAGGTACCAAGAACCAAGATATTTATAAAAATTCTTGCAATCCAATTTCTATGTCTTCGCTCACATTGATGTCCTTTCACTGAAGACAGATCCTTCCATATAATTTCTAATAAATACTATCAAGATAAGATGACTTTCCAATGAAAAATATTTTCCTTGAGTTAAGTTGTTTGAAATGAATGAGTAGTGACACTATTTATCTGTTGATTTTTATTTTTAGCATTAATTCATATTATCTTCTGTATTAACTGTGCTTTGGTAGTATGTGAGTTTGTCATCTCTGGATCACAGCAGATGAATTTAGAGAGCTCCTTTTAAAAATCTTTGATTTCTTTGATGCAGTAGATTAACAGTAATGAAATTGTGTGTTACATGCAGGATCTCTTTTATGGCCAGTAACTTGGACTTTGTCGACTAAAACTCTGTAAGTTACTATAAAAAAAAGACAAACCAAAAGGGCTTTTTAAATTTAAGTAATTACAGTAAAAAAAGGTAATGTAAAAACTTTTTAACATATTTTGGCAAAAAATATTTACGGGCATTTTTTAAAGTAAATTAAAAATTGCTTTTTAATGACAGTTTTGTTTAAATTGCTTCAAATGCTGACTACAGAATTTCTTCACTTTTGCTGGGATTACCTTACCCAACCATTTAGCACATATTTATTAACTATAAATTTATGTTTGGTGCATAGATTCTACATTAAATATGCTATTCATAAACAGAGGAGATTGAGGGTCATTTTAGTTAGGAATAAGGAACTGAATTCCCAAAATAAAGAGTACTGCCAGAATCCTATTTCCAGCTCCCTAGAAACTTTGCCTGAGAAGTTGTTGCTAAGGAACACCATGAAGTGTGCAGCTGCTCCAGAGCAGCTCCTCCTTTACCCTTCCTGACATCTTCAAAATACAAAAGATGATGCTGGGTTTTACCAATATTTTTAATAGGTGTCTGTGTCCTTACCGGCTTTTTAAAGGAATGGACACAGAAATGCTGGATGTTGTACAGATGAATAAATTACAGCCCCTTTGGCAACACGGGGGCTGTATTGTCACTTTTGTTTAAAAATCAGGTTTTGTGACTCAGACTGTTGGAATAATTCCTCTGAACAAAAAAAAAATTACATTTCCACCTTCCAAAATCCATTCTTATTGGTTTGAGGCATGAGCTGGAAGAACAATTGATTGACACCAAGATCGGTAGGCAAAGATTGAGCTAATAGAATCAGATTAATGGGAACATATGGTAATTACAACTGTGAAAAAACAACTTAGAATTTATAATGTTGCCTTGGGGCACATAATCAGATGTGTTATCAATGAATAATTAGAGTCTATAAAATCATCTGGTATGTATAGGATTGCTGTGCATAGTTACAGATGTGTGTTAAATGAAAGATTTATTGGAAGTTTCCTGCCTAAAATACGCGTGACATGTAAACACATTGTTTGTGATAACAAAAAAATCAAATCAATTCCTGTAGAATGCTTTGTGGCAGAAGATCAAAGTTTATGGATGCTCATCATTAATGTTCCGTAAAAGATTAATTTCATGCCCTTTATTGCATTATATTAATCACTTTCCCTAATATGTGTGTTAAATGAATATTCCTGTAACAGCTGGCAAAATACCGGTGTGTTAATAGTGGAAGTAAAAAAATAACTTTATGGATACAAAAACCTCTGCAACAGATTAAAAAAAGTAATAAGTGACAAAATAGGAATAGGAAATACCTACCACAAAAAATTACAAATGCAGTTCCTCAGGAAAAGTGGTTCTGAAGAGCCAATGTTTTGAGAAGTTCAGATCTTTTTGCCTCCAATATCCCCATTTCTCCAGTATAAAGTAGGGGCTCACAAGCCATTCAGAAGTGCAGTGGAAGATATACAGAATTTTGTGTTTATGTGTATTCACATAAAGCCAGCTTTGCCCTGAAATGGTGAGAGAGAAAATCTAGGGAAAAGGGAGCCAATGACAATGACTACAGAGTTCCCCATTTTATCAGCAGATAAATTGCTGTTAGTTAGTCTCCAAATTTATTTAGGAAAAAAGGTTGCTTGTTTTCTTTTGATGTTTCTCTGACTAGAAAGCAAAAAAAAACTTAGGTATCCCTGTGCAAAAACATGGTATTCAGTGTTTGTGCAAGGTCTGTCCATAAGAAAGTCTAGGATTGGGTCTTGCTGGAGTTTGCTGTATGTATAGACTCAGGTGTTGAGCAAGGTACTGTAGCTAAACTCCTGAGAAATTCTTTCACTGAAGTGAGCAATAAAGGCTTTAATGTCATTACTGTAATGCAGCTGGGACTGGAGCTGGACTCCTGCAGCTTCCAGAAAGAGATGCAAATGACGCTAAGCCTACCTTTAGCGTCATTTAGATTCCCATAATCTTAGGGAATACGAGTCTTTAGCTTCCAAATATATCTTAACCTTTAATTATATGCAAAATTCTGGGAATGTGAGACCCAGAATTCAGTCCTGCAAGGCTGCTGTATCTCAGGTTTCTGTAACAACTTCTCAGGACTCTTTGTCAGCACCAGGTCCTAAAGCTTGAATCTTCCATGCCAGGCTCTGGATGTCCCCCGTCACTGTCCCATCACAGGACTATCCTGTAGCAGTTACTGAGGTCTGATTGGTCCTGAATTGACCAAGTAGAAAGATGCAGAATTCAAGGAAGTACAAACAGAAGCAGTGGTTCAGAGATAGTTGTATGAAATCTCCTAAATTTTCAAGAGCAAATGAACAGTCATGAGGAAAAAAAAAAAAAAAAAGAGGAAACTTTGAATTTAAAAATCAACTGAACTCATGCTCTTCTTGTAGTTAAACACAGTCTTGTTTTCCTCTAAGGGTATGCACAAATTTTGGTAGTGGATCTCATTTGGCAGAGGCAATCATGTTCTAGTACAGGGATCAACAAATTTAAAGTAATAATTGGCTTGACTAAAAAACTGTGCTATTTAGAACTGTCCACTGTCTTGCATTAAGTGCATAGTTTATTTTATTTTTAAATTTAAGGTCTCAACATGGTGAAAAACAAAAGTCCTTCATTTTTCATGCTCCCATGATATCTTCCCACTGTAAATTTCATTCTGTTCTCAGAGTCTGCATTGAAACGTGTCTGGAAAAAAGTATTCCTTGAGACAGTTGAAAACCCTTTTTTGTTTCTACCTTTTGTGATAGCCACATCAAAAACAAAACAAAAAAAATTTTTTTTCTCTTCTATAGAAATTTGAATTCTGCCTTTAATGACAATTTTTGTGACTTTCAAAATCCTGTGATACTGGTGGTGATAATGCGGTTGTTTACTCCATTGGCTACTTGATTAAGCCTCATTTTAATCATAGTTGCAGCAATATTCACCTCTTCAAAATAATGTCATTATGATTTAAACCAGGAATTAGTAAACAACTCACAGCTGTTGCGCAAAATGGTTGTATAGTAATGCATATTCATGAATATTTCATAGAATAATGCTTATTAATCTGATTTTTGTGGAGAAACTACTAAATGATACTTTATAGCTTGATGTTTGGCAAATAATGCAGTTTGTTTTTCATGGCTGGTGTCAGTGATGTATGAATCTCCCTACAATTACTTCGTCACCAAACATCACAAAAAGCAGCTTTGCAGAATTTTTAAATATCACCAAGGCAAAAGTTTTCTTTATTTTGTGCTCAGTATGGAGGGACTAAAGAACCAGGGTGACAAACTGTAGACTATGTCCCCAAGGGGTTAATTTCTCTTCCCAAACATAGCAGAAACTCCCAGACTCTTCCCATGGAATCTGTTCTTGGTTTCAAATAGTGGAGATACCAGTAGTTGGAAGCAATCTATTCTTAGAGCCATACCATGAAACAGATTTTCTTTCCTAATGTATAAATTTAAAGATGCAACTTGATCTGTCCTCTTTTGAGGAGGTTACACCAAATGATTTCCAGGACCTGCAAATCTAAATAATTCTTTTGTACCAAAATTTCATCTCTGCTGTTTAAACTGTTATTTGCCTCATGTCTGTGTAAGATATGGAATTGGTTTTTTCCCCCTTTCATCTTTTCAGCCACATCTTGCATATGTAATGTTGCTGCTCTGGCTCCTCTTGGTGGAACCCCATTTTAACAATAAATATCTTCTTGGTGTCTGTTTGCTTAGGGGATGTTTTCCAAACCTGTGGTTCAGCTGTGCCTTCTGTGGAGTGCTCGGGCTGGTTTCCTGGGCTGTATTGCAGCAATGGAATTAATGGGATGAAAACCTCAACTTGCTTTTCCTACAGCCTTAGCCATATACCTCATAATAATATCTATTTTGTCTGATACACCTGAGGAATATTGCACTTGTGATTCATTGTAGTTCTGACATTTGGGGACTTTTTTGCAACAGTGGAGGCCCAACCAACCCTTTGGTATCTTGTGTGTGTGCAGGTGGTTATTTTTGCTGAAAGTGTACAACTTTGTGGCTTGTCTTGGAATTATGTTCTGCTCTTCCCTTCCCTGAGACTTAAACTGTATTTCTTCATCTTGGTTCTGAAAGTGTAAAGCATCATTGAGAGAAAATAATTTTTGAAGTCAGAATATGAAATTAAAACTTCCCTTCTCACCTGCAAGATATGATTGACTTTTGAATTGAAATAGCTTTGCTCAATGTCCTCTTTCAAGTGCTCATAGGTATTTTTATAATTTTGATTACTTGAAAATCAAAGTGAAGCAGTCTGAAGTCAATGGTTCACGTGTTCTGCTCTTTCTTGAAAAAGAAAAAAAGTTTAGGTTTACTGAACACTTAGTGTTTAGTAACTTCACTTTTCTTCCACAAGTTCCCAGAGGATGTGGATCCAATTAGGTGCTCACAGGTGTTTTCTCTCAAGTGGCAGCTGAGAAACGTTTGGAATCCTTGACTTTAAAAAGTTGTTGATTTGGCATAAAGTTGTACAGCTGAGATGGTGGGTTTTATTTTATTTTTCCAGGGAAGCTTGATGTGAACACCAGCACCTTTAAGATTATTTGCAGTGCTCTATCAGCCTTGAGGGGGAACAGGACCATTATATAAATGAATTTAATTTAGGTGTAACTACATTTTGTGAGGTGGTCACTAAGCAAAATCTGTTATGCAGATCATGAAGGCTTCCTTGATACTAGTTTAGGTACTAATTTCATTTAGGGCAACTCCAATGAACTTTAAAAGGAAGAACACTTTTCCTTAAGATGTTTCTGCTTAATGATTACTCAGCTAGCAGAGCTAGGGATCCTGTCCTGGAAAGAATCAGATTGATTTTTATTTTTTTTTTAATCACAATAATTTGATAGAGGAATTTTGTATTTCATGCTGAGGCTGTAGGTCAGGCTTCACTGAAGTCTATAAAATCCTGTCAATTTTCAATGGGTATAGAAGAAAAGGAACATCAGCTTGAATAGTTAGGTTTTTATGAAAACCCCTAAAAGAGGTAAGCAAGCAGAAAGGAGGAGTGATATGCCTAAACTGGAGCATCATTTAGGCTTTTAAAGAAGTTTTTGGGCACCATGAGTTCTCAAGTTAGGTCACCATATGGTATGTGTATCCTATACTTCTGAACAGCACAAGGCAGATCCCTACCCAACTAGCTATGTTTATTGATTTGGGTTTGCAGGCTGGCACAAATTCAAACCTGAATAAGAAAGCCCTTTCATCACTGACTTTATGCTCCTGATGCACTTCGGGGTGTCTTGTGCTGATACATTACAGCTCCTGATGGCACTCCTGCAGAATTTTTCAGTAGCTTTTTTTGTGTAATAATTTTGTTTTCTAGAGCAGCCTAGTTTGTTTGTGGTTTGTGTGACTTAAATGGTGGTCTCTTGTCCCCTTTTCCAGCTGTAAAGAACAGGATTTTATCCGTACCATGTAGAGAGAGAAACTGCATTTGGTGACATCTGTCTAGTTATTGGTAGTGTCTTTGTGTCATGGAACAAATGAATTGTTCTCATTTAGTTATTAACCAACACATTTTGTTGGTATTTTAAATGTAGGAAACTCTCAGAACTTTGGGCCTGTAAGCCAAAGCATGGAATCAAACACAGAATTTGAGACCTTGGAAAAGGCTTTCAAACTTAGGTGCTAGAAGCAAGAATTATTTTCAAATTTAGGTGCTTGAAGCAGAGACAAATTAAGCTAGGTAGAAGGAAGTTTAGAGTTTTAGAGTACAATACTTTAAGTTTGTGTGTCACAACATTAGCTAAGAAAGCTTACACTGTAGCATGAGCCCATAAAATGAAATATTTAAGGACTGGGTCAAATTCATAAATATACTTATTGGCAGTGTTTTATTGGTTAATCAGTGCTTAAAAGGTCTTGTAACTAGAGGTCCTGTGACCTTCTGAGCCATGCAGTGAAGATGTGAGCCCAACTCACCCTTCTTGCCTGTGTGGAAGATAAGAAAAATAAATCACATCATCTAAAGCAACTCAGAGGTCCCACCTCTAACTCATTCAAAATTCCTTCACAAATCCTCACACCATGTAAGCATTAGCTGATGGGTTGTGGTGCAGGATTTGTTTTGCTCAGCTTTGTTAACCTCTCCTGCAGCTCTGTGCGGGCTTCCATCAGCTCTAGAAAGGGTGCATGCCCTTGTCAAGTGCTTAAAAAGCTTTTCCTTTTCACTTTACTGATGGAAGTGTTATGAATTTGGGATTGGATCAAAAAGTTACTAGTCAAGATCCTTCATGTTATAGTTTTTCAATAATTTATAGCATTGCTGCTCTCTTTTTCCTTAATTTTCCTATTTAATAGATTGGAAACTCTAAATGAAATTAGGTAGCATTTTTGTCCCCTGAATTTTAATTTAAATATCTCACAAGCTTGTAGTAATAACATTCCACCTGTAGTACTGTAAGGCAGTGTTATAAAAGAGAAAAATTGTGCTTAGTTCTGGTGTTTGATAATCTTTATGGAAAGTCACCAACAAGACTGGTGAATATAGAATGGAATTAGAGGGCCTAGGATTGCTTATAAATGAAGAATATAAACTATTAAACTTTTTTCTTCTTTCCTTCAACCCATTAATGTTGGCAAGGTCAATGAAATTCATTCATGTTTCCATCCTTGAAAAACTTGTACACAGTACAATGAGTCCATTTAGTAATTGAATAGCCAAGCCATGCACATTATTGCTTATACTCTTACTTCATAAACTCTTCTTTCCATTTTCATAATTACTTCTTTTTCAGTTCTCCTTTTGCCTTACAGTTTTCTTGTCTTTTCCTTGTATATACATAGCTAGAAATAAGTGCATTCTTTGTGCTGCAGTTATGCTGCCTGCTCTGTAAAGAGGGAATAATTCTTTTAATGTGTCATGTGCTGCTGCATCTTTCCAGCAATCATTTGAAAAGGCAAAATGCTGATCTGTAGTTACAGAATATCATTATGGACAGTTTGGACTTGCAGTATGTATCTTCCTCCCTGGTGGAAAAAGTGTCTTGACTGATTTTTCTATGCTTTTTTTTTTTTAAAGTGAGGCAATTAGAATGAATAATTGTAAAGCTTAATAGAACAAGAGACTCTCTAGGCTCAATGGATTAATAGTCCTATTCTTTATTCTTGGGTTTTTATTTTCAATGTATAAAAAAGTAGGAGACATCTTACAGCTGCTTTTGATAGCTTTTGGTGTCACCAAGGAAAACTCAACATTTTTATAATATAGGTCACATATCATAAAGTGATATTTTCTTTATTATGTGAAAAGGTGACAAAAGGTGGAAAGCTGGAGTTGTTTGACAGCTGTACCTTAAAGATCCAATGCATAATTCCTATAAAAAGTGTTTATGGGCAGTTAACCATTTTGAAACTTAGTCAAATATTAAAATGAAAAAAAAACCAAAACCCAAAACTATACCTCTTTCCATGCAGAACTTCAAGCAATTATGCCCCACATATATGTACTGTCTACAATATCACTGCAACAAAGTCCAAAGTATCAGGGTCATCAGCACTGCCCCTTAGAGAAGCCAATCTATCACATATAAACCTATTATTCTCTAAATATATTCTTTGGCTTATGTAGCATTTTTCTGAAGTCTGTTGTAGTATCTTTTGGTCAGTAGATGGTGCAGCAGTTTACAAACATGTTGATTTTTCTATGTGACATAATTTTGACCAGTACTTGAGTCAATAGTGTAAAGTTATTGTTAGGACATGTTTAATTTATATTAGTAAATTCAGATGACATTCATTAGGCTTTAAGTGTGATGAGTTACTTTTGAGATTCATAAATAATGCCTAAAAGTAACATTGGACATAAATTAGCAAATTCACAACATCATAAGAAAATGTGGATAAAGTGAATGGGAATGTCCAGTAAAGTGGACAGATGTAACCTTACTGATGTACAGAAAATGGATTTGTTAAATTTCTCTGGAGAGCCATTAGTCTAGAAGAAACTCGGATTAGAAACCATTGCTACTGGCATGAATAGTATCAAGTCCTGCAGGGAGTTATACCAAAATTGTTTCAGTTTATTTCCCCCTATAAGCACAGCCCTGTCAGTCACAAACACTGGTGAGCCTTGGAAGAAAAGGAAGTTAGTTCATCTGTTGCCTAACACCAACCCAAGCCATCCTATGGTTCCGTGTTGAAGAGCACTGTAGTGAGATGCTGCTGCTTGATTGAATCTTAAATTACATGAAAAGGCCCTTATGCTGTACTCAAGCATGAACTCAAGAACTTGCAAGTCAGTTCGGTGTTTAAGAATCAGACACATCATTTAGAATCTACTGAAGTTCAGCGTCTCTGCCTCGTTAATTAAAGCTTTGTTCTCCACCAGCCACATCCGTACTCAGCCAGCTTTTCATCTCCTCGAGTGCAGGGGAGCAGTGCTGCCTCTAAGATGTGTGATGTGCTTAGTGGAGTTGGAATTTTCTTTATTTGAGCTGTCACAGGCTGTGACGTGACACCAGGACAGTTTTCTGCTGTAGACACCACTATGGGATGTGGAGGCATTTGTTTCCTCTCTGCAGAGAGGCAAACGCGGAGATGGAACACGACTTGGCAGGGGGCTTTCTTTTTTTGTAATAGTTTTGGCTCAGAGGAAGCTTGTTCTGCTAGACAAATTTGCATGACAGACCTTTAGGCCAAGAAAAATAATTGTTTCTGTGTAACACCAAAAATACAGTGGATAAATCCAGCCAAGGGTTCATTGTGCCACGTACTGCACATTCCATGTAGTCAATGTAAAGCACAAAGCTCTGACAATTCCCTGAGGTATCATGTGGTACAGACTTGCCTTCTTTAAATAGTGTAGGAATAAGGTGTGTATCAGCAAACCTACCTGCTGTATGCTGCACGTGTTTCTGCATTGTTTCCTGTAACACAATACAGCAACAAATTCTCCTCTGACAGATGTCTAAATTGCTTATTAGTTAAAAGGTTTATGGTTAGTGAAACTCACAATTAGAAAAATTGAATCTGTGTGAGCTAAGGCTCAGCTTCATCCATTTTTCTAGTTTTTCTGAATGAAAATTTATGAACTTATTGATGAAATATTGTCTTTTCCCTTCACACAATCAATTTTGTGCCAAAAGACCATTGTAGAAGTCACCAGATTCAGTCTGTATTGAAATGAACCTCAATTTTCTAATTAATTTCTGTGAAATTGCGTCAGTTCTAAACTACTAAAATATGAGGTCTGTTACTGCCTTCCCCCTTTTAAGAAAAAGAAAATCACAGGTAAATTTACATCTCTTTTTGTGATGTGGTGGAATAATCAAAATTTAAAGCTCCAAGGTTAAATGTCCTTTCCTGACTCAGTTGCTGCTCAGTTTGATGGCAGTAGAGTAACGCAGATGCTTGAGCTGCAAAATTGCTGGGGTTTCATTATATAACTACAGCATATTAACAGGAAGCCATTAAATAAAATTTATGTGTGAATAGCCCAATTGGTAGGCACATTGGCTCCATTGTGTGAGGGATTAAATAAATGTAATACTTTCCCATTATTATTCACTGAATAGCTTTTATTTTTTATTAAGTTTTTTGTTAAAATGTGTGTGGTTTTGTTGTCAGAGTGACATGTCTGTTTCCTTAAAAATGAGTCTATACTGAAAAAAAAAGAGCTGTAAAGTTTACAGTGCTATTAGTACAATTTTAACCTTTTTTTTTCTTTTACTTTTGCCCCTACCCTGTATATTTGTATTCTACCGAGCAGTTTGCATGTTTGCAATTTTGATCTAATAAATTGTGTGGCTGTCGAGGAATATGAGTCTTTGGTAAGTACTTTCACAAATCTCTAAGTGTGCACTTAGAAATCATGGAAATATCTCAGTTTCCAAGTAGAGAGAAGCATGAATAAGAATGGTTTCATCAGTTTAACATTTTCTCAGCAAAATACCAGAGGGTCATCACTGGTATCACATTCCATGTCATAGCTGTTTTTAGGAGCTGGATTTGAAATTACTTTTTTTTTCGATTTATGCACATTTTTTCTGTTTTTGTCCCATTCCCTACTCTATAATTTACATCAACGTTTGTCATCTCTGTTTCTGATCCAGGGCCTTTGCTAAATATACTTACACTGAGTAAACGAAGCAATCTCTGAATTGTGTTTTTATCTTTGGTGGGTTGGCAGGGGCATCCTCTGTAGCATTAACTGAATGACTTTCTTTGGCAAGGTGTTTGTAGCAGTTATTAATCTTGTTTTGTTGTCGCTGTCATCTCAGGACCCTGACATAAATTACTGTATTTTCATTCCCTTGAAGGAAAACATGGGAATATATTGTAACAAATACAATTTTTGAAACGGTTTTTCCCACTCTAAAAAATGTTCAGATTTCTAGCGGAAGGTTAGCCCAATCAAAGAAAATATTGGTTTTTAAAAGCAGCAGGGCTGTTTTTCTGGAGACTGTGGGTGTAGTACGAGTAAGAGCTGCCACTCACCAGTGCAGGCACAGAGAGCTGGCACAGGTCATCACCATGCAGCTCTGCTCGTGCTCCTTATCCTGCTTTTGCTGGTTTTATGTGGGAAGTTTCAAGCAGAAACCTCTCCTCTGGGCTTGGCTGAATTGCTGTTCCTGGCCTCACACCAGATCCTGATGCAGGTCCAGGTCTAGCAGACATTGAAGGTTGTTCTGATCCTTCTGCCTGGCAGATGTCTCCCCCTGCTCAACATCTAATAACAATTCCTCATTAGCATTTTAGTGGAGCTCAAGCTGGAAATGTGAAGTAGCATTCTCACAGAGAGCAGTACTAAAAAAAAATATTGTGTTCATTCTCCTTCGGCTCTGGAAATAACAGTGTAGACACATAATGCAACATTGCTTAAAATAAGTGTAAAAATCTTGAGAGGCTTCATATCTATAATCAAATCTGCAGGCTGTTTCTTCATAATTATCTGGTATTTTACTAGTTTCTGATGCTGTATATGCCACTTCTGAATATATATGTTCTTGAGCCATCTTGCATAGATAATAGAATTTGATATGAATAGATTTCTTTTTACATTTATAGTCTTGTTGGAAAATTCTTCTGGTAGTTGATACAGGTACTACTTTACATTTTAAAGACTATTTCAGTGAATAAGCTGTTTCGAAGGATCAGAAAATTGGCACATGTGCTTTTCCTCATGTTATATTTCCTTGTAGGGCATGGAAGGAATGGGACTAGGAAAACAAAAGGATCATCACATCACATAGGGAGAACAGAGTCTCAGACTCTTCAATGTCTTTATCATTTTCAGTATTTCGTGTCCTCTATCACAAAATAGCCAAAAGTTTGACTTAAAGCCATGTTTATAGTCATTGACTGGTGGTCACTTGAGAGCATTTATGAATGTTAAACTATGGTGAGGTTTCTTGATGCACAAGGGCGTTCATGTCTTTCACAAAAGATTTATAGTTTGTGGGGGTTTTTTCCCCTCTGTTTGTGGGTTTGTTTTGCTAAGTGTGGTCAAATTTGCTTCCAGCAAATGAGCCCAGGGACATTCCACAGGTCTGTGTTCCTATTTAAAGGTCTCTATGATGAGGCAGGAATAAAATTTTGGAACATGAGCACTCATTGCTGTCTACCTGTGTCAAAGAAACCCTCTTTTAATTTGTCTGAGCCAGTAATCTTTAAATAATTTTGGTCCTTCCTTTCTCCCTAACAAGTACAAAGGGAAAAGACAGGAGAAATTCCAAATAGCAGGGGGAAAAAAAAAAAGAGCATTGAGCACATATTACATTAACACCAACAATTGATGGGTCTTCAAGATGTAATATTTTGGCAATGTTTTATTGTTTAATGACTGCCAAAACATTTTGGCCTCTTCATGGTCACTGCCAATAAAAACAACAGAAGTTCAATAAAATTATTCACATTCTTTAATTGGGCTAAGAAGTAAAATCCTGATAGCTTTGATTGCTTCCACTTTCTTTTTGTTGCTGTGGTTTCTGTTGGAGTCTGGTCAGTAAGGGAAGGGATGATGTGGAAAGGATGCCTTCTGAACCTCAGCCAGGCACATTACCCAAAATATTTTGATCTTCCAATAAGCCTTAAACTAAAGCCAAGATTCAACTGAGTAAATTCGCATTGCCTTCATGAAAATTAGCACATGCATTCTGCAGGTTTCATTCCAAGTGGATTCTTCAGCATTCTGCTGTCACAGAGTTGCTGAAGTTATCTCTGGTACAATCTTGGAATCAAGTAAAGGTTTTAAGGTGCCCTTTTTCACTGATAAAGTCAAGCAGCAATTTTATCATTCAAAATTAGGTTTATTCCTCATTCCCACTGTAAAAAAATTGTGGCTGAAGCAAAATGTACATATTTTTATGCTTTTACCAAAATTTAAGCATTTTAGTGAGGGGACAAAAAAGAAAAAGAAGGCTGGCTCCATTTTGTTGAAAGAACTTGTATCTGCTGAAAAAGAAAAGTAGACCAAATAGATTTTGTTTCTCTTTTAAAGGGTAATAATTTGTATAAGTCAGTTTTTACCTTTGTGGATTGGTTAAAAACAGCCCTTCCCCTTCAATCTCTCTGAGGTATTTAATACTGTAATTCAGATCATTTTTTCAATGTAGATGATTATTTCATGATATATTCTTCTTCCCAAAGTTACAATTAGATCTGCTTTCACAAGAAAACCTATTACAGTAGCTATGTGAGGAAATCCATACGAACTTGTAAAGGATTCATTTCACATTAGCATCCATGCCATATTCTGACATAAATGCTGATTGGAATGCTTCAGCTGATTTTAAGTGACCGTGAATATGCTGCACAGTAGAGTGACTTTCACCTTAATTTTAGTGGTCAAATTAAATTTGTTGACCCATTAAGCACTGCTCCTCCATCCAATCACTGCTTGAGCCTGATTGTAAGGGGCAGAAAAAACAGCTGCAGAAATCTGGGTAGAAAAATGGATTCAGATGTGGTGACTTGGAAGACTTAGTTTGTGCAGGGAGTTGGAGTTCCATTGAAATGATAAAAGGGTTGGTAATTTATGCAATAGCTTTAATTATTGAAAACAAGAGCCAGATTCTCTGCTGCCTGAGCATCTAACTGTGCAGGAGCTTGGATTTTCATAAGGCACCTAACCGCGTTAGGGACCTAATTCCCTATAAAATCAAAGTCTGTAACCTGATCAGCTGCCTTTAAAGCGTCCCAATTCCTTCCTGTTTACTTTTGAAGCTGGTCTTGGGGTCCAAATCCTGTAATTCACTTAAAGAAACTGTGGAAGGTGTCTGTTCATGTTGGTAAAGGACTTGGATTGTTGTTCCAGATCAGCTGCAAAAGCTTCCATTGTGCCAAAGCAAACAGATCAGTCACAGTTTCCTGATTTTTATATGCTGCACAACACAAAAGATGGTGTGCACTTGGTGCTGCAAAGGAGCCCAGTTCGATAAAAATTATATCAGTTTAATCAATAGTAATGTTTTCTCTGACTAAAACATGCTCATAAGTGTTGTTTTCAAAGAACAGGCCTTAGCAAAGTCTGTACCTTTTAAAAGCCTGGGTCTTGCTGGCCTCGTGCATATTTAAGTATCTCTTGCATCTTCTGCCTTCCTATATTAACATACCATGGACTGTTCCTGGAAAAACCACTACAGAAAGATGCTGTTTCTGGGAACAGGGTTACAGAGCTGGTAATGTTGATTGGTGACTAATTAGTGTCATTCCCAGAAATAATATCTCCAGAAGAATTTCCGAGAAGGGACTGACAGCGTGGCTTATGTTGGTGTATGGCTAAGTCATGCTGGTGTTTTGTTACCCCTCCCATGATGCAAAGCTGAGGCTGTGACAAATGGCAGTCATGAAGTTGTATTTTTTTCCTAACCATAATTAGCTCAAGCATAGCTCTGTTGCCTTCATTTCGGCCCTTTATCATATTTTGTGCTTTTGTTACAGGAAAAACACCATCAAGCAGAGCACTGATGGGTTTAGTTGGCTGTCTCTGCATTACTTCTGTGCATGCAGAATTAGGAATTATTAAATAGGCCGTGGACATTTGCGTGTCTAATTTACGAAAATATCTACTTGTACATGGGAGGACTGGTCTTGTGACAACTCTAATGAGTCCATGATGGATGAAAATATCTTAAGATAATTAGTGGAAGAATCTAAGCAAATAAAATGTAAAGAATAAATATCAAAAGATCTGGCAAGAAAAACCAGCATGGCTAAGGAAAGCAACAGTAATGAATGATGTCCAAAATACAGTATAATTCCTAGTTGGTTGGAAAAGAAAATCCAGAAGATGGTCTGGATTTTGTCAGAGGTAAAGTTCCTTAATTAAAAAGTCTCAGGAACCTTGCTGCCATTGGCAATTGTGAATTGTGTGTTCTTGTCTGGATCCTTGGATGAACTGCTTTGGATATCTGAATCAGCTTTTGCCTTATTCAAAAGGCATCTCTTGTAGGATGGTGTGTAATCTAAGCTCATGGTCTTCATTTGAAGGTTCTGTTGATACAGCCATGCTAACATAGGTTTATTTCCAAAACATCTGTTGTTCATCTGCTCTTCCCTAAGGACTTTTGAAGATGTGGCCATTTGGATCAGCTGTGGATATGATTTATTTATCTGTTTGCTTATTGGCAAGGTATAAAATGAGCAAATCCAGATAGACTGGATACAATTTGCACAGCCCAGACCCAACTCCCCTCCCTTCCCCCAAGCAAATTTGCTAGGATATCTTAACATGTTTAGATAACTGGGATAAAATACAATGTCAAATGTGTTTTGCAAGTACCTCTGTATTTAAACTCAGAGTCTTAGTGTTCGTAAGTCAAGGAAAAGTACCAGAGTCCAATATTGATGTGAAGGCACAAGTTTAAAGGCCATGGAATAATGATTCAGGGTTCCAGGGTATTAAATCTGGTTTTACCATTAGTTTGTTGAATGGTATTTGGTTGAATAACTCATAATTTAATTTTGCCTCAGTGTGCCTAAGAATTTAGACTGAAAGATTCGTTGTATGCAGAGATAAATAGATCCTCAGCATCTCTGTATTTGTGTCCCTCACCTGAGGGTCTCTCTTACCACCAGCAACCTTGGCAGAGCACATCATGGTCACAGAGGTTTCCCCTCTTGCAAGGACACAACCTAAGTGATGAGCTGACTTACCAAATTTCTGAGCAAGCCAAATCTCTGAGCCAAATTTCTGAGCAAGTAGTGATGGCACTGAAACTTTCTAAAAGAATGGAGCTACCCTTCTGTCCTCAGCCATTTGCTGCAGAAAGTAATGAAATAAAACAGTGAAAATGGTTGTGGAGAATCAGCCTGAGTTGTCATAGCCTTTGCATTTAAATTGCCATGAGGCCTTCTGCAGTCTCCCCAGTTATCACTTCTGCACATGTTCAGCCTCCGCTGCCTGCCAGCAGCACTTCAGTAAGTTGTGCACAGGATTTTCTCCTGAATCAATGCATTCTAAGCTGGTTGTAGAGCTACGGATGTATTTTAATGAATTCTGTTTCACATTTTCCCATTTACACTGCAGTTTATATACTGTCCTTAGAGATTATGGTTTTCATCTTATCTGGCTTTAGAAGAGTGCTGGAGAATCTGGTAAATGACAGCTGCTGTGTTTTTAAATTTTGATGTAAGGTTTCAGCAAGACAATGTTGCAAGAGTGGAGAGGTTTGGGGTTGAGTTTCTTTCTTTCTTTCTTTCTTTTTTTTTTTTGTCTTTTTATTTTTTTAAGAACTGACGCCTAGGACAGATTATTCCATTGTTTAGCAAGTACCAACATAGGTATAAATTTCTAACAATACTCAAACCACTAAGAAACATGCTTCATGTTACATCAACTGTAAAGGTTATTTTTCCAGTGAAATAGTTGATTTTAGGATAAATGCAGTGAAGGTAGCTCCATGACTCAGGAAGTTTATGGCCTGCAGTGGTGCAGCCAACTGATTTTTGAAACTACTTGCCTTTCTTAGTTCCATCACTTACAGAAAGGCTCCTAGAACCTCATTCAGACCCCTGATTTTATTGCCAGCTGGTGTTTATTAAAGACTACTTATTCTTGTGCTTTAGTTTTTCACTTCCCCCACGAGTATTTATTCCTTTCTTCCTGTCTTCAACCCACAGTGTGTTATATTTATAAAATAGGTCACTAGCAATTTTTAAGAAAATGTCCTGTATAGATTATGGAACAGATTGATAAACTACAAATTGCAGTAACAGCACAGGATCTCCAAACAGGGAGAGTCTCCCTTACAGTAACTGAATATTTGGTTATTTCACTCTGGAACACATAACCAGTGACACAATTAATATTATAAAATCTTAGTGAAGTTTCTAACTTCAAATTTACCATGACATTGTGCAGGAAACAGCAATGCACCATGCTGCAAGGTCTAGATATGCTCTAATTCCTCTGTGGCACACATACCAGTAAGAACCCTTCTGCTTCAGATCTATAGCTTGACAGGGAACCGTGTCATTGCTGAAGCTTTTTCCTCATTTCTTTGTTTTCTTGCAAAAAAGCTTCTTGGTTTTATATTTTCTTTGATTTGTTCAAGAAAAACAGTTTTCTTTTAAATTCTGCAGAAGGTCTCAGATGAGGGAATATTTTCCTTTATGGCTTTTGAATAACAAGTTTCCCTGATTTAACCCACAGAGAGCAGTCTTGTGTCTGTGAACTCTCAAGTTCTCTCAGTATTTTTGTGGTGTTTCCCCACTCCTAAACCTTCCTTTTCCTAAGCTGCATGCCCAGGCCAGGAGTAATCTTGGGGCTTCTAAGTTTGAAGTTTGAAAGACATTGCTAATAATTTAATCACTTGTGTAGCTCATTAGTTATCAAAATAATATTTTCTATGTGCATTTTCTCATCCTGCCTATGTCCAATCAGTGTAATTGAAACTGGCTCTCCTGAAAGTACCATGTGGGAGGGTATGATCAGTTTAAGAGCAAGAGACAGATTGGAAATATCGTCATGGGCTTACTTCAAATTAAAACACAGGGTAAAAATCAGATCAAGACCAAAATCCCAGCATTTCACATCTGGCCATCCCCACGGATGCAACAAATTATATTCCTCAAAACCAAAATTGTAATAAAAAATTCTTAATTTTGGCTTGTGTTAAACAAGAACACTTCTTATTTTGGTTGTTCTCCATTTATTATTATTCTATTTACATATTCTTAAAGTTGATTTACCACTTAGGGAAATACCAAATGGACAAATTTGGGAACTGAAATAGTTTCCATATAGAAGATGGACAATACAGGAAGAAGTGCTATTCCCACTGTTCTGACAGGTGTTTCAAGAAGCATCAATCCCTGCTGGTGAAGGGGTCTGGGTGTCTGCATCAGTTTCATTTGGAAGTTTGGTGACATTTGGTGACAATATCTGCTGTACCTGAATGAGCAATTCTTCTTCATTGACCATAGAACTAGCTGTATTCTGTGCTTCATGTTCAAAGGTGTCTTTCTTCTCTGTAACAGCATAACAGTATAATTGTTTATTTTGGAGCTGGTGCTTATTTCCCAAGGAGCCTGTGAAGAGGCTGGGTTAGGATTATCTCCTCAGAATCTCCTGAGATTCTGAGGTTTTCTGAGGTTTTCAGTGTTCCTGGTCCTGCTTTCCTGATGTAGCAAAGTCTCAAATATCCAGGGGAATGCCTGGGGGAAAGGGCCAGTAGCATGAGTAGTCAGGTATAAGCAAAAGGAAGATTTTACATAATAAAATTGTCTGTAATATATCACCTTTTGAAAAAAAATTCCCTGCATGCATTTGAAGAAAAAAAAGGTGGATGAGTTTGTGAAGGGTAGAAATATCTTTAAATAGTAACAAGGGGAACTGAACAGGGGAAAGCTGCATCTACACCTCATCCTCTGCAGCATCATGTAACTGCAGGGCCTTGAGAGAAGATACCTGGGGATATCTCAGAGCTGATCATAGATATTTACCATAAAAGCTGAAAATTACTTGCTCATTTGAACAAAAAGCTTCATCTTAGAGGCTTATGGTTGAAGGATCACAGCAATCTCTTTGCTTTTCTTTTTCCCAGAATATCTGCTGGTTTTGTTCTCCTGTACAGTCCATGTACAGTCACAACTTGAGAGATGCTCATAAAACACATATATTTTAGGAATTTGTCTTTGGTTTTGTGGTGGAGTCAGTATTCTTCTTGTACCTGGATTGCGCCAGGTACAGGCAAAGATAAAATGACAAAGTACAGTTTGAGCTTTTTCTTTTTTTCCCCCTAATGAAAAGAATAGAGAATAATGAATCATTGCACGATAAACTTCCTCTGGAAATCAGTTTTCAGTCTTGTTGGCTTCCTTCTTATCAGACAAGGTAGGATTTTCAGTTTGCTTCACAGCCATACAGATATTTTAGAGGAAATTATTCTGGGATGAATCATTTCACTCTCCGTAAATTATTTACTGTATTTAATGAAGCTGCAGTTTTTCTTTGTCCCTGCTTATCCCTAAAACGTTGAGATGGATCATTATCGCAGCAGGGAGGCTCACTGGCATTCCCAATCACCACACCACCCCAGACATATCCTAGCCTCTGCTGTTGCTGTGACTATTCCCAAGGAATAATTGGTGTGTCTTTCAGAAGAGTGTTGGTATAAGAGTGTGTATGTCCTTTTTATAAAATGTGTATAATGTATGAGCAAATATTTAATGCATTATATATTAAAATTTTATTTTTATACTACATATTATTATATTTTTTAATTTATATTTCATACTATAAATGCTAGCAGTAAGGTGCTTTTCTTAGCAGAAGCCTGGTGGTCTCTCTCTGCTCAGCACACACTGGGTTTTCTGTGTATGAAGGCTGGATTTGCCTCCTGTTTCTGGCCAGTAGGTCTGGAAGTCCTTCATTAGCACCACATTGGGGATCTTGCCACTGATTGACTCAGACTCATTTCCAACTGCCTCACAGCAGATGAATAAAAGCAGTTCTTTAAAGTGCTCTTCCATTCCCCTTTGACAGCCCAACTCTAGACAACACATGCAACAGGGACACAAATAATCATCATGTTTTTAAGCTGTTTGCCTCCTATTGCTCAAGTTAAATACATTTAAATAGTGGAAGTCACCAACTTGATACCTCCTATCTGTTTCCTAATGAAGGCCAGAGGGAATTAACCCTAATCATTTGTTTCTTTCCTGGAAGCAAATGAACTTGTTATTAGTGAGGGGGTTCTGGTCCTTACCAGAAAGAAAGAACTTCAGAAAATTGCCTCTTGACACTCTGCCCTCACAACCAGAAATTGAAACCCCAAGAGCAAAAAGTTTAATAATGCAGCAAGTCTGTCAGGCAATTGAATTTAAGTAATGCTATAATGCAAAACACTAGTTATTAATTACTACAAGGAAGGAATTGCAATAGAATTTTTCAGCAGTTTGTTATTATACTCTGGCAATATTATGAGATTGGCTTGGTCTTGCAATATAAAATGCTGATTTCAAATTGATTTTAACAAATGAAGCAAGCAGAAAGCCTGTTTTGACTCCTGAAAGTCGATACTTAGAGAAAGGATGAACTTTTAGGTCTCTAATAATAAATACAAGAAAAGTTATGAATAGTTTTTATGACACGTGTAGGCTGTGATTCTAAGTAAGGTTGAGCTCAGGTTGTGCTCCTAAATCCCAGCTGATTCTACTTGCACAATGAGTGCAAAAACCAACCCCCAAGAAAATGTAACACAGAGGGGGATGGTTAAAAGGTAAAGCTGAGACTTATAATTAAAAAAAATTTAACTCGTGAAAGTAAAGGAACTAGTTTGGTTTGTATATCTTCTGTAATGAAGACACTTTTGTTCAATCCATGCTAACCAGTTGAATTTGAAGAACTCTTGTTGGCTAACATACTCAATTTTTTTTTCTATGCTTCAGTTTTTGAAGTGTTTATTGTGCTAAAAGTCTCAAACAATTGCAATATAAAAATAAATGGCCATAACATTGAGACATCATGTTAGTGGATTCTCACAGTGAGAGGGGAAGGTGGAAACAGGACACAGCTTAAAAGGTGGAGTAGCAGCAAAGCAACAAGTAAAAGAAATGAAGTTATTAAATGGAGTGAGAGAATGGAAGTTTGAGAGCTGGGAGGTCAGATTATATTGCTTTCCTCAGAGCAAGGAGGAATAGCAGTGCTGCAGATGGGCAAGGTAGCAGAGGGAACACTGCGCTATTGGTGCTAAGGAAAGGAGGAATGAAAAGGTAATGTGAACCAGAAGAATAAAATATGAAAACAGACCTGACCATTAATTCATGAGAGGAGTTTCTATTATTGAAATCTGTTCTGACTTTATGAAGTAAGAAAATTCAACTCTCTTGATACTGGGCTGGGGGGGAACAGAGACAATTTAAAAGAAGCAGACAGTAAGAAAGCCCAGATTTACAATTTTCATTTTCCCTCACCTCTACAAAATGGTTTCCTTCCCTTTCTGGAGAGCACCACCTGTGCTAGACAGTTTTTCAAAATGATCCCAGGCAGCCCTGCCATAAGATGGCAATTTTGTCTCTAATTTCCAGCTGTATGCTCTTATTAAGATGTTACTTGGTTTTCCCACAAAACAACTGCTGACAATACCAGCTGGGAAAAGTGGGGCATGAATGCTGTTAAGCCTTTTCTCTTGTCTTTTTGGCATGAGATAATTTGCTCATTGCACTAATTTGCAACAAGGTAAGACACAGCTTTCAGTCAATAGGGTCAGTTCTGAAGCTTAGAGCAACATTTTTTCTTTTGTTCCTTCGAAAATTGTCGGTTCTGTCTGGGGACTTCATTAGGGGAGTAACAGGATTCTTTCTGCCAGTTCTTCAGCAAGAAGGGAACCTCATTACCAATTTTTAATATGAAAAATTAAGGAATAAGTTTGAATAACAAAGAATTGAAGAGCCATGTGAAAGCTCAGCCTTCCAACATGGTACACAGCCTCGTGCAAGATATGGCTGAGTGGTTATTGCAGTGTCTGTATTAATGAAAAATATGCTTTATTAGGGTGATACAGATATGGTGTGGATATAAAATTATAGATTCATCAATTTTATTAATTTTACATATGTGAACAGGTAGATATGCATAGTCTTGATGATTGACTGCTGTGGCAAGTATGAAGTTAAATATATATTTTAAATGTTACAAAAGTCTCTTTCACCTTCAGGAGGTCTTAACAGTAGACTAGAATAAAATACCCTAGGTACAGATTAGGCATCATCCTGTGTGTGTGGGTGACTTCCTGTTCTTGAAAAAAACTGTCTTTTAGTTAGAAAAGGCCTTCCTACTTCTGTATCTGAAAAGCTGTAAGCACATTCTGGTAATTAAGGTAATTAAAAATCAATGTACTAATTATTGGGTTTGCCCCCCATTAGTATATACACTAATAGTGAAATTCAGACTAAACTATATTCTAATTCAGTAAACTGGTTTGGCTGCAGCCATGTGTATATTAGCTGTACATTTTCAAAAGGTTTTCATCCTGTAGAAGCCACTTCAGCAGATGAAAAGCAATTTTAGTGCAAGAGATGCAGGAATACAGATGCTTCTGGCAATGCACAGTTGCTCTCTAGATGGGAATAAAGAGAGTCTCCGAGTTTGAGAACGTGGCCATGCCAGTAAATGTTTGATGCTTGTGCGTAAAGAGACAGAGTCTCTGAGTTTGAGAACGTGGCCATGCCAGTAAATGTTTGATGCTTGTGCAAGATCTAAAGCAATTTTTTGTTCAGGTTTGCTCCTGTGAGATGGCAGAGTGAATTTCCAAGATCAAGACTTGCAGAAAAAGGCACTTCCTTGTGTTTACTGGTATTCAATACCAGCCATGTCTTTACAAGACTGAAGAGTATTATTTTCACTTCTTCAAATGGCTAAAACCCCCAGACTTAAAAAAAAAAAGAAAAAAAAAAAGAAAAAAAAAAAAAACAGGAGGCAAAACTACCACCTTAAACAAAAATTTTATAATGGCTCTCCAGTAATTAAGTCTGACTCTGGTTAAAAATAATTTTAAAATATTATCACTGGTTTGGTATGAGTGCATTGCTAGGGGTCAGCCACCAGCCACAGAATCATTTCAGACAGGACCTGCAAAGGTCTCTTTTTTCCAGTGTCATGCCAAAACTGGGGGCTGCCATCAAAGTTTGAGGCTGCTCAGATTCTTTTCTGGGTGTTTGTGTAAACATCCAGCAGTGGGGCTTCTTCAAGGTCCCTTGGGGTGTCTTTGACATCACAAAACTTGAGAGAAGGTATGTTATGTGATGCATGCAAAATTCTCACTAAATTGAACCATTAAGTCAATTAACCAAGTATTTCCATAGTGTAGTTTTATACAGATTTTAATGTTAATGATTTTCATTGGTTATTAATGTAAAAAGAAGACAAAATAAATCTCATTACCTGATATCATATGCAGCAGATGCAGATTTCCAATTTGTGCTTTAGACTGAAGTTGAGCTTTGTTTTCCATGAAGGATTGGGCCTTACTTCCCAACCACAAATAAATCTCCATTCTCTATCCTGCCTAGAATTCTGTCCTCCAACCTTTCCATTTCCTCAGAGCCACTGCATATCCTCCCTCACTCTTAAAAAATAAGTAACAATATTCAGCTCCAAATTTTCTGTAATCAAGTCACAAACTGAAGTCCTCATATTCTCTGTGGGTGTATATATTAATATATATCACTTAATGATCTCCTTTTTCTTTCAAAAAAGTCTCTCCCAGCACGTTAACGTATTAAAATCTTACCATTGTGAAGAGCAATATGCTGTACACATAGGGAAGTCTCAGCTTCATCAAATGAGAATTTTTAATTGTCCTTCTGTATGTGAATGTGATAAAATTAATAAGAAATGAACTTTCAATATACTTCGGAAATGCCAGGTCCTTAAGGGAATGTTGTGATGGTGTAAGTTTTTTTAATAACAATTGCATTAAACCCCACTTACTGTTTTCTGTTTTCATACATTATGCTTCATTATTTGCTGATTGACAGTTTGAGTTGTTTCTATTCTCCTCCTGCTTAATTACATACAGTCTCTTTGTTATTCTGCTATAATTTCATGACCATGCTAATGAAAGTATTGGGACTATGGATTGATTTATGTGGAGTCTTATCTTTTTGTAATTTAAGGGCTGTTAACAAAGGAAAAAAAAAAAAACCCTTCAAGAATTTGCAATTTAAGACTAATTTATATCTAATTAATTAAAAGAGAAGTCCTGGTACTTCCATTATAACAGAACTCAGAAGTTTTAAGCTCTTTGGTTTCAAGACCTGCAGATGCAGACCAGGCAGGGAAATGTGTCCAATTCCCAGCTTGGAGAGAGATGCACAGCTGGGCGTTACTAAGTATGTTTTTAAAAATGTGAGGAAAGTGAAATGCAATTTTCTAAATATGGAAAAGAAGAGGAAAAGTTTCAAAAAGTGAATAGAGGCATCTGCCTATGGCTGCTTTGTACAGTGTGTATGAACCTCCTACTGTCTAAGTGGCATATGGAAAGTCTAGCTGTAGTCCCTAAAATAAAATCCTGGATTTCTCCCTTAGAAGCCATAGCTGTAGTAGTCGTTCTAGCAAGAAACTTGTAGAACACTTTGCAAAGAAGTGGTAACTCACAGTGAACTTTCTCAGTCTGATGGAGGTTTTTTGGTTATTTGTGGAGATTTTTTCCCAGTTCTGGAAGGAATTATGTACTTTACTGGTTGTCTTAATGCCTCCATATCATGTATTACCTTGAGCAGATGCAACTCCAGTTATAGGACTGCAAGATCAAAATCCAGCCTTGAACTTGAATTTTTATTAGTGGCAATGTCAGGCATTATCTTGAGCTTACCTTGTTTTTAAAATTAAAAGATTTTACATGCATATTGCAGTCCACCTGCTTCAAATTAATTCTCTGGTATAAACAGCAAATCAGCCAAGTCTGTGGCACATAGGACCAAAGAGGGAGATGAGAATAAAAATTAATTATTACCAATCCATCAATGACTTGTAAGCATCAGTCTGCCTCACAATGTTAATGAGCTATGCCTTGCTGGAGGCTGGGTGAGGATTTTGGGGCAGTGTGAAAAAGGAGCCTTTGGAGGTTTGTCTCAGGCAGACTTAGAGACCAGATTTTTGATTTTACCCATGGTGTTTGGTTGGTTTTGTGTGTTTGGTTTTGTTTGGTGGCATTTTTAAGTGCATTAGATGTTCTGCTTTTCAAGACTCTTTCAAGGGTAGTAAAACTTGCACTGTATTCTTGCACCTAATCTGTGTATTTGTACAAGCTGTTTAAAGGATCACATCTGCTTTTATTATGTTGTTGTAAATCCAGAACAATTCAGTAGTTACTTTGAAAATCATGAAACGAGTTTGACCCTGGCAGTCTTTGTCCAAAGGAAGCAGAGTTCAAGTGTCCACAATCAATGGTTTTTGTTGCTTTGGGCTTTTTTACACACAGTTGCTGATCCAGCGCAGTATGCCAGTAGTAAAACTGTACTAGTATCAGGAATTGTTTTGTTCCTGATGTTTCCTTTACAATAGCCAAACACCGAAAATTATAAGCATGGCATTTTTAGATTGCTGTGTGTTCTAGTATTTCCAAGATCCTCATGACTTCAACAATCATTGAATTATGCTTTCCATGGGTAAATTTAATGTACTTTTACAAATGGGGAAATGGAAGTACAATGAGAGAGTCCAAAGTGTCAGTGGCAATTCAGCGAGTAGAAAGTGATCTATTAAATTCAATTAATTGATCATCAGGTTGAGAGAGGTGATCCTGCCCCTCTGCTCTGGTGAGACTCCACCTCCAGGGCTGCATCCACTTCTGGGGCCCCCAGTGCAAAACAGATGTGGACTCATTAAATAGGGTCAGCCAAGGGATATGAAAATGCTGTAAGGGCTGGAGCACCTCTGCTGTGGAGAGAGGCTGAGAGAGCTGAGATTGCTCCACCTGGACAATAGGGAGATTTTCTTGTGGTTTTTTGATGTATAACAGGAGCTTGCAAGAAGCATGGAAAGTGACTTTGCCAAGTACAGACAGGACAAGGGGCAATGGTTTTAAGCTGAATGAGGCAAGATTTATATTGGGCATTAGGAAGACAGTTTTTACGATGATGGTGGTGGAACAAGTTGCCCAGAGAAGCTGTGGATCCTCATCGTTGGAAGTGTTCTGTGATTCCATGAACACTGTAATTTTAGTCATGAGATGTTATTTTGGAATGTCTGCCTGCACTGAATTGCTTGTTATTCCTAATTTCCCCCATTGTAAGAGAAAAGAACTGAGCAAGGCAAGTGCATTGAGTGCACCTTTGTATGCAGGTACCTGCACACAGTGAATGGAAATATTTATTATATTATACATATATATGTATTATAAAAAGAAGATCAAAATGTCTTAAGTAAAGGATCAGACCGTTACCTAGTAGGTAACTTTAGATGGAATTTTATGGGTTTGAGCATTAATAGATCAATATACAAAAATCATATAAGGTAATATTTAATATTTATTTGAAACATTGTACTCTGCTTCAGCAGTAACTGAGGTGCAATATATGCATGTATGCAGTGACTTTGCATTAACCAACACTGAATAATGTGCTTTACAGTCTACATGCTTGAATAGGAAGATGCTTTGAATTTATATAGGACTCTTAGTACAAAAAGCCTGAAATACTTTTGAAATAGGCCTAAAGATTGGTATCCCTGCATCCCAGTTGGAAAATTGCAGAACAGAGATTGAACTGTGTTAACATAAATGCTGGGATTATTTGGTGTAGAATGCATAATCTGACTGCTGGAACATTAGAAAAATTTCTGATATTCTAGATGGATGAATATTTCTAGCCCCTCTGTATATTTTTTTCTATATTTAAGATTTTTTTTTTTTAATACAGAAAAGCACTGTAATTTTTTCTGACTTTCCTCAATGAGCCATTTTGTTCATTTGGTCACTGATGGCTTTAGACATCAGCTTGTATAAAACAAACTTTTTGGGGGAGCAGATAGTCCTTTTATGACATGGACATTTCTGGTGGGTATTAGTAGCTGTTGAAACTCATGCTAAATTGTAAGGCTTTTTTTCCCCACTGAACTGTTTCTTTAAATGAAAACCCTTTGCTTGCTCAGGTGTTGGAGAAGTTCTCACTGGGGATGTGCTGTGACCTTGGTGTTGTGTGCCATTTGTGCATCATTAAAAGGTTGTAATGAAGCTCTGCCACACACAGATTGTAAAAGGTCAAGCAGAAAGTTGGGAGCCAATGAGGTTGGGAAGAAAAATTGTGCTAGCAGCAGAGGTTGAGGGATTCATTATATTGATGCTATGGGGTTTTCAGCAGAGTAATAACTGAGTTAGCAATAGAATGTAAATCTTCTCAACCACTTAGTCTGAACCTGCTTCTTCTTGATTTGTGGGGATATATTTTCACTAGAGTACAGGAAAAGTCATTATGCTTTCAAGAAAGCCACTGGAACTAGTTAATGCATTGTAGGTAAAAAGAGAGAAGATAAACAGAACTGGATGTGGCTCATCTGTAAAAGCAGGGTATTGGTGACAGAAAGAGAAGGATTGTACCAAACAAAAATGTTTATGGAAATAATTGGAGTTGCTGCACTGGATAATTGTAGGTTTGCAGGTTTTGGCTGGCCGGTTCTGTCATGTGTACGTAGAATGCTGGGATAATAATTATAAAGGTTGCCTTTTTAGTTCATAGCATGGGAAAGGGCAGTGGCCTTCCAGAATAACATTCACATAAGAAGGTATCCTTCAGTCCCACTGACTTCATCATTCCCTGTTTCTCAGAAAAACAGCCCCAAGTAGAGGCTCTTATCAGAGCAACACTTAACAGACCATGTAACTTCCTTGCATTATAATTAACTTGAAATTAATAATATGGAAGAATAAATCTAAATTACAATTGCTATGCCTTTAAAAAAATTGGGAGTAACTAAACTATATGGAACAATTTCACTTTCCAGTTCTCTGGATATGCTGAATTAAATTCTGGGATAATTTGTCCTAGACTGGACATAGACAAAAAGTCATATGAAAGGCTGTGAGGTTGTATTTTTACAGTCTTGCATACAGGATTTCCACAATTGTTTTTTAAAATTAGATAATTTTAGGTACATATGGAAAAAATAGTAACTTCTAATTGTTTGCCATGTTATCAACTTGATTTTCTAGGAAGTGGTTTCTTTAACATGAGAGGTACCAACCTGGCATGACCAATATAAGACATTTTGTGTTAATTACCTAAAGATTCTCAGTTGGGGGAAGTAAAAAGCCAAATATCTTTATTCTAATTTATTATATGTGGAAGTCATCAAGAGTCTTTCAGTGGCTTTCAGTGACCAGAGCCTGTAATGTTCCCAGCTTGTCCTCCAAAGTCTTTGCATTTCATCCAAATATTTATTAATTTATATATATTATTTAGGGAATTAGTTCCCAAAAGAGGAAAAGTGTACAAAAGCTGCTATCATCCTCACTGTTATCCACATGGAGGTTCTCATTTTTCTGTACTTGGATGGTAGAGGAAGGATCCAACCCATTGCTCCTGAGTGGCCCTAACAAATATAAACATCATCATTTTTTGTTCCTTGCAGGTGGTCTTGTAACTAAACTAATGTGTCAATTACAGCCAGCTTTGAAAAAAGATACTCAAAGTATCTGCAAAAAATAAAAAAAGTGACTAAACCAGGTTTTTTGGCATTCAGTCAGCTTCCATCAGATCACTGTAAATTACCCGTCACATTATTCCATTGCTGAACATGCTTTGTTTCAACATCCTCAGCTAAACAGTTACATATTTTGTACCTTTCTTCTGTCACACTTTCACACTTGCTATGCAGTTCTGTTTTGTTCTAGAAAATACCTTCTCTCCACAAACTTAAAGAGCTTAAAGAGTGATTAAAGAGCTCAAAGCTGTTTTCAAAGCAAGCTTTAATCAATATTGGGGGTTTATTCTTTTGTGCATTGATTATTATGCTAAGGTGTTTAATTAATCAACAGATGTTATTTTAATAGAGAAAACATTACTGAAGAAGCGATAATGGGAAATTACAAATATTTTTCTTTACACCAGCTTGAAGAATTCTTTTAACACTTGCCTGCCAATCCTATGAACTTGAGACAGTCCTGCTAATCTAAAACTATTCCTTTTGGTGGCTTTTATCTGTTTGGTCTCAAGATCCATCGTAAATAATGTCTACAACTGAGATTTTCAACCTCCAGGTTTATTCAGTATTTCTCTCAAATATGGAAGAAACTCATATCTTGGTATGGCCCCTCTTCCTTAACTATATTACAAAATCAAATCTTGAAGTTTTTTGCAGTGCTATTGAGCCATATCTATGCATTTGGATCTTGTTTCAAAGACGCCCAGTTTGCAGGTATTTCAAGCGCATCTCAGGAGTCAGGCTCCCTCAGGTTGTCTGATTCATTCCTTTGCACCAAACAGGATCAACCATACTGCTGTCATTCCTGACAGCTGTCAACATCACTTCTAGGGAGGAGGTGACTGTGTATAGCTATCCTTTTCTTTAGATATTTTTTTTCCTTTTTATTAGACAAAATCTTTCCTGCTTCACTTATTCCTGATACTGCCTTCCATGAAGGAGGGATAAAACAAAGGAATCATTTACATATTATCATATATCTTGTATATCGTCCTCCTTAACATTAAGGCTTAAACATTTCAGATTGTTTCTTGTCACCAGTGCTGTTTCCTGAACAATTGCCTCTCTAATTCCTGTCTGGGAAGGTGGCATCCAAAAGCAGAGGCAGCTCTCTAGACTAAGCCTTTCCAGTGCTTATTAGAGCACAAAGGATCATTCTGCTTGTCCTAGAGGTACTACTTGTGTTTGTGCATCTTGTTTTCTGAAAAGGCTTCTGCAGAACATGTGAGTGTTGGATAAAGACCAAGCTGCAGATCCATTCAGGGCAGGGAGGGCACTGATGCCACTGTGTCACCTCGTGCCTGCTGCTGCCCTGTCATTGCCATTGCAAATCTGATTCTAAAGCTTCAGAGTCTCAAACTCTGTCCTGCAGCTAAAATGCATTGGTTTTTGTTTTTTTTTTGTTTTTTTTTTTTTTTACATTTTTCTCTCAAATCTGGAACAAGCAGTCTTAATTTTCTACAAATGCTTTCTTTGAAACATTCAATATGGCATTTTAGCATCCAGCTGGGGTGCCAAGAGTTAAGAGTCTGGACTATGCCAACGAAACCAGCACATCCAGGTAGAGGCTTTGTTAGTTCTACCCCGCTTGCTCTGACTTCAGTGTTTAGGATCTGTAAAGCATGAAAGGAGTACAAGGCTGTAGAGAAGTAAAAAAGAAGGAGTTAGGAGTTGCCTGTCGCTCTGTGCATTCACATAAAACTTCTGTTAAGTAAGTAGGACTTTCTTGTCTCATTTTCTTTCTAAATCAGAATTTTACTTGGTTAAGGCTGCTTGTTTGGAAAACTTACTTGCATTGAAGAATATATATGGCACTGTGATAATATTTTCTATTTATGTTGACTTGTCAAAATGTACATTGCATCAGGTAATAAGGCTTTCGGTTCTGTGCATCAATTCTCTTTTGCTGGTGTGTTGTAAATGTTTTGCTAATTACAATTAGTTAAGATACATAAGACATTATGTCATTATTCCCATTACAGCATCTTTCAGTGAGTGATCTCTGCTATTGACAGTGCAATTATTTCACTGCTGGAGAGTGCAACATGTATGAAAAACAAGATAAGTTGTCAAAAATAGCACCTTCAGAACAAAAAATGAATAATAAATACATGTGCCTTGAATTGTGTAGAATACATATAATCTGTTTTCTACAATGACTGGAAAATAAAACTACTTTTTGATTCCCTTTTTTTCTGCTATTTAAAATGTGATTCACACCCAAATAAGAATACCTGGCATGTGTATTTAGAGAAATTTGAAGTATAAACTTGTTTTTTAAGACAGAAATATTTGCTTGGGTTCCGAAATCAGAAAACATCGGGTTTGAAACTGCAGATGATTTCTTTTCCTAGGGTTCTTTAGTAGATTGAGATTTGCAATACCTTTGGTTTGGAAAATGTAGTTTTCTTTGTTCTCCGTGAAAACAGATGCAATCAGAAATTTTTAGGATGCAAAAACATTGTTCTCAGAGTAACTTTATGCTTTTAAATATAGGTTGATATTTTGAGATAGACATTATGAAGGTGCTACTGACCTGACTGGCCAAAATGTGAACTGTTTCCTCAGGCCATTTTTGGCATAGCAGCTATGGCTAGGATTAAATTTAGCATAGTGGCCCAAAAGGAATACTATTCAGATGAATTATATCGCAGAGTTTTTTATCTATTCTGAGTTCTCCATTTTGAATCACATATGATATTTTGTAATCCTGTTTTTGCTTTTCAAAAACGCATCTTATTATTTTCAGCAACAACTTCTTCTGGGGATTGTGAGTCTTGGAAAATGACTGAGATTCAGTCGAGGCCAATTTTTGCAAAGTATGTTAATGAAGCTTGACAAAAAATCTCCATTTTCATGTTGAACCATATAATAGAGTTAGCACTTCAGTGCCCAAATTATGTAAGTGCCGGAGAAAGGGAGAAATCAAGAGCCCTACTCCCAAAGCAGTGGAATTAAACAGGCTGCAGATCATATTGGGAATCTGTGCTTGTTCTCCTTCTATTATTAGACAGAAAATTCCTTCCTGTAGGGCATTGTTAATGAGCCAATAACTTCTGGAGTTACTCATTATCTTTGCCATCACACTGGTGCTCCTCGGGTTACCCACCTTCCGCGCCCGGCCCGTCCGTGCCGCTGCTCCGACCACGTTTCTGCTGAGAGAGTCAAAAGGGAATGGTGTTACATTTAATGTAATTTGACAGCTTTACCTTCACTAGCTCTAGCTGTGGCCTTCAGGAGATCACTGAGCTTTAAGAACATCCACTTCTGGACAGTGCTGGTTGTCTGTGCCTGTGCAAGTCTCCTGGAGCTTTGTCGTGGTGTTGAAGGATAAAGCTCTTAGCTGCAAGTACTTACGCTAGCCAAGTGCCTCACCTAACCCCAGTTTAGTGGGTGGCTATTGCAGATGGATGTTTTTATTTATGGCAGCTTGTCACCACTCTTATTGAGATTTAATGCTGTATTGCTGTGAGATGGGGTCATCAGGCCACTTATTAACTTGCCCAGCAGGAAAATAAAAACGCCTTTTGGGCCCCATTGGCAATATTTCTTGAGTACCTGCTATTTAATCACCTTCCTGATATGTCTGGGATGTCAGTTATCTGCACTGTGTATTTTATTGAAGTGTATAGAATGAGGTGTGATAATGATTTCTATATTCATAGTAATGAAGTAGTAGCTTCCCCACGGTATCTGAAATTACTGTGGCTCCACAGCATCAGGGATACTTATGACATCAAAACCCAAGTTGCTGTATTTTATACCTTTGCTGCTGGCACTGAATTTCTACATGGTTACTCAACCAATTAAACCTGGTTTATTACTTTTAATTACCTGTCTAGTTTACTTTGTTTTCCAATTTATCAAACCAGGCTAGAATATTTTATACATGGTTACTACTTTGCTAACAGACAAGGTACCTACATGCCAAATTACGTGCATGAAGTTAAGGCTGTTTCTGAGAAAAGCATTATGAGAAGTGGGAAGGACATTTTTAAAATATCATTTCAAGGATCATAGACCCAAATTATGACTTGTCTTAGAGTTTCAAGTGCAGCCCAGTCTGTAAATAGCAATATTTGCAAAACCCCGCGCTGACATCTGAGAAATTACATTCTTTTCCATGAAGCTATTACAGGGGGGAATAATTTTGCACTTATTTTCTTGCTGAATTTACAGCAAAAATAGTTAAGTAAGAGGGTGCTTTTCTCAGAGTTGTGTACTTACTTCTGACAGTCTTGCTGATTGGAGAAGGCACGTGAACACCAAGAAAAGACAGACCAAGTGGAGTGTGCAGGGCTCCACGGATGTGTGCAAAGTAATTTCTCACAGCTTCTCCACCTCCGTCTTCTTTTCATCTGCAGCTCATGGCTGGTGTATATCCAAAAGCTGTCTAGGACTTCTCTTCTGGAGCTTTGAAGGAAATGTCCATTTTCCATTTCCTTTATGTTAATGAAAACACGTTCATTTCCTAGGCAAACCTCAGGATGAATTCTTTGTTCTTAGCTTGGATGACTTGACAGTTGCCACGGCAGCTGATTCCTTTTTCTTGCTCTTTCTCTTCTTTTAGACTTCTTTTCAGGAAGCCGTTCTTTGAAGTCATCCTGCTTTCTGTGAGGGTTTTTTGCAGCTATATGTCCTGTTTGCTTTCTCTTTTCCCAACATGAGTCATCTTTGATTGGTTTTATTTGCAACAAGCTTAAAAAAACTGTTCTGTGCTGCTGAATCAAAACCTTATCCATCATCCTGTCATCTGTCCAAACTAACACCCCAGCAATGCTAGAGATCTTACGTGACTGCTCAGCTTTAAACTAAATTCATTATATCTAAAAGAGAATTCCCTCACCCATTTCTATTCCTTCCTGGTAAAGATGAATAGCACTGTATTCTGCCTCTAAAAGCTAATTTAAAATTACTTATAAGACTTTTAAATAATAACCCTACAAGTGAGAGGTCAGCACTTGGCTCTATGGAAATATTTCTAGAACCATCTTTTAATTTGTCTCTCATGTTTTCCTTTGTTTTATTCCCCTGTTGATTATAACCAAGACTTCAAATTCTTGGGGAAAATCTGTCTGCACCGCACCAGCTATTGAGCTAATCAGTTTGGGGTTCTAAACAATGTAGAGAAAGTAACTTAGAATACACTAATGATAGACTACATGAAACTATAGAAAATGATTAATCATTGGAGGGCTATTGAAACTAAAGCTTTATTGCATAGGGTTTCAGTGACAAAGTGAAGCTGCAAGTCGAGTGAAATATGTTCCTTTAATTTTCAGTTGTCCACAGATTTTATGTGTGTGCTTGCTGTAAGACAAAGTGACACCACATAATTCCTCCCTATTGCATGGAAAAACCTTCAGCTGAATCCTGCAGGGTGGTGTGAACCTTGCTCCCAGACCTGGTAATGCTCTTCAGCGTGGCTTCAGCTTGAACTAACAGGGCTTGCATCCTTGGAGAGCGTGGTTTTGGCACGTACTCTCCTAGTTTTCAGTAATATCACCGAGAAATCGTGGCCTCGGTGTTTTCAGAGAAAATATTTCACAAAATTGCTTGCAGAATGTTCAAGGCAAAGAGCCAGGGAGTCTGCAGAGATAAGTTCCCATCCTGACAGATGATGCATTTTTAGAGTGGGTTTACATTGTTCCCAGGCACCCTCAACACACAGCACTGGGGAGCCTGCAGCAATCACACACAGAGTCATGGTTATGGCCGAGCTTCAATATTTCACAGAATCTGCTGAGAAAATGGGAGGGATGGAGTAATTTGCAATGCTTGGGGCACTCAGGTATAAACTGTGCTCTCTTCTGTGACTGACAGAGCTCAAAAAGATAAAACTTTTTCTGAACTCTTAGAAACACAAGATTATATGCCTGTTCACATAGTGCAGCTGCTTTTTTAGTGCTGTGTAGTAAAATGTCACAAAGAATGTACCAACATGTTGGTGCATTGACCTGTAACAGTAAGAAGTCCCAGAACTAGCAACCAGCAGCCTTCAGAAAACTCTAAGCTGTCAGTTGCAAATTTTAGGCAGCAAATTTCCCAGTAAATAGACTATTAATCAATTTAGACAGCAGGAAATGTGAGTGATCAGAGCAAAGACTGGCATCTTGATCAAAATACACATTTTATTTACTTACATTCATAGGTGATGTGAGCTGACTTGAGCTGAGGTAGAGCTTCTTAATTGGAAATGTTTTGAGTACAGAGTTTATAGGAGCCAAATAAACTTCTGTTTGATGGCTCTTCATGGATTTGCTTATATTGAAGTGATTGGGGTAAAACCCAACCTGTTTATTTGTTTATTAGTATTCAGACTTGCAGACTGCTTAAGGCTGTGGGTGTATTGGTCTTTTCAAGGCAGAAGCACTTTTTTTTTTTTATGATCCCAACAAAAAGGCCTTAATAAAGACATTTTGGTTACACTTCTAGTGCTTTACCTGAAAAATAAACCTCCAGGATTATTAGCCTGGTATCATTAGGAGCAAAAACAATCCCTTTAAAAAGCAAATTGAAAGGTACTGTGTAGGAACAGACAGGATTCTGCTGTGTTTGCTGGGTAATAGACACTGTTTCTTTTATTGTGCTTTATGAGCAGCAAGACACAAAACTTGGAACATTTGGAAAGTGTTATTGAGTGAAGGGGGCAGATGAGGAGCAAGGCAGAGAGGTTTGGGAGGATTTGTGTCTGCTGTGCTGTAGGGCTGTGGCTGGAAGCAGTACCTGCTCTGGGGCAGGCTGCCTGCAGAAATGCCTCCTTCCAGTTTGTCCCCTCTCTGCAGTGTGTCCAGACCCAATGTGCAGAGCTCTGCAACAGCTTCCAGCTGCAGGCACAGGAAAATTAGACAACAGGTTCCAGTGGGGAGCCTGAGAAAATTATAAACATCCAAACCATGCTCTTCAGGTGAAATCCCAATCCCACTGGATTAATCGGATCTATGTTTTAAATTAAGGTTTATGCTTTTATAAGTAAATGTCTTAATTTCTGAATAAGGTAAAATGACAATAAACCTTATTTGCTAGCCACACCATGGACTTGGGCAGCTGAAGGTATCAAATTTCCTTTTCATTAAATAACTAGCCCAGTATCCAGGTGTATGGTAAATGCAGAAGGACCTTATCCTGCAGGTGTTTCTGCTAATTTCATGCACTAATTGAGCCGCAAGGCCTATACAGATCCTCCACTGTATGCAATGTAATAGAGTGGGAAGTGGAGAAAAGAAGCAATCCAGTTCCTCCTACCCCTTATTGCTCAGCTCATGTATTTTATTTGGCAGCACGTGAGTTCTCAAAACTTTTGGAGAAGCATCTGCCTGCTGGGCACTGAAGTCAACTGGGACATTAATATTTTGATGTAATTACTAATCCCTTCTGCTTCCTCCAGGAGGGATTTTTCTCATGGCTGTGCCAAAGCAACTTATTTCAAATTTGTGACACACACTAAGCATGTATGTTTTCTCTTTTATTTATGATTCATACATTCCTCTGTCTCCCAGCTTACTGCTGTCCTAATGTCTCCTTCCAACTGCACAGTTCTAAGTGATAGGAATGGAATAATCAGTTGCTTTAGAACTCATCATTTGAATGATGATATAATGAATTAATAAAACAGATGATAAAATATAGCTTTACATGGGTGTGACTACATATTGTTCTTTCTCTCTCTAAAATGCACATAAAGGTTTTCCATTCCTGAATTGCAGCCTCCAGTGAATCTTTGCTACTTTGGTCCTGTGTTCATGATTTTAATAAGTGCCCATGATAATAACCTTGCACATGACTCCTGTACGGAGCTTTTATGGTTTTTATTGTTCCAATTTGAACTATTGAGCTTTATTTCCAATGGGTCCAAAAGAAAGTTCACCTCTGCTTTCCCTCTTCACCATCTTGAAACTTCAAATTATTGGGAGCAGCCTCGCATTTCTGAGTGAATTCTTTCATGGATATTCTCATCATAAGAGCACTTGGTATTACTATAGAAATATAATCTCCATTGAGGCTCATCTCCTTGAAATATTTTCTCATTTTCTAAACACTGAAGACAAGGTAAACTGCACTGCCTAAAAGAAAACACTACAGCAATTCAAGGTTATTGTTCTAGTTATCATTAGGGAGTTTCTCATGAGTTGGTATTTGGATTTCTTTAATGAAAATCAATGAGTGATTTTAAAGCATTTTCAAAACTTATTAGCTGTAGTGTAACCTGGTTGAAAACTGCAGTGGTGCTAGTATGAGTAGACTTAATGTAATTCAGGTGTAAACTGCAAATTTATTTGCTTTAGTTCAATAATGCCAATCTATTCCTTACTTTATGCTGGCATGCAGGAAGAATACAGGGTAAACAGTGCTGTTTACCCCCTTCTCACATCTAAAAGAGGTTTCTCAGGGGTCACTTTTTTTTCTTCCTGCAGCAAGGTTTCCAGTGTCTACAACTCTTCTCACTCAGGAGTGAAGTGGCAGCCTTGCAGTGATGAAAGGGGAAATAAATGTACATTTTTACTTTAATGGCACATGTTAACCCCTTAACCCCCATATGTAAATTTTTAGGTGCTACCCACTTACTGTAATGCTGTGATGTAGAAATGCCAATGCACCAGGCACATGGCCCTGTAAATGGTTTCTGTGTGTTTTTCTGCTCTCCTCCTTGTTGTTGTGGTTAAGTTTTTTTGTACCCAGATAACCTCACATTTCACAGGAGTGCCTTTTCAATTAAGTGAGATGAGGATCAGTGGTCTCTTACTTTGGGGCCAATTTTGCTGGTTCATCTGCTAAATTGTGCTTTTCTAACTTCACAAAATCACTTTAATTCCAGTTAAACTATTTCATGTTATTAGTGACCTCAAAATGTGCTACCCTGGTTATACAGGATAAGGTTAAGACTTTTCTCTCTGAGCTAGCTCATTGAATTAGGGGGCAGATTCTGAGCCACTGTAAAGTGGCATAATAAAAATTGATCTTAGGGGAGCTACGCTACTTTGTATCGAGTGAGGACATAGCCCTTCCTAAATCTTAATTCTGATTTTTTTCATTAGCTGTGTTATTGTAAGATAGCTATTACATGTATCTAGCTGCTAGTGCCATGGAAAGCCTACAGTGTACTACAAATCAGAAGCGAGCAGAGGCTTTAATTTAGTCAGAGACAAGCTTTGAAGGCAGTCAAAGAGCCACTGATGGAGTTCAAATGCTCTTTGTCCTGCAAAAATAAAGAGCCTATTTGTTCTGCCTTTTTACATTAGCATCTTTTACCTTGCTGGAGGAAAAGCAGGAAGAACTGTAATCCTAGCTCTTGGAGTGTTTTTTTTTAAAGAAAGGGAATATTGAACTCATAGGCCTTACTAAAGCTTTAGCTATAGGAAAAAATATGCAGTTTGCATTTAATAAATAACGCAGGATGGATAGTTTTTGCCCCAGTATTGGGTGGTAACTATTTCTTCTTTCTTATTTTCCTTTTATTTCTGCCACCACAACACAGCCACAGCAATGTAGTGCCAGGACAGAGGTTGCCAGGAAAAGATTGGGGTTGGAGATCTGCTGGGCACAACCCTCCACACTGGGCTGGGGCTGCTTGACTGTCAAAAAATTCTGTGATAGCAGTTCTTGCTACCTAAGGAGGACAGTAATTATGACCAGAATACCTGATCTCATGACAAATGCAGCAGACTAAGTTGCTGCTTAAACAATACAAAAAAATGTTGAGTTTTTAACTACCGTTAGCCCTTGCTGTGTTCCTTTTGGATCAGTTTATTCATGTGTGATTGTAAGGATCTGTCTGTGTTAAAATGACCACAGTCTTTCCCATTCTACATCCTACTTCTGTACCTAATAAAACCTATATCAGGTAAGCACCTACCCCACCACTCCCGGCAAATGTTCCAGTAATTTGGAAAGTGATCAGGAGTTTTTAATTCCCTTCTCTTTTCCTTTGTGAACAGGAAATAGTTTGTCTGGCACTCTCGCTCTCCACAGCGCTGTCTGATAACAGTTTCTCACCCTATTCTCTTTGCAAATTACTTTTATTCCCAGCAGGATTCACAGATGGTGAAGTCTCACTGCTTTTCCCAGTGAATAGATGCAGTTTAATCTGTACAGCATCCAGTAGAAGACAATGCCTTCATCATCAGCTCTACCTTTAGCCCATGGAATAACATTTATAGCCCTGGAGCGTTCAGTGCTTTTGAAGAGTCCTCTTTGAGCTGATTAAACCTGTTGCAAAGCTCAAGAGGCAAATTAAGTTGAGTCATTATCTGTTCACTTGTCTTAACCACCTATTTCTTGAGGAAGTTGTCTTTTCAGTTGAAAAGACATATATTCTTACATATATAGGTACTGCTATGTATACATTCTATATTTCATGTACCAATGAGTGTATTGTTTCAATAAAAGATTGTTTCAGGGTAGACTTAAACACTAGATGCCATATTTACTAGCACTAAGACTGAAAATTGAAGGGTAAAAAATTACCAGTTATGCGAAATTTTAAAATATAAAAAGAGTTGCTGTGGCCAAAGTTAAGAAAACAAAGTGTCATTCCATCAATGTATAGTGCTAAAGGCTGTTAGTGGTGTTTAATACTACAAGTTCTTCCTAGAATCTTAATTTTTCTCAGCATCTCATAATGCAGTAAAACAGTCCGGAAGGAACTAAGTATATGGTAATTCTTTGATTACTTGAATTGTCAAATTACCCAAAATTTATTCAGTTCTAAGGTTTTTTGGCATAAAAATTTCTTGCTGACTTCAACAGCAATTCTCTGTATTAGAGTGCCCTAACACTGTAACTGCAGCAAAGCTTCTTTATTGTGAGTCCATTTTGAAAAAAGTATAAATTCTTGTCAGAGGCTGCTCAACACATTTAAATAAAGTGTGATTTTTTGTAATTCATATAGAAGAAAAGTACTCTGATTTTCATAGACCAAAGGTTTAGAAAAGGGTATCCTTTATTTTCAAGAAGAAAACTCTATACCAACTCTATACTCTCCTAGGTACTTCTTGAGAATTCCAACTTCAAGGAGAACTGATTTCCAGAAGTTATAATCTCTCATGTTTGTAAAATGTGCAAAATCAAGTATAATAAACTGTGGCAATATTTGAGCTATGCATAGAGTGTACCTTAAGTAAAATAAGTTAAAAACTGGAATATAATAAACAGGTTGCAATAACTTGTATACCTTTAGTGCCACCTATATGTAAGGAATGGTGGAAGGAATTTGCAGCCCATTCCTGGAAAGTGTGTTGATTGAATGTGAGTAACATTCACCCCCAAAGTAATAGCAAATAAATTTATTAAATGGGAAGGTGCCAACTTATTACTAAGTTATTGTCTTCTAGTGTAATGACATAAAGTTATTTTCTATGGTGAAGAGCACTTCCAATTATCCAGCTTTACACCAAGACACAACATTATCTTTCTATCACGTTGCTTTGAATCTGAGTTCGTTGTATGAAGGTTTTGAAGCTGCCTTCAACTTTTTAAAAGAAGACTTTAAAATCAAGCCTAAAAAAATCACAACAGTTGTTGTATAAGTGCTTGTTGGCTTATCAAATTTCGATTTAAGTTATGGGGAGTCTGAGCTGGCTTTTATTTCATTTGTTGCATCTGATTTTTCATTTAATTTTGTGCTCATCCCTTGCAAGATTTAAATCTCTGCACTTCACTATTGGAGTTCCTTTTTTTCTTTTCTTTCCAAGATGACCTAATAACTGAAAGATGCTGAGTAAAATCTTGCTTGGTGCTGCTTTTAACTCGGTACACACAAACCATCAGGCTTTTACAGGGACTGGGTTTCAGCAGCAGGTACCTAGTTGAGTGAAGTGATTTTATTTTATGTTCAAGTAGCAAGAACAAGTTGATAACCCTGCCTATGCCACCTGCATGTAAAGCCAGAAAACTGCAAGCCCTGACATGAATTTTTTCGCTGTCCTACTAAAAGCTAGGAAATACTTGTACCATTTCTCCAGAGACAGCAGGAGTTGGAAGCACACAGTCTTGCCAAAGACAAGTGATTCAGACTATCGATAAAACAATTAAACTGGTGTTTTCATATTTCAGGGTCTTTACCACTCTATATTACTATCAGTGGATTTGAATTCAACAATCACACACACTAGAAAATCCTGTATTTTAAATATAGTTTGAAATTTGGTCCTTGTTCAGCACCATAAGAGTTGTGTGGGGTCTTTCATGCAAATTGCAAATTGCATGACAAAGTAATTCTTGGAACAGATGCAGAAACAAGGATGTGGGTAGGTCAGGGGAGTGTCAGAAGAGCAGCAGTGTTTGAAATGATTGTGAGATCCTTTGTCTCTGGTCCTTCTGTGGCTGTTGGACAAGAAATACAGATATCCACTATGAGGATATTATACTATTAAGGCTCCAAACTAGGGCAAGGATTTATATTTGTAACAAGTCTGAATAGAAATGACAATTGTTGAAGGGTTACTGATATGCCCTCTACCATTGTTTTCTTCCCCTTTAGAGAAAATGAAATACAGTGCAGATATTAAACTTTATTAAAACTGCCCCCTTCCTCAATCCTGCAGACTTCTCTGGCATATCAGCTTCACGTTGGAGCAGTCCAAATCATGTTAGGATTGCTTGTGGTATAACTATTTCCTCTGTGCACTTATAGATTTAGAAATAAAAACCTGACCAAATAACCCTGGGGATAGAATAATGCCAATGATCTCTCTAGGGTCAGAATTTCAGCTCTGGAAATAAGACACCAAAGTGACTGCTCTGTCTAGGAGCTCAGAGTGGAATGTTCCTCAACCTTTCCTCAAGATCATGCATTCAGCTCTGTTCAGATTATCACCTTCAGTGTCTAATAATCAAATTTCTTTTGAGAGTAAAGAGACAAAGAAGCGTCTTAAAATGTTGATCACCAACTGTCAAAGAAGCTCCTTATTTAAAATTGAAAATATTATAATTAATTTTCAAACTTTTCAAGGAAACTTTAAACACATCAGTGATTATTAAGTGATGTTTAAGTTGTCCTGTAATTTGAGGGGATTTTTTATGATAGATCTGAAATAGATCTCGAGTAGGCCATAGGAAAAGAATACCATCTCTTTAAAAAAACCAATAGCTTTCAAGGCCCAGGATGGCCTCTGTGCTGAGATTAATAAAGCTTGACAATACATTCTGAATGCAAGCAATGACTTCTATTACAAGGGGAAAAATGAAAAAGCTGCTATTACTGACACAGTCAATAGATTGCACCTCAGTGTATACTGTACTTTCTACATTTTTAATATAAATGTGTTCAGTTTCAGAGGCGGGAGCACTATCAGCATTCATTTTACTTGAGGCAATAATGTGAGAAGTTGTGTCTTGTGTAATAAATAAATAACCTGTCTTTAAAACCATTTACTCAGATTGCTTTTCCCAAATGCTTATTTAGAGGTGCTCTGGAAGGTGTCATATACCAAGACAGCCATGTTATAAAGATTTTATAAAATGCATTTTCTTTATTTTACACATAATATAATTGATCATGGGGCACTTTTTGCTGATTTTAGAAGTAGTATAATGGCATTATGATGGTGGGATGGTGTGGTGAGTTGTAAAAAGTGACTTCAGTCTCCCCAATTTTTCAGAGGTTCTTGGTGGTTATGAAGAGCTTCCAGTAGAGGCCAGAAAATTTTCTATCATTTAGAGAATTGCCTCTCTTGAAATTTGGAACTTATCTTTTTCTTTCATCATGTTATTTTGGACTTGAAAGAATAGAAGAAATTGTCTTCTCTCTATAAATATACATATTCAGATCCTCATAATTTCTGTAGCACCCACTCATACTGAGAAACTATTTTCTCCCTGTAGATGGATCATATTAAATGGCACTTAAGTATAAAATCAGACAGTGAGTTAATTCATGTTTTGTGCTGGCATTCCTCTGTGTCTGTCTTGCCATGTACATTCATGTGAACAAATCCTTTCCAATCTCTTTAGAGGAATAAGAAATGAAATATATAGTACAAAGGTAGCTCAGACAAACATGAAAATGAGGAATAATCAGCAAAATTTGAATTACCTGTAGTAATATCTAATACTGAAGGAGGTATTTTGCACTCATCTGATGTCTGACCATAACTGACTTTTCTTTTTTTTTTTCTTGCATAATCTGAATAATGGGTCTGATATATCTCTGATGCCTATTTTATATCAGCACAAAGGCTTTGCACTCATCTGATGTCTGGCCATAACTGATTTTTCTTTTCTTCTTTTCTTGCATAATCTGAATAATGGGTCTGATATATCTCTGATGCCTATTTTATATCAGCACAAAGGTGCTGATTTCATTGGAGTAGCCCTTGATTTACACTGTTGTAAAGAAAGGAGAATCAAGCTGTAAACATAGAAGGGAGGGGAAGCAAAACTGTCCTGGATGTCCAGAGACTCTAAGTACAAAATAGAGTAAGATTTATCTGGAGTGGCTCAGGGGTTGTAGGCAGTGTAATAAGCTATAACAGAGCAGGAAATTTAGGGAAGAGGGTTTACTGTTCTGTGGCTCAGACATCTGTGGATCAAGGTGAAAGTTCCTTTGGTTAACAGAGAGAGACACATTTGTGGCAGTAGTTAAAAGGAACAGGTGGAGGTGAAGATGTACCATTTATGCATTCCTAGTTCTGTGCTCTCCTAGTGCTAGCCCCCTTTTGTAGCTCAGAAAAATCTCCTTCTGAGACTTTACACTTCAAATGATGGATTTTGGAGTCAAATCTAAGAGTTTCTTCTTTATTCAGCAAAGAAAATCTCTTTTCAGTAGTACAGGTGCTCTGCATAAAGTCTTCTACAATGCTTTCTTTAGGTCATACAAGGAAACTTAATTTAGGAATATTACAGAAGGCAAAACTTCCCATTTTCTGTCTTAGAAGTCAGCACTGATCTGATTACTTTTGACTGTGATTCCAGGTTATCTACCTAATTTGTCTACAGTGTTATTACCAACATGTGTTTTCCCATGAGGAACATATTAATTTGGTTGTTGCCCTGGGGAAATCTAAACAAAAACACCAAAAAAAAATTAACTACAAGAATCTTTTCCATAAAAAGGAATGCCATATACACAATAAATGACAGGCTTGTGTTTAGAAGAGTAGTGAAATCAAAGGATTTTCAGTCTGCACTTTCCAATATAAATTGCTCATTTCAAAACATAATGTTCTGCATAATTAGATCACATAGTTTGAGCATCTGGCCTATCAGTCTGTGAAGTGATGTGGTAAAATCTGTGGGTAGCAGGAGCAATGAACAGGAGTGATGCCCACCTATGGAGCATGGCCAGAGCCACTCTGCATTTCCCATTTTCCTGCTGGACAGAAGTGTGCTTGTTTTCCTGCTGCCCTTCCCCACCTCTCCTCTCTGTCAAGTTCCACTGCACTGACCTGGAGCAGGGGTGACTTCTCCCTCCCAAGGCTGGGTGGCAGTGGGAAGAGCCAGCCTTGAGCTGCAATTATCCCTTGCCCACTCATTCCAGCAGAAGCTCGTTCATCTCGGTAATGACAGCGTTCCTCCAGCTGGAGGAAATGGGGCTCTGTGAATCACACCAGGGATGCACACAGGAAGATTATTTTAATTTCTAATTTAGCAAGTACGTCAGACCATCGGACCTGAGACTGCTTCCAGCTACTTCTACTAAGGGAGGACAATGTAAGAAAATTCTTTGGCAAATCCTCGTGTGCTGCCCTTCCCGCTGTCCCTTTTTTTCTTTCCATTTCCTCTGGGTTTAATGAGTAAGCAGCCAGAAGCTTAACTGTGATATATTGGGTGCGGAATGAAGTTAAATATTGTAAAAGAACATTGAGACATTGATTGTTAGCATGTTTTTCAAACACCTTGTAAAGGTACAGAAGGTGTTGGAAAATGATAATTTACATGGATAAAAATTTACTCTGCAGTTTCTTCAGCTGACATATCAAGACAACTATATCATGATTGTTTTAAAATACAACTGTATCAATCCAACTTTGGATTGATTATGTTGAAAGAAGAATTTGGAAATGTGAATTTTTTGAGGACCATTTGTGAATTTTTTGAGATATACCATTAATTCTAGTTACTGTCTTCATTAAATTCCTTTAGTTTGTAGGTGCAGTTTTGTCACCAGTGACTGAACTTCAGGAGTGACTTTCAAGTATTATTGCAAATCCCTTAGTCTCTTGGAAGCAAAGTGTAAATGAAGAGCCTGGGTAGCTTCTGCTATACCAGAGAACCAGATAATCAAAGATATCAAGCCTTTTGAAGTATAGATCCATTTCTTCCTGTTTTAAAGAAAAAAAGGCTCTTTTGAAAATGTGATTTTTTAGCAAAAAGTGGGGTGATGGTTTAACACTCTACTGGATTTTGCCAGCATGCAGGCTCAGAGAAAGTTGTTGCTTATCTAATTCTACATACCCTGAAAGCAAGTTTGAAAAATAGGAGTCATTGAGTAATATCTTTATGGGTACCATAAATCAGAGACTTATTTGCATACAAATGAAAATTCAAACCAAAGTGCAGAAAAAAGTAATACTGCCCTAACTGTTAGGAAACAACATTAAAATATGAACCCAAGTTTCCACCCTGAAGTAAAGCAGAAATCAGACAGGATCTTCTGTTGGGAAATATCTTCTATGTACTTTTTAGGGTTTTGGTTTGTTTGTTGTTTTAACTCTGAACACATTCACATAAGGATGAAATTATTCACTGGTCTTTGACATAAGGCTTATAAACAATTAATTAAAATCTTATCATTGATAGCATCAAAAATACATGAAATATTCAGTAGATAAATCACAACAAGTTGTGGTTGTAGCCTGTAGCAATGCTAATCAGAAGTGTGTGCTCAGGTGTGGGAAACAGCACTTTGCAGAAGATGGAAGTGAACTCTCTGTGCTTTCTATTAGCCAGTTTTTTCAGCGTTGTTCAAAAGAGACAGTGATGAGTTCTGAAACAACAAAATCAAGGTTCATCATAGAATTATATTGGCCTTCTTAGGAGAAAACACAGTGAAATGGAACAAGGTAAAAAAAACCAAACAAACATATTAAAACTCTAACAAATTCTGAGACAAATTTGTAGGGTCAATAGAGGAGCACAAATACACAAGTGGCCATTTTAGAATCGGAATACTAAACGAAATTTAAGCTATAGTGGTCAAGGCAACACCACCTAATTAAAGGTCTAAAGACTGAGTTCCACCTACAGGGAATAAATGAAACAGCTTCCAGATGAAACAGACTGGGAGGCTGCAAATGAGAGATGTAATTTTTATTAAAAGAAACACAGCAATTTTCCCTATGGTAAGGTCAGGAGATGAAAAAGGACTATGTGCAAAGTTTTTAGAAATAGAATGTATTATTTAGAACAGTCCCTCCCTTTAATTTTTCAGTCTCTGGATGAGATTGGAACTTTAATTACACATTTGCTTCTTTCAGGGAAGACTTCTCTCTGAGCTAATTTTTTTTTTAACCTTAGCTCATTTTGGTAGTCTTTAAGCACCCCTGTAGTCCAGTTAACTTTCTGCCTACTTAAGTATGTGCTACTGAATCTTCATAAAGATGATTGAATCTGGATGAAAGCTGATTATAAGTGTATATTAAAACCTGTATACAAAAAGTCTATTTTGATATAAAGGCTAATTTTACATTAATCAAAGAACAGTGGATTTTAAAATTATTTGAATGATTTGCATATTGAGTAGATTTGTTGGCAAACTATATCATTACTGCTTGAAATTACATCTCCATTACAAAACCTACTCTCATATATGTAGGTCATCATAGCAAATCCAATGAAATGGGGTTTATATGGTCCTGTTTATTTTGTCTCAAGTTACACAATACATTGGTGGCACCAGGCTCTGTCCCCATTGTGGACTGGGCAAAGATAATGTCAGTGATCTGAAGGCTGCAGGGTTACTAAAGAGGGATCAATAAAAAATCTGATCAACAGATTTTCTTTGGTTGGCCAAGACAGCCCACCTCTGGTCTCCTCCTCCAAGAAAAACTATGTAAGCTCTGGATTCTTTATATTCAGTTAGAATCCAGTGAGAATTTGATTAGAAAAAAAGTATTAATAATACCAGAACTTATCACAGGATCACAGAACAGTTTGGGTTGGAAGGGACTCTTAAAAATCATCTTGTTCTACCCCCTGGAGAAATGGGAGTGGATGAAGATGTTAAAAAAATTAAATAGCCTCAGTTTACCCTCAACTAGGCTGTAAGGTGTGAATAATGTTTCAAAATTTGAGGGTAAATAGGTATTATTTCCATTATTGTGCATATGGTCTTCAAGTTTTGCCAACAGTATGAAGTGCCACCACATGATTATCTTAAATTCAGGCTACTCTGAGGGGTGTTTAAGGGAGCTGCTGTTGATATCTTGGTGGATCTGATGTGCAATTTAGGGCTGAGAGTAATTTTGCAGTTGGTCAAACATTTACCATAGGGTACAGGCATTGTGTAAATTAATATTCTGTGCCATCATAGAAAGACTTACTAGAATACAAATGGGCTGATTGTGACAGTCTCATTCTTCCCAGTTCATCTTTTTCTGCATCACAGCAGAGAAATGTGCTTCACTAGGTTAAGAGTTCTTTTTTGAAGAATCCTAGGGAGAAATTAATAGAGGACATGAACCCTGCTCTTTGAGGTGCATTCATTTGGCCAGATTAGAAAACTCCTAAATATTTGATTGTAGGATGCATAAAGTGTAATATGGAATTTGTTACAATCCTCATCTCTGGGATGGAACAGAAAATCTGTTTACAGAACTAGTTAATTGAAAATACAGTCTAAAGCTGTTACAGATTTCTTATTAATATTACTACCAATAAAAGAAAGCATATATTATTTTTAAAAATTAGTCTACATTCAGCATGAGGTGTGTAAAACCAGTCATTTGTTCATTAAAGATAAATGATATGTAACACTGAAACAGCTGCACATCCCCTCAACAAAGACCTAAAACATTTCCACGTGTCATGTATATTTTCCAAGGTGATCAATGTAAGGGCTACCTGCAGGGGGGGATGGCAGGCAATGGAATCAGCAAGTGATTAAAGGTGGCATTTTATAGGTGGCATTATACAGAATTAGGTATCTGTTACAATTTCAGCTGTGAAATATTTGAGTCAAATGTAGTGTGGAAGACAGAACTTCAGTGAACACCAAATGCCCCATTTCTCATGAAGCTCCACAAACAAAATGCTTTAAAGAAAATCACGCGAGTCTTGTTCTACTGTGATTAGAGATAAACCCAAAGAAAGCTGATTTGTTTTGTCAATCTCAAAGAGAAACAAAAAAGTAGCCCTTTTTTTGCACTCCCATATATCAGATTATCACAAGCACTTACTTTTCCACATATACTTTTATCTGTACAAGGAATTCCCATGAGAAAACAAAAACACAAAATGTTTTCTTTGTGTCCTTGCCAAATTGTGTGGATGTGCTTAACAAACTGAGGTCATTCATGCCACAGTTGTTACAAGCTATTAAAGCTCAGAGTGAAATACTTAGAGCGTTCATTTTGCAATTGGCAGAAATGCCGTGGGCTGATAAGTACTGGTGATTGTCAGCACTTAAAAAAAATAAAGAACAGGTGTACCAATAGTGTGGAGTTAATTTAGCTAAATGTACATTTTAATGCCAAAATGTTGGAGGGAAGAACAGTTGTCAGAGAGTTCTTGACCATTCCTTGTAGCTTCACAAAACAGACCAGCTAATAAGCAAGTGGAAGCAATAAAAAATCATCGTCTTATCTTTCTTTTCACCAAATCTTGAGTGGTCATTTCAGTGGGCTAATCATGCCTGACTGAGATTGTTGAAGTGGTAGGACAGATTGCACTGCTGAAGTTAATGAAGAACCCTGAGATTTGACATATTTATTTCCTCTGACAAATAGCAAGTGTCTATGGTGCTTGCCTTGGTTTCAGGCCATTACAGGTGCAGCAGAGATACAGGAATAACTTCACTTAAAAATTATGATTTTTCCAGGGAATAACACAATCATCCTATCAATCAGAAATATATTTTCTTTCAAGTGCAGTAAATAAATAAGTAATAGTATTATTAAGTTGACAAAAAAATAGGAAAAAAGGAGCGTAAACTTCTTAGGAAGTAAGAGAAAGCAGAAGGTTAAGACCTGGGCTACGGTCTAGGAGAGGTTTGTAATTGCGTTGTTGTTTGGGTGTTGACTGGCTGATTGAACAGCCTTGGAGGTGTTCACAAGCTGTCAGGCCAGGGAATTGGAGTTAATGGACAGCTAATATCATGATTGAATGGCAAAAGTGGAGGCTGATCTCTTTGAGGATGGAAAATCAATAGTCTATTAGATTTGTCAGGCTGACAGGGAGAGGAAAGAGTGAAAGTCTGCCGTATTTACTTGCATTATGGGGGCTGCTCTAATTAGGAACCCACCTTGAGACAGGGGGACCTGTGGAATTGAAGTAGTAATGAGATTCAGGCTTGAAGTAAATGTAGTAATTGCAGTGTAAGGCATGCTGACAGACAATTAAATCTCTTTATCAATGCTGCTTCTTTCCAGAAATAAAATCTCACATGGCAGCTGTAAAATAAGCCTGTGACTGGTATGATCGTAAATCTCGCATCAGCTCATGGCTGTGCACCTTATTGTTCATGTTGGTTGGGTGTTGGTTCCACAAAAATTGAAGATGAGCTTTCTAAATGAAAGTTTCTGCTCCTGTGAGTGTGTATCTTGCTTATAATGACTCTGCATCAGACCTGCGCTCTTGCACTCCCAGCAGCTGATACCCGCTGTGGCACTGCTGGCTCGCTGATCTGGGGACATGCCAGCCAGTTCAGTGGCACAGGGCAGCTCTCAGTCCCCTTCCTTTTCCCTTCTTGCCATCAGGAGGGAACTAATCTGACTGTTTCAATCAGCATGTGCATATCTCCTCCAAAGCTGAGAGCAAACGTAATGCTTCTGACACTGGGAATGTTGGGATGTGCCTGCATTCACTGGAGTTCACTGCTGCATGAAATTGCTGATTTTGATTAAACCTGAAATTTTTCAAGGCTTCAGATGTGTCACACATGTGCAGATATATAGTGACATTATTTTTGTTATCTCTTTCCTAAACAGAGGTTGAGTAGGTGAAAGGTTTTAGCCTCAGTATTTCTTGTGGGAGAACATTTTATTTTGCAGTAAGCAATGGCAATTCTCCCCGTGTTCTTCTCCCAGCATTTCAACTTGGCACCACTGGAGAGTCACATGAGTGCTCAGAGACTGATGGGCACTGCTTTGCATCATTTTTTGGCAGTCAGGTTTATAGGGAAAGAAACTCCTTTACTTTGCCCCACCTCCTTGCTCTATTTGCCACCATTCACTGCAGCAAATTGAAGTCAAACTGTTGCATTTTCTTCTTTGTGGAGTCAGACATCAATGGGTATTATGCATAGTTAATTGCAACTGGAAATTGAAAATATCTAATTTGGGTTCCTAATACTTTCAGCCTGCCATTTTGATGAAGTGCTATCAGTTGCTGAGGGCTCCAAATGCCCAATCAAGGGTTCTATGGGCACATATCTGGGACCAGGGATTTTCCTCAGATTTTTGCAGTCACTTGTGAGACAATTTGCCAACACTTTACAAAACTTCTTCAACCCAGGTTTTACACTGAGTGATTGCTTTGTCAGAACTCTTCTAAGTGGTAGAATCCAGTAAATTCCTGAGTAGATTCACAGGCAGGACCATGCTGATTATTGCACTCTGTTGTGTTCCTGTGAGTAGATACTTCAAACAGAGCTAGGAAAACTTTCTATAAATAAGGTCTTTACTGCCTTTGTTTTGGTTATTGTATTTGTCACCCTTTCAAAATGAAAAGCAATTTCTTCTACCCTGTTCTATATTTCTGTTATTATGCCTATAGTGTAGTATTTATAAGAATATTAATTTAGATAATTTTGTATTTCTAAAGAGGTACAGGGAGCTTTTTGTAAAGGATAGACCTGCATATATGAGCCAGCTGTTTCTTTCACAAATGTGTGTTCTTTGTTGCTGAATGCTCCTCTGATTGCTTTTCCTTCATTATGGATTCAGCTTAATTTGAATTTATCAAATTAATTTCTGCTATTTACTATATCTTATTTTACTTTACATCCATTTAAATATCAACTGGTTCTTCATCTTAAAATTAATTTTGCTTCGATAATTATTTTTAAATTTACTTCTACTACTGCATTGGTTATATTAGATTTAATATTGAAAAATTAAGACTTAGCTCCCTTCAGTCTGGACTCAACACAGGTTCAAAGAGGGGTTAACTGAAAGACATTCATATCTTCTTCACAAGAAAATGCCTTGTCATTTGATCTCCTTTTCATAAGGATTTTATTATAGATTGTGGTGATTTGCTTTAAAATGTATTACATAGGTACATATCATATAAGAAGAAAACCGTCTGATTTTGAAATGTATATTGAGGATGTTTCTTGCAGTATTCCATCAGTTTGTTTCTGTTAGTAGGTTAAATAAATGACAAGGAACCTAGGGGTTTAAAATTAATACCTTGTACAACCTTCCTTCACATCTGCTGTGAATAAAAACAGAACAGAATAAAAACAGGTGTCAGTACAATGACCTTGATTTAATACTTGGGGAAAGTTTGTAGAGCATTAAAAGTTCACAAGATGTCATGATGAGGAACCAATCAACTCACAGGAGGATAAAGAGCCAGTGCCTGAGTCTGAAAGTTTGGCATTTTCTGGTGTGTTGTGAGTGTCTCACTGAGGAGCTGGATCTGCTGGGAACCCGATGCTCTGAGACACTTTTTGGCACTGGTAAGCATTTCATTAAGCCAAGGTTTAAAGGAGCACAGATTTAAGTTCAGGTCTTACTGCAGAGAGCTCTAATATATTTTGGATACTGCTGACTCATCTCCTCTCTGAACAGAAAAGCTGATCAATGTGTTGTTGCCACGTCATTTGAAACATAAAACAAGAATTTGGTGCAGTGTGGGATTAGATTTTATTGTTAAAAAATCAAGGTTCATCAGTCTGAGTCTGATGCCTTCTCTAAAGAGCGAAATTTTGAGCCTGCACTGGCATCAACACATCTTGATAAGAGACTGTGGTCTCCATGCAAAAGATTAATACTTCAAATCATAATTGTGCACAGTACCACAGCAAGGATGACTCCCCATAGAGAGCATAGGGCTACCACACAGTTACATATTCTTCGGTCTGAAATAGGCAGAAATTGAAAATAAATAAAGGACTTCTTCACCAAAGTCCAACAGTTCCCTGAAATTTTCACATTGAAGATACAGGAGTGTATTTATATATGAAATAAATAAATATACACTGTAAGAGCCAAACAGATGAGCTTTCCCTGGAGGCAGCAAGACTCAGGACATCTTTTTAATGGGTAGAGTTAGTGTAGAAGTCAGAGACCCTCATGGACAGCAGCACTGAGAGCCTGGCAGCAGCTGCCCCTTATTTATACTGCAGCCTTGGTCTTTTTGCTTATCTCAGTTTGGCACTTGAGAACTTTGGAGTAGAGAGAAGCTCCGTGATGCATTTGTATTGATGTTGGCAAGAGGCATTCTTGTCAGAGCTGGCAGAACACATCCATTTCAAATGGAATACTGATTTTTTGGCGGTCTGGCTGAAATCTGATCCATTGCAATACATATATGATTGTGGGCTAGTGCAAATGTGGCCTTGTAAATCATTCTTTTGACGTACTGGTGTGTCAGTGATATTTCTTAGCATTCCAATTTTCAGTCTTTGCAGTTCAGAATTAAATACTGCTGGGGCAGAGGAACTGTGTTAGTGCTTAAGAGGAATTCAGAAAAGCGCATCTTCCATTGCACTGATAAAGTAGCTAATACTTGCTATTTATTCAGGATACACCTTTCAAATCAGGAAGAATTAAGATAATATTGCAGAACCTCTAACTTATACTTTTAAAAGTTTTAAAACTATTTTGGCTTTTATTAACAAGCAATCCCTTGGCAATCTTCAGTTAAGGTGGTTTTGATTTTCTCTTCGCTTGCAACTAACTTCATAAAAGTGATAAGCGTGAACAAGCTCTACCTGATCATTCTATAATTTTAAAAAAGAGAACAAATATAAATTAGAAGGTTTTCCAATTCAAATGCTGGTCTCTTTGGAACAGTTTTTCACTTCAGCCCCTGCTAAACCACCACTAAGGCTGAGCAGCACCACAGGACAGTATCACACAGTCCAAAGCAGAGGCTGTTTAAGCAGGCCAGAGCAAAAGTCTTTCCTCTTGCTTCACTGCTTTTCAGACAATGTCCACAGCTTTTAGTTTCTATATTTGTTCTTCCTGATGCCCAGGAATGTTTTGTTATGTGCTTTATGCTTGTTATGTGTATTTCTTTTCTCCCCAAACTCCTGGATCATTGGTATCTATTGACATTTTTTAAGTCCCACTTTTGGATTTAGACCTCAGGAGTACTGATGAATGCAAGTCAGTTGTGGCTGTAAATAATGCCAAGAATTTCCATTGTCAGTACTTGGAAGAATGGAAGTAATAAAAAAGATCAGGCTATGAGTGACAACTTAAAACCTTACTCACTAGACTGAAAAGGATATAGAGTTCCAATTTAATTGCATATACTCCAAAATTTTAAAGCAGAATATAGACAATTCCAGTAGCTCTATGAATACTTGACTGAGCTGTTCAGGCCTATTTTTCTGATGCTACATTCATTGCAACTATAAATTTAAACCAGACTGTGTCAAAGGAACAATTACAGTTTGTCACAAAAGGGAGAATTTAAGCCTGTGTCCTTTTCTTTATAAATTATTAGACATATAAAATATATTATTTCCCCCCTTAAATTTAAAATTAATGCTGAGTTCAGTGCCATCTGGATACATGGTTTTATGCACTTCTCAGGAGAGACTTACTCAGCTAAATTTTTGGTTCATTTCAAACAAAAAAATCTTTATAAAATAAAGAGAGAGACTTCCTGAGCAAGCTGACCAATCTGTGTTTAGGATCATAAATGGCATTCCATTAGGCATATTAGAAAACAAATTGTTCTTTTCTGAATGTACTTTATGGAATATTAGACATGTGTCAGCATAATGGAGTTAAATCTTCAGCGGATATACTCTGTGTAAAATGGATCCAATTTGTGTTTAAGGAAGAAGGAAGTTTAACATTCCCTTCACACAGGGTATTCTGCACTGCAATTTATTAGCATTGCAATCATAGGGGCTGGAATTTTTCCAGCTGCATTCAGTTGAGATTATCTGACCTTGGGTTTGGGTTCAGACAGTCCATTCTCCCCAGTGCTTTGAGTGTTTTTGTGCTGTCGGTATCTTTTAAACACAGAATATAGATCTGTATAGGTTGTGAAAACAATACCTGAAAGCATTTTGCCACGTATGCTAAAGTAATGGAAATAGTTTATTTCATTGCTTTCCCAAAGGCCAAGCTTCTTTTGATATTGCACATGCTTGTGTTATCTTTAGAGTGTACCCTTAGTAAATGCTTTATCTTTGGCAGTAGTGTGCAGAGCATAAGTGGTATTGGCCTTGGAGGGATTTTTGACTTAATTTGCTGGATGCAAAGCCTCTGTTTCCAATAATTTATTATGTTTCAAAACCATCTCAGGGAATACAAAATGTGCACCTGAGGCTAGCTGTTATTTATTTCCAATCATTTTTGGACCTGTGCTATTTTCTGTCATGAAAAGGTATATATCAGTTCACCTTTTTTTCTGTCCCTCCCCCTTACCCTGAATATATAAAGCACAAATAAAATCAATGTGATCATATATTGATTTGTACAACATCTTTTGTATGCTTCAAAATGCATAGCAAAATTAGAAATCATGTTAAACTCCAGAAATAATTTGATGGCAGATTACGTTAAGTATTTAATGACTCCAAAAAACCCCAATCCTAACAAATACCTTGGCTGAATCTCTCATACCAAAATTGATTCTCCTGTACTGGATTTTAGACTTTGTAAAGTATATATTAAAGAGCTTAACTAGTAAATTAGAAGACAAGATAACTGCAGTGCAGATAAATGAACATTGCATAGAGAATTTTAACCAGATTTTTGCCTAATTATTTATTCTCTACTGTGTAGTAAAAATGAACAAAACTGACTCCATGGAAATATAGGATTTTGAATGATTGTTTTTATATAACTGGGAGCAGAGGGTGCATATCTGCATTAATTTGCATCTCATGTATAAGTTTCAAGGTATTTTTGGCAGGGTTCATCATTTATTAGACTTTTCTTCAGTGCTTGGTCTATGAAGAGCATTGTCTTGATTGGGAACCCAGCCCTCTCAGTTGGGACTTCAAAGAGAAAAGAAAGGAGCACAATTCTTCTGTAAATATGAGAACTTCAAATAATTCCTCCCTTGCTCACATTCCTGCGCAGTGGAAGCCTCCTCACTCACTCACCAGAGTTACTGTCCAGCTTTGGTCGTTTTTCTACCCAGCTGGACAAATGGGGTAAAAACCCAGGTGAAAAAGCAATGCTGTAAATCTCCTTTATCACTTCCTATGAAAGCTAAAGCTCCAGCCTGCAGGATGTATGGGCTTTACTTCCCGTGCCTAAGTCATCCTCCTGAAATCGATGGCACTTCTGAGGGACATCGATCTGAGCGGGAGCCTCGCTCCTCACAGGCCCTCCAGAGAGATTGATGGGGAACAGCATGCGTTCCCTGGGACACCTGGGCCACCAAAGCACACGAGGATCCCTGGACTAAGGCTCCATGGCAGTTCCTCTGTTTTATCTCTCCGGTTTATTTGTGCAATCCACTTATCTACAGACGGGGTGGGGCAAGACAAAGCAGGGATGTCCCAGCGGTGCCTAAGGGGGCTGTGGGTGAAGGCCATGAGCAAGGAGAGATCCCACAGTACAGGGAAATCAGGGATGCTGAGACAGACTGGGAATAAAAATCTCCAGAGCTCTGGAAATCAGAAGGGAAATGTTGTTAGGAGCTCAGGGGCCAAACAGGGCTTGCCACAGTCCAAAAAGCTACACCAAGGCTGGAGAGAGGAACAGCCAGGAAGGGCAGAGAAGGACAGGGAAATTCTTTCCTAAAGCCACTTTCCATGTGTTCTCAGTCTAATCCCTTTGAATTTTCTCTGTCCTAAGGAGTCAATTATTCTGGTTCTTATTTTAATGATATTTTGCCTTTTTAATTTTAAGAGACTGCCTGTCTTCTCTGTGAACCCACTGTAAGGCAAAGATCTAGGCAGATTTACCTCAAAGCCTCAGCCAAGTTAAAGTCCTATTACAATCCATTGAAGTGATTTAATTTTATTACCTGAGGACACTTTTTTCTGAGCAAAGTTAGCACATGCTGCAGTGCTCTGCTGAGTCTGGGTATCCTTCTTCTTCAGCCCTATCTGAGCCCTTGGTAGGCAAACACCATGGATACAGCTCTAATACATGCTGATATTTAAACTGCAGTGTAAGGATAGAAGATTTTAAAATATTGATTTGGATTCATCTGCTTAGGTGACCTCTGGCATGGATATCATATTTAGCTGTGAACTTTGCCTTTTGCTTCTTTTTAATACAAAAAACTCAAAATATTCTGATTTTTTTTTTTTGGTAGCATAAGCCTCATCTGGCACTAGTTGGTAAAAAAAGCTCAACATCAGAGAAACAAAGTGTAGTTTTTTTTCCTTCCAACTACTATCAGAGTGAATACTAGGACCAAAGGCTCTTATTGAAAATAATTCCTTAAATAATCACTTACCTTGAAGGCATTTGATCTGTAAGATCTGAATGCAACTGCTGATAACTTCAGAGAAATAGAAAACTGTGTTAAAAATCACTTTCCCCTGGGGACTGAAGTCCTGTCCGTCACATGATGGATTAGAGGCTTGGCAGCTCGCCAGCCCATCAGACAGCACGTAAATTCTTTGATGCCAATTGCATTAGCTTTCCTCTACTAATGTGTTGTAGAGCCTGGAAAATAAAAAGAATGAAGGTCAACATGCCAGCGTGTACCCCTGGTACAGCAAGGGCTGCTTTTAATGTGCAGGAGAATGAAAACGCTTCAGAGTTCGAGCTGCAGGCTCTGTGACCTTCTCCTGTGCCCAAGGTCCTGAGATTTTTGTCCTCAAGTCCTGAGTGCAACGAGTGCCTGTCCCAGGATGCAATTTGCTCTGAAATTCCCAAATGGACACAGTGTGCCTTCAACCATTCTGGCCTGTTATTTATGTGCAGACGCTGTGGGCTGTGAACTCGGTGTTGAACTCCGCTCCGGCTCTCACGGTTCTGTTCACTGGGATGGCCGGAGCGGGCAGGAATCAGCTCAGCTCACGAGGAAAAAAGCCAGGCTTTATGACTGATTTGAAGACCAGACAAAAACCCTGCTCTACGTGCACCTTCTTCCCCAGGGCTGCTGCTGGAGATGTGTTACAGAGATGGATGGCAGGCCCGTGTGCTGGCTGCCTTGCGCTCAGCACAGCACAGCAGAGACGCTGCACGGGTGATGGATGGCCAGGGCTGCTGCTGTGTTTGCAGGGTAATTAATTGCTACATCCTCCTTTCTCCCTCAGAAACGGGGAGGAAGGACCCAACCACTCCTAAAAGCATCTGAAGGATGGCACTTGCTGGGAGGTGAAGCTTATGGAGCAAAATCTGTGTTAAACCTGAGAAATTACTCATCTAGGTGTATCTAATCATCACAAAATAATCAGTTTTGATGAGGAAATCCAGACACAAAAACTGTTAGAGCCCTCCAGTTTAACCTCCATCCTACTCAGGGTATACCTAAGAGATTTACACACCTTTCTTATTCCTCACCATGGGCATCATGTTGCATTTTTCCCACCGTGTGTGCTTTGGGAGGCTCGGAAGGCTCCTGCCCCACTGCTGACACAGTGCCACAGCCCTCCAGTTCACACTTTGCTGCTGAGAAGGAGTAAACTGTGACTCCCTGGGTAGCAGCTGGCACAGGGTTTGGCATCAGTCAGCTTGTGAAACTGGGAGATTGACACTGAAACCTGCCTTGTGCCGAGTAAAGAGGTAGAGGAGGATAAAAATGGAAAGAAAGGAAGATCTTTTGTATGGAATGACCAAAAAAAAAGAAAAAATAGAAGAAAATGTTATATTGGTCTTAAGATGGTTTTGGTCCAAAGATGGAAGGGTTTTATTTTAACCTCTGATTTTTCAGTGCTACACTGTAATAACCTCATTAGGGAGACAGGCTTTAAAGTGGGGAACAATTTGTAATATTTCTCCATGACTGTTATGTGATCAATTTGCCCTTGAAGCTTGAAGTGAGTTTGGTTTAAAGTCATTAAAGTGGGATAGACCTCCCAAAGCAAGGGAACTCTGCTGTACTTCCCTTCCCTCACTCATACTGATGATAATTGATGCTCACAAACCAGAGGCAAGGGCAACACTGCAACAGCTACCCTTGACAAGCTTGTCACCTTTTAAGAAAACTCTCATTGCTTGTCAAAACCAGGGCTTGATTACAACGTGTTATCTGACGTGGAGTGAAGAAAAGCTGTATTACTTTGCTGGGCTAAAAATGGGAATGAGATTATGTATAAACATAAAGGAAGAACATATTCTGATAATAAATGAATGGGACAGATGATGGATGATGTGGAGATTAAAGTGCAAGAAATATTGGAGCAATTTTTAATTGCTTAATTTTATCCCTTTTGAATGAGGAAACACATTTTCCATTACTTCAGTGGTGGCGAAATGTAGACTATGTATAAAATAGGGATTTGGCATGTATATGCTTAAGTATATACAAATCTGGTTCTCAGTTTTGCTCTGAGATGTACTAATAATATCAAGAGAAAGAAATATCCTTTATGTAGGTCTTGGAGGTGTTTTGATCAGTGCCAAGATGAGTCATGCACCTTTGGATGACTGATTTTGGTTTGTACATCCTGCCCAGGGCTTCTATAACCATCCAAGTATTCTTCTCACTTACAGGAACTCAGGCCTTTCAAGGTTCATACTGGAAAATGATAATATGACCTTGGATGTGCTACAGGATAATTGCAGAATCTTGGTCATATAAATCACGAGTAAATTTATAGGATTCATACAGGGCATTCTGATACATAACTCCTTTTCCTTCCTGGTTTCTCTTCACCTGAAGTTTTCTAAGTAGTCTAAAATGATAATTTTAGAAATTATAATTCTTTTTTTTTTTGATACTTCTGATGGAAAAAAAATTTTTTTGGAGTTGCTTTAATAATTTTTATGCTTTGTAACAGAACCAGCAGATCTTTCTCAGGCCAAATTAAGTGGGAAATTGGACTGGCTTTTAGTCAAAATATTAATCCAGAGGAGAAAATAGGTGTTGCTCAAGTTGTCTTAAAAATGCTATCTGTGGAAAAAAAAAAAATCACCCACATATTTTGGCATAAAATAAACTATGGAGAGGTAGCTTTGCTTCAGCAATGCTTTTTTCTGAATCCGTGTATGAATCCCTCTTATTTCACCTTTCAAGCAAGTCCAGTAAATAATTAGGCATTTTTTTTAATAAGAAAGGAGAATGTAGCTGAGCTAAAAATCCTACAAACGTACAATAGCACTTGGATTATTTGGAAAGGTACGGGCTCAGTTCAAGTAAAATAACATTCCCTTGTACACAGGAACACCTAAAGGATGCATTAGTTTATAGGATATTTTATTGCTGATGGTTTTTGTTGAATTAGAGACAGAAGAAATGAGGAATATGAGATGTTGTGGGAACAGAGATGCTCTGAAGTTACAATGAGAAGGGAATTTCACAGGTGGTTTAAGGGCACCTGAGGTCAGGGGCTGAGGAGAATTGGGGATGCTGCCACAAGGTGACCAAAATGAGGGTACAAATGAGGGAAAGGGAAATAGGAGAGTGGTGGACTGTGTAGGTGACACAGGGACAAGAGGAAGAGAAGAGGAACTGGTTAGATTTCAGCAGGGGAGCAGAAAGATTTTCCCTGGTAGAGCAAATGATGTTTTGGAGGCTGCAAGGAGCCTCTGGAGAGCTCCCTGCCTTTCACAGCCACTGAGTTTCTGCAAAGCTTCTGTCAGATTGTCCTGTTCTTCCACCAACTCTGAAAATTTCCCTCCTGGCTTCATAAAGTAGCTGTTTCATGGCTATGTGCAGGGCATGTGTGGTGTATATATAGAGTGAGTTCCAGGTGTCAGCTACCAGATGCCTCCCTGAACACATTTCTCAACCTTTTATCCTGCTTGCTGCTTTCACACCAGTACCTGGATGATCCATGCAGAATGAGAGTGAGAAAATAATGGATTAGAGACTGAGAAAATAATGGATTTTAACTTTTTTTTTTTCCTTTTTTTTTTTTTTTCTGGTGGGAGGAGGGATAGAGTGGGGGAAGAGGAACTGTGCAAGAGGAACCGTGCAAATCTTTTAGGCAAAATTTTACAAAAACAGCACTAATTCCAGGCATCTTAAATTAAGTGCCTGGCTTCATATTTAGACAGCTATTATTCCCACTGACTTTACTGCAAATTTTATCTGCAGACCAGCATTTCTGTGAAGAAAAGTCTGTTCCTTAGAGCTTGAGAATGGGGATGCGTTTTATAGTTTGGAACCTGGGTTTATAGATTTGCTCAAGAACACTAACCTCTCCACTATAAGAATCACAGTTAGAGTTTCTTTTTCTTCAAGGGCTCAATCTTACAGGAGGCTGAACATTATTGACATTAAACTCATGGAGCTCAGGCTTATATAATCAAAGTACACAACACTCTGAAGAATTGAGCTTTAAGCACAGAATTCACCAGCCTAATGCATTTGGAAACACTTTGCTTTGCATATAGAGGGAATGATCACACATCAGACACCTGGCAATTTTGATGATCCTGTTTTCAATAGAATAACATTGCATACTCTATCACCAGAAGAGTAATAAATGAGAACACTGAACAGAAGTGCCAAAAGGAATCCTTAATATCGTTTTTATGAACATCTGTCATTTGTTTAAGTATAAAGAAAAATGAGCTTATGCTGAATGAAAAATCAGTTCTAAAATGGAGACTATCAGTACCTTTTGCAAAATATTCTTATTTTTATTGAGCATTTTACTGTATGCATGAGAATTCCCAGCATTATTTTTATGGCTCTGCACAGCCTCCATTGCACATTCTTGGTGTAGACCTGAGAGGAGCTGGCTTACACATAAGAACAAAAAGAGGTGTAATGAATCATGAAACAAACCTGTTTTATTCAATAAGACCTTGTCTGAGCTTTCTTTCCACATGAAGAACTGGCCATTCGAACAGAAATGACCTGCAGAATTTTTGCATAGGAAGGAAGCTAAATTCATTGGGGCATCTACAGTAATAATTCCATTGTTTCATGATACTATGAGATTAAATTAAACAATACTAGCATTTAGAAACTTCCCTAGTACACAGAACAATGAAGTATTTTCTCCTGAAAATGTCATTGATTCCTTTCTCCAGTAATTTTTTGCAGTTCAGTAACTGCAAGACCTTTGTTTTCAAGATAAATGCAGGCAGAGGTGTCTGGCACAACGGAGAATAAAGGCTTAAAAGGTTTTCTCAGGAAAGCAAGGGCCAACCTTACCTATGCTTTACCACAAATAAAATGCTGCACATGGGCAACAGGTAAGAGATGCCACCAGTGTACCACGTGAGATCTGACAGGAGTTGCTAAATGGAATTTCTGTAGTTCAGATATCACCTTCAACCAGGGAGGAGATGAAAGAAAGCTTAATGCACTTAATGACATTTGTAGGCATCAGTGTTACCGTGCTACCTATAAATTCTTGGCCTTTGTTGTGCTGTGTAAAGCTCTGAGTCACAGGCTGCCACTGGAGATGTCATTATTTTAGAGGTTGATGCACAGAGTAATGACATTTTTTCCTTTTCTTTTTTTTTTTTTTTGCTAAAATTAGTGTGTCTGGAATAGGTCTTAGTGGGAGGAAGGGAACTGTGGGATTTTAAAATCTTGTACCTATAAAGGTAGTCTTTGGGTTTTTTGTCTTTTTTGATCAATAATATGAAACTATGAAGCACTTACTTACAAAAAGCTTTTCTTCCTTCATACCTTTGCACATCCTAGCTTTAGAGGATTGCACAGATTTTTCCACTCAGCCATTCCACACAACAGGTCTGGTAGTTCAATGAGTACCTTTTTCTTTCTTCTCTCTGTACTCAGTGATGCCTCTGGTTGATTAATTTTAGAATAAAGCATTCCTAGAAGAGCTCTTCCAGAGAGGCTTTTCTGTGGGCGTCTGTTCTTTACATCCAGGGCAAGATGGTCCCTGCATGGTCAGGCAGGCTGCGTGGCTCAGTGCATGGGAACTTTGATTTTTGCAGTCTTTTAACTTTTGGATGTGACTTCTTCACGCAGGAAACACTTGCTGCAAGTCAAAGTGCAACAAGCTATCAAGTCAAATTAAAACTCGAAACAAAAACGGAGAATGAAAGAATTTTTCTTCCACCCCAGAGTAGAACACTGGCACATCAAGGCCTGACCTTCAAGCTTTCCCCATTAGGATTCTTTAATAGAGCAAGGAAATGAGTAACAGGAATGGAGGAAAAAAGAGAGAACTGCAACCCACAATAGTCCTTTGACTCTTTTTACTGCTGGAGGAGTCAATGCTGGACATGCTGCTGCCTCTCTCCTCCCTTTTATGCACTTCACTGGGTCTGATCTTTTGTCTTTTTCTTTTTTTCTTTTTTTTTTTTTTAGTGTGTGGTTAGTCATTTTCATTATGAAAGGTCAGTCTACTTTTCTGCTGCAATTTGAATGTTGTCCACATTTTTTCCCCAAATGTCATTACGTCGGCTAACATTTTTATCAGCAATTATGACAAGATTTTGTAGCATTTCTAGCACACATCTCTAGAATACATTCTGTCTGAAGAGTTCTTTTTTTTGTAATTAAAAATGACCTGGCTACATACTAAATGCTAAAATATTGTGAAATCCTAATGGCTGTCTTCAAGTTTTGAGAACGTTCTGTTCCCTGTAAATTATGCAAAATGTGAGTTTGAGGTCTTTGAAAAATGTCTTTCCCCCATGTTCATAAATTTCTGCTAATTTAAATGGATAAGGTCAGTCAGTTTGTCTGGAAGACCATTTAAGAATAAATGTTTCTGAAAACTTAATTCCTTAATCTGTCTCTCTCAGGCTCTGTACAGCCCTGCATGAACGTTCCTTTGCTTGCTTTTCATACTGACTGATTCCCCCCATTCCTGCACTTCTTTCTCCAGAGCATTTTTATAATTATAGAATCAGTTACCAGCTGAGAAAAAAATTGACCCAGGATGTGTAGCTGGGTAGGGGATGAAGCCTGGGCTGCCCTCCTGACACTTTCTGTCTCTGAAGCCAACCTGTGGGACACCTTTTATTTTCCCTTTGTCTGCCCCAGCTTTGTTCTCTGCCGATGGAGTTAACAGCACCTCGGAGCACCCGGTAGAAAATATTTATTTGTTGTTATCTGTGAATTTTAGCAGTTCTCAATACACAACCATTTAAGCCCCTTGGAAAACTGTTAATTGCATTTGGGCTCTTCCACGCCTCCTCCTCCTCCTCCTCCCATCTGCTGCAGTTTTCTCCCACCTTTCCCTATCACCTCTTCCTCTGCTGAAGGCAGAGCACAGACATTCCTGCCTGATGGCCCTGGCTGCACGCTGGTGTCCTGTGCTTCCCTGCTCTCTGCCTCTGGTAATGCTGATATGTGATTTTTAGCTTGTTTATCCTGCTTTCTCTGCCACACAAGATCCTTATTTCCTCCTCTTGGTAGTTTTATCCCCAAAGGCTCTTGCCAAAGTGAGTAGAACAGTGAGGTTGGCTCCTCTGTGATGTCCCTGGGCCCTCTGGAGCTGGGATCTTGCACCCACAGGTGGGAACCACATGGTGGAAAGCCCACACCAAGCCTAAGACAACTCTGTGAAATCACTAATTACAAAAACCTCCCACGTTTAACCGCTTTTTACATAACAACCCATCAAAGTTGGCACTATGCTGGGTATTCTGGGGGCATGGTAAATAACCAAAAGTGTGTTGTATCGGATTATCCAGAAATTATATCAACTTTCTGAAGGCAAAATGAAATTTTCCCCCTCACATATTTTAAAGGAAGATACAGTTGTAGAGATTTTATTTTTCCAAGTTCAGTAGGACTTTTTCTTACTATTAGAAGCCAAGCCAGGTGTCTGGTTTGTAATTCACTTACCAATTGTAGAGACACTTTGAGTTGCTATGTACATATAATGGAAAGAAATGAGAAAGAGGAGCTAATCAGGAATTTTTCAGCAGAATGCTTTTTCCTGGATAACGGTGTTTCAAGGAAATTCAGATGCTTAATGGAATTTCTTCAAGGTTTCAACAGCAAAAAGACAGGCTGGGATGTTACGGGAGGCAGTCTGCCACTCTTCTCTGTGCTGCTCTAGGCATGACAAGAGTATAACTGAAATACTTGGGTCTACTTCTAAAATAATTTTAAGGACAACTGTTTTTCATTTTTGATTGTCAAGGTATCAGAATGTTCCATTGTAAACTAAACCAGGATCTGTTTCAGTCCGGAAAAAAAATGATGTGTTTTAACCTATGCTGGGTGGCAGATGTGTCTTTGCTGGCTCAAAAATAAAACATCACAGAATCATGGAATGGTTTGGGTTGGAAGGCACCTTAAAGCTCAGGTAGGCCATCTTTCATTACCCCAGGTTGCTCCAAGCCCCATCCAAGCTGTCCTTGAGCAATTCCAGGGATGGGGCAGCCACAACTCTTGTGCTATAGACGACTTTATCTCTCACTGTGGTGCACTACTGCTGGTGTAGAGCACAGCAACATGAACAAAGACTAGAAAAGGCAGCATCAAAGAATATGTTTAAAGGAATTTAGTTTGAATTCCAAAACTTTCTAAAAAACAAAGCACTGTTTTGTCAAGGCATGTTTAGACCTGGAATTTCTTTAAAGCTTTTTTTGGAAAACATTAGGATTCTGAGAAATTACCCTTCTTCATTTTGAAAAAAAGTTGGTGTGTAATTTCCAAGAAATGTCTTCCTGGGAGAAGAGGCTGGCTGAAGCAGCTTTCTGTCCCATCCTGGTCTGCAGCAGGAGCTCTGGCTCAGGCTCCATTGCTGATTCAGGCAGCATTTAGGAACTCTCTCACATCACTGACTTACCTCTTTAACTTCAGACACTTTACTATGAAAGATGGTTGCACAATTTACCATATGTAATTTTTAAACCTAATTTAAGTAAATTTTGTATGACTTCTCATCAAAGCACTTCCAATTTATTTTTTTGGGTTTTTTAGGACTGGTTTAATTAAATTTAGCATAAGTCAATTCATATTGATTGAAATTACCTTAAATGAGTTTGGCTTGAGCCCAAATAACACAGTCTTTTGCACCTGTTTTAAGTTAAATTGGTTTAATTTTATACCAACAGTTCTACTGTTGCCACCCATCAGTGGCAGCCAGCACACAGAAAGCTCCCACTTCTGGGCTGTTATGAAGTACCAAGTAGAGAAATAATCCGAGATTACCTACATGCACTCATCTCTCAATGGTATCATTTGTAGAGTAAATTATCATTTAATTAGTATAAGCTTTGAGAAATTCATCAATGCCATATCTTTGAGCTTCCATTCTTCATCACTAATTTTGCCATATATTATACAATCAAATAAATGGTAATTCATATATTATCCATTTTTATACACCAGCTTTTGTTGTGATTCTTATTAAAGCTCACTCTTGCTGCTTTAGTATTCTGACATGCTTTCCTTGCTTTACATAATTTTAATTATAAATACCAAATTAATGCAAAGTAGGCTAAACTCAAAGCAGGCAAAGCAGGGGGATTCTCTGTGGTGAGCAAAGGCAGCAGTAATGATCCCCCCCTTTGCTAAAATTTTCTCCTTAATTCCAGAGCTCTCAAACACAAGTAGAAGCTGTCACTGAGCTTCATCTGAACTTTCCCTTGTGGCCCTTAAAAATGTTATTTAGAAGAAAGACAAGTAAAGATGTGTTTGGGACCAGGAGGAGAGTTTTGCTAATGTGATCATAAAGTGTGCAGGTAAATACTGGAGCTACTTCTCTGCTCACATCACTACAAACTGGAAGAGGTCAAGTGAAATAAAAAATATTAACTCGGGGTTCTCTCCTGCGCATGTTGTAGCTGTGATAGGTTTGTTGCTAGAAGAGAAAAAGCTGGACTCCCCCTCTGCTTATAACCTATAGAGAGGAGTAGGATCAAAACTGAGGTGTAAAATAGCTGTAGAGGTGAGAAGCAGATGTTCTTATCCTGTGCACAAGCAGGGCAGGTGTTTGACAGGACTGTGCAGGACAGGCTCACCTGGGTGCCTTATTAACCATAAAGTGGAGAGCACACCTAGAAACTTAGCAATTTCCAATGTAAGTAAATTTTTTTGGTGCATTTTAGATGAGAAAAGACAGTTTATTTTATTTTTATTTTTACCCATTTTTTCTCCTCAGACTCTCTTTACTACAGAACTAATTTTCTGGTGCAGAGCTGTGACTGATGTAACACTCTGTGTGTGAGCCATACAAATTACCAGAAACAGAAAATAATGCATAAATATCCATTGCAATGTAAATATTACTGTTTAGAAAATGTTTGACCCTTTCTAATACAGGAGGCCACACCACATTATATCAGACTGTGCTCTGTCATGTTGCAACATGAGATGAAGTAACAAGAAGTGACATGAACCTTTGTAAAATGCCACAGTGCAGTAACCCATTTTTAATGCTGTCAGTATAAACCATGGGAGCAGGTAGAAACAAATCAAACATAACATCTGAATGGGAAAATATTGTTAAAATTACCTACAGCCTTCAGTTAATATCTGACTGTCAGGACATCTCTGGCTGAGGTATCAATTCACACCAAGGAATCGTGCGGGTTTGTGACGAGAGCGATTGTGAATCTCATTACAGGGATTGTCACTTCACTCTTATTTATCAGCACCTCACACAGCATCACGGCCGAGTAAACAGGATGAGGTTTGTCTTGGTAATTTTCTTGAATAACAGTCCCACAGGCCCACCTCACCTCCCTTCCCAGGTCAAAAGGAGTGAATAGCAGAGGGCTGATTAAGCATTCCAGAACCTTGTTCGCCAGTTCACCTTGCAGCACTTTTGCTTCCTCTCCTCTCAAATTTTTCTCCTCCTAAACTGCCCCAAAATACATTTCTGCTGGGATGAGAAGGCTATCAAGGCTTTGCCTGGGTCTCCTTTGTTACACTTCCCTGAAGACTAGCAGCATCCAGCATTTATGGCCCTGACATTTCAGCAGTCCTAGGGCCTCTCCCGCAAACCAGTCTTGCACTAGATGCCAAATTATATCCAAAAAAGCAAAAGCAGTGCACTTCTTATGAATTTTATAGGACACTGTGGAATTAAACTGGACAACCAATTTAAGAGTGTAGAGACTGATTCACCAGCATTACTGCTGAGGAATCAAGTAGCAGATTCATTGAATCTGATGGTTTGGGCATAAATAATGTTTAAGGTAATTAACTGTGGATTTCAGGCTTGTCCTGAGGACTTTATCAAACTGCAATTTTACAGCACAAAGGAGGTTTTCTGAATTCATGCATGGAAATAAAAATTCCAGTGTTACAATGAGGTCCTTTGGTGTATGATATGCAGCAAGTAGGTCTGCTCGTAATGCATATGAATAAGCACTATCATATTAAAAGTGATTCTCTAATGACACTGGTAAAAACTGCAACATATTAGGGATTTCTCTTCCATGTGACCTTTGTCTTGAAGTTTTTCTTCTCTTCATGTTCTCCCCACTGAAAGAAAGATGATAGCAGTGGAGGAGATTCAACAACAAACAGGTGAATCTGGAAATCTGACCCAGTATCAGACTCTTGGGATTTTTCCCAATTTAAGGAATTTTTCACAAGCATATATAGATAGAGAAAAGTCCCACAGCTCTCAGCTTTCTAAGGGATGCTGGCCTGATAAACCAGGGATGTGTCCTCAGACATGTTGGTGAAGACTTTTGTCTTGTTAAACAGCACAAGAAATGAAGCACAAGCTGCAGCAAGGGAGGTTCCAAGCAGATATAAGGGAAAATATTCAAAACAAGGGTGATCAAACATTGGAACAAGTTGCCCAGAGATGTTTTATAGTTTCCATCCTTAGAGGTATGGAAAAATACAACCAGCTTAAGCCCTGAGCAACCTGACCCAACCTAAGAGTTGAGCTCACCTTCCAAGTGGTCTCTGCTGTGCAAGGTCATCTTTCCCTGATGCTCCTCAAAAGACCCTTCTACCCTAAATTATTCTGTGATTCTCAGCCAGCAGTTTCACACTGAGCAGCATTTGGTGACCTTCTCTTCCTCACTGCTTTGCTGCAGAGACTGACTTCAAGGGGTTAAATGCATTTTATTTAGGGATAGAGGATGAATATGAACTGCAGATCCAAAAGAATCACATGCTGTTGGTGCATCCACTACATATCTACTGTTATGAATGCTCCTAAATATACTGTAAAGATATTGAAAATCATATTAATTATTCATGTTATCTTAACATCTGGTCTAAAATTGTAAAGTCCTTTTTTTTTGTTCATTATTATTATGTGTACGCTGTGAAAGTATTAAGGACAAGCCGATCTTGCTGCAGGTCATCAGATTTCCTCTTTGACCTTGTCACAGATATCATCTCATCTGTTTGTGTTCAAGACTGCTTAAAAGCCTAAACCTATCCTGCACAAAATAAATATAGGAGGGAAACTCTTAAGAAATGTTCTTTATTCTCAGCCCAATGGGCTATCTTTATTCAATAGAGCTAAGTATTTGACCAGTTTTGCAATAAATAGAAGCTGAAATGTAATTTACCAGCTCTTCGTGAATTGTTTATTCATACCCACCCTCGGGATATTCTAGTACTATTGAATTACTCAGTATGATGTTGACAACTAGTTTATTTTTTTTCTTCTAATTTCTGCAACGTGCTGTTATTCAGTATTTAAATCTGAGAACTAATTACTGGTGACATGTGAGAATTTTGCAAAAAAAAAAAAAAAAACCAAAGGCTGTAGACAAGTGAAACAAACCAGGCCAAATTCAAACCTGACTTATACTGGTACAGCCCAACCCATGACAGCAGAAAGACAGGATGTAGGCAATTAACTATTTCTGCAAAATTATTTTTCCATCTCTGACATTGCTTTCTAGATGTCCTAAAAATACACCAGGGTTGGGGGGATTGGTTTGTTTTTCTCCTCTGTTGATGTTGTGATACAATAAACTTCTCTAATAAGAAAGGAAAAAGCATGGGTAAACAGAATCCCTTGGCACAAAATTACTTTTCAGGAGTGCTATTTACTTTTTCGAAAAAAAATTCAAGTATAGTTGTATTCCCAACCATGTGTACAGGACAGAGCAAACCAATGATTTCACCAAGGCTTCAGAATGATGAGTTAGTTAGGTGAAGATCCTGAGAGCTGACTTGTGCCTGGTTCCCTGGACTACAGGGAGCTAAATAAAGGGTTTCACTGGGACAAAAACTTCTGCCTAAACACAGGGCCTGAAAAGTCCCTACCAAACACGACCTATTAAAATAAAAAATATGTGCTTTTAAAAGAGGGAGGGCACTAATTAACTGCAAACCATAGCAGCTTTGGTGTTTGACCCTGAAATATTTGGGTGTTAATTTGAAAATAGGCAGAACTTGCAGCAACAAAAGCTACAAAGATGAGGAAGGGTATAAAATATGAAGAAGAGAGAAGACTGCTCTGCTTATTTTCAGGTCATTTTGTAACAGTTAGTGTTGAGAGACTCGACAGGTTAAAAATAACATTCTTATTTTGTTATAATTTTAACTTGCAGCATCCCTTTTTCAAAAACAGTTACAGCACAAATTACATAATCTCCTTAAAAAGTTGTGCTCTAGAATAGTGTAATACTTTATTAAAGGGTTAAAATTAAGGATGATTTTGTGTGCTTTTCTAAAGCAAGGCCCTCCAGTACACAAACAAAGGTAAATTATATCACGAATATTTTCAAGGCATCAGAGCCTCTGTATTGCCTATGCCCTACATGCTGCAATGCTAAAAAAAAATAACCACCCTCACTTTGCTTATCAGGATACCAAGAGCTGTATTGTGCTGGATACTTCCCATAGTGGCACACGTTATATTATTGGAGTTCTCTCTGATCCTTTCCTCCCTGTCAGAGTTGTGGAATAAACTAAAATATCCATGTGATGCACGAATCACAGAGGGATCTGTGAAAACAGCCATCATTCACTTGTGGTACTTAAAAAATTATCATCCTTCAAGTGAAAAATCCTCCACCTGAAAAACAGGCTTGAGGGGGAAGGGCCAGGTTCAGCTCCTGCAGCTTCCCACGTACATAAATAACCCCTGGACAGTGCTGAGCTGACCCCTGGGCTGGCTCAGCGGATGTTTGCTCGCAACCAGGGAGGCAAGGGCTAACAGCAGGGGGTTTTATTCCAAAGAAAGGCAGTTTTCCTGGTGTGATGTAGGCAGGCCCTCATCAGAGAGCCTGGCACAGCTGTTCCCTGTGCCACCCCATCTCCGTGTCTCCTGGCAATCCCACAGCACCAGGGCTCGCTGGTGTGGGTGATCCCTGCAGAGCTCAGCTCTGGGGATGGAGGAAGCTTCTCTGGGGATTCCAGCTCAGCCTTTACCCACCGAGGTGACCCAGAGCTCTTCCCCTTCCTCTCCCTTTGCACTGTTGTCACTCAGGGTCCCTGGCTGTGGCACTGCTGGGGACAGGCCCTGTCAGGGTGGGCATGACATTAAAGCCCTACAGCTTTTCTGGTTTCCAGACTGCTGCATTTGTGGCCATCCCATGCAGCTCTTGGCACATCAGCTGTGTTAACAGGCAGTTTTCCTGCTGTTTATTCCAATACTTAATGAATTGCTCTGTTTTGTGTGGCGTTCTCCTTGTGACGTTGCTCAGAGGTTCCTGTTCATCCCTGGCACTCTCAGCAGCGCAGTAGCTCCATCACAAATGTCCTGCTTTGTTGCATTCCTGCTGCAGTGATTGGATCTCACTTCTGCTCAGATTCCTAATCCCAGCTATTTTTATGGCCAAGTGGCAAAATGTGGAGGTTTTTATTCTGGAGCTTTGAGCTGGTAGTCCAGAAGGCCACAGCTCTGCCTCTGGAATTCAAGTTTTAAACAAAGTAGAGTTTTACAGATGAATTACAGAGTGTGAGAGCAAGCAAAGCTGTCACAAGTCTTAGTAGCCACAATTAACTTGTCTGTTCATTACGAACATCAATATTAATATTTTATTCACCCATAACTTCAAAGCATGAAAGGCAGCCTAACAAAAACAGACTAAACATCCTTCACATCTCTGCTGTCTCGCTCTGATTGCCCACCAAAAAGTGGCAGTGTTTCTTTGGGACACCAGTCTAGGATTCAGCAAATCTCTTGGCACTCCAGGAGTCAGAACCCTCTCCTTGGTCCTCAGCAGGTGCCAGCTGTGAAGTCTGTATCCCTTTCAAGTTTCAGATGACATTGTACACAGCTCTGACGTTCAGGTCTTTGCACCACGGGGCTGTGGAGAAATGCAGGTCTGGCAGGAAGGGAACCATCATATTCATCACTACAGCTTTAGAACTCTTACCCTTCCGAGCTGTTGTCCTCTATGAAATGCAAAGTGCCTTTGAGAAAGCATCATTTATTAATAAGATATATTCTTTTAGATTTTGGCAGGTTACATTCCAAAAAAAAGGGCCCAGCGCGTCCTTATGTAATGAAACACTGCACAATTCATGTCTCACCTCCTGCCAGTGCTTTTAGAAACTGGTGGAAATGAGTAATTACCCATAAATGGTAGCATTCCTCCATTACTTACAGAGAGTATTTGGCAGTGATCATTTAGGCTTAAATGTTTTTTTAAAAGGTAATACCATTCATGGACTTGTCATGTTCAGAACTTTAACGTGTCCCTTAAACTACTCAACCAATTTATTACAAAATTACTCCATTTTTTTAAGTTAGCTCTTTTTATTTCTGTTGCTCTGTCTGATCCATATTTAAACCACTGTTATTAAGTTCTTTATATATGCCAGCATATCAGAACATGGAAATAAAGATTGCTCTGAGTGGTAGTTTAAAAGAAAAAAAGGTTGTGTCACCTGTAATTCAGGCAAGAGTTGAAGAAAGAGTTCCCTGTGCCACTGACACCATCACACCACCCCTGGGAGTTTTCAAGGTCAGGCTGGATGGGGCTCTGAGCAGCCTGGCCTAGTGGAAGGTGGGGAACCCATGGCAGTGGTTGGGACTGGATGAGCTTTGAGGTCCCTTCCAACCCAAACCATTCCGTGGTTCTCTAATCGTATAATTCCATGATAGCCTCAGGTCAGATTTCTCAATGTAATGAATGGTAGAAGAAGGCTCTGGAAGCCCTCCCAGTGGCTCCTCAGGTGAGGTGGTTTGGTGCTCAGTGCCTGGGATGGGAAGCCACTGCCACACTGGGGCCAGGGAGGGATGTCCTCCTCCAGCTGAGCCAGCTGTGTGTTCTCTTCTTGCACAAGGAAAAGCTGCACTGCAGCTCTTTTCACTGGGTGCCACAGGAGCTTTCCTGATCCCTTGCTCCCACCCATCTGGAATGCATGGCTGAGTTCTCCTGTCACCCCCTGACCTAGATCTGTAGTTATTTTTCATGTAATAACATTGTGGAACCTCTGTTTTAGAGATCTCCTCTCTTCAACAGTGACCTCGTGTGTGGTGGCTGGCCTGGGATAATGTAACTATAAATTTCATAAAGCTGCATTCCAGCTGCAATCACAGATCTGGGAACTGATTTCTTTTGATGGTCTCAAAAAGCTGGACTTTCCAGGAAGAGTGAAGGGTCATTTTTATTATCTCAGCTTTACCTTTTAGAAGTATGTTAGATGCAGGTGTGCTAGTTACAGAATTAGTTTGTACTGAAGAAAAAGTATCTTAATACTTAAAAAAAATATTTATGATTTTTCTACATTTCTCATAGTTGCATCAGATTTTTATATAATCTCTTATAAACTAATACTCTACAATTCAGCTAAAAAAAAATTGTGCTTGTGCCAATGCAGCTGAAATGTCACTGAGCAATGGTGTCGTTCAAAGCCCAAATCACCGGTGCAGTGCAAATATGGTGGGGTTAAGTAGCAGTTCATTTAGTTCTGCAGCTCTAATTTTGTTCAGGCAGAGGATGCCTCTCAGTTTGCATTTCCATTTTCTACAGGATATACACATGGCAGTTTTGTGAAATGAAGGACAAGAACAGGGCTCTTGCTCGATGGATTCTGGGAGCTGTAAGAGCATCTTCCTTAATTTCTGTGGGCACTGAACCAAAAGGCTGCAATGCACTGTATTGCAAAACTGCCACAGGGAAACTTTTTGTTTTAAAATACATAATTAGGCCATAGGTGTGTTAGTGGAGTTTTGAGTCTTCTCATCTTAGTAGGGAATGGGTATAAGTAAGAGAGCTCTCTACTTCCTGTCAGAATGCATAGAAAAAGTACTTGAAACTGGTGTAGTTTGAACTATTTTCTGCAGTTAGTACTCAAAATAAATAATCCTCACTAACTTGGTGGAAATGATTGATTATTCCCTAAGCACCACTTTGTACTTGGAACATGGACTCTTGCTGGTGTGCTTAAAACAGCACAAACAACCCTTTGCTGTAGAACTTCAGCTAGGCATTAATCACACAGGAGTTTTACCACTAAGTGTTTTGGTATTGATTAATAGGCTGGAATGTGAAAGTTTTAAAACTCTCTCTGAATGTCCACACAGTGCATGTCTGGGTGTGTGGGAAATGCTCTGAGCTCAGTTACAGTGCTCCTCCCATTAATTCTCATTAAACAGCTCCCCACCTTCCTCTCTTCCAGGATCTAAAGTGATTGCAACAGATTTCACATTCAGAAAACAGTATGATAGGCATGATAAAAGAAGTCCCTTTATTTAGCATGTTAGATATGATCATAAAAGACATCCATAATGAACAACATGGATTTGGGGGGCTGAAGGAGAATGTCCTTCATGGGCTGGGACTAAATGATCCCATTTGCTCTGTGACTGATGAGCTCCAGTGGTGACAATTATCAAGGTTGCTCCTGACATAAGTCCATTGCCCCTTTCATTCCCTGGAGTAGCAGAACAAGAGGAGTGTCCCCACGTGTTGCTCCAGTCCCTGAGCTGGTGGGTGACCTTAACCCAGCAGTGTGAGGAGTTTGGGCAGAGACAGAGCTCACCCAGCTGCCATCCCTGCAAGCGCTGCCCTGCCTTCCCTTCCCTCTGGTCACCAGGCGTGAGTCAGTGTTCCCTCCTGGAAGAGCCTACAGGGGTTTTAGTTTTCAGTTTTCCTTGCTGAAACTTCCTAAAAAAAATCTGTGATGAGGCTTGGCTGGAAGGAAATAAACAAAATCCAAAGTGTTGTGAAGCCCAGAGAGCTTGGCTGGTTCTCAGGGGCAGGGGGAAGCCTGGGTGCAGCCTGGTTGGTGGCTGGGCTGGTGAGGCTGAGGGCATCCATCAGGGGAAGGCTCTCTGGGGGATGAGAACACAGGACCAACTCCCAAGAAAGTTCCGCAAAAGCAGTGGATATTTTGAAATGTCAGGAGAGAGAGGGCATTTTCATCATAACGAGATTCTAACATTTAAAATAACTATCCCTGCCATAGTCCTCAGGAGAAGATCAAAACACCATCATTTTAACATCAAAAGGCAAAAGGCATATTCAGCTTTTTCTTTTTTTCTTTTTTCTTTCTTTTTTTTTCAGTCAAAAACACCCCTTGCTGTGTGCAGGGCTTTTTCCTTTTTTTTCCTTCTCCAAAAGACTTAGACATTCAGACTCTAGGACAGAGGCTGTTCACATCTCTTTTTTTTCAAAAGTTGTTTGACAGCTGATCCTGGGGGGGGGGGGGGCTCTCAGTCTTTAACATTTTATTAAGCTGCAATATTTGGAATTTTGAGGCTGAATTTTAGCCTTTGAGGAGGAAGAGTATTCAATGGCATGAATCTTTTAAACTGCAGTGGTGTAAGAGATTACTTCAGCAATTTGCCACAGACAATTTTTCAAAGAGACAATGAGGCATTTGTGAGCAATATACGGTAGGAATGAGCTTCAATGTTTTTCATGCAGCAACTTTGGAAGAAACACTGTCATGTATATGCAGTTTACATGGTACTTAAAATATCTCAGGCAACCTCCAAGGGTATAAAGTCAATTTTTTAAATAAAAATCTCAATTTCTGGTCAAGCTGGAAAAAGAAAATAAAGCCATTTATAAATACCACTCACATTTTTTTTTCTCTGAATTTTTAACCTTGTGTGTATCTGAAAGCCAAGTTTAACTCTGGGCTACTTAAAGGAACTTTTTCCAATCCATCTGGTACACAAACAGTAGCATTTAGTGTTTGTCTTTAGTTTGTGTTTTTAGTGGTTTTAAACTTTTCAGAGTTTTCCACAAGGTCAAGTTGGATGCTAAAACTATTTTCTAAGGTAAATTTTCAGTATAAACTCTATATGAAAAAGAAAAAAAACAGGAAGGAAAAAAAAATCCAATTTAAATTTCTTGTAAACAGCCTGTGCTGCTGGGATGCCTGCCTGGATTTACCCATCATCAGACTGACCAAAACATTTCTTTACTAAATAGAGATTTGTACATGGAAGAACAAAACACATCCAGGTTAGGAAAGCTTCAGTGCAAAAGAATTTGATAGAGTCCTCTAAAATTTGAAATTTTTTGAGGTTACTGATTGACAAATACTATGCAGATGCTTCATAGCAATCACAATGCTTAATTTATATTCCAGTGACACACATTTGTTCACCATGATTTTCAATGTCTAAGCTATAATGAGTGTTTTGATGATGCAAATGGCATCCAGATCTATTCTATTCTATTCCATTTTGTTCTGTTCTAAAATTCTGCAAATGATGATGTTTGGATTTGTCGGGAAAAAAAAAAGTTTAAATTGCTTTGTGTTCTCACTCTGTTCACTGCTGAAGTAAAACACTGCATGCTGCAGCATCAGCATGGACTGCAGATGAAACAGAGGAAAATAAAGTTAGCAGCAGTGTCTTTCCCTTCTTCAGGGAAGATCTGTAGTGTAAATATAGTGCCAATAGGAGAAAAACCACCAGGTTAATGCACCTCGTAATTTCGGCTTCCCTCCCCATTCATCACTGCACTAAACCAACAGTTCTCCCCCTTGCTGTCACAGCAGCAGGGAAATTTCAGCTACCAAGATCCACAGCATCTTTGTCTAATTTCTGTCTTTGCCCAGACCCAAATGACACAGTGACAGTGCCTGAAAGTTCCAGCACCCATCCACTGCTCTCTGTCGCTTCAAAGACACGGACTAAGCAATTTCTTGTTATGGCTGAGGTGAAGTTCGGAAAAATAAATTGCTGGAGAAGTACAGCAAATTCATTTTGCTTACAGATAAGTATTTTAAAAACCAAGCTATTGCAAGAGCAGTGATAGGCTTCCTCCAGCTTACTCTGGAAGTGGAGGAAATGCACAAGCATGTTTTTGGATCTTAAAGCTGTCCAGGCAGCCCAGCTTATTTTCCTGTATTGCAGAACATCCTGCTGTAAGTGCTATATATACACATCACTGCAGTGATTAGACTGGCTTAGGTTATTTTAATTCCAGTATATTCACCTCCCACTAGACCAGATCTAACTGAACTCTTTATGATGGACAAATGGAAATCTAAAGGGTCAAGGAAAGCACAACTTTTTAAAAATTATACCTATAAAAATAAATTAAATAGTCTGTCCAGTTTCATTTTTTAAAATTTTCAGCTTTCTGTTTGTATTTTTCTGCTGAAATCCTAAAAATCTGTCAGGCACGCTGATGATTCTGCTAAAGTCATATGAAAGCTCTGTGTGTAGGCTTTTGTTTTTAACAAAAAGGAATAGCAGCTGGAGAGAAATGACCTATTAGTCTGTGAAAAGTGAGGGCCAGTATTTATAAAGACATGCACCCTTTGCAGATTAAGATGGAGAAATTTTCAGTGTGCCCTGCAACCTGCTCGTGATGTGGAAGTGAGAACAGCTGAGGCTCCTTGAGGTCCTTTCACTAAGTTCATTTGGAAGAGGAAGGGATTGAATATTTCCTCCCACAGCTTTGTTGATAAAACTGGAATCAAAACTTGTCAGTTGCTCTTGAATTTTGTTTCATGTTTTCTGACTGAACTTGCCTGCTCCCGTTTGTTTCAGACAGACTGCTGAGACTAATAGGAGACTTTCAGAAACCTGGAATTTTCTCATTTAGGCTCGTATGTGAGCTTTCTTTACATTTAGGAAAAGTGAGTTAGAAAATATCCCACCCACATCATGTTTTGTGCTGCATCAATCCTTTGTGCCTAAATTACTCAAGATATTCTTTGTAAGGATGGGCCCTTTCATTTTTTTAATGTTTATCTGCTTGTGTGGTTTTTCCACCATGAGAAATCAGTCTCTAACAGTAAAACCCACACTTGTTATTTTCCTCATGTGTTCCTGAACGCTTGAATGTTTGTCTGTGGTTTTAGTGTCTCTACAAACTCCATTGTTTTGCTTGTTTTCCCTTTTGTACATGCCTGGCTATATCAGTTTGTAGGTGTATCACCCAATTATCAAAGTGTTTAAGACTACAGAAGATCTTTTTATCCTTTTCCTCCCCTGCCACCTCTGTTATGCCTCATTCCCATGAATCTGACATCCATCTCTTTTCTTCTCAAGTCCCTCACAAGTCTGAGTTGTCTTAAACACCTTCCTTCCTACTCTGAGGAGATGTTTGGGCACAGCCCCTACCATGAGTGTCTTCTGTCCACCCTTCTGGGATGCAGCCTGTTTGCCTGGGATGTCCTTTGGAATGGAGAGCTTTCTCCTAGGAACAGCAAATGTGGGCTCACAATAGGCTGTTTTCCACCTCTGTGTCTCAAATTACTTCTTGGCAAACTCTCACAAGGTTCAGACCTTACCAGAGCAGATCTGTGCTTCCCAGACTGTGCTTCCAAAAGTGCTCTCGTGAGGAATCAAATTATCATTTGTTGTGCTGGGCCACTCTCACAACATCCTGCAGTGTTGTATCACTGCTTAGTTGATGTAATGCATCATCACAACAGTGTCAGGCAAAAAACAATGTTCTTTAAGCAGCCTTCTGTCATACATGTTGTTAAAATGAGATTGTAGTGATGCAATGGAAAATATTCGTGGTGAGTTCTCTGTATATCATTGAAATCGTTATTAATGCAGGGTGATGTCATTTATTGTAATCTAAGACACAATAATTCAGGTTCCAGCCCAAGGTGTTGAAAGCTATTCCATTTTACCCAGACAATTTTGTTGCTTTTATTTATTTAGTGCTACTACTGTCTTTTACTTTTTCAGTCAAGTTTTACAAGCAACAAAGAAAAAAAAAGAGTGCTTTTTTATATTTGCAACTACAGTATTAGAGTGTTTTTCTTGTCAAAGTTGAGTTGAAAATTGTACCAAAGGAAACTTTTAGTTTGGGTTGCTAAAGAAACAAGGCTTAAGTGATTATGCTGTCTGCTGTTTTTATTGTGCTGCCTCCTGTCTGGTTTCCCATGCCAGTAGCTTGTTAATCTGCTGGGCAATTTCAAACAAATATAACTGGAGGTAAAGCTCTAAAAATGTGTTAGGTACGTGCATGCCTTATGAAAGTCAGAAGGAAGATAGAGCAGGAAGATAAAGTTTAATGTCCTAAATGAGGGGGAAATGGCCCTGTGAATTTAACCCTGTTGCCAGGCCTCATAGAAGGGCAGGTTTCACAACTCCTGCTATTCTTTTGAAGTATAAACATAAAAGAAGAGTTCCTCATTGACATTTCCTGAGTGTACTGTCCACAGCTATTAATTTTATGGTTTCTAGCTGCCTGCCAAAGGTTCATTTGAAGCATTTGCTTTGAAACCCAATTCCATTATTGATGACCAAAACACCAGTGCATGGAGCTCATGGAACATTCTATGTGTCACAACAAACCCTAAGCGACCCTCTTGAAAATACCTTTAATGAAGAAGTTCATGTGTAGTTGCCATCTCCTCACATGTTGTCTCCTTTCAGTATTTTGGATCAGAAGTTTTAAAGTTTTAAAGTTTTTGATCATGTACAACACCAGTTTATGTGGCTTTAATCATTTCATCGGACTGGTATTTTTCTTTCTGACAATAAATTTGGGCATAGATTTCATTAGGATCTTGAATCAAAGTTTCAAAATCCAAGGAGGTGTTTGTTATTATTGTTGTTATTATTATATACTTCCAAATCTAAAACTGAAGCAAGGTATAGATGAGCAGAAAGTTTTAAAGTTTTTCATCATGTACAATACAACACCAGTTTATGTGGCTTTAATCATTTCATCGGACTGGTATTTTTCTTTCTGACAATAAATTTGGGCATAGATTTCATTAGGATCTTGAATCAAAGTTTCAAAATCCAAGGAGGTGTTTGTTATTATTGTTGTTATTATTATATACTTCCAAATCTAAAACTGAAGCAAGGTATAGATGAGCATTTTTCTGTCGTATTTTTCACACAGCTGTTCTCAGTTGCATTAAAAGTGTAGAAAAATGGAAGACAATTATTCTAGATTTAAAAGAAAGCAGGAAACTTAGGTACCATCTCTATACTGGGCATGCAATGATCCTGGTGGTTTAATATCTCTGGGATGCAGAAGAGTCTTTCCGATTGATATTCAGCATTTTTTGACTAGCAGCAGCAAATGACATTATATCTGCAAGCTCAAAGTTGTGTGTATTGGTTTCATGTTCTTTTCTCAAAAAGGAATTGATTTTAGTTGTTTATTTTAGTTAGGGCTTTACAAGGAACTTTAAAATTCCACAAGGCCCTTAATTGCACTCAATAAATGCTCTCATTCATTCAGTATTAATTCATACATAGTATATCAACCTCTAATTTCTGTTTGATTTTAATTATAATACTCCTTGGGCTTATTTCCTCACAACTTTAAAAGTGACATTTGCATTAACTTAATAACCTTTAGAAAATAAATGAGAAAGCAGCAATGCCTTTAATAAATGTTGTTCATAATGTTCCATTGTTACAGGATGCTTAATTAGAAATATTGTGTGGTCAAAATGAGAACAGAAATGAAGGAGACAGATAATGTTTGCTTGCTGGTAGCAACATCTTGAACACTCACAGTAATGCTAATAATTCTTGCTATAGGTCCCCAGACATGCTGCATGATTTTCAGTAATGTTTGCACTTTCCTAACTTACAAATGCAGGAATTGGTGAATGTGTCGAAAATATCAAGTGTAGTGGTTTATTGTTGGTTCTCTATTCACTGGAGGAGGCAGAGATGTAGTTAATGAGCTTTATGGTACTTTGCCAATATCTTGGCCATCCTTTATGGATGGGAAATTTCCATAGAGACATCATTATCTGGGGATTTTTACTTTTTTTAATAAGAAAGCAGTGCAGAAACCTGGTTTATTTGCCAGGTAATATTCATGTTTCATAGTGATTTGGGCATAAAGTACATATTACTTTCACAAATGGGTTTCCTAGGTGAGTATTTCTTAATGAGATTTAATGAAGACATTGAATCAGGAGGGGAAGAGCATTTAGCATTTGGGAGAAGAGTAGTGACAAAGATGAAATAGCAAAAAAGAAAAGAAGTGCTGACGAGTGAAGGATTTGATAAATGAGAGCTTGAGACCAGCACATCTGACAAGAGAATTGGGAAGGAATCAAAATGTAGTTTTACAGAGTTCTTGTTCAGTTGCTGAGGTGCACTACACTAAATGTTTATTTATGGATCCATTTTTTCCCCATTTATTTCTCTGTGTTTGGATTTACTCATTCAATCAGATAAATCTGCTTGCATATAATAAATGGAAGATAATCTCTGTGTGAATTGCTTTAGTGAGCTCTGTGGGGGGATAGCACTTAATTGTAACAAATGAAATAAAACTAACATAAAAGACAGCAATCACTTCAAAGTAAACACACTATCCTAAGCAACTTCTGTGGCTTTAAAGTGAAGGATATCTTCTACAAGGTGCTGGTTTTAATTGGTTCTTTGGGAGATTTCTTTATAAATTTCTTATAAATTATAAATTAATTTACATTTAAATGCTTCCATTCACTGCTGAGTTAGCCCAGAACTTGAAAAACAGCAATATCATGTTCTTAGAAGTGTCGCTGACTCTGCTAATGATTAGAATATTTCCTGAGCCACCTCGGTCTTTACTGCTTTGTAAAATTTCTAGGCCAAATGTTTAGGTCCCAGTGAGCACCACAACACACTGCTGATGGCTCAATTCAGGATCTGTAGTGCTGCTTGACTCAACTGGGTGGAAGAAACATAAAGAAAAAAAGCTTGAGCTCAGCATTTTATCAAAGGGAAGTGTCAAAAGAAGAAAAATATTTACATTACTGAACTGAAGTGTTCCTCCAGATTAATGACCATACATAAAATACAAAAATGACTAAGAATATGTAATTAAACAGGAATAAAGTGTATAAATTAATTTTTATGTTCATTTTCACATTTTAAGTCTAGTCACTGAGTAGAAAGAACTTCTGAAAAATTAATCCTGTAAATAAATCCCAATGACTACAAATAGTGAGGCAAACAGGGGAGAGTCTATCTCCTTCCCCATCTTTTTAATCTGAAAGATTGGAAAAATCAAAGATCTCTTTCCCCTTTTTTGAATTATAGTCTGTGATCCAAACCAGGGAAAAGTACTTGCTGCTGCACACAGACAGCTCCATTCATGCTTTCAGGAGGTGCCTTGTTCTCCACAGACCACAAAATAGAAATACATTTATTTAGCTGAGAGGTTCAAATGGAAATGCCAGCCAATATTAGTGAAGTAAATCTAAGCAAAGATAGATTTTGTGCAGAAGTGGCTTATGAAAGGAAAACCAAAGCACCTACAGCAAGCCATGCTGAATAAAAGAAAAATATTGATGCCTCAGTGTAACAGCAAAAAGCTTAAAAATCAAAGAAAAGACAATGTGTTTATATTATCTCAAATTTCTACTTATGTTGAAGAGGAAGCTTTGTGACAAGCTCTGTTACAGCAGCCTCTGACAGCTCAGGACTGTGTGCTCTTCCATTCTTCTTCTAGGATTGGAAAATCCTGCACAAAATACTGAAGCCAGAACGGACTGCGATATTTTAAACTGTTGGGGGTTTTTAATACGTGGTCAGAATGAACTGAAGGGACAAGACTTTCTGATTACAGAAAAGCTTTGCAGATAAAATTATTTAATTAGCAGGAATGTAAAATATTCCAGGTGTTCCATCTGGAAAAAAAAAAATCAACTTTGGAAAAAAAAGAGAAAATACTTTATTTGCCAAAAGAAAATGTAGCCACAGCTGAAGTCAGTCTTCCAGGGGGGTCCATGACTCCCTGCTTGTGCTCTGAGGGTACTCACCCCATGGCAATTAATGAGGGAGATGGGATTTCTCCGCAGAATTTTGTTATTTCCTTTGAAAATGCAATTAATCATGAGCAGTGCCGAAGTTCAGCAGTGCAGTATTGAGCAGATGCTCTGTACAGAGTTATATAAATGAGGCTTGTCCACGTTAGAGGTTTTTGTATTTGTTCCCTCTGTTTACCCACAGAAGGTGGTCAAGAGTCTCCAAACTAAACATGCCTCTGGTGAATAACTTGGAAACATTTGGTCTCAGGCCCTAAAGTTATATCTTTACATTTTAAATCAAAATTGCAGTGGTGAGCCATGATAAAACCTAATTATAGTACTGTACTTGCCACGGCCACCGTGTTTGCACAGCCAGCTACTGCAGGATAAAATAATCAAAATTAAAAAGTATTTGGAAATAAAGTAATTTTCTGTGGTTTCCCTACATTTATTTCACAAAATACTACTACAATATAACTGCCAACATTTGTGTTTATTGAAACCCCTATTTATTTCCAGATATGGGACCTCATTACGCTAATAGTATACTATTATGTAAATGTATTTTCTATAAATGTCTAGTATCTGTAAGTAGTTTAGTCTCAATGTCCCTAATGTAATATATCAAACAATAACTCATTTGTCAGAGAGAGACAGTTCATTAGTATTCAGCAATCATTTAGACAGAATAAAACAGCAACAGTATAAAAATTGATGTTGCGAAACTTAACAAATGAGGGAATAAGGAAAGTGTGATTCAGGAAATTGCAGGCCTGCCCTCAAGGGCCATTTTTAGGTCACTTGTCTGCATTTTAATATTACATCTGTTTTACAGAGAGTCTCCAAGTTATTAGGTTGGGAGGGAAGCCAATTTGCAACCGTGACATCAATATCCAGGGGGTTCAATAAATGGGAACATAACAACACTTGGGACAGAGTCAGGGTGAAAAGGTGTCACACTGCCAACTGTGGCATTGTAACTCAGTTTTCCAATTAAATTATTGAATGATATAAACCTTAACTTTGAATGTTTAAATATTGGGAGATTTGCTTTTGAAATCTCTTACCTTTTGAGACAAGAAAGAAGTGCACGTGTGTATGACCTAATTTATGGCACTTCATGCATTCACTTTAAAATTCACTGCATGGATACATCCAGGTGTGGTTTGTCTACCTGTGGGCAAGCTGCATAAGATGCCAGCTCCACAATTTGATGTTAGCCTTCCTGCACAGCTGTCAGGCATGTGTTATTCTCAGCTTCTTGTGTGGTGTTCTGCTTCTTCTCAAATCAATAATTTCTGTTATTCTCACCTGTGTGGGTCTGTCTTAACACTGGTTTGCATTACCTGATTTGTAGAGACAGAGAACTTTTGCTGGCCCAGTTAAACGAGGCATTTACAAATTTTCAAATTATCTGGAAGCACCTTGTCTATCATTACCACTGTAAAGGTTGCTTGAATATGAGTCTCTTTTACATGAAGAGTTTGAAGGATGCTCTGTGTGGCCTTTAAATACCTTACTAGGCAAAGTTGCACCTTCCTCTCTATCTCACAGAAAATGTCAGCAGCAGGTTTTGCGAATCTGTCTTTCTCCATAATGTTCATCTCAGGTCAGAGAACAGCACTGGTGGAGTGAGTTCTCTTCTACTTTTTAGTTGTTTTGGCTCCCCTCATTGTATTAAAAAGAAATTGGCATATTCTAAAACAATCCATTGGTTTTGAGATGGGATTTGTGCACGTTACTTTTAATTTGGTTTTTGAACTTAAAATAAATGAGCCAGATAGGTACTCAGGTACTGAGAAGTGGATTTCCTGTAAGCTTGATCCAGGCCTCTATTGTCAGGCTTATTCATAAGGGTGTATCTGTTCATTTGATTCAATATTCTGCTCCCCTGTTATTTTTCCACCCAAAAGCACTGTAACCTTCATTCATCAAGTCTAAGATTAACCATCTATGGCTTTTCCAAAAATACCAAGAGCTACACAGTTGCTTTTGAATCAGAATTAGAATAAAACCTTCTTATAATGCTTTCTCTTTTATATTCAGCACCCTCATTTCCATCTTTCACAGCTAAATCAGGTTATTTAGATTACAGCAAGGTCTGAACCTACTGAGAAGGAAAAAAATTATCTACAGAGCCTATTTACATTTCTTTAATGAAACACTACGTTGGCTTTGTAGAAAAAAGATTTTTTTAAGACAAAAACCTGAATGTGATAAGCATAATACTATTGTGTGGTAAAGATAAGCTTAAAACCGAAGCTAGTTCTTGAAGAAAAGAAAAAAGATATTTTTCTTTCGGAGCATGTGGATGACAGCTAATTGACATGTCAGTGGTCACTTTAAATATCACAAGAAGGGAATAGCTCCACTGTGGTATTTGAGACACTTATTCTGACCACACCACAAATCACCTTCCCCATCTCAAAGTGCAGTTGTGATACGAGATGTAAACACTGGGCTTGTTCTGAAAAGTAGCCAATACCTGTCCACCTGCAACCCTGGGGTCTGGCAGCCGTTCCCAGGAAGGAGCTGGGGTGCAATCCAGCCCCTTCCCACGGAACACTGGATAGCAGGAGCCACAGAGTGACAGCCACTCTGCCCCCTGCACATCCCAAGCTGCCAGGAGGAGGACACAGGGCAGCTGGCATTGCAGGAAGTGCCTGGGGATGGAGCCACCCCTTTAGGATAGATCAGATCTCTTCACTGGGTCTTCCCAGCACAAAATAACCCAGGATGTGATAATTTCTTTTTTTTTTTTAATATTATTATTTTGCAAAACCTTGGAAGTAACCCCCAAATCTGAATCAACAGCATTTCATTGGCTGCTGGATGGTAGCCAAAATATGGCCCATTGATTTTCTCTCTAGCAACAATAATTTCCTTTCCATATGGAACACCTACAGAATGAATTTAAATGAGGCTGTCACTTGTTTTTTTAAGAAGGGAATATTATCTGTCTGTGCATAAAGAAGGGAATCCTCCAGCTCCAGCTTAAGTCTGTGTTTTTCCAACCTCTGCTCTCATGATGGGAAAGACATACCTGCCCAGCCAAGCTCTAAACCCATGGAAAAAATTTGATGCATCTCCTTCTTTTAATGGTGCAGTAATTGACAGAGGAGGAGGTTTCCCGTATTGTGAGAATGTGACATGAAAATATCTGATACATGAGAAATAACCTGCCATTTCTAAGGTAGTTTAAAACCCAGGCAGTTGAGAACAGATGCTATCTAGTGACACTCTTTTCAAAGCATCATCTCTGCTGACAGGCTGCTGTGCTGCTTTGGTGAGCAAACAAGAAGTGTTACAAGTGCAGCTGATGAGGAGGCACAGATCGTGCAGCTATGAGACTGAAGCAGTATTTATCTCTGGGTTAATACAATACTGAAATATTAAAATCTAGCCTCATAAATACCTGTTTGAGATGTAATGAGTCATTCATCAGCAATCTGCTAACGACTGACTGCAGCTATCAGGTGTGGATTTACAGAAGCCCTAGGACAGCCATGCTAATGACAGTGTTTTTAGTTATTATAACCTGTAATGTTTCTTAAGGGCAATTTTGGAGTCTGCATTATCTCTTGTTACTGTCATTTTAGAACTTCTGGGGGTTTGAGGTTGTTTTTTCTTCCTTTCAAAGGACCTCGATGTAAGTGTCTTACAACAACCTCAAAGATTTTTGCAAAACACATGTTGTTAATGATATGTACATCATTTTATACCAGTAGACATCAAAATAATCCTCAGAAGAGAGAATTGTAATCCTCATCTCTTATGTGGGAATGATGAGGCTTGGAGCTGTGATCTGCCTGAGGCTCAGGGGAGAGGATGCAGCTGACAAACCAAGAGAGGTTTTCCACCTGCTGCTGGAGAGATGCTGTGTATCCAAACATGCTCAGGCAGGGCTCTGGAACAGCTACTTATTTCTCAGTCATGGACTAATTGAAACAACAGACAAGAGGAAAATCCAAATTCAATCCATGCACAGGCATGCAGACAGGTTGCACCTGTTACACTAGGTAGCAATTTAGCCCTAGTTTGACTATTGATAAAAACACAGTTCAAATTCAGAAATACTTATTTGCCTTCTATTTTGGATGATTTTTCTAACCTTCCAATAAGGGGATGAATATATATGCCAGATTTTGGGAGGAGTTCTTTGCACTGTGTTGTGTGGCCATGTACGTGACCAGTTCAGAGCTGCTGTAAAAGCCACAGCTGCCTTTAACTCCAGGGATTGTTGTTTAGTCACACAAAGTCTGAATTGGTCTGCACAAAAACATGGTCCATGTGTTTGTGTCTGTCACAAAACAAGGCACCCAGGACTGAAGACCAAGCAGAAGCAACCTGGTTATAATGACAGGGGGAAAAAATCACTGGTTAAAACAGAACTAAAACACAGCCTGGAGGTGCCTCTGGTAACATTTTTGGCCTTCATCGCATTGGATCCAAACACTGAAGCCCGTGCTGGATTCTTCAGAAGGGTTTTTACCAGTCCTTCTCTTAAAGTTTACCAAGCCAGGAAAATAAGGAGGTAAAAGAAATACCCACACACCAAATCCTTAGTTTCTTTGTGCTTTGGCATCATTACCTATTGATACAATTAATGTGATATCCTTGGTACTTTACAGTGTCAGTATGAAGGCAGATTTAGACAGAATGAATCTTCAGATATTTCATATATGAAAACTTGCAAATATCAGCTTATTTAAAAACAAAATTGCTTGCCTTTAAAAAAAAAAAAAAACAAAAAAACAAACAAACAAAAAAAAAAAAAAACAAAAACCAAACCAAACCAAAACAAAAAAAAAAAAAAAAACCACACAACAAAAACGTAACTGGTCTTTCAAGTGTCCAGAAACTGTCCCAAATGAGGACAGCAGTCTATAACCTCCAAGGCTCCTGTTTGGAGCTCCCCAGCTGCTGGCAGACAGTTCAGTGCCAGCCAGACACAGAAAGTGCCTCTCCACCTTCAACAACAAATGATTCTCCTACAGAGCCAGCAAAGTTCTACCAATTGCTGCTGTAGATTAATGCAGAGGGAGAGTAAACAGGGCCTGATGGTCCAGCAGATGAAGGCAGAAGACCCAAAGTGATAAACTGCACTTCTAGCATGGGAATAATTCAGTCACCCTAATCAGGCACTGTGCATGCAGAGTTATCCATGCTCACACCATCTCCTCAGCTGGAAGTCCATAGAAAGATTATTTACAGTGAATAAGACTTCCAACTTGTTCATGTTTACAGACTTCCATCTGATAGAGCTCAGTACATTACCAGCCTCCAACTTTCCAGATCTTGAATCTCCTGCCTGGTGAACTATTAAAATGCAGATTAACTAAACTTCAAACAGATTTATTGCAGATGGCTCCTGCAAAATCCTTTTGGATTACCTGCCTCCGGACATCATTTCCTAGTCTGTAGGGGTTCATTAAGGACAGATTTAAATGAGTTAGCTGGGAAAAGGCCAGCAGGAAGAGTATGTTGAAAATTATTCATATTATTATGCTTGATCTAGTGATATAGATTTACCTTTTAGGAATTTTTCAAGTTTCTCATTTGCAGTAATGAATTAGACATGCAAGCATGCCTCGTTGATGGTGTTGTTTAGGAGTGCATTTCATAACCTCTGAGTTATTTGTGGCAAAGAAAGTCACCCGTGCTGAGAGTGCAGAGAAAAGACAACAGCCGCAGTGCATGTCCCTCGCAGTTCTCAGCTGCAGCAGCTCCATTTCCCTCTGAGCAGAGCCTTTAGATTCCAAACATAGCCATGAAGCATTTTGCTTTGTCTCTGTCATCTAACCCATTTCAAAATAAAATTAGCCTGGGGGTTATAAAAACAGAAATAGCGATGTTTAGACTTACATGATTCACTAATTGTGCTGCCATTTGGTTCATACAAATTGCCTCCAAAGCTCTGAAGTTTTTCTTTTTTTTTTTCTTTTTTTTTTTTTTTGAGCTGTAGTTAATCTAAATTTATGCAGGAGCACTGTAATGACTTCTCCTTCAGACTGTGAGGGGTTTTTAATCACTTTCAACATTTAGCCCCTGATTGGGCAAAGCTCTTAAATCTAAGCACTTGGGTGCTCCAACTCCTCTCTGAATCGGGGCTGAGGACTAAATGCTGAATTCTTGGTTGCCTCAGGTTTTTAAAGAAAGTGGATGTGCAGCCCTGTGAAGAGGCATAATTTTGAGGCTATTTAGCAGATGGGCACTAAACTGGGGCCCTGGATGTGTCTGGCAGCAGCAGAAGCCAGGGTCTCTCTTGACCTCAGGTACCTCCCTGCTTGTGCCACTTAAATGGCACCATCTAGCCTCTAGATTTTATTCTGTACTTACAAAAGCTAAATACAGTTCTCATAAGTTGTTTGAAACCACTTTCCACTTCAGATCTCTAAATGTCTTATTCATTAACACAAATTAAAAACTTAGAGTATTTTGACAGTGTCAAGCACACAGTCCAAATACTCCACATGGCATCTTCATCCAATTCACTTTGACTTCAGTGGGTACAGGAAAGAGTTTGGAAGTCCCATCTATTTCCAAGCTGAAGCAGCGTGTTCCATTGACAAGGACTTGCCAAAAAAGCTGCCAAGCACTAAGAAGCGTTAAGGGTTTGGACTGACTTGTGCATGAGCTGGCTGTAGTCTAACAGATACAGTTCAGCTATTGAACCCTGGCCTGCAGTGATGAAAATTCAGTGTGTTAAGAGTGACAGCAGCTTGCTCTTCTGACTACAGCTGACCCTCACACCTGCTTCAGCAGTTTTCTATTCAGTCTCTGTGTGCTCAAAACCAAATTTCCTACCAGGTTTCCCTCTAAAATGTGCTCCTTCACTGCTGCAAACAGATGTTTTTGCAGCTACACTTGTGCAGGTTAACAACCACAGTAGTAAAGTGCATGTGGGTTTTAGATTTTATCCCCTTGAGCTTTCATAAATGCTCTTTTCAGGCTCTAATGGCATTGCTGATGTGTGTGTGCAGGTGTCAGTTGTGTTGAAGTATACTTGCAGGCATTCATGGCTGCACAGGATTGATGAACATGGCAACTGGGGGTTGAATAGCAGGTGTTGAAAAACTAACCTTTTTTCTTTCAGCTTTTAGTTTTCTAGAGCTCTTTGCAGAACTATTCAATTGTATTACAAATACAGCTCTTTTTTATTTTTTGTAGCATTATAAGTGTAACTATCATGATTGCAATTTTAATCTGTCATGGATTTTACCTAACCATCCAACAACAACAAAAAAAGTTTCATTAGAGGTATTTTCAATAATGCATTTTTAATCCTGAATGCCTGCAAATAGGAGTTCTTTGCCAAGTTCTGACTTGTAAACAGCACGAATGCTTCATAGGCTTCTGTAGCCGCTCTCAAAAGATGCTGCCAAAGTACATAATGCATCAAAGTTTGCACTGAAAAAAGAAAATCAGTCAGGTCAGATACTGTTTCAGCCTGAAGCTTGTTTGGGTGTTTGCTTGCTTTCTGAAAAGATTGGGAGTCATTTCCCCTCCTGGTTTGGGAAAACTTGCATGACTGATCCCTGCTCTAATGGTTATGTGACCGCTGGAGGATATCTGTTTTACTTTCAGTGAATGAAGAACAGTAGATATATAAATGTCAGTAGGAATGGACAAGAGCTACTAATCAGAGTTAAATGTGGAAACTTGGTCTGATTGTGTAATGGGTTGTCAATTTTGCTGTCCCTAGGTAGGCATGAAGGGGAGTTTTCCTAGAGGGCAGTTCATGACAGAAAATGCAAAATTCTTCAGAAAAGCCTGACCCTTGCTTCTAAAGCTTTATTGAAATCACATTGACATCCTTTATAAAAAATTCCTTTTTCTAGAGAGCCATTCAGAAGATCTGAAGCATATTGTGCACTCACGTTCCAGGTTCTCTAACCTTCTGCAGTAATTGGCAGCTAGCCTGCTTCAGGATTAAATTTATAAAGCACAGAAAGTCTCCCATATGCTGCCCTTTTAAGGAAAGTCTTCTCATTACTGGAAAGCATGAGCACAGTGATGGTAAGGTACTGTAGGAATCATTTATCAATCACACTATCAGCAAAGCTGCAGAAACACAGAACCAGAGAAATTAGACAGCAAAGCTCTCTATTTCTGTCATCTTCATCTCCCTATTTTCACCAACACAAAAAAATTCTGATGCTTTGTGTCTCTTAGTTTCCAAATTTCCATTCAATGAAGTATGCCACCATTTCCCTCATTTTTAGCAGTTGTCATAGCCAAGAAATGTTCTTGTTTCTTGTCCTCATTTTGGTGCTATCATGTCTTGGGATAAACCTTATGTGGTAACCTGAATAATTCATACTGAAATGTACCTGCTCTCTCTGGGGTGGCTTTGACCAAACTATATTCATTTTACCTTCTGTTGTTTACCCACTTCTTAATCTTTTCTGAACACTCTCCCTTTGAGCAACTTATCATTTTCACTTCTCTTGCGAGCTTATTCCCATTTGTTATTCCTTTGTGTTCCAGATAAGGAAGACACACTGTGACACCTGTGTTGTGTAGCACCTTCAGATGTTCAGCAAGTGCTGAGCTCCTTTGCAGAAGGATCACTTTTGGCTGCTCTGTGGCAATGCAAACCTGTGATGGATTTAACTGGGATGGAAGTGGAGAAATCTTAGACGTTGTTATCCCCTCTTCTCCCATTTCTTCAGAGGTTTAGCAGTCTTCATTTTTTCCTGACACTAATCTTTGTTCATCATGTTTTTATGCTCTCTGCCTCAGTTTTATTGCTGCTGTGCTCACAAGACCCTTTCCTTTTTAGTCTTATTGGTTAATTTGACTGATCCTCTTCCCCGTTACTTGTCAAGGTTTTAAATGAGGTGCTGACCCCATTTTTTGTGGTGCTCACTTCAATACTCTATCGCCAACATGATCCCCAAAATCAAGAGCTCGTTTGCTGTGAACTTTTGAAATCTTCAGGTCATGCAGGAACTGTCTGATGAGAGAAGCAGACAATCATAAGCAAGGAACAAAATTCAATAAACAGCATCCAATAATCTCAGACAAATTCAACTGTCAGCTCTGTGTTGATGAATCTCAGACATGTTCCCAGTTTCTCGATTTCCCCTTCCTGACTCTCAGCACTCTAATTATTGGCAGAGTGAGGTTGTTACATTATCTTTCCTGCTTCCTTCTATTCCTAACAAAAATATAAATGCATTCCTAGTCTTCTAATATTTCTTTTGTTTTGGATTATTATTCTCACTAAATAGTTGCAGTATTCTTTCCATTTAATGAAATGGTTTCAGCTTTCTCTCCTGTTTAATGAGTTGGAAAATTAGCATTGAATGAGAATAGTCCATGGCTTTGGTCTGTAGTTTAGGAAATCTGTGAGAAGGAAGGAAACACTTGCAAAAGCTATCTGCAAACTCAGGACTGGTCTTCATGTTGCTTTTTACTCAGAGTACATGTAAAGAACTTAGTAAATGAAAACAGATTAAGTTCAGCAGAAGGCAATGCTGTTGAAATGATAAAGCTTTTTTCCCCAGACTATTGTTTTTCAAAAGTTACTTTTCGTCAAGTGATTTGAAAATTTTTTCCTCAAATTTACTTACATTTTTCTTCAAATGTGCCTATATTTTTTGGCTAGCAATCTATAAGATCTCAGATGGTTTTATTTAATTTACTTAACCACACATAGACTTCTGCATTCTGGCTCTTTTGTTGTTCTTAATATAGAGCTAATATGACAGTATGAGGTGGCCATTAGTGTTGCACTGTGTCCTGCTAAGTGATGAGATTCTGATTTTCTAATCTACAGTGGTGTCTAAAGGTCACTGCAACAGCTCAGCTCCCCAGCACCACAAGAATCCGTGTTTTATGGATAAGTCCATTACATGGAGTCACACATGGGATGAACAGGCAGCACGAGGAGGCTTTATCAGCGTTCAGCCCCCAAGGGTTGTGCACAACACAGGAAAATCCAATTAGAGCCACAGGGAGTTTTTCAATCTCTTAATCGGCATTGCAGCACTGCAGATGGATATTATTGCCCACTACTTAAACTTTATTACTCCATTTTTCTGTCTGTAGCCCTTCTCCCTGCCAACCCACCTTGAAGAGACGGCAGGCACAGCCATATAAAACTTTTTATGACCTTGGCATCTGCACTGTTTTGTCACATGAAAGATAAGTACAACTGTGACAGAGGAGCTCTGCAAGGATTAAAGCTGTCTTCACCAGTGCAGTCTGCTCTTCCTCCCAGTCTGGAGAGCCTCACCTGCCCTCTGTGACAGAATGTGCAAGACCAACCTCTTTTTGAGGCTAATGCTTTCCAAAGGAGAGGCAGGATGATCTAGGATGAGGGAGCAGGTGCTGGCTGCATTCGAGCCCGGGTTTGCACAGAGGTGCAGATTCATTGTGTGACCTTGCATTGAGTCACTTGACTTCCAGTGTTTCAGCTGTGCTATAAAATTGACTAAAAGCAGGACTTAAACCAGGCTCTGCATCCTGGGTAAATAATAGGCTCAGGGAAAACATATAGGAGGAGGGGATTATGTTTTTGTGTCTTAAAAATACCTTTCCTGACAGAGAGGGTGGGTTTGCCATGGATGAATAATCTGTTAGCATAAATTACTGTTATTTTCAGTGGTAGCTTACCAGGTATATGTATCAAAGAGTGATACAGTCTGCTTGATTTTATGGTACATTAACTTTGCCAGAATGCATTTATAATATTTAAAACCTGCTAGGTACCTGCAGTGGGAACAAAGATTGCGTAATTATTTTTTCTTTAGCTTGTGGGAAATCAAATGCTTTGAATATAAAAGATTCTGGGGGTGAAAAGTTCATTCAGTTCACCCCTCCATAGGGAGAGTATAGGCAAAAGGAATCTGATTACTAATTTGAAAACAGATGAAAGGAACAAATATAGTGATGAAATAACTGCTACTTTCATTTCTGCCCTTTGTGTTATTGGAAACGGTAAATAGATGCAATAATTGAGCTGTGAAGCAAATTTTACATTATTTTTTAATAAGCATCTTCCCCAATCAATTAATCACTTTGGAATAGCTTCGGGTTTTGATGTCAGAACCTCTATGTGAGATTTTGTTACAACAGCAACAAAGAGTAGGAAATGTCCCAGTGTGCAGTCCATGTTTTAAATGAGGAATGCTGAGTCTATGTAATTAATGGAAATATCTTCATTAAATTCACGGGCTTTGCTGCTTCAGAAAACAATCATTTGTTCTGGAAAGCATTGCAAAATCCCCATGAGCAGATTCATAGGTAAGGATTTCCATTTTGCATGGCTTTTCCATACAGGTCTTGGATGTGCTCATTCTTACGCCCCAGCTCGGTTACTCTATTATCTGATGTCTCATCATTTATGTAATAACTGTAATATGTGCCTCCTTATTCTCTCTGGTTTTTGCACTGGTCAATACCTGCTCTGTGTGGGGAGACAGTGTCTGTATGGATACTGTGGTGTGCAAAAGGCTCTTTGATTTTCATTTCTCAACAATGAAACCCATTGATCCTGATGTATAAGTGTATATATGTCACAAAAAAAAAAAAGAAAAACTCAACACTACATTTTGAAAGCAGAGAACACCTTACTAGTTCTACAACTCCTCCTATGCTTTGAACAGAGAAGGGATTCAAATTATACATATTTAAAATGTAAGAAGCCTGGAGGTCCCAAGCAGCAGCAAGATTTTGCTTGTCTAGCCATAGCATTTTGTCAGTCAACAGATTTTTTTAGTGCATCAAGCCTTTTCCCCATTTTCTATATCTGTTTTGGCAGAGCTCTGGGAAGAGGGACAAAGGTAGAAGGAAGCATAAACTCTCCTACATGGCCTGTTCCCAGCAGCTATCAGGCAGTGATTTACTGTATTAAAGTAAATATTTTTCATAGCTTGCACAGCAGTGTTTGTGTTTAGCCACTTTTAGTGTGAGATATAACACATTGTTGACTGTGATGAACACACTCTGGGAAACAATAGCTGGGGCAAAGCACAGCAGTATTTAAAAAGGTTTTAGAATGAAGCAGCAAATATAGAATTGAAAAAGTATGGAGAGGATTGGGAAAAAAAATCAGTTCAAGGTTAGATTAGATCCACCCTCATATGGACTGTCATAGCTGGGCATTGAATTATTGACAGCAGAGGGGAGCACAATGTCCCAGCCACTGAAATGCTTTTAAATGTCTTCCATAATGCTGTTAGTCTTTCAAACTAACAGAAAATAATTGCAATTTTGAGAAGAAAGAAGGATACAGCAGAAGTTCTGATTTCCATCCTAGAAAGAAATACATTGTCTTAAAACTACTGAGACTAATTCTAAATATTTAGGAATTTATTCTATAGGGTTTTTTAAAATTACATGTGATTTTTCCATTAGAATTAGCAAAATTATTCATATGTTCTTTGCATTTGACTCATGGATCATTGAAAAGCAAAAACCATGTGGTACTTTTTGTTCTGATGGAGGAAAACAGCAGTGGTACACAAAATAACACTAAATGAAATGGCAAGTCATTGAGCCACTCCTTTTCTACAGTCTGCAGTCAACCCATCATTGCTGTTCCCAGAAGTTAACAAATGAAAAGAGGTGAACTTTCCTTCTTCAGTACCTCTCTCCTGAGTAAAGCACAAGAACACAAGTACTTTACCTGTCAAGTGATGATCTGCACCAGTGACTACAAATACAAAGTTATGCACATGTTAACATGCTAAAGTTGTGTTAGAAGCTGGGAAATCATATAAAGATTAATCAAGCCAGCACATCAACTCATTGTATCCCACTGATCCTCCACTGAAAACAGCTGGTATTTAGCTAGAAGTACTCTGCCAGAAATGGGACGTGATTCAATATTGCAGCATCAGAGATGCCTTTGTTAACTGCAGCAATCCTCGGAGTCAGCAGAATTACTGTTGAGTATAAATACATTTTCTGACAAATCTCAAGCAGACTAAGAATGCAATCCCTTGCAATCAGCAGATGTGCTTTACATTCAGTAACTTCGTCAGGATGTAGCTTTAGATTGATGGTAATTACTGATGTGTCATTTGGGGTGTGCTGTTGAGCAAAGTCCATTAAAACTCAATTTGTTTCATCAGTTAGCACCCAGCTTACATTATGCAGTATGTTCAAAGGGCATTCCCACTGGAATTGTAAAGGTGGGCATGAGGCTGGGAAAAAAATCTTCAAACTGCAATGGCAAAATCATTCTGTTTTACATGGCTGTGGTCTACCAGATCCTGTTTCTGGCCTTGTAATTCAGAGCCAGGTTCAACTCCTTCTTCCACTACAGCTTTCCTCTATAATCTTCGCCTGTCACTCCTCTCTTTGTGCTGTCTGCTTCTTCTATAAATTGAGTATTGCTATTAACTTATTATTCAAGGTGAGGATAAAAACATAGCATTCTGTAAACCATCCTGATTTCCAGAGCAATTCAGGGCAGTGTTTAAATGTCATAGAAAAAAGAACAGTAATAGACCATTTATATTTTGTTCCCTCAACCTTCTCCCTTAAGGAGCAGATCGTGACTGAAATCAAAGATCTTGGGACTTGGGTCTGTATGTGCCATATGGAAATGTCTGACAGAGGAGGGAGAGGTGGCAGGTGTTGTGCAAGGAGCAGCACCAGGAGAACACAGTGTCCTCTATCTGGCTACTGCAGGATTTTTGAATTTTCTCTTTTTTGAGATTATCATGCTGAAACAGCATTGGCAGAAATCTGCTCCTCTTAGTCTACTGAAAAGCTGTGAATTGAATTGGTTTAATAAGCCCTCTTTTAATGCTACTTCCTCTTCCCAACTTCTCCTTTCCACATGTTGATTCACTTCTTTTACACAAACCCAAGAACACTCTCTGTTACCTCTCTAACAGAGTCAAGGCCAGGGCTGTGGTGAGATTTTAATCCTTTTACAGTAACAAACATCTAAAATCATCTGTTAATATTTACTGTCTGCAGTCTTTATTTTCAGATGAGATGGTCTTTAGTCCTATGAGCTCATACCTCCTACCTTCAAGGACCTGAATGAGGTTTCCTGTCATAGTCCTGTCTCCACAGCTAATGACATTTCTTGGATGGGAGAAATATTTTCCCATTGTAAATAACACAGATAGCATTATGCTAAAAAATACTGGGTTTAGTGACAAGCTTTGAATACATAACAAAATCCCTTGAAGGCCCAAATTCTGTGACTTTTCTCCCCTTGAGTGTCTCTTCCTGTGCAATTAAGGAGGTTGTTTTCAGTTACTTAAGAGAAATAAGTGCAGGAGAATAGAGCCCTAAGAAATGAACATTAGTTATCCCAAAAGGGACCTAGTGAGAATTGAAGCTTAAAAGGGTCTGCACAGTTTAATTCATGTACCATCTGTTTTGGGGAAAATTAGCACAGATTAGATTTTCTAACTCATCCGAGGCTAAGAAAGTGCCTTTAGAACCTGTAGTATTTGCTTAAGTATTAAAAACAAATTAGCACCATTTTACTTACTGTGTGAATCCTGTGCATATCAGCTCCCTTTGGAGTAAGCCAAAAGAATTGTAGCAGCAGAATAGCAAAGTGATGCCTCTCAGCCAGCCCCTCCTTGTCATAATGCTCCTTAGCTGCTTTATGGAAATGTTTGACATTCTCATGCTCTTCTGAGCGCTGTTTTGTTAGATGTGACCATTTTGTGTAAATCCAGTTATTGCTCAGGGCTGAGAATCTGCTCTCTGTGACCTCTGACTGGTGCTCCTGCTCTCAGTTTGGCTGTAAAGGGGTGCTGTAAGCTTAAAGACATCTAATTTAATGCAAAAGTAACAGAAGAATATAACCCTCAGAATCAAAGACTGTGTAATTTTATCGTATTAAAGAATTACATTATAATTACAGGATAGCTTTCAAAAAAGAATAAAAAAAAGGTTGCCTTTTAAAATACATGACAGAAACATGAAATAATTCAGGTTTTCTTGGTTCAGTTTTCCCCACTTTGCCACTTGCCAGATTTCTGTGTTTTGAAGGCCAACAGGTGGAACCAGCCCTGCTGAATGAGGCTGTTGTAATACTCTCCAAGTAGGCAATATTGAACACCAGGCTTCCTGCTGTGGACCAAAGATAGGGGCAGTAAATGCAAAGTTAGCATCTTTAACAGTGTATTTACCTCAGCTGGACTCCGTTTTTCTTCCACTCTATTTGTTGCAAAAATCTTTAAATGTAGGGCAATCTCAGCTATTGTGGGCTGGATGGCCTATGTGCACACATTTTTCTTTTCAGAGACTTCCAGGCTCTTCAGCTTCCAGTCATCTCACATACTTAATCATCTCACGTACTTAACTCTATGAAACATCAATTATTTTATGCTACCCATTAAATATTACTTAGTTGAGACACTTTGTTGATGCTGTATGTTTGATGCTGTGCCTATGAATGTAGTTACTAATGTGATGATTTTACATATCTCAAAAGGTGAAAGGCCTGGAATTACACCCTTGGTTTGAACTGGCAAGTTTTCTTGACTTTACTAGAATCAGATTTAGCAGAGCAATGACCCTAGTCCATCACCTTCAGATGGATTAAGGGTAATGCACAGGATACTCCCTGCAGAATATAAGGACAGGATGCAACATCCGCCAGAAAACTGGAGCTGTGCATTTAGTTGAGGTTGCAATATGCAGAATTTCAAAGAATTCTCTAACTGTAATTAAACAGAGTAAAAACGTGAGCAAATAAAGATTTTAGGTTGGTACTGCAAACAGTACAGGTGCTTTTGTGCTAGTACTATTTTGGAGAATGGAATTTTAGTTGGTGAAGCCTGGATGTCAACATGCTGACAGTACAAGTCTGTGTGTGCCCATGTGTTGAAGCATTTTTTTACTAATACCTCAAAATAAAGGTATTCCAGCTTTGCTTTTGTGGTACCAAGAAATGAAACTCAAGAGTACTACAAGGCTTGTTCTTCTGCTACTCCAGAAACCCACTGGGAGTTAATCGGTGATTTTTCACAGACGACATCTAATCTATAAGTATAAATTACTTTTCACTCCTATTATGCCTTAATTGAAGAGCACCAATGTGAGACTGCAATAGATGGAGCTTCAGTAATTCTAGCCTCAATTAACTTTGTGTGGATTTGAGTCTTTTTTGCTTACTTTTCCATGGGCTAAGGATAATTCTTTGACATCTTGTATTTATTTAAATAATTGTTAGAAAAGTTAGGTGATGTGCATGTGATGAGGTATTCTGTAAGACAGCTCTGAAGACATAGGCAGGAGTTGTGTGTATGATTTATAAATTAATACATATCTTTTATGTCCTGCTGTTTTGTTTAACAGCTGTACCATCAGCAGTAGCCAAATCCCTCAGGATTCTGCTGGGGAGGAATAGTTTAATAGCAATCATTTTTTGGGTAAATGGCAGTTACCATCTCTGTAACAGCTACCCTCATCCCATCCCTGACTTTTCTTCAGCTCCCTGCCTTTAAGACACAAAATGTGTGTTGCAGCAGAGTAAAATCACAGTGAAGAAATAAAGCACCTTGCTGTCTGGAATAGGAAATTCAGACACAACAGAAAGGGAAAAATTATACTGGGAGAGGCAGGATGTTGTGTAGGAAGAGAACAGGCATATGGTGATGCAGTTAATTCTTAGCTACTTCATATTTTACCAGAAGTGATATATATTTACCAGAAAATTAGATTTGATGCCTCTATCTGGGCATATATGCTCTTACAAATGTTTCTGGTGTTCAGCTAATAGCAGTGAAAACAGCATAAGAATCCCACTAGCACAAGCCTGTGGATTAAAGTAGTTGTTTACAACACATTTTTGTTACAGACCTCCCCAAGTTTTCCCTCATGGCTCAGATGGTCAAAAAGCATGTTTGTGTTTGCTTTTAGTTGTGTTTGCTTTTAATTGGTTTGACTTTGAGAGGTCAACAGGTATAAAGTGGAAAATCTGCTGCATTCCTTAGCTTTCTCACTGTTGGCCAAAGTCCTTTTCTCTAAATATGAATATTCCCAGCCTCCCTCTCACTGAGGAAGCACTGCCCATGGTGTTGCAGCTGGTGTGGGGTGATGGCACAGGTAGGACAAGGAGTTTGTCACCCCCAGAGCAGATGGAGAGAGTGTGACAGGTCATTATCGCTGGGGTAAAAATATTGCCCCATGTGTTCCCGAGGATTTGTTAAGTAATAAATGGAGGGTGTGCCCCAAGTTTACTTCAAGGAGCGTGGTGAACACAGATAGAAATCCACATGAGCAACAGGACTTCAAGAATGATGTTGGTGCTGCTTAAATAGGATTAAGCTGTGCAAACAGAGAAGGGAAGAGGAAAGGTGGCGGAAGAGAGAAAGAAGGAAAACAGAAAAGATTTATTTCTCAGACTTTCTCAAGACTTATTAAAATTCCCAGTACTGTCTTCACTGAGCAGGCCACACAAGTCAGATCTTGATTATTTAAGTCTGATGTGTTGTTTGACTCATACATTCAAAAGCAAAGCAGGATTTTTGTGATCTCTACCTGTATTCTACTGTTCATAGAACTTTCCTGAATTGAATCTTATCTCAACAGTCACACATTCTAAAGGCCTCCAGTTGTGACTTAAGAATGCAAGAACTGAATGGAGTTCTTCATAAATTGGTCCAGTGGTTAATCTTTCCTATTTATTTTCAAATAAGGAGATTTGAGTTCAGAGTAAATTGGCACCATAATTTCTGCGTTCTGATTGAAAGATTGCACTTCCAAATAGCTGCTAGGCTTCTAACTAGTGATTTGCATATGCAGTTTTACATGAAGACTTCTAACTTCCTTTTCATCAGCTCATAGAATATATATTAGCATTGATTGGACCCTCATTGCAAATCTCTATACTGGGAAGAAAAATCAAAAATTATGGTGCTGTTCTTCTCAATGGAACCCTTAATTTTTTAATTTATTTTTTTATTTCTAAAGTATTAATTTTTCCTTCTAGTGAAATTAAACTCATCCTTTCTCTCATTTACCACATAGTCAAAATTCTGAGCAACTTCGTGGTATTACTGGGGGAAAAGAGCATTAATATGGAGCCAGAGTGTCCATTATACAGTAAAGATGATTTCCAGGCTAAAGTCAGAAAAAAATGTTCTCTGGCATGTAATAATCAATTAAAATATATTACCTAAAAGATGTGATCTGCATGCAGTTCTAAGTAGCTGCAGATATTACACAGCTTATTATAGAGGAAAAATTTCTCAGATATATTGGGTAGAAAGATCTTCAAGTCCCATTTGGGTCATCTTCAAATAAGGAACTAATTTTGCCCAAATCTTGAATGAAAATGGAAAGCAGAGTTTCATGAGGTCAGTTTTCATCTTTAAAGCCTTGCACATTAACAACATTGATATTTGTTAACTCTCCTCTACAGAATCTCTTCTGGGTTTGTAGCTGCTGCCTTGAGTTGTATAATCTAAAGTGAAAAGTTATGGAATATTACAGGAAAAGCCATCATATCTCAATGGCTGAAAAGCATTATGAGCTTGCTACTGAAAATGGGGGTGCTGAGAGACCATAGGAAAGGGCAGATATTTGGTGCAGTGAGCTGTGGGCTGCTTCATTTTGCATATTGCACCACTTGAAGTAAGTAGGACTGGAACAGCTGTGCACTCAATCCTGGTGAAGATAAAAATCTCTCCCTCGGGGCATTGCTTTCTTCTGCCAAGTAGGACAGTCAAGTGTTGGATTTGGCTGTGGACTTTTCTGTTCTCTCATGTAGCCTTTCCTTTTCATTTGGGTTTTGGCTGAATATTTTGAAAGGATCAGTCCATGGACTTTTGTTATTCACCACATTATCCTGTAAGATTTTGGTTTGTTCAGGCTTTCTTTCAGGGATGATTTTACTTATATTTTTGTAAAAGTTCTCAGATGGTGTTTTATAAGAGCACTGGTGATGAATTACTTAGTAATATTATGTTAATTTCCTGTGAGGGCTTTATATGCAACTTAAAAATATTTTTAAGCAAAACTTGAAATGCCCTAGAGCATGGCCCAGCCATGTACTAGTAACTGTGATTTTTACTTTTTGGAAGACATTTAAGCAGATGTTCTTTGATAGTAGTAGAATTGCTTGGTTTTTCCAAAATGAGAATATTTATAGATATTGCTATTTTCTGTAGCAAACCCTATCTTTTTTCTTGTATTTTTCAAAGAAAAGGACACATTCAAATCAAAGGTACTCCAGCTGCCTCTTGTGTCCACCCATGCCATAATATCAGTTCTTAGGGCTCACTTTTCCTTTCTAATATGTGTCAGCACATATCACTTAAAATCTTGTAGAATTAGTATCTGCAGCTGTATTTCTGAGACTGGGCTCACCTCCTCCTTTTCCTTTTTGCTTTTACAGCTTATCCAGAAATCTGTATTAAAGATCTCAGCTAGTGGACTGGCCCCATTGCTTATAGAGCTCTCAAAGTGTTTCTGAGATTGTTATCAGACTTTCCTTTGACTTCAGTAAAGATCAGCAGTAATAAGTTACTACAGAGCTGATCTCTCAGGTGGCTGTGCTGCACTTGGAGCAGGGGCTGGCAAGCAGAGCCCCTTGGATCCCTGTTCCCTCTGGCAAAGCCTGCCCCATACCACAATCCCCTGTGCAGCCCTGGGGTTGTCACAGGACAAGGCTGAAATATCAATATCATGCATGCAGAAAATACCCAGAATTTGACAGCTTCCCCACAACTGTCCTAACATGACAGAAAAGGCAGAGTGGGATGTAAGCATTGACAATGTGAAGGAGAGGCAGACACAGATTTTCAAAGCACTCTCAGACTTTTATCATCTCTTTACTGAAACTTAAAGGCAGAGTCACCCTCTTCCAATAGCCTTCAAAGAGTGATGGATCTATAATGTGTTTCAACATCTACAGGATACTTAGAATTGTAGAATCATAGAATGGATTGTGTTAGACCTTAAAGATTATCTAGTCCAACTCCCTGCCGTGGGCAGAGACACCTTCCACTATCCCAAGTGCCTTCCAACCTGGCCTTGTACAATTCCAGGGGTGGGACAGCCACAGCTCCTCTGGGTAACCTGTGCCAGGCCCTCACCACCCTCACAGGCAAGAATTTCTTCAGATATCCTCTGATTTTGTAGGCTCCAGTGACTTCACTAATATTAATTCAAAGGATTTAGTACCCTGGGAGGGGTGTTAAATATTGCAACAGTAGACCAATGCTGAAATAGCACATCAGAGTTCATAGACCATCACACACTTTCTTCCATGCATACTTACAGAATGCCAAATGATATATTGACAAGCTTGTGTGCTTACTGATTCAGCCCTGTAAATTGTTTACTTTGGTGAAATGATTGGGAATTTCTGAAGGCTGACTGCTGGGGCAGCAGCACTGACCAAGGAAGTCAGCATCCCTGGAGGGATTTAAAAGATGTGTAGATGTGGCACTTGGGGACATGGTTTGGTGGCTGGCTTGGCAGTGCTGGGTTAAGGGTCTTAAAGATCTTTTCCAACCTAAATGAGTCCATGATTCTGTGATTCTCAGGTCTGAAACAGCCAGGAAAGAGAGCATCATGATGCAGGATGGTAATACACACATTTCATGGAGTTAAGCTAGATTCTTGCACTTCTGAAATCATTAATCTCATTACTAATATGTATGTGGCAGAAAGCTACAGGAACAGACAAGAACTTTGCTAATGCTGCAATCACTTTTCTGTATATGAAATGAATTTCATACAAAACACCTGCTTGAGCAGCACTTTCAGAATACTGGCTTGTCTGATTCTCAAGCAGAGGTACACTGCAGATGTCTGTAGAGGAATATTTTTCATGCACTGAATAGTTCATATTCTCCTACATTTTTCTTATGGGAGTTCCTAGTGCTTTTAGTCACCTTATCCCCTATCCATTACTAAAATATGCCATTAAAATTAGGAAGTGCTGGTCAGCAAAGCAAGGAGCAGTATCCTCTGCTTCATGAATATCATATGTGCATTAATGTTCACAGTGCTGCTGCCCATGTAAATCATTCAGATTAAGTAGCTGATGTGAATTCTAGAGAGATGGCTAAGATGAAAACAAATGTGCTCTTTAAGTTTAACCATCTCTCTTAAAATTTGCTTATCTTGCTCACAGTTCTATCTGAGTAGGTATAGCTTAAAGGGCAGTGGAAAATTTCTGTACATGGCAATTACCATTCAATATTAACAGAAGGTGGTGAACTAAAGTCCTAAGCGATGAATCCAGATGGAATACAAATTCTTCCCTCAAAAACTACTCTGTATTCTTCCACTATGCATTGGTCCATTTATACTTATACAATCTAACATTTGCTTTTAACAAAATTAAAGCTGGCATTTGACTGCACAGGGAATTGTAACTGGAAACCTAGCTAAATTATTGTAACACTTGCCTAAACAGGTGGGTAATATTAAAGTCTGAAGTGTTACTGCTTTCAGAGACACAATTCTTGGAAAAAGCCCTTTACACATGTCAGACCAGTTTCTCTACGCTCTTGTGCTTTAATTTTAGAGTAGCATTTGTTGTTGCATATTCTCTCACAGGCAGATATTTTTTTGTGTGTGTCCAGCAAGACATTCTGCCCCTTACTTCCATCCAGCCATGAAGGTCACTGGGTCATCAAACACTCACAGGGAGAGAACTCGTTAGAGGGATGGTTTGGGTCTCTTGTGATGTGAAATGGCACTTTCATGCCCACCAGCCTGCACCTGCTCTCTCACTGCATCACTGGATTGTGGCAGTCCCTTACATTAGGAAAAAATCTGTCTTGGCCTCCCTCTCTGCATTAATTTGAATCTTCAAATTAGGCCACAGCTCAAATTAATTCAAACCACCCAAGGTTTTCAGCTAAATATTTTAAGTTTCCCAAGTCCATTATTTTATTTACTCTTCAAAAATGCTGGAATCATATTAGAAAAAGATTTATCTGAATGGCAAGCAGAAATAATTGCCCAGGCAGGTAAGCCTATAAAGCATTAAAATTTATCTTAATACAAAATAGAGGGCCTAGTTGTGGCACTCTGCATATTTGTCTAACAGACATGTAACAGAGAAATTGTCCAAATGAGCTTAATAAATCTCTTTCTTAAACTCACAAAAGACCACATACTCACTTCCATAATTCTATTAGAGTCTGCTCCTCTGGAGGAGATAAAAGAAGAGATAACCTCTCCATTCAGAATATAAAATAGCAATTGTTCAGCTGATGATTGGAATTTTTCCAGTAGAAGGACTTAATTATGGAACAAAATTAGCTCAATCTGACCTTTTTAGAGAATAATGCAAAACTAAGTTTTTTGCAAATGTCTTCCTGGAATAACTGAAATAAGGAATAATTTACTTCCCTCTTTTTACAAGAGCAAAAGGTGGCAGAATATGATAGCAGCGTTCTTGGTGAGATGACAATCCAAAGATAATAATAAGACAGTATGTGCAGAAAGAGATAATATATTTTAATAGACTAGCTGATACAGTTTAAAAACAGAGAAGCTTTCAGACGCACAAGACCTTTTCAGCAAGAGCAGGGTTCCCTCAGCTACTCAAAATTGCGAGCGTAATAACTAGATGGTGTAGTGGTTGTGTCATAGGAATGCACCAAAATGTATGGTATCTATATCCATTACACACTGAAAGCTTCTCTTGGGATAAAGACAAAACATATTGTTCCAATCTCTGCTTTATCTCTGTGATAAATAGGAGTAAGTACCTGCACCCACAGACCAGCAGGCTGGGGATGATGCTGGTGTTAAAGCACTTCCCTCCAGGTCTTTAGTTCTGTCATTTATCTGTGTTGAGGCACTCCTCACTAGGAAATGAAAAAAAGAAACCCACAAACTGGAAAGAAAAACCTTATCTTTTTATCAGTCCCATCTCTGATTTCATGACATTCTGAATGCTCCTAAGCCATGCTGATACCACGGCATACAAGAAAAAAAAGGCATGAACAGGTGGTGATATTAAAAGGCTTCTTATGGTTCTGAAAAATGAGATAGAAATGTTTCGTGTCATGAAAGTCAACATCAATCTTCATCCATCTTGTGCAGATATGGAAATCAGCCAGTGTGGTTCTTGCTGAGGAGGTGTGAGATATTTCTTTTGCATCAGAGCTGTTGCTCTGGACACAAGTCATAATTTGTTTAATATAGATGAATGAGGAGAATATTACTAACACTGCCTTCTTTCCTTTATTTTTTTTTTTTTTAATAAACTGAAAGCTCCCCCTCCTGGCACATTCCCTGAACTGAATGCAAGGTTCCTGACATCTACTTTTAGCAACAAGATGTTCATGAAGATTCTTTAAAAGTAGTGTATTTATAGTCTCCCAAGGATTTCCCATTTCCCCATCCAGCTATGGGACTTGATATGAACTGATTTGACAGCAGGGGTTTGCCCTAAGGCTTTGTCTGTAATTTTAATCTGTTGCTTTTCCAGGCAAAGACTTATGGTTTCTACTGTGCTGCGTAGTATACAGAGTAAAGAAAACAACTTTTTCAGAAAGTTTGAGTGTTCACATTTGTGTTCCTTCAGCGTGATCGGTGTAGCTCAGCTATAACCGCACCATCTAATTTCCTAATAAATGCCTTGGAATAACTCTGAGAAATCTACTGGATCTTGTTGAAGCAATGCTCCAGCTCTGCTGAGAGCAGATCCTGACCAGGCTCAGGGAATCTGAAAGCCAGGGAAAGCAAAAAAAGCAAAGAGGGACGTGTTTATGTCACAGTTTTGGTAACTGCTGTAACTGCTCTCATCTCATTGCTGCCTGTGCTCGGGGACTGCCAGTCCCTCTAATCCCTTGAATCAGTGCTGGCACTTATGTGCTTAATGCAATGAACTGATTTGTCACTGAATTTCCACAACCATACACTTGTGCAAAGAAAGGGAAGACTTTCCCAGCTTGTACAGCCACAGGATCCTGTAGCTCCCATAAATTCCTACGTTGTGATTTTGTTACAGTCCCGGTACCATCCCTCAGCTCCAAGCAGGCTGACAAAGGCAGTGACACTGCTTAGGGAGCTTTCATTACATTTTCCATCATATTCAAAGACATCATCTCTCCATGTCCTTGAAATTATTTATGGGGGACAACATTTTACTGGAGCATGAAGCCAAGAATGAATGCTGCTGTGCAGGCAGGACTGTGCTGAGGCCATGCTTTCACGTGGCCACGCTCACCAACCCTCTGGCCACACGGAGCAAAGTGAAGGAGTGTGAAGCAGAGTAAAATAATTATCATCATAATGGTTTCAACTCAGTGCTGAGCTGCAATAGTAAAGTGAGAATGAATTAAATGAATTATGTCTTCCTTTCTAGTCTTCTCCTGAATACCAAGGGGGTATTTTCTTATATGGTAGCAATGCTGCTTTGCTTTTTATGCAGTTAGGTAATAAGCATGGCAGGTTTCAGGTGTAGAAGAGTGGGTCTTTTAAAGTCTAGAATGGAGTAACAATTTACTACAGATACAATGAATGAAGTATGTCTATTATACTTGGTACATTAGATCTGGAAGTGGGAGAATTGCTGGCCTGGCACCTTATGGCACTTTTCTCTTCCCTCTCTGTGGTTACGAAAATCAGGATTGACCTACACAAACAAAGCTGCTCACCCTAAACAAAGCAAATTTTAGCTGCTGAGGCAGTGAGGCCAATGAACTTCCAGTGCCATTTGCAGCCAAGAAGGGCTGTTAGTTTAAATGTCTCTATGCATATGGCAGAACATCAAATGCAGGCTTGAAATTTGAAGCCAAATCAGAGTAATAATAAATTTTAAAATGGCACATTCATTATATCCATGAATATAGGTACACACATGCACCTATCTGTATTCTTGTTAAATCTGCTATATAGATGTATATACACACGTGTCTTAGAAATGTCTTAAAAGCTGCTTTTATAGTCATAATGAAAGAGTAGGACTCCTTTGAGAGCCATTTGTCTGCAAAACTACTGTAAACTTCCTTTGAGTAGGCTGTCTGCACTCAAGAGAGTTGAATCAGTAGAACTTTGACGAGACTAGAAGACCCACTGATATCTAATTAATGTGGAAATAATTGTTGTAATCGTTGCATTTCTCTACAAAGCATGTACTGAAAAGCAGTTACACAATTTAGTGAGCATCAAATCAGTTTGATATGCAAATGGAGGTATGGACTACTTCATAATGCTGGTAGTATTTAAACATTCGTTTATTAAGCTGAGAAAATTCAAAATGTCAACAGGGTCCAAAAGCAATGTCTTTCATCAACAGAGACTTTCTTCAGAGTTTTTACTGTGCATCTTTTAGAGTCAGTGGGCTCTAATGACAAGAGTAACTGCAATGCTAAATGTGAAGGGACTGCTGGGAGTAAAGTGTGGACCAGTCATTCCTGCACCTGACACATTCCAGCACTTTTCCTCCAGGAATAAAAGGGAGCAGTTGTAGTGCTCTCCAGATTACCCCTGAGCTCCTACCTTTTGGCTGTTAAGGGGTCATGGAAACATTGACTTCATCCATTTAATGTAGATTCAATTAACTCAGGTTAATGACTACGGGATGGAACTCAGGGAGCTGAGAGCTGCTCCCATTGTTCAGCCTGGCTTGTCCTGTGACATAAGCTGCATTTTTGGGTGTAGAAAAAAGTAAAAGACAATGAGTTGCCAGGACAGGATCAGACTCTCATGCAAGTGAAGTGTAATCACTGCATCTCAGGCACATGCAAAGCTCATGGCTGCATGGCATCCAGGTACAGAAAAGCAACACAGACTTGATCAAATAATGTACAGAACAACTGCATTTTGTCTGTTTTCTAAACTTTTAAACTCAGTACAATCAGCACAAAGTCCTTGGGAGTAATGAGCTGTGACCTGTTCAGATTTAGATGAGTGTTTTGCCTGGGATGTATCTTCATCTTTGCTACATATATTTATCATGGCCAAAAGTGTGGATATCAAATATTTTTTATTTCAGGAGAAGTGCAAAATTTCAAATTGTTCCCAGGGACTATGGAAAAGTATGTAGTTGCATGATATTTAATAGCATATTCTTCTGAAATCTTACTTGGAAGATTTTAACAGGATCACTCAGAAGAACCCTTGCTAACCCCTTCTCTTTTCATTTATTTTGACAGGATTTCTGAGCACTGGGGACCAAGCAGCAAAAGGAAACTATGGCCTCCTTGATCTAATTCAAGCTTTGCGATGGACTAGTGAAAACATTGGGTTCTTTGGTGGTGACCCATTAAGAATAACTGTTTTTGGATCTGGGGCAGGCGGTTCATGCGTCAATCTGTTGACTTTATCCCATTATTCTGAAGGTAACCGTTGGAGCAATTCAACCAAAGGTATTATACAGGTTGCAAATTTTGACAATTTTGGTGTCTGCATGCCACCACCATTAGTACTATGTGATGTTCTGTATATTCTCTTTGTTTCTATGAACTGTTGAGTTCAGCTCAGTATTAAGAAACTTTTTAAAGGCTGTACAAGCCTCCTTCTCCCTCAGCTCTTCTGTGCATGTTTAAATTTTGGGTCACTTTCTTCTTTTTCCTATGGAGCTTTGTAGAAACACTTTATAGCAGACTTCTGAACAGCATTTTCTTGGTGCATCATTTTTGTCTCTTTCCTACCTAAGGGTGTCTTTTTTGGAAAATCAGTCAGTCATGCTCACAGTAGATGGGGTCATCTATATTCAGACAGTTGTAAAAGGCGTGTTTAGTTTCTCCTGAGGAGCAGAATTTAAAGAAAACTAAAATGACAGAGTTTCTCTTTTCAGGCTCACAGCTGAATTGCTTAAAACTATTATTTTGTGTGAAAGAAACAATAACTAGTTCAGAAATCTTTTGTCTGAAACTGCATGAACTTCACTTGCTGTCATCTAATAAAAAATGGTTGAAAGTTTTGCATGCATGATCCAAAATTGTCAAAGCATCCAAGTTGCAAATGGATTTCCTTCTATATGTTTTTTCCTATTCCATAACTAACACCTTTTCTCTCTAGTTGAGACAGGTGACAGGGAATTAAAATCATGCTGTTTGAGGCACCCAACTTATTCTTTCTATGATTTTTGCACCACAGTTTCACAGAGTGTCTCTCATTTGCATGGCTATTGCTTATTGATCATGTTACTTTTGTCTAACTGTTTTCATATATTTTTATCTGTATTAGTTTTATCAGGGACACCACACTGTGCCCTGTGCATATAATCCTCCACTAATTTATATTGCTATATCTCCATGGGGGACTAATTGGCTGGTCATAAAAACATAATTCTGCTGACATTAAAAGAGCTGCATTTCCCCAAAATCATGTTACAAAGACCACCGAGGTCAATAGAAGTGATTCTTTAGACCATGCCATTATGCTTTTTTAAATGAGAGAAAAATATAACTCCTACAAGAAGAGTTAAGTGGAAAATAAGACTGTGGTCTAAATTTTAGTCTATTTTCACAATCTGATTTTTAGTGTAATCTTTTTTTCTTCCGTAACTACCTGAATTTACATAGGAGTTATTTAAAAGAAGATGCTTGTAAAATCAGGATGGAAGCATTACCTCACTGCACTGTGACCTGAGGGTCTCAATGCACCATCTTCTTTCATCAGAGCTCTAAAAACCAACTTTCTCATTAAGGATTAACTGCAGGTTGAATGAGGACACCTGGTTTATCTTCTCCTAATTCTTTGTGTTAAAATCAATCTTCTTGGTGTAACATGACATCAATGCAAAATGCCACATTGACAATATTTGGACAGTCATGTGTTGCCTTTATCAGGAAATGATACCCTGTCATATCCCAACACATGGCCAGAATTCTGCCAGGACCAGAATTTGTTTGGGGAAAAGAGAGGCACTATGATGCCAACACAGCAGATCAAGGCATTTTAGAGGGGCCTGAAGAAGGTTCAGTAAAAGTAAATTTTTGAGGATTTCTTGTAGGAGCAAACTCATGCTTTGATGAAATTTGGATTAAACAGAACAACTCACCACGCTCCTGTGTTATGTTTCATTTGGAGGTGGTTAGATCTGCAGTAAAAAAAAAAAAAAAGAAAAAAAGAAAATATAAATTGGTCAGGTTCAAATAAGTAAAGTTATTTCTTAACATTTACAAACTCCCTTTTTGTTTCATGGTGTTTTACATTTACATATGAGAGGTGGAGGACTTTTTACAAAAGCATGCAGTGATAGGACGAGGGAGAAGGGCTTCAATCTGACAGAGGGCAGGGTTAGATCAGATATTATGAAGAAATTCTTCCCTCTGAGGATGGTGAGGCCCTTGCACAGGTTGCTCAGAAAAGCTGAGGCTGCCCCACCCCTGGAAGTGTCCAGGGCCAGTTCGGATGGGGCTTGGAGCAACTGGGATAGTGGCAGGTGTCCCTGCCCATGGCAGGGGGTGGAACTGGGTAAGCTTCAAGGTTCCTTCCAATCCACACCATTCTGGGATTCTGTTATTCTAGGATTATCAACCAATCTCTTTCATAAGAATAAATTCAGAAACTCTCTTTGCTTCTGTTATTTCCCTCTGAAAGATTCCCTTGGCAGTTGAGAGGAGGAATTCAGCCTATTTCAAGGTGGAGTTGTTCACAGCCACCCACCTGCAAGTGGGCAGAGCAGCACCCATCTACAAAAAGTGTTCTCAAAATATAGATGAATATATGCAAATTATTATTATTTACTGTGGTGAGACACTGAATAAGGGTCACAAAGCACTGTGGCCCACTGAACATTTAAATATTTTTTCCATCAGTCTGAAGCCCATAAGCAATAATAATAATAATAATAATAATAATAATAATAATAATAAACATTATCAGGTAAAAATGTAGTTCTCCATCCTGTGAGGTACAAATTTTTGCCACGAATTCTGTGACAGAATGCAAATAATTTTTCATACTGTTCATTTTTCACCAAATGGTTTGAGTGGAGGAATAGCTCTGTCAGCATTCTTCAGCACAAGGAGGGATGTTTAGTCTCATTTCCTCAGATGGTTTTATGGCCAAAGGACTTGACCACTTTTACTTAACCCAGCATCTGATGTTTAGGTAGCACTTAGCAAGCCACAGTGTTTGAATCAGCATTTTCTTACACATAGCTTACACTTTCTGTCCTTGTTCAGACATATTTAATAGAGCAATAAAGTTAGATTTACACAATGTGCAAAAACCCACACACATTATGAATTATCATGAAATACATCTTTGTGAAAATTCAGCTTTGTCATTTAGTTACATTTATTACAATGCCTGGATCCTCTGTGGTAATTCTACTGACTTTGAGCTGATTTATACTAGCTCAATATCTGACCTTATAAACATGCAAATATATTTTTAGCTGTTTATAGCTCAAGTTCATTCTTATTTTTACTCATATCTTGAAAGAGAATAATATCTTGGATATGATTTCTCATAAGTTTAAGAGACCTAAGTTTACACATTTCAGTCTCTACACCTATCTAATTTGATAACTTTTCTATTGGGACCTAATACAATGATTTACATCATTGAATGATTTAAAAATTCCTGAGAAGCTTGTAAAATGTTTCCTGCCAGCAACAGATTCCAACTTATTTTTGAGTGTACAGAGTCTGGTGCTACAACAGAAGCAGTAAAAGCATTTCTGATTTGATTTAGAGCCTAGGGAGGTTTTTTATCAATAGAAATATGTTGCTTATCAAAGCAAAAGCCATCTTGTGCATAATTGGAATAAATTTCTGAGGTAAGCTGAGAGCCTTGACTCCAGTTCCTCAAGTGGGAGTATCCAGCTATTCATCAAGCACTGGACCTGGTGGAACTGCGTGATGCCAGGTGTCACTTTCAGTCCCTAAGTGACTCCATCAGAGACAGTGGAATGACTCCAGGTGCCCATCAGCACAAGTAAAACAAAATTTTGACCCATATATCTTAAATCAGCATAACTTTTGAACATACAGACCATTTTGTATTACCCAGAGTGACCTACAGAAAGTAGGGTCCAGTATAAAATATTTTCCAGTAGTTTGTGCAAAAGTTATGATATTGAAATGAACTTCTGTGATAATGAAAAAAACCCAAACTCCTCACAAAACAGCAGAAAGGCCACCGTTACCTAAATATTGTCTAAATACCTATTAAATACAGCCTAAATTACCTAAATATAGTTTCTGAGCAATATTTTACACAAGGTTCAGATTTATAATCTCTTTCAGAACCCAAAGTAACCTCCTCAAATGGAGTGGAAAAATGCAAAGGGAGCACAAGAAGTATCAGAACAAGGATGGAGTTCTGATTACACTAAATCCAATAGCAAAATAATTGCATTAATTCACTTACTACAAGAGGGTGAGGTTATCATCCATGACATGTTTTAAAACTCCTTACAGAAGGGAGGGAAAACATAAATTTTAACGCATTTTGTTATTTCTTTGGGTAGAATTCCCAGGTCCAGAGAGATAATTAAATCAGCATAAATTGAAGTTAAGTGCACTGAAGACTTTGGGATTTACTGCAAGTTTATATGCAGTGCCAGATCATTCTCCCTCCCTTAAATGAATACCTGAACATATGTTTAAATATCTGAATTGCAAAGCTAAACAGTGTAAAATACATAATTTCCCTTTTTATGTAAGAGTGATCAATATAAACCTGCCTTTAAAAAGCTCCTTACAAGAAAGGATTTTGACTTAGACACTTATAAATTTAATAGCTGCCTGGTACCTTCTCATCTATTTCTACAGAATATAAACTTTTGCAGTGATACACAATTTAAAAGCACTGCACCTTTCAAACCAACTTTAATGCCAAAGAAAACATTAAAAAGTGTAATAGATTTATTTCACACATAGTTTTATATATGCATGCTGATGATGGCTTGTACAATACCAAAAACTTCAACCCATTTCAGAGACTTGATGGTTTTTCCTCCAACCTATATGGTGCTTTTGTTTTAAGAATTTTTTTAACCTGATAGTGTTGTCCTACATAAGGTAATGCCACTCCTTTTTCTTCCTGAGTTTCTTTTGAAAATCTGGACTATATTGAGGGAGAATTATTTGCTTCAGCACATACTGCATTTATTTTATGCACATTACCTGTAGGTACAACAGCAGTCAGATCTCACCACCCTGTATATTTAAGTACTATTAAGATTCAGGTATCTCTTCTGTTACAGTTTTCTATTGTTTCAAAGACCTCCTTTGAATCTTTCAAAGTCTGTGGCTGTTTCAAGGTCGCTTCAGTAGTTTTCAAATATTTCTCCCCACAGGACTTTTTCAAAGAGCAATAGCTCAAAGTGGAACAGCTCTCTCCAGCTGGGCAGTTAGCTTTCAGCCTGCAAAATATGCCAGGATGTTGGCTACAAAAGTTGGTTGCAACATGTCAGACACTGTAGAACTGGTAGAATGCCTACAGAAGAAGCCTTACAGAGAACTTGTCGACCAGGACATTCAACCAGCAAGATACCACATAGCCTTTGGACCAGTAATCGACGGCGACGTGATACCAGACGACCCTCAGATCCTGATGGAGCAAGGAGAGTTCCTCAACTATGACATCATGCTGGGAGTTAACCAAGGGGAAGGGCTGAAGTTTGTTGAAAACATTGTGGATAGTGAAGATGGCATATCAGCCAGTGATTTTGACTTTGCAGTTTCTAATTTCGTCGATAACTTATACGGATACCCCGAAGGCAAAGATATATTGAGGGAAACTATTAAATTTATGTACACAGACTGGGCAGATCGGCACAACCCTGAGACCAGAAGGAAAACACTGCTGGCTTTGTTTACTGATCACCAGTGGGTTGCACCAGCAGTGGCCACAGCAGATCTTCACTCGAATTTTGGATCGCCTACGTACTTCTATGCCTTCTACCATCATTGCCAGACAGATCAGGTACCTGCATGGGCAGATGCAGCCCACGGAGATGAGGTTCCTTACGTACTAGGAATTCCCATGATTGGTCCTACTGAGTTATTTCCTTGTAATTTCTCCAAAAATGACGTCATGCTAAGTGCAGTGGTGATGACGTACTGGACAAACTTTGCAAAAACTGGGTGAGTATCAGATAATGGATGGTCTTGTATGCAAACTTTGGATGGAATGGCACTTGCTTTCTATTTGTTATCTTGGGAATTTCTCTGTACTTGTAGGATGAATAAGACATTAAGAATTGGATATCTATGTTTATTGTAATGTTCCTTGGCTCACTTACACGTTTTAGGAAAAAGAGGGAAAAATATCTTTGCAGACTTTCTGCGAGGAAATTTTAAAATGTACACAAAACTAATTAAGGAAACTCTAGAAAAGTGTAAAAGTAAGCATTTAACATATATGTAGAGTTAAAATCAGCTACATTAGTACCTGCCTTTGCCCTGCCACTGATACTTTCATTCCATGAGACAGAAAATTACATAAATATTGCATCAAATAGAATACAGTAGTATTAAGAATTTACTTATTTTAGTAGCATGTTTTGTCTTAAATTCTCACTTCTGACCATAAAATATGTGGCTTTAAACTTGAAAGTTTTGCCATTTTCATTAGTTCTTTTTCTTCCACTGGAGTTCAAAAATCTTTGTTACATTTGACCACTTATTTTTGACTATGCATTGTACTGAGTTGTGCTCTGTCATGATCCTTCCCCTCTGGAAGGCCACAGATGATTCACAGGAACAGAAATGCAGAGCTGTATAAACTTTATGCTTCTAAAAACAAGAAGAAAATCTTAATGTTCTCTCTCACTGGTCTCTCATAGACATTTGCCTACTACATCACCACACACCAGGCAATCTTCCCTCAGCAGCAAAAGATTTCACTGTGAGACGCAGATATTTTGGAGAAACAGGGAAGTCGCTGAAGTCTGTGTGAAAGAAGGGTTCTTTTGCATAATGCTGTTTTTAATCAAGATTATTAAGGCCTCTAATTTTAGGGAATAGCACTCTGCTCCGTCCAAAGGCAGTCTTAAACATTTAGTATAAAATCTTAATTATGTTAATTTTATAACTCCATTTGAAATGCTTTGTAACATTGGAGATATCTTTTTCTTGCAGTGACCCAAATCAACCAGTGCCGCAAGACACAAAATTCATCCACACAAAACCAAATCGTTTTGAAGAAGTAGCATGGACCAGATATTCTCAGAAAGACCAGCTGTATCTTCACATTGGATTAAAACCACGAGTGAAAGAACACTATAGGGCCAACAAAGTGAACCTTTGGTTGGAACTGGTACCTCATCTGCACAATCTTAACGACATTTCACAGTATACCTCTACCACAACTAAAGTGCCATCGACTGATAATACTTTCAGACCCACAAGGAAAAATTCTGTTTCAGTTACTTCAGCCTTTCCTACAGCCAAACAAGATGATCCCAAACAGCAGCCAAGCCCATTTTCAGTGGATCAAAGGGACTACTCAACAGAGTTGAGCGTTACAATCGCAGTTGGCGCATCTTTGCTGTTCCTGAACATTTTGGCCTTTGCAGCGTTGTACTACAAAAAGGACAAGCGGAGACATGACGTTCACAGGAGATGTAGCCCACAACGTACCACTACCAATGATCTCACCCATGCACAAGAAGAGGAGATAATGTCCCTCCAAATGAAGCACACTGACTTGGATCATGAATGTGAGTCCATCCATCCACATGAGGTGGTTCTTAGGACCGCCTGTCCCCCAGACTACACGCTAGCCATGAGAAGGTCTCCTGATGATATCCCCTTAATGACACCCAACACCATCACAATGATCCCCAACACTATACCAGGGATTCAGCCCCTACACACATTCAACACATTTACTGGAGGACAGAACAATACTCTGCCCCATCCTCATCCCCACCCCCATTCACACTCAACAACCAGGGTATAGCCAGACAAGACGAAACAAACTTTTATTTTTTGATGGATTACAGTAGGTGATATTACTGAAGATTACTTGGCTTTCAACCTACAAGACTCTTACTATTTAAATATGGAGGAATATTATGTGAATATACATATCAAGAACATTGGGGTTTTGAAAAAAATGAATTGTACATATATCAAATGAACTTAAGAAACAAACAAAACAAAAGAAAAAAAGAAACAAAAAACTAAAAACCCAACTGTTTGCAATTGCTTGAAGCAGTTGTCCTGAATGATACTTTTTCATTCACATTCAAGTATTAATTTTTTGAAGATTTAAGTTACATAATGGAATTAGGCATGTGCAACACAAACAGGAAAGAACTATGACTGAAAATTTTAAAAACCTATAAATATGCACAAGGGACACACTAATGGAATGTCAGATAATTTTCACCAATTTTTATTTGGACCTGTTTTCTTGTGTAGACCATATTTACATATTTGAATAAGTACACAAAGCACCAATGCTGTTAAGGCCTTAGAAAGGGGCTCATGCTGAAATCTGCCAGTCAGAGAAGTTTTACAGCCTGGCAGGTACAACATTATCACATAAGTGCTGTCAGTATAAAAGTTGTGGGAATAAAGGAAACTGGATATTTTTAGCACGATGTGCATGATAATTTATATGCTTGGTGGCTGTGCTGCTGATTAAGCCGTAATTAAAATTCTTCTCATCCCATTGGAGTTTTTAATAGAAGCTTTCTCCATCAATTGGCACAACCTAAAGAAGTTTTTTAAAGGGGCAAAAGTAATTACAGTAAAATATTTCATGGTAGCTTCTGAAAAAGAAGGGATTGCAACAGTTCTTAAAGATATTTATGGCATTCTAGGTATACAGTGGTGGACCCTCACTGATATGAATCCCAGACAAAAAAAATGTATACTATTAATGTTCTTTTTCCTTTCCACCTAAATAATTTCTGACTTTGAAATAACTATAACATTAATGGAATCTCCTTTGATTTATAAGGAGGACTTATAATTTGCTGTGATTTAGTTACAGAGTATTTTGTTCAAATTGATGAGGTAAAGTGTGTCCAAAAATTTAATTACAATGACATTTTGCCATTTAAAATTGCCCCAATATTACTGCTCTGATTACAACTTTCAGTTTATTGTTTCAACTCATGTTGCATGTTACAAAGTTTACTTATAATACTTTAATATAATGTTAATTCCCTTTTTACTATACATTAGCTTTGTCATTCTAATTAATTCTCTAGACCAGATGGCAAGAGTGTAGAAAAAGAGGGTATATGAGAACGGGGAGAGAGCCAACAACTGGAAATTTAAAAATCTGGATACTACATATATTTGTGTGATTTGAAGTGAATGTTCTAAAATCACAAAAAATTTTTCATTCCCCTGTTGCTTTCCAGTAATTCTATACCGTGATCCTTTCAAAACGTTTGTATATGTAATCAGATGTACATTTATATAAAAGAAATAATTGAGATGGACTTAAGAGCACATCCCTGATAAATACTTTCTCTCTTACCTGTACTATATTTCTATTAGACTAAAGTTATGTGATTTTTTTTTACATTTTTTCAAATTACTAGCAATTTTGATAGTTTGTAAGATAATGCGAAGAACTTTCTCTGACAAACTAACTGCAGTAACAGAAACATTTCTTTTCAGTTACTCTTTTTCAAGAATGAAAGCTTATTACACACAAAAATTGTATACTACTTGATGGAAAATTACTTTGTATTTCTTGGCCATATTACTGGTCACTGAGTGAAATAAAGATAATCTGGATAACGAATATTATTCCAATGTTAAGAGACCTGATCTTTGCTCATTAAAGAGCTAAAATGTTTATTGCTGTTTTGTCATTTTTTAATGAAGTAATGGTAACTGTCTCAAATAAAGAGTAATATCTTAAGACCAGTCTGGTTTTTGAAGACATGAGGATGCCTTCTACAATTAATAAAACTGCACATTTATAGGCTAGCCCCACCACAGCTATTTTTTACAGAAATATTGACATTGTGACTGTCATCACACTTTAATCTCCTCCAGATTTCAGGAATGAGTTAAAAATGCAATACTGACACCAAAACAAAAGGCGAGGAACAGGGCAAATTGAAATAAATCTGCAGTATTCCATGATGGGAAAGAAAAATCATCAGGGTTTTACTGGGTGATTGAACTCTTATTATAAAAGGTTGCTGAGAAGTTTAAAGCATGTTTGCTAACATTGAGCACAGACATTAAAAATTAAGCTGAAACCAAAATAATACTGCAATTTCAGTTATTTTACAAACCTATTTAACCAAAAAAAAAAAAAAAAAACCAAAAAAAACCCCCATGTACTTACTTAGTACTTTTTACAGGGCCCGGGGACTTATAATTTGCTGTGATTTAGTTACAGAGTATTTTGTTCAAATTGATGAGGTAAAGTGTGTCCAAAAATTTAATTACAATGACATTTTGCCATTTAAAATTGCCCCAATATTACTGCTCTGATTACAACTTTCAGTTTATTGTTTCAACTCATGTTGCATGTTACAAAGTTTACTTATAATACTTTAATATAATGTTAATTCCCTTTTTACTATACATTAGCTTTGTCATTCTAATTAATTCTCTAGACCAGATGGCAAGAGTGTAGAAAAAGAGGGTATATGAGAACGGGGAGAGAGCCAACAACTGGAAATTTAAAAATCTGGATACTACATATATTTGTGTGATTTGAAGTGAATGTTCTAAAATCACAAAAAATTTTTCATTCCCCTGTTGCTTTCCAGTAATTCTATACCGTGATCCTTTCAAAACGTTTGTATATGTAATCAGATGTACATTTATATAAAAGAAATAATTGAGATGGACTTAAGAGCACATCCCTGATAAATACTTTCTCTCTTACCTGTACTATATTTCTATTAGACTAAAGTTATGTGATTTTTTTTTACATTTTTTCAAATTACTAGCAATTTTGATAGTTTGTAAGATAATGCGAAGAACTTTCTCTGACAAACTAACTGCAGTAACAGAAACATTTCTTTTCAGTTACTCTTTTTCAAGAATGAAAGCTTATTACACACAAAAATTGTATACTACTTGATGGAAAATTACTTTGTATTTCTTGGCCATATTACTGGTCACTGAGTGAAATAAAGATAATCTGGATAACGAATATTATTCCAATGTTAAGAGACCTGATCTTTGCTCATTAAAGAGCTAAAATGTTTATTGCTGTTTTGTCATTTTTTAATGAAGTAATGGTAACTGTCTCAAATAAAGAGTAATATCTTAAGACCAGTCTGGTTTTTGAAGACATGAGGATGCCTTCTACAATTAATAAAACTGCACATTTATAGGCTAGCCCCACCACAGCTATTTTTTACAGAAATATTGACATTGTGACTGTCATCACACTTTAATCTCCTCCAGATTTCAGGAATGAGTTAAAAATGCAATACTGACACCAAAACAAAAGGCGAGGAACAGGGCAAATTGAAATAAATCTGCAGTATTCCATGATGGGAAAGAAAAATCATCAGGGTTTTACTGGGTGATTGAACTCTTATTATAAAAGGTTGCTGAGAAGTTTAAAGCATGTTTGCTAACATTGAGCACAGACATTAAAAATTAAGCTGAAACCAAAATAATACTGCAATTTCAGTTATTTTATAAACCTATTTAACCAAAACAAAAAAAAAAAAAAAAAAAACCAAAAAAAAAACCCCCATGTACTTACTTAGTACTTGTTACAGTGCCCGGTTTTAAATTAAGGTCTTTTTGTAGAAGCATATAAAATAGTCTTCAAAATCCAGGGTGGTCTGTGTGCAATTTCTGCCTGATGTGGTTGTGCTTTTAGACTGTGACCTGCCAATGTAAACCAATAAAAAGAATTGTCTGCCATCTGATAATTATTGTTTAATAAGAAGATTGTATTTTGCTATGTTGATGAAACAAAACAAAACAAAAAAAAAATACAAAAATATTGATGGCCATAAAACAAGGTATTAATGAAATATGATTTTATGTGCTTTTCTTAACTTTATCAAAACCAAAATAACTTTCTACTATAGTTTCTTTGTGGCCATATATCTATATATCTCTATATATACAGTATCTGGTAATTGTTTACTTTTATTAGTTACAAAATAAATGATTTAGGTAAACCAAGCATGACACTACACTTTATTTCTGTCAGCCAATAGTATTCAAAATGTGAAAGATGAAGGCAACAACACAAATTTTGTCACCACTGTTTGGAAAAAAAATAGTCCATTCATGTGATGCAGATACTGTGAATTATATTTTAGTGGCTACTTTATACTGACATTACAGCAGCTGGCTTTCCAAAAGTAAGATGGTGTCCCATGTTTTAACACAACATTGAGAAAGACCAAGAGGTGTTTTAAAGCTGAAATGAAAAGATAAGAAATGGTTTTGGAATATCTTCATGTGCTTCATGGAATATAAGTTTGTTCTTTTCAAAATATTTTATCTATTTGATTTGTTTTTCATGGTAGCATACACAAAAGCAAAATTGAGTGTGATATTTAATTTCTTGTATCATCCTTGGACCAGATTTCCAATAAAATGAGGATATCAGTCAGTCTTTGGAAGTTCAGTAAAAATATAAAGAGCCTGCATTTATTGATTTCACACTTTTGTAAATATGTTTGCAGACCTTTTTAAGAAAATGTATTCTACCATTTTGAGAAAAAAAAAATAACAATGGAATCATTGTCTCGTTTATCTATGAAAATTACAGGCAATATAATGTGCTGTGCTGACATTTCTAGGAGAAATAAAGCCGATAAAAAACGCATTTTGCTCAATGGTATCTCAGTTGGTTATACCTGGTGTTCTCCACCCACGGAAGACTTGCAAGGCATGGATGAACTTCCTGGATAAAATCCTCCACAGGAAAATGTAGTTGTTATTTTTGTTGTCTGCACTAAACACGGATTCCTGTGTCACAAGTCTTTAATTATTGGATGTTTTTGCTACTCACACACCCTGCAAACCGGATGAATAGAGGTCTAACAAATAAACATGTTACAGTTTTAAAGACACCACTGCACAGAAGATGCTGGAATTTCTGTTGCCAACTTCACTAGGAGATGAAACAGCTGACTTCATAGGAAGCTGTCAAACATCATGGTATTCCTTTGATGTTTGGAAGTTGTTGCTTTTTGCCTGTGATGTTAGTTTAAAACATTGGCCTTTCCCCCCTCCTTTTTTTCTAGTATTGAACAGTTACAGATGGTCGCTTTTTAATGTGAGCGAACGTTAGATAATTATTATTGTGAAAATGTGCTTCCAAATAAATTAGATTAATGGGAAATTCCCTTCAGAGGTTTTGTTATTTTTCATTCAAAGCTCTTGTCAAAATATGTGTTGCAGAAGTTCTGCTTTTTTTTTTTTTTTCCCAGTCTGCAAGCTAAGGGACTTTCTCCAAATAACATTAAAAATCTCTTTTTCTGTTTGAAATAATAACACTATAAGATTAAGATGCTCTCCTGAGGCCTCCAAGTAAATATGAACAATTTGAAACATGGCAAATGAGCTTTTACTCTAAACATTCCAATTTGATTACATTCTGGCACATCAATACTTTTGTATGCAGACCAGAAAATTAGCAGCATTTGATAAGGTGTTCAAGAGAACTTCACAGCAGAATCGATGAGTTCATCATAGCCATGCACAAAGTCCCTTTTCTCTCAGGTTCTGTTCATGTCACTGTATAATTAATTTGTTATATACAGGTTCAGTAAAACCTTAACTTCGTGAAATGGGAAATTGTTAGTACAAGATAATGAACTTTATCTGGTGGAAAATGTTTAGAAAAAAAACTGTTGAGAGTCACCTAGGAGGTGTAGATTTTTATATGCAACCTGGCTTCATTTCTTTTTGTTGATATTATAATTCTCAGTAATTTGTACACCTGGGAAACCATAATTTCTGTAATAAGTTTTGAAAAAGAATTTGAGTATTGTATGTAAATCATGGATTAAAACCTGAGTTGCATGACCCTTTGCTACTGGGATGAATGAAAAACCTCATAGAAGTGCAACAAATTTGTACAAGCAAATTTTATACAGTCTCTTGAAATTTATTTTGTTTTTATTTGAAGAAAAAAGTACCGTCACAGCAGTAGAAGCTCTGCATTTGTCTCAGAAAATGCCTTCTTGTGTATATATGCATCTGTCTGCACATGCATACCCACACGCAGCCAATAAAGGAGATTTCAAAACATGAGACTAGCCAGGGAATTTTACCCTTTGGCACCGTTCAAGGTGTGGAGGTAACACCTGCCCCTCATTCTGCATTCCCCACTGTCACAGAGCAGCTGATAAGATGATGACAATGTTTTTAGCTCCAGCTCAATTAGTATTTACTGTAGGACCACTGGAATCAATGAAGCCCTGGCAATTGACACCAGTTATCGATCTGCTTCCGGACCTTTAATGTTCATCATGGCTCATCTCACTGCCCAGTTTTGCACATCTTCTCATGCACAGGAACACCCACTCACAGAAATTATTACAAGTATAACTATCCTGATTTATGAACACTACCAGGCTTTAAAATGTGCTTCACAATATGCTTATGGATATTTCTGTGTTACGCCAAAATTCAGGGGAAAAAGGTCTTCTATATTAAAAAAAACCAAACCCTGAGGTTACATAGATGCAAAGAAAAGATTGGTACCAGAGTTTGCAGCCTGTAGTTTGCATGCTGTAGTAACTTTTACGTTAAAATCTATATATAGAAAGGAACATTTAGTTCTTGCTGATCCTCAAATCTACATGTTGACCTACATGTCAAAGACACAATGACACTTTACAGCAGTTGGAAGTCTGCTCTGTTCTGCACCATTCTGGAAGGCAAGAGACAGGCAACTGGGCCACATGTTGCTATAAATTTAGGACAGATTTTCTCTGTCAACTGAATTTTCCCCCTCGATATCAGCAAGGCCAGGCAGCAGCATCTGTGAGCTGAGCTTTATAATGATGTCATTAAAAAAAAAAAAGTACAGTTTTTGAGCCTGTAGGGCTACCTGGGTTTTTTGCTTTACACCTATAAAAGCCAGTAACTTTTTTTATTTCAAACTGAAGTTGATACCACTCAGACATGAAAATACCAGAGCTCAGTTAACAAGAGGTTGGTGAAACACTCTAAGAGCTGGTGACACTTCAATTGCATTATTAAAAATGAAAAAAAAAGGAAAAAAAATTCATCTAGTGATTTTGTTCAGTTAGTGAGGAAGTCAGAGAGCCTCACTGGACCTCCTGGGCGAGAAGGATAGAAAAGGAAATTCTGGGACTGCAAAGCAATTGTGGGCCATACACTTGATTTATACACTTAATATATTATCCCTGGAATAAAATGAGGAGTGGGGCAGAACCTTGTGGCCCGAGGCAGTTTGGAAGGATGAGATGTACAGTGTACCTGTTTCATCCAGGGGTTTGTAGAAACAACTTCAGCAGTAATTTTAAGCAATTAAGACTATAAAAAAGGTTCTAGAAATAATCCATGGTTCATCTGATACCACATGCATTTTCAGAAAAAGCCATGCAATATTTCACTGATTGATGAAAAACATATGGTTGTATAGTGTTGGTTTTTCTACTTTTCATGAGGTTTCTCCTACGCAGAGGTGATATTCAGCTGAACTAATGAATAAATGTTGCTCTTATTGGCAAAGAAGTAAGTCTAGAGCAATTTCATTAAAAGTGAAAAGTGGGACCTTCACTACGGTAAATAACACCCAAAACCAATTACTCTTGGTCAGCTAGCAGAGATTCCCTTGTTCAATCACATGCTGATTTTTTCTTTAAATCCATCCATTTGCCAGAAATATATTTCTCTCTCCCCTGTTATTAACTGGAATAAGTGTACCCTGCTCTCCACAGAAGATGACGATAACAGGAACCATTGGTTTCCTCTCATGAATCATGACTTTGCTGCCCAAGAGCAGAAAATGTAATAGAAGACAAATAACAAGCCAGGGTTTGGGGGTCAGGATTTGGTGTTTGGGTTTGTTTTGGTTTGTTTTGGTTTTTCTCTCTTATAGGCTGTTTTGAGTATCTTGATTCTCTGAAGGCTGACCAGAAGCCAGCAAGAGATACAACCTTAATTGCTGCAGCCAAGAACCTTTTTGGGCATTTTCCTTTTGCCTTGTCCAGGAGGAAAGAGCAGGGTTAAATTCATGAAAAAGATTTCTATGGAAAAGCACTCCCAGCTGTACTTCTGAGATACACCACAGAAAAGGAAAACACTCACAAATTTTGCTGTGTTTGACAGAGGAAGAAACATTTGTAAAATTTAATACAATACTGATGATAATGATAAATATGAGATTTTTTTTTAATACAACTAATCCTTTTTCAACAATATATTATCTGAAGTCTAAAAGGGCTCTTTGGTTACTAGAATTCAGACTGTATTGTAATACTGCATGTGAATTCCCCTTTGTTGAATTCATACTTGTCCTGGCTCCATTCTGCATTTCAATTTCATTTTAAAACTAGAAACTCTCTGCTTTTTATTGAATTTTTTGCTGTATGGACTATTGCTAGGTGCAATTTGCTGTCCCTAATTAATTTATCAGTTACTTAAATGTCATAATCCTTTCATTTATGAATTTATTTTTTCTTGCTTCTTTACAGGTTTTGTTAGGTTTTTAAAAAATTGTCTCTTGTGTGATAAGTGCAATTTTGTTCTTCATTCCCTCTCACATTGCTTCTACTGTCTCACACAAATGCAAATATTTGAAATAATTTGCAATGTTTTCTTCTCTTTATCAGTGTTCTTGTTCCTTCAGGTGGGAATTTTGCTTTAAATTGTATTTCTTGTACTTGCACATCCATCCAGGGATATTAATTTATGAACTCCCAGCTACAAGGATTGCTATTCAGGATGGGAATGGAAATCTAGGCTGCTCCAGTGTCTCCAGCCTCCAGTACAGGCAAGACCAGCCTCTTGTGGCTAGGAACAAGAATGCCTTCAGTCAATAATGACAGGCATGTGCCAGGGAGTTATCCACCAAACACAGATGGCAATTTTTCCCTTTGAAAGATGCCACAGGTGCAATTTCACAGGGAACTTGGAGCTAAGGCAAGCGTGTGCCTCCAGACACGAGCAGAGCCTCATAAACTCAACTGCTTGCTAGAATCAGAAGCTTAAAAATTAGCACCTTGCACTCATGGCCACACTTCAGACAAGTGCTGCTGGATTTTTGGGGCTGTGCAGGCACTCAGAGCTTTGTTCTCAAGTGGGTTTTGTTGCAGTGCCTGTCTCTCTGCTGCAGCTGTTCCACAGAGCTGAGCCCCTGCTGACCCTCTGCAGGAAACAGCCAAACTTCTGCTGACTGCACCTGGAAAGATGAGCCCCTCTCCTTGCAGGAGGAATGAAACACATATGGGCAGCATCAAACCCAATTTTCTACTAATTTTCAACTTGGAACAGCCCTTTGCTTCCCTTTTTAAGGGAGCAGGAAGGTTGAAGTTCTGGGTATGACTGTAGGAGGTATTTCTGCTGTAGGTCTGTGCTGGATGTTGAACAGCATGAAATTCCTTCCTTCCTTCCTTCCTTCCTTCCTTCCTTCCTTCCTTCCTTCCTTCCTTCCTTCCTGTTAGATACCTAGTGTAGGAATTTTAGTATTGGATAAATCATTGTCTACTTGTTATCTGTTTTTCCTTGCTGCCTAAGAGAGAACCAACAGGAGGTGGACAAATTTACTATTCCTTCTGTCTTTCAGGTACATTTAACTATGAAAGCCTGACACAAGCAGTTATTTATACATACATAAATATGTAATTTTAGTTGCATAGATCAGAATCACACCTTTTCATACCCAGTTTTTATTTTATTACAATGTGCCTCAGGCGGAGGAAGTAAGACCAGCAGTGATCAGAACTGAATGGCATGACAGATCCTCACTTAAAAGTCTTTATACTGTAGAAACTTTAGGACAGTAAGCATAGCTACAACTGGGGGAAGCTGGACATGGCTTCTATAGCATGGAAGGCATTTCAGAGTGAATTCTGCCTTGAGATGGTTAGATGGGATGGAGCTGTTCTTATTTCTTCTGTCTTTATAAATAGCTCCAAGATGAGGCGCAGTGATGAGGTTTACAACAATTGCCAGTTCCACAATGCCTCATTCCCTGTGATACTGCTTTGTGAGTGAGTTAGCAAAGTAGAAATGCAGAACAGAGAAATGCCGTAGGGGAGAGAAAGCAGGGAAGAGGAGCTGGAGGAAAAACACCAGCACAGAGGAGTGAATTTTGGAGATCAAACCACTACTGAGCAGTCTGGAACACCAGCAGAAATGGGGCTTCACGTAGGACTTGGTGAGACTGCTGTGTTTTGCCAGTTTGAGCTTCTTTGATCAAATGGGCTGATTCTCCTCAGAAGTTAGTGTGGGTTTAGACACATTGGCACACAATAGCTGTACTTAACAAAAAAAGACTGGCTGCCTGTTCTGGTGCAAGGGAGTCCTTATTTTATGCAGTCAGACATTCCACTTTCTCCTAGTTTTGAGTGTGTTTGCAGGCTTCAAACCTTTGTCTAAGGACTACCAGAGATGATTGGAACAGCAGTGCTCAAATGTGAAAAGGAAGAGAGTTGTATTTTCAAAAACTGCCCCAAAGCACATGGGGTTTTATTAGCTGTAAGCAGAATAATAAATTATTTCTGTCATCTTAGCAGCCCCAGTTACACTGTCACAGTGAGTGGCACTATTTTAACCTGTGTTGAGCATGAAAATATACAATAGCTGCATTGATGTCAAGCGTTTGCAGAAGGGTTTACATGAGTATTTTTAGATTTCTGTGTGGTCTCTGACATCCATGTGACAAGCACTTAGGACCACAAGATTTATAAAAACATACTTTAGAGCAATACTACATATAAATCATTATAAACTTATTTTACCAGAGAGAGAACTGATTGTCCTGTAAATAATTAGTGCTATTAAGAGAGCTATGCAGAATATGATCACTTATGTCTTGGAGAGGAGCTACATGAATGCCTTGGCTGCATTTGTTCAAACCTCTGGACCTCATGTTGTGTGTTGCAATCAGATTAACTGAAAAGCTAAAAACAAACAGAACAAAACACATAAGGCTGATAGCAATATTTGCCCCATGCTGAGGTCAAAGAGGTGTAAATTCTGACAGATATTGATGGTTTCATTGCTTATGAGGCTACTAAACATCATCCATTTAGAGGAGAGATCAATGGCAAAAGCACCAGCTGAAGGGGACTACCTGTGGTGCAATCAGCACCAAGTGCATGCCCATCCTGTTGATGTGTACAGCTTCTCTAAAGCTGCTTTCTCAGATTAGGAATCAAAGCTAGAAAATCAGGAATTTCAGATAACAGCTGTGAGCATTCCTTGGAGTCATTGCAACAAACTCCCATTTATTTGAATAATTTGCCAAGAAGTTGCCATCTTGTTAACCCAGATACTGGCATAGCAGCCTTTGGTTTGCAGTAGAGGTATTGGTGTGATTAAACATGGTTCAAATCTGATCAGCAGAAAATAAATAAGCTTTTTCAATACTGTGACCATTACCTATGTGTCCATACCTTGAGTCCTGCAGTTTCTGAGGAGGAGAGCAAAGAAGCTTGTGCAGAACACTTACCTGGATATTAGCTGTTTGACTTTCACAAAGTTAATGAAGAGCACTTCTGGGAAATGGGACATGTCTTGTCTTTCATCCTTGACAACAGGAATTTCCCTGCTGGCATTCAGACAGCTTCTGCAATTAGATTTGCATTAATATCTACTCTCGTTTCCATCTTCATTCTTATAGGTACATGCTAATGAAAAAAGAAATCTTGAATGTTCAACTTTTGAGTGCAAAAATGTCTCTGCCTGGCTGATGTTAGTGACACAACAGCCCTGGGATGTTGTGAGGCTGCGGCACAGGTACACTCCAACTTGGTGATTGGAATGCAACCGCTCTGTACAAACATTGTGACAGTGTAGAAAAGACTTACAGCTTTACACCTCAAACACTGCAGCTTCCATAGCTCCTTCAGCTGTCTGGGCAGTGCCAAAGTCTCACTGGAAAATCAAGAAAAGCCATCAAAAGGCAGCCCTGGCACTGGAAAGCATCTCTGTGCAGGTTGGTAAGGATAGGTGGTCCAGCCTTCCACAGGGATTTACAGGCATCGGACTGAAACGCAGCAGGAGAGAGCAACCAAAGAGCTTCTTTCAGGTTTTTATCACTGCCATGATGGTAATGGAGCTAGATCTGTGCTCTGGTGTGGGAAGGAAATAGAAACAGCAAATTAAATCTTGGGGAAAAAAAATATTAAGAAAAAAACAAGCAAATATTTTCTGAGCTTAAAATTTTAATCTGAGCTGTTGGCTTGCTGGTGACCTTAACTCTCCCAGCTGTTACCTCACAGCAGATCTGCTGTGGTTTTGCTGCACACTAGGTGACAACAGCTTAAATTTTCAGCTGTTTGTTTCCAAAGTAGAGCAGATCTGCAGCTTCTTCATAGTTGACATAAATCAGCTTGTGAAGCTGACTTCATAATTTCTGTGATCTGTCCCCAATCACCCAGGTAGGTGCTGAGTTTATTTTTTCATGGATGTTCATCCTGGATCTGTGTTGTTATGGTCAGAGCCTGGTTGTGGATGGTGAAAACTGATCATACTACAAGGAGCTGAATTTGGAATTTGCAGACTGCGAACCTTTGACACCACATCTAGCAAGCTATGTAGGACAGACTACATTTTTCCCATAATGTGAAACTATTTGTAAGATGGGATCAACAATAAATAGTTGTATAGAACGAAGAAAAGTGCTATAGAAAGAAGAGAGAAAGTGCAATAATAATTTTACCAATCATTTATTTCTTGGTTGCGGAAAAGAAAAAAAAATTCATATTTTCTTTGGTCAAATTTAGCAATACCTTTTAGTAATATATAGAAAAATAGCCCATATTTTTCAAAAATTTTACAAAATTACATTGCAATTACTATTTTGAATGAAATAGTTTTATTTCACATGCTTTCACCAACAAAAAGGAAAGAATAGCAATAAACCAGCATGATTTCTACCCTGCACGGAGCATTTACCCCATGCCAGCCTGAGATGCCTACCCACAAGATAAATCCTCCAACAGCTACGAGCTCATTCAGCTGCAACACGAGCAAGTAGCAGCCTCAGAGCTGCTCTGGGTTAAACCTGCAGGGAGGCATCCCGTTCCAAAATCTGGATTCTCTGCTCTGTGGTGGTGCCTGTCAGCTGGGCAGCAGTGGCAAGGGGACAGTGGCACTGGAGCTTTTCCACCTGCATTCAATGGCAGATGAGGGACAGAAGGCACAGACCCATTTTGCCACTATCAGCAACTGCAGCTCCTCTCCATGCAATCCCTCTCACTTGGACAGATCTCTAACAGCATGAGCTTGTGCCCCATTAGGCAAGAGTTAAAACCTGCAATTAAAAATACTAACATTTAATTTCAGAAAGTGGAGGCAGGCCAGAATAACCCAGAGCAGACAGCAGGGTCAACAGCAGGCAGGGTCTGTAAATTGACTCTGTCTGGCATGAGCAAACTTAGGTAAGTGCTGATTAGGCAGGTCTTGTGCCTTTTGTGGAAACAAATTCACGCTGCAGCCTTCCACACACAGCACAGCTGATGATGGGTTGTTACTTAGAGGTCTGGGAAAGCAGCCTTCAGATACCGAGTTTGTCAGAAAAGCCAGCAGGAGGGTGCAGGGATAATGAAAACAAATGTACACTGAGAACTGGATGGGTAACACAGGTGCAGAAGCCAACAGTGTGACATGCCCCAAAAGGTAAAGCAGGAAACTGCAAAGTCAAAGCTGAACCTGGACACCCAAACAGCTCCCTTCTGTTCATTACTTGCTGTGCTTAGGTCCTGACAGGGCAAACACCATTAGTTATGCTTTTCTTCCCCTGTGCAGGGGGTCACAGCTTTAAGATGCTCCTCTCCTGGGAGAAAGAGGCTGCAAAATTGCCCTGGCTGGTAGAGCTGGTTGGAAGGGGAAGGAAAAGCAGCAGTGGTGCTGCTGCAGCGGGGGGAGCCTGCAGTCCATTGACAGGCAGCATCAGCAGCTGGAGCAGAGCAGATCTGCAGCACAAATAGGTGGTGGTGGGTGTTCGGGCTATTCCTGTAAGCCCTAATGACCACAAAACATTTTCTTTCTATTCAGTATGAAGAAGGTTTTCAGACAGCACTTAATGATTCACTTCCCTTACAAATGAATAGAGGAAAACATCCTTTAATCAAGAAAACCCTCTCATTGCTGTTGATAACAGGTTTTTTTGGAGGTGTTTAAAAAAAAATAAAAGTCTAATTTCCAGCTGTCTCATGTGCACAATTCTCAAAATAGCTGAGAATTTGGAAGCCATTTGATGTGTTTTTAGGTTTTAAAGAACTTTCTGACTACACTCATGAGCAGTAAGAATAATTCTTATTGTTATTTAATTTCTGGCAGTAGATACTAATTAAAAAAAAAAAACAACAAGAACTGTAAATAACTACTACAGTAATTACTTGACCTACTCTGCAAAAGGCAGCTGCTGTAATTTTACAAGCAGCTCCAGCTGCAGCTGTTTATCTAATGAGCTTTGGAAGACCAGCTCTCCCATTCTGACGGCTCCAAGAAATACAGAAGCATGGCAAGAAGTGGCATTGATGTTTTAATAAGTGACATTCTTTCCTCTGAGCCAGCATGAGTGAAACATGTTGGAAGAGTGGTGGAGGCACTGGGAGACCACTTTTAATTAAGGCTTAAAGCCAGCACCTATCTTTGTGCTACGAGTGAAAGACTCTCCAATGCACAGATGATAAATAAGTGGTTTTGGTCACAGACTGCAAGGAACGTATAAAAAACAGAGGCAATTTGTGGCAGAAGAGAGTAATTTTGGGTCCTTGCCATACATGTGAGCTGAATAAATGCTATTGGATATGTCTGCTTTGCTAAGCTAGGTCTAACCAGAGCATTTCAGATCCATTGAAAAGGAGTCCTGTGGTAGCCCTGGACCTTCCTTCAGGAGTTCTCTGCCAGTCCATGTGATGCTTCTGCTCCAGTCTTGTGCAGGGTAAGGCCCACATCCTTACAGCACTGTGCCACAAACTTCCTGCTGTTGTCACCTTCATGGTTAAGCCTCAAGCCAAGTCACTTAAGTGGTCTCAGTGTCTTGCTGTCAACAGCTTAACCCTAGAAAAATGTTCATATTCAGGTTCGGACAAGAAGGAATCACAAATTGGAATTAAATCTGAGCTTCCCATTTGGCTTTGCTCTGATTCACAACCATTCTCAGAGTACAGTTAAAAATAAAATGACCTCTTTCTTTTCTGTGCTGCTGTCATGATTGTCATTCCCCAGCAGATGCCCTAACTTCCCACTGCACCCCGCTGGCTCTGCTGCCCCTGTTGTCTCTCAGTCCAAAGAGTTTCTGAACAAGAGACAGGCTTTTATGGAGCCTGGCAAAGCTTCAGAAGGGAAAAGGAAAAATCAATACGGCTTCAAAGCAAAGTCTTTGCTTCAGTGATTATGACACTTGCCCTTTCTTCACTAGTGGGAAAAACAACAAGGACACTTACACCAGCAATGGAAATAGAATGAACAACAACAGAGAGACCTTCCAGGTTTGACTTGTAAAGGGAAATACCTTTATAGTCATTGTCCCTGTTTGGTGACATCAAAAGCAGGTGTAGGGTGTTAGGCGGTGCAGCCTGGGAATGAAGTGGAAAGTAACACAAAGTCAAAGAGAAGAGTTGAAGGAATTTGGATCAAGAGATAATGGACTCTGCTGAAGAAACGGGAAGAAAAGACATGACACAAAGGTCAGGTCCATCGTGGCACAATCAAATCTGCTATAAAATGTCACCTGCAAAGCTGGGCCATAACAGTAAAAGGACCTTCCAATAAGTTTTACACAATTTGACAGCTTTGCAGCAACTGAAAATGGTGACAGACCCTCACACTTTGCTAATGAACAGATTCTCAATAGAGTTGAGCAGGTCAGAAATTTTCTAACAGAAGCTGAAAATGCCAATTAAGGAAATTAATGTTTCTGCAAAATCAAAACAACTCTAAAAGACTCCCACTGATGTTTTTAGAGGATTTGCAAAAAATATAAACTAAATGTAACCCTCAGAAGTCTGCTTCAATTATTTTTCATATTCAAATTTTTATAATCTGTTTCCAATTCCTTTTGTTTCAAAACCATGTGCTTGTTCCAAGTTCTTAATTGCATTCTATTCTGACTATGCAACTTCTTAGCTGGTTTTCCAAGCTGTTTTGTTCTGATGTTTCTATTTCTGTGTCATTCTTCATATGCAACTTTGTGGACCTCTTTCTTTTGGAACACAATGCATTGTTTCGATAGACTTTGTGTAATTGTTTGAAAATAGTCTTTTGTAAAGGCAGTGTTCTCCGTAAGTGAAGCTGTGCCTCCAGCTGCAGCTGCCACTGGCTTTGCTGGAGTTTCTGGCTTGTGCAGGGGATAATGTGCAGGACCTGCAAATTCCCTTTGCTGAGAGGGATCCTGGGTCAGCTGCTGCTGCTGTCAGGGATCAGGCTCCATCCCTGGTGAAGCCCAGAGCAGATTTCTGAGGAGCACACGGGCAGTGTGGCAGGGCAGTCATGAACTCATGCTCCCACCCCTGTACTTGTGCTTGGGTGAGAGCTCTGCAGCTACAAGAATCAATGGAAGTGCATTGATTTCTCCTCACCATCGTAAAGCTTGTCTACTCCTATCTCCAGCCTGCAAGCTGAGAAAGGAGACTGTAAAACTACCATTGTCTTACACTTTTTCTCCTTTTTCTTCCTCCATTCCGTGCTTGCACAGGAGACCAAGATTTGTGTCTGACAGAGCCACCTGGTAACTGCATCACAGCAGCCAGCTCTGTTAACACTCAGGTCGTGAAAATAGCTGCTTTTGAAGCTTTCTAAGGAAGGAGAAGGGCAGAGTGGGATTGCCCAAAAGGCAAAAGTTGAGTGACTTTTCTGGCTTTACTCATCTCGCTACAAGCAACAGCAGCCAAGGGGATGTAATGTGAGTGAATAGGTCAGTGCACCTCTGGATATTCCAGATTCACATAAAGTTGTTTTTTCAAAGTAATTTCAGCTCCCTTTGCTTGATGTTTACTGTTCTAGGAAGAAGATAGGTAGCCCTCATTCATCGGAAGGACATGGGAATGTCCATAACTGTTAAAAACTGTCTCAGTGGTAAAAGAGAAAATGTATTTTCAATAACATTTATTTTCACAGAAGCTGTGACTAAGCCATGCCTGTCAAAAAATGAGTGGGCAGGTGTCTACTTCTGGTGCTCACACAGACTGGTTGGGCAGTTTGGCTTTTGACACCCACCTTTTCCAACTGAGAAAATCTCCAGCTGCACAATTTTATTAAAAAAGGTGCATTATGGCAGGTAAAACTGTAATGACTGTTAGGTATGTGTTATAAGTACTGATCAAATGACCAACTACATACCTGTTATTATCGATACTGAAATCTACATTGAAATTTTGTGTTATTTAAGGCATAAAATTTGAGTAGCTATTTTTTTCTGCTCCACCAAAAGAGTGAGGCAGACCCAGTGAAAATCAAAAAAAAATGCAATGTGATTTATATGCCATAGCACTGTTTGTGATTTTCCCTACCCTCATGGCTTCAATAATTCCCATAATTCTTATTCACACTGTTGGGGCTGTTGCATGCAGGGTGTTGAGCCACACTCTCATACTCATAGTGTGAGCAGGGTCTGCAGATGAGGACACACAGAAGGAGAAGAGGAAATTCCTCTGTGGGCAGCTGGGAAGAGCAGTGCTAGGGTCCCCAGCCGGGTGTCCTCTGGGCTGTCTCATGTGCAGCAATGGTGAGGATGAAGAGAAAGATGATGATTTTTCTTGTACACTTTCCCACTATTTATTGTATGCTTTTTTTCTCAGTGGGATCAACCCAAACTCCCTCTTGGATGCTCCTCTTTGCGGCATGATTACAGCCGAGTACAGTAATTAGAGAAATTGTTGCACATTGACCATTAATCTCCTGTGCCCATGTGTTATTGGCCAATATTTCATTATTTAAAATACTAATAGTACAGAGTATACAAACACTGCTTTATTGTTTCGGTTGTCTCTGACACAAACTAGCACCTACAAAATGAGGCATGAAAAGGTTGGGGGAAAGGGCTGATTTTCACACCAGTGGTAATGGCTTCCCCTGAGAACCTGCCATATAAAATTATTGGGGTTTGCAGGTGCACGGCCACGGGAACAATTAAACAAAGCTGTGAGAACAACAATGGTAACACAGCTGCTGTGAAAGAGTCCAGAGCTGCAAAGAGCAGCCCCTGAGCACTGCTCAGGCTGAGGCACTGGGGCACCTGAGGCACAGCACAACCCAGGCCAAATTCAGCTTCAGCACAAGCTAATGGGATGTTTTAGTGCTCAGTGTCTCTTCTCGGCTTCAGATGTGAACCCAAGCCTTGCAATAAAATAGAACATAACCTTTGCATCAAAATATACATCAGAGCCAATCTACACTTTGGGTTTTGTTCTAGAATGGTGTTTATTCAGAGAGTGTAATCCTTCCTAAATAAACAAACACAGACTCACATCTCTCCTCTCCCTGTAGCCCACAGATCACAACGTGAGTCATGCTGAACTACAGAAAATAAGCCAAATCAAGCTGGTGAAATGACCCAGATTGGAGATATGAAGGTCTCTAAATTAAGAGTGCTCTGCTGCAGACCCCCAGGCTATTAAAGCTCACGACTCTTTGCTCCAGCATCACAGTTGCTATGGCAATTCATATAGACAAACCCAGTAACCTGTCAGGATCCAACCAGGTAAAAAACTAGGACTTAAATTATATTCAGAAATAAACAGCAAGCTGATATAGATGCCAAAGAATCTATATACTGTATTCTCTGTGTCTAATACCATTTCACAGGGAGGCAGCTGCATTCTGTACGAGCTGCACATTCCCAATGCTTTTGAACTCTTCCACCACACAGAGCACATTGCAGCAACTCTGACTTGTGGGAAAAAATAAAATCAAAAAACTCTTGTAAAGAAACCAGGAACAGACAAAAAGTGTTTAAACAGACCCAGACAATACCTACTTGGAGGCTACTCTAAAAAAAAAAGGCAGATGGTGTCTTATTAGAGGAGAGATGAGATATTTTTCAGATTCTTTGACATGATGCTGAGACAAAACCCAGGTACCTTGCAAATGACAAATCTCTAACAGCAGGCAGACAAGGATGTGGCTATGATGGGATCTGCTGTATTTTAGAGATGTCAGGCTGGACCTTGTTTCCATTTAATTAGTGAATCCATCTTGTTCATGTTCCTAGCACTATAGGACCTTAAACTGCATTATAATATAAAATTAAAATATAAATTGGGGGGGGGGGGGGGAAAAAACAAAGCCACAAAAGAATTGTCAGGAGGTGCTTTTACACAATTTCATAAACTTAGTTTTGTCATCTTCAGTAAGGAATTCAGTGACACAAATAAGGGATTTACCAAATAGAGACCACTGCTTTAACACACTGAAACTTTCTTATGTCACTCCCAAACACCTTTATAAAGTGCAAAATATCATCTCAAACAACAGATAAAAGAGATATCTAAATGTGCATTTCTGAGAAGGTCTTTCCTTATTCCTTTTGCTCACCTGAAGGTGCAAATGACTGAAAATGGTAGCAGAGAGTCCCTTCCCTCCCTCACCAGGCAGACCTTCTAGATGGGTCAAAACAGAAACGCTGTGACCCTCACAAGGCTGTGGCATCAGAGATGTTCCTTTATGGGGCACTGCCAAGGTAGGAGCAGTCAGTTTTTCCTTTGGAAAAATGGAAAACGCGGCTGTGAGCATGGGAGTCTGTCAGCTCTCACCTACAGTCAGAACAGGAATCACAGAATCACTCAGGTCTGAAATGACCTTTAAGACCATGGAATCCAACCATTGCTTCAGCACTGCCTAGCCCACCACCAAACCATGTCCCCAGGTGCCACATCTCATATCTTTTCAATGCCTCCAGGCGTTGTACCAAGGATTTGGCCAAACCAGTATTAGTGTTAACATTGCCTGCCACTGCTGCAGGGAAGAAGGGACTGTGTCTCCTGTCAGGCACAGCTCCTCCCTCCAAAAGAATGCACTGGCACAGCTCTGTACTGTAACATTTCATTCCTTGCCCTGCCTGCTCACCTCCCTTCTCGGGGAGCTGTGCACACACCAAGTAAATCAAAGTGATAAGAATTTATGAAACCCAAAGCAGCGCTGGATTTTGGAATGACAACATGATTGTATATGGGTACTAATAAAAGGCAAAGGTTCCCTGAAGCCACAGGCTATGAAGTGGAGTAGAGCAATGTGATTAAGAGAGAGTTAAGAGGTATTAAACTTTGAAGGAAAAGGCATTCCATAGTGACATGTTAATAGATCCCAGGAAAGGTTTGTTAATGGACTAAAAATTGAGAGGCTCTTTGCAGGCAGCACGAAGTAAAAAGTAAATCACAGTTTCTCCATGGGGGAGGTTCTTAGAACTTGGAGAAGGCAGGAGAACACCCAGGGTACACCCAGGGCTGCCTGGTTGGGGCTTGGAGCCCAGGACACAGGGGCACAGGGAGGACACAGGGACCCAGGGCTGCTTCCAGTGGTGCTCTGCCACAGCTCTGCACAGCCACACCTGGTTTATGTCTTCCTTCCCATCACACTGAGCACACGAGTGAACGAAATCTTACGATTTGGGCCAATGAAGGTGGTTAGGGATGCAGTGATTTCCTGAAAACTTCTTCAGGGGTGTGAAACACAGAGTGTGACACAAGAGATAGCTAAATAATGGCTAATTTTCAATTAAAACACACTGCAGTTGGGCAATAACTGAAAAATGAAATACGATCTCATCAAAGTCTGAACCTTGTAAGGACACTGAGCCCAGTAAAAAACTTCATCTGGCTGGTATGAGATACTAAAATTTCCTGATAGCAACCCAAAAGCAATCGTAATCAGGGTGGAAAAAAAGGCTGTAAAATGTTTGTCTTGGCCTGATCTTCTTTCTGTGATCTCCTTTCCAAGCTGACATATTGGAAGCAACAAAAATGACAATATTTCAGAGCACACTCCTCTCTGAAAGGAAGAGAGCTCCAGAACAAGTAATATTGTCTCTTCTTGATAATGAAAGGCTGATTTATTCTTGCTCCATTATAATAAAAGGCATAATATATTTTGTGACACATTGAAATCAGTGGGGGACCTTTACCTTTTACCAGTGGAGCAATTTCACTTCTCCATAGCCTTGTTCAGATGCATCAAAGATTCTTAGACTTTCTAACAAACTCTAACTTGCATTTCATAGGCAATGCAAAAGTGGCATCAGGAACTTTGGATGTGGCTTTGGAGAGGACTGGATGTAATTACACAGCTGTTATTGCACCATCAAACACAGCTCTTTTCTGCAAAAGAGGCAATCCTGCATGTTTGATGACAGAGAGTGGTGTACATGGTGACAAGAATTAACAAAACAGTTGCCTAAATTCTGTTTTGGGCTCTTTTTTTTTTTTTTTTTTCAGACTTGAGGCCCATCAGGAAGCTAAAGGTGAGCATCAAACAAACATCAGCTGATGCTTTAGTCACCCCTTGTGTGATCAAGTCCTGGGTCAGTCCTAGTCCTTTCCTTCCCAGGTGTTTTTCTTTTGGAATCCCAAACCCAGGCTGAGCCCTGGTGATGCAGGTTCCTTCAGCTAACAGCAGCCAGGAGTTTTGCATTTGGGAGTTCATGAACTACATAGAGTTGTCAAAGGGCATCAATGAGCATCAATGTTTGCAGCTGGGACTGCACTCCCACAAGTCTCTGCTGGAAAGAAGCTTCAAGAAATGAGGGGCAAAAGCAGAACTGTGGGATGAGAAGAGGGAAAGGGGTGTAGCTCTGGGATCCTGACCTACAGCTGCAAAGCAGGTTCAGAGGGAAGGCTGAAAGAGTGAGACATCCAGGGCATCTTCAGTCTGTGGAGAAGAGCCTTTCCCAGAATGCAGGTGGGTGTTTGAGTATCTTATGGAATTTATATGGTTGTTTTGCAGGTACCCCTGAATGGATGTGTTTTAAGGTGGGGATAAACCAGGGGAATTGGAGTATGGCCAAAGAGCTGTACCCAGTCACCATGCCTTTCAGACAGCAAAGCAATATGAAAAGTGCAAAGTGAGGATTCAGAACTGGGAGAAATATTTGTTTCGCTTCTTTTTTTAAGAGTCCTACATCCTTCTGATAAAGCCCTACATGGTAGAAAAATGCCAAACTGTTGATTTTCTTTGAATGCTTATGATCCTAATTACTTTATTAATTCAATGTCTGTATTATATGTGGGTTTTGTTGTAGCTGTTTGTTACCACTTGTTTTTACTACACATAATGCTAAAATTTAATCTATGTGAGATGGAACTGTCCTAGGGCTTTTTGTTGCTATACGTCATAGGGGTTTTTTTAGACTATTTTCATATTAATAACTTAAGCTAATACTTAGCTTTTTCTTCTGGCTTTTGTTTTCCATGAGGAATACCCATCCTCTCCTTGTGGAAGAGGGGGAATGACATATTTGTTTGGGAGTTTTTGATTATTTCTATTTCAGTATTTATTCCTTAACTGAGAACAGTCTGCCTAATATCTACTTTCTGGTGAGCACAGTAAATCATGAAATTATGTATTTATCATCCCTTTATATTTTTAAGGGTATAATAGAAGGGAAAGCCATTTAGCAAATCAGGTACAAAACTAAGATCTATGTTTTAGGAGCTGCAGGGGAGTTGGAAGAAAATTGGCTCTTATGATGAAACATTATTCAGTCCATCACACATGTGAAGTACAATTTTGCCCCCGAGGTGAAGAAATGGGTGCTTTTTCCCTTTCTATAGAACCTTGGAATTTGGAGGATTTTCCTTGTGTGCATTACTGTGCCACATGGCACTGGCCTCTTGCATTTATATTTGGGATATGCTACGAATGGCAGGGCAAATATGTGTCTACTTGAAGAGTGAGGCAGGTAGAGGAAACAGGGTCAGGACTGCCCCCAGTTCTGCTTCCCCCACACAGTTCCTCTTCACAATGTGGGAATGGGGATTTTATTATTTGGTTTTGTTCTGGATCTGTTTCAATATTAATGTCTCTTGATGGAGAATTAATAAAACTCAGTGGTTTAATTTGAAACAGGTTTGAATTAACCTGTATGTATGCACAGGAGCAACCCAGAGGCTCTGAGCTTTGTGCACAACCTGTCTAAGCTATTAGGGAGCCATCAACATTTCCATATCATCCCAACATTCCTGGGCTTTAGGGCTATGTCTGTGGTTAGGGCTGCCTCCTGCTCCTTAGCAGTGATTTCAAGGTAGGCTAAAGTAGCCATTAAATTATAAGCTCAGAGACGAAGTGAGCTCTGGTTATTTAAAAGAGTGTATTGTTAGAAGTCATTAATAAATATATCCCAAGAGGTGGGGATGGGTTCATGGTGGGTTCCCTCCTGGGCAGATGTTCAGCAAGTTGAATTTTCACTATCCTTGCAGTAATGTTCAGCTTTGGAGGGTATGGAGAGCAGGGGGAAAGGGGGATGTGCTGCAACAACACCTCTTCAGTATTTGCCTTCTTTCACGTACAGCTTATTACCTTTAGTGTCACTGTGATGTGTGAGAGTGACTGTGAGTGATGTTGATTATGTGCTGTGGGAAGGATGGAGTTCGAATTCTCCTCTTTGACTTTCCAGCACTTCATTCTGGTACAGAGTAAGATTATTTTCTTGCCTTTTCCTGTTCCTCTTCAGAGCACTCCAAGAATACTAACAGCGTTCTTGTTCTGTGCTTTGCTGAGCACGGGGCTGTGAAATCCAGCTGGCACTTGCACAGAGATTCATATGGAGAACTGTCCTGGCTTCCTCCTCTTAACCCTCTAGAAGGCCAGTCATTCTATTTTTCAAGATATAAATTAATAAAATAAAATTAAAATGCCAGAATAGAATGTAGAAACTGCTGTTGCATCTGACTCATTTGACTGCAGCTTGAAGATAGAGGGCAAATCATGTGCAAATGTTAGTACTGTAAAAGAGAGAACAAGGCTTGGAGAGAAGGAAAAATAATATAAAGAATATTCTAAGCAAAAGTGCCAGAAGGAAGTTGTACATATTTCAGAGAGACAGATTGGGCAAAGAAGCCTGGCAAAGCAAATCCTTGTAGCGAAGCTGTTCAAGTGGCATTGTCTTAGAGCAGTGAAAGTCTGCACTCTGCATTTCTCTGCATGAGTTAACCTGACCCCCCAGCCATCATTTCCTACAGGAGTGGAATAACTTGATAGGCAGCAGGAGGCAAAATTATTTCAAGTCTTTTGGCATTGCTTCCTGTAACCAAAAAAGTAAACACGGACATCAGCATGTAAACAGGATGCTCAGCTGTAAGTTAGAGCAAGATGTAGCTTGTTCTACATTCGGCTTTTCTAAAAATAATTCCGCTTTAGTAAATAAGACATTCTGTATGTGTATCCTACTTCAACACATTTCAGATTGCCGTCAACAAACTGTAGGGTTTTAGTAGAAGGTGTTTGCTAAATAATAAGTAAGGCAAACTGGATTTACTAAATCAGACCTTCTCTGTTTTTGTTGCTAAACTTCTGTATGGAATATGCTTTTCTGTATTTAGATAAATGCTGCTAGGGGTTTACTGTTCTATTTGTGAATGTGGCTGTTCTTGCAAAGCACTTATGCCTGAGATACTGGGAAAACCAGGAGGTGGGTGTTCTACTTCTAGCGCTGCATTACTGTGTTTTCAAGCTTTTTTTTTTTTTTTTTTAATATGTATTTTGGCAAGCAAGACCATTTTCCTAACCAGATTTTTTTAAATTTTGCTGCTGGCAAAAATGTGAGCTCTTTGGTTTTTAGATAAAACTGCTGCAGTTTCTCTCAGAAGTCAATTTGGACATGTAGAGCTGTATCTCATAAAATAAACTATAGTCCCAGGGTATCCTGTATTGACTGCATACAGGGAAACTGTAGCTCTATGGGGGACCTGACAGCAGCCACCCTGTGCCTTTTGAGCAAGTTACCAAGAAGACAGAGCAGGATGCTCAGCTGTAAGTTAGAGCAAGATGTAGCTTGTTCTACATTCGGCTTTTCTAAAAATAATTCCGCTTTAGTAAATAAGACATTCTGTATGTGTATCCTACTTCAACACATTTCAGATTGCCGTCAACAAACTGTAGGGTTTTAGTAGAAGGTGTTTGCTAAATAATAAGTAAGGCAAACTGGATTTACTAAATCAGACCTTCTCTGTTTTTGTTGCTAAACTTCTGTATGGAATATGCTTTTCTGTATTTAGATAAATGCTGCTAGGGGTTTACTGTTCTATTTGTGAATGTGGCTGTTCTTGCAAAGCACTTATGCCTGAGATACTGGGAAAACCAGGAGGTGGGTGTTCTACTTCTAGCACTGCATTACTGTGTTTTCAAGCTCTTTTTTTTTTTTTTTTTTAATATGTATTTTGGAAAGCAAGACCATTTTCCTAACCAGATTTTTTAAAATTTTGCTGCTGGCAAAAATGTGAGCTCTTTGGTTTTTAGATAAAACTGCTGCAGTTTCTCTCAGAAGTCATAATTTGGACATGTAGAGCTGTATCTCATAAAATAAACTATAGTCCCAGGGTATCCTGTATTGACTGCATACAGGGAAACTGTAGCTCTATGGGGGACCTGACAGCAGCCACCCTGTGCCTTTGAGCAAGTTACCAAGAAGACAGAGCCAGGTTCTTGGAGCACTGTATGGCAGGAAGCTGAGAGACTAAGGACATAAACTGGAGTCACAGAGGTTTAGGTTGAATTTAAGGGTAAAACTTTCTCATTGTTAGGCTAGTCAAGCAGACTGCCCAGAGAAGTTGTGGAGCCTCCAACTGTGGAGACTTTTCAAAATCTGGTTGGATAAGGTTCTGGGCTGCTGTGGCAGACAGCATTTTTGGATGATAATAATATAGCTGGGGTTTTATGTCAAAATCTGGTGCACCTGTAAAAACTTCTTTTTGACCTACATAGATAAAGGAGAGGGAAAAGTGAATTATAGCCTGGGAGAGTTCTTCTCTTGACTTTCCAACAAAGATGGTGTTCTTAACATTAGATATGGAATAAGAATATAGTAGGAGCAGTGCAACAAGGTGACTTCCTGGCTCCTTAAATAACTGACCCAGATTACATAAATTACACTTGAGAATTTCAAAAATACAGTTGGCATTAGATTGTTGAAAGGTAAGTCAGATATTCTGGCAATAAAGGTCGGAAATAGGGCAAATAATCCCCCTTCTTTCCTTATCTAGATACAAGACATTTTGTAATGTGCTGCAGAGGTAGTGTCTGGTATTAGCAGTGAGTGATGGTGTTTAGAGGGTGAATTCAAAGCTTGTAAGGAAAGTTGCAAATACAAGGGGAAGTGTTAATGGAAAAAGGGCAAAAATGGGACTTTTCCTCCCTCCACACATACACACCCTGTGTTATGCTGCAGTTATAAAACAGCTGCTTACTGTACCTGTTTGACTCTAACCCTTTAGCTTCATGTAGAGAAATGTGAGGAGGCATAAATCAGTGGGTTAGGAAGACTTATTTCTTTCCTTTTCAGAAGTGTGTGCACATCTTTGCAGACAATGCACTCTAGAGCTTTAAGTGGTCAGTCTCACCACAGGTATGTAGTGAGACCAGGTGAACAGGTTCCTTGGTATGGGTTTACCTCAGCTGGGATCTTGGTGTATTGTGCACCTTGTCTGCACACCAAGAAGCAGATACATCTGAGGAGTGGGTGATTTCCCACTTCTAGAAATGCAACTGCTGCATTTGCCCCTCTAGCAGAGATTTTGTGGATTTAAATATCCAGATGGTGGTACTTGGCAAAAGTCATATCTTACACAGTTTAATTCATGCTGCAGTTGTTCATTTTGATGCTGGAGATGACTTCAGAGTAGGAAGTGTTTCAAAATGAAAATGTTTGTCCGAGGCCATTTCTATTTCAAGTGTATGAATAAAAAGAGGAGGGGAGCTGAAAGGAGAAGCTGCTGGCTGTTAATGGTGGTCTGCTGGAGTGACTATTTTAAGTGAATAGACCATTGAGAACAATGATGATGCTTTCAGTGCAGAATATCTCATTTTGAACAGCCAGACAGTCTTTAGAATGGCTCTGGACACATGCCATCTTCACCTTAAGCACCATCCTCCGGGCTGCTAAGAGCATTGTACTAGCAGTTTAAAACTGGGCACCATAGACGTTGGGGAATATGTTTAGTACTGATAGCTTGGGGTACAAGCTGCAGGTTGAGCTGAGGGGAAGAGCCTTGAGGCAAGAGGCTGTGAAGTGAGGGCATGGGGACCTGTGGTACAGCCAGGTGAGGGACAGGGACATGACAGGAGCTGAGGACTCCTGGGTTTTCCCACCCAGAGACTGTAAGGGGATAAAAGCTCAGAGGTTCCTTTGTTTTGCATCCCTTCTTGGTGGCACAAGCCCAACCTGCTGTTTAGTTATTGTACTGTGGTTAAAATGTTTTAAGATCTAGATGTCTGTGACTCTGCTATGGGAAATCTGGAGTCGAGCTGATGAGGAAACTTGGTCTGACTGTGAGTGCAAGGGTGTAGCTGAGAAGGGCCTCAGCTCCAGCTCAGATGGTGGACAGGGAAGTTTCCTTAACCACAGATATCAAACACTCTGGTGCTGAATTGTTTTCTCTGCACGCTATGGAAAACACTTTTGTGGAAATATTCTTCAAACAGTTCTGACTTTTGCAAAAGATGTCAAGAAATCCCCACAACCACACAGTAGAGACTGTCCAGGAAGAGGCAAAGGCCAGAAAACCCTCTGCTATCTTTTCCCCTGTCTATAGATGTTATGCAGTACTTTCTTCAAGCTTTACATTCTAAGGATTTTGTTCCTTGGCTGGGTGGGGCTCTGAGCAGTGCTCCAAGATGGTGACATGGAGCCTTCAGTATGAAAACTGGCATGTGCCTTGCAACTGAAAATGAAGGCGGATTTTTGACATGCCAATTCCAGGTTCAGGGTGCTCTGATGGCTCAGCAGCTTTTAATTGAGGGAGTGTCTTAATTCATCCATGTAATGCCAAAAAACAGTGCTGGATTAATTTTATTATTCATTTTATGCAGTAATTTTTCCCCACTGTACAAGACAATCAAATGTGGCACTACAAAGGAAGCTGGCAATGCTGCATGTTCTGTTGGTTAGATGGGAGAAGATGCTAAAGCCAGTATAAACTCAACATGAGTTAATGAGTATAACTATCTGTTTTCAACACTTATCCTCTAACAGAGCATTCATGCTATCCTAACAAGCAACTAAGTTGTGATGAAAATTGTTATTTGCGTCTCAAATTTTTCTAGTCAGAGCCACTGGAGTCTGCATGAAAGGCAAGGAAGGTCAAGCTGCATGAAGCTTAATGTGCCATCTGAATTCCAGGTAGTACTTGGAAAGGAATGAAGATGTCTGAGGGAAAAGAGTGTATTGCTCTAAAACATTTAAAGTGCAAAAGAAAACAGACTGTACTCTGCCATCCTTAAAACACAAGAGGTAAAACCATAAATAGAGGCTGTAGTTTTATGGGCAAGAACAGTACATTTCTTGGTCTGTTGCACAGTCAGCCTTTTGCCACACTAATTGCTAAAAGCATAAACATCCTTACTTTCAAGCTGGTTGCTGAAGTTACCCACTCAATCATGATATAAAAATTTAAGAAGCAAAAAACCAATACAAACTATAGCAACTTCTTCCCAAATTCTCCTCTAATGACACTGTTGTTCTAATAAATTGAATAGACTTTCTTACCCCAGCTAGGGATGCTGCTAAACCGAGGTGAAATACCCATCTTGCTGGGATTATCCTTCAGGCACTACTTAAATGATGCACCAGCAAATACATCGACTTTAACTTGACATTTTTTGTCCTTGCTGCTTTCCCCTACTAGTTCTGTAAAACACTGAATTTTTTTCTTGGAGTCATGAGTAGTGTTTAAGGAAAAAGAAATCTGTCTTTATTCTTAGAAATGACATTTTTGTTGATGAGCCATCCATTTTCTTTCACTTATGAACTTTAAATTGTATGCTGCTTTGACAGCATTTTTACTCTTGGAAGTATCCAGCTACACCATCACACTTCAAAAAACCCCAACTGTTCAGAGCCAAATTGTTGTCTTGCTCCATGCACTGATGCTCAGTATGAAAGTGAACCAGAACACTGAAAAGCTATTTATTACATGATGGCATCTTCAGGCCTGTGTTAGTCTGAAAAGGTATTTCATTTTACTTAAGTTGCTACCTTAGTGGTCTGCAAGTTATGTTTTGCTTAAAAAGTAATTTAATCACGCTTAGTGTTAAAAGTTTTGGCTATGGGAATTAAAACTGTTACCAATCCCAGGACACCAGCTGAAATGAGAATAAAGGAAAATACTAGGTACTGAAGCAGTGCTGCCTCTCCCATGATCTTTCTTGGACCCCTTCTGCCCAGAATTAAAAAAAAAAAAAAAAAAAAAGACAGTATTTTCCTATAAATTTGGCTTATATTTCTCTGTACCAGTCTCTTTCCTATGGATCCTGATTGGAATTAAAGACCATGCACTGACACAAGTAGTGTGAAGAGATCAAGTGGGATTCAGTCATGTGGCTTCTGTTTTCTTGTAAATTGCAATAGTGGAAATGTGTTTGAAATTAAAAGGTTAATTAACATACTCTTTACAGTAGCCTGCATTAGTTCAAGTAAATCAGGTATAAGGTGTGCCATAAGGAAAGTGTAAGCCCTGGACAAAGAAAACCCTAATTTATCCACTTTAATCTATATTAGGTGTTTTACTGGCTCGAGTTTGCTTTTGCTGTATGCCACAAATGGGCAGCACTGACAGGTGCAGGTGAGATTTTGATGAAATTCTGGTGCCCTCTTAGGTTTTCAATTATCTTTTAGTGTTTGCACCACTTGACTCCCTGTATTAGAGCTTGTTGGGTATGTGTCTGGGAAACAGTGAAGAATTACAGCTACCAAATTAGAGAACAAACTTTACTGTATGGATTTCATAACAGCTCATGTAAATGTTTTTCCTGTAGAGCTGTAGTGTGACAGGGGATTAACACACATCCTCTGAGGCTACCTTTGACTCAGCAGTGAGCTGCCTTCTATTCCTGTACCTTGTGTAGCTTCATGTCAATGCAAAGGACATGAAACCAGTGTTAGAATGTATTTTAACTTTTTTTAAGAGGGTTAGGTTGGATCACAAGGCCAGGTACAGATTTGAATGGAAGTTCCATGAATGCTCTTCCATAGAGGACTTGTGTGTAGCACAACCTGCTCTGCTGTGGGCAGAGCCACAAACAAGGCAGAAAATACCAGAGAAACAGCCAAGAGGATACAGCCCTTGGGTGTTCTCCAGGCTTTTTAGATTCCTAAGTCTGAATTGTGGCAGGCACAGGTCTCCTGACAGCAAGAGAATCAGGAATGTGTGAATTCCTGCAGGTTTAAGCAGGTGCAAGGAAAAAACCCCAGTGCAGTGGGATGGACCATCCCTGCTGTGGGTAGTGCTGCTCTGTGAATCTATAAAAACTGTGTCATCCTGGAATGGAAATAAGTGATGACCCATCAGTCTGAACTTGCACCTTTGCTGAAAGGAACTCCAACAGGACTTACAATGTGAGCAGTAAAGCAGATTTCAGTGCCTGTGCTCAGCACTGCACTGGCAACAGGATGCAGCATGAGCTGAGTGGCAGCTTCCCGCCAGACGCACCAAGGCTTGAGTCTAACTCTGTCAGCACTCCTAGAATATGGTTTTACTCTAATTGCAGTTTTTAAAATATTTCAGTTTTTTATACACTGGTCTCCTGGAGAGTTAAAAATGAAATGTCTTTGGTTCTATTGATTTCTGTGAAAATTGTAACATCATTTTATCAGGTTTTGATTTAATTAGTCTGCTTCAGGGAGAGAATTAACATAGCATGTATAGCCCCTATTTAAATGTATCCAGAATTGTATAATACTGAAGTTTGTGCCAAGCAAACAGCTGGGCTCTGTCTGGAAAAGCTTATATTCTGGTGGCACAAACAAAAATACAGAATAAATACAAACACAGAACAGCATGTGGCCATTGCAGTGGGTAGTAAATGGAAAGAAATTAAATTCTTCTGTTTCTGTGATGTTTTTCTGCTAAGTGCCTCAGAATTATAACAACTTGTTATTGTTTCTTTGTATGAACTATCTCTTGACACACTCCCCTTCGAAACAGAGCTTCTATTCCAATATTTGGATTATTCACCAGATTTCTTCTTATAACTTGCACCTTCTTTCCTTGTTTTGGACTCTTGACATAATTTTGCTTCCAAGTTATAGCATCTCTCCATTACTGATGGCTCCATATGGTCACTCAATTCATACAGTTAATTTAATTAGGTTCCTCTATAGTGAAGCACTGCATGGACATAAGCTCTAGTGTCTCTCCTGATGGATCACTGGGCAAAAGCCCTCACTCATGAAGACTTACATTGGAATGAGAGTTTAATTATTTAGATACTTACAAAGACAGAAAAAAGCTACACTAAGAAAGCAATGTTATACATTTCTTTAAAAAGCAATTGTAAGGAGGTGCCTACAAGCTAGTGAAGTTTACATTTGATGTAATGAAAAAAAATCTGGTTTCTTGCTATTTATAAACAAGACTAAAAATATTTGCCCTCTTACATATTATTTTCTTATTTTTCTGACAGCAAACTTGTGAGGAATCCTTCCCACAACAGTGGAACCTTTTTTTTGTGTCTTGTCAGAGATAAGGTGACTGTGTGGAAAAACAATGATGATAGGGATCTGTAATTACTTGTGACTGATGAGCATATCTGACACTGTTTCCTGGTATGCACTGATAATTCTCTGAGGTAAGAGGGAAACAGACAACTTCCTCTGCTGGCAGTAGATATTTTATGTTCAGGATGCTGCTTGTGGTGAGGTTTTGGGCAGGATTGCTATACCACAGCGTGAAAATATTAGGAAAAACAATGCGTGCCTAGGGAGTATCTGTTAAATGGTTCTGTCTTTCAGGCTGGTATAGTATGAATAAAGAGAAAATGAGTCCTGAGAGACAGAGAGCTCTTTCAGATGTCAGTCCTCCAATTAACTCTGTAAGGGCACACCAGAGCATCTCTGGGTAAAGGCCATCTGTCTTTTTCTCTTAATATGAATGGTGGCAATATAATTATTTTGAGTGGTGAAAGAAGATTCTCTTTTGGGAGAAATTTGTCTTGATTCAAAAGTACTGATATATGCAAAGTCAGAACTGGACCCTGTAGCAGCTTTATTTTAAGCTGAACATTTAAAATGTGTATGATATTTTAAAGTTTCTGAGAAGTTTTTGAAATGTGAACTAACCTAAATTATGCAGAGGTCTAGGAGCTGAACTAACTACAAACAAACTTTCAAATCTACTACTAACCCTCAAAGCTACCTCTACCTGAACGGCTTAAATGAAATACTGTGCTCTGGAAGGGTAAGAGAATAATATTTATCTTAACTGCACTTTATCCTGTGCTTCTCAAAATGATCAGTTGCAGGACAATCATTAAAATCACAGGCTATATGTTACTGTCTTTGGAAGCAAATGATACATTGCAAGATTTGTGGGTCTTTGTCTTTTATCACAGCAAATCGAATGTGTCTGTGTCAACAGGGGTTCTTTTTAGATTGTTCCTTATTTTGCTAGGCATGCTACTTTTAAATGAAATGTTTTGAGTTAATAAAGAACAAAAATGCTGATGTTTAAGAATTGCTGTTTGGTTTAAATCTCTTTTCTTGCTAAGTAATGGCTATAATGCAGCTCCAGATGAAATCAACCAGTAATTAGGGGTTGTCTCCTTTCCATCTTCTCCACAATCTTCAGCAGTTACCTCTTTTGTTCAAAAACAACTGGAGGTCAGGTTATGTGAAGAAACCCCGGGATGAGTTAAACGATCAAGACCCAGAAAAGCCTGGAGCACTGTAGTCTGTAGTGTTCCTCCTCCATTTGGAACAAATTACCTATCCCAGCTTCAGACCTCAGTGGGGGAGAATATAAATTGGTTTTTATTTAGTCTTAATGTTGTGTTCGCCATCCTACCTGTGCTGAGAGTATTTGCTGTAAGTGTGAGCCCTGCAGGTTGCCAAAGGGCCACTTGCAATGCTCTGTCTTCTGCTCCTGTTCCAGTTTTGCTGTGTTAGCCGTCCTGGAGTAGAAGCCTAAACAGGGCATAGAGCAGGAGGGGGAGAAACCTGGAGAGGGGGGAGGGAAGTCTGGCTGGAGAATAGCAATGCGTGTATTTCATGGTAAAGAGGTGTAAGAGGATCTGAAAGTGCCAGGCTTTGGTGGAAAAAAAAAAGAATGGGTAGTTAAAAAAGAGGATATATTCTATAAACAAGATTAAAGGAAATTAAATTGGAGGATTAAGGCTCAGCTTCTCTACCTGTTCTCATTTTCTGTTTCAATTCACAAAAACCTCCTAAAATCCACTGGTGATTATTCTTTAAATAATGAAAAAAGCAAGAAGCATGTGTTCTCCATAATCTGCAGCTTTTAATCTTTATCATAGAAACTGTTTCTCTTGTGAAATGACTTTGGGTGTTGTGGGGCCCTATTTATGAGGGATGTTGATTATACTTACTCACATCTCTTGAATGAGTGGGTCTGGGATTCTCTGAGTGCGGTGTCCAGCTCTGGGGCCCCCAAAACAAGGATGGTTTTGACCTGCTGGAGTGAGTCCTACAAGGATGATCAGAGGCCTGGAGCATCTTTCCAATGGAGTCAGGCAAAGTTGGGGTTGTTCAGCCTTTAAAGGTTGTAGGAGACATTAAAGCCTCTTCCAGTACCAAGAGAGCTGCACAGACTTTGGGGATCTGTCTTGCAGCTTAAGGATACAGCTTTACTGAGTGGAAGAGGAAAGGTGGGGAGAATCCACTGCAGGAAAGCTCTGATAAGAAACAGGACTTCCATCTCATTTCATTATGATAGATTTCAAAGTTTAAAGAAAATGTGATTAAGTAGGGAGTCAATTTCCTTTACAGAAAAAAATAATCATGCTCTAGTTTAAGTTTAGACAAAAATTAGAATTTCCTACTTTTGCTAATTATTCTTTGTAAGGCATGGATCAAGGGATAGAAAAATTTCAGGTGTACTGCAGAACCCCAAAAGAAATTAAGTTTTGCATCACTGTGCACTACTTAAACAGTACTTGAACGTGAATCAGACCAACTCCTCCAATTATGTAATGCACTGTGTGCTTAAAAGCCATTTTTAGGGAGGTATTTCACTGCTTATGGGATGATGAATAATTAATGGCTTGTCTAAGTATGTTGCATTCCTCCTTGTTTAGTTGTCCTTTCCTAAGTACTTGGTGTAGCCATGGAGACCCTTCTAAGCCTAATTTTGCTGTCTTCTCACTTTCTTAAAGCTGTACATCTGTGCACTCCTGCCCTCTGGATCAGAGTACTTGATTGTAGAGGGGTAGAAACAGACCCTGTGCTAACCTGGAGTTACCTCAGGAGGTGCAGCGAGGCAGTTCAGCACTTAGGATACCTGATACAGGAACATCAGCTCTAGTGAGTTTCCATGATCCATTTAATGTCTTCTTTCTTTGGAAGCTACTGCTATTAGCAGACTTTATAGGTAGATAACGCTCATTTTTGTTGCTTTGTAGTGTTATTTTTCCAAATTCATTATTTAAAAGGTCATTTTCCAAGGTTGCTAGGTCTGAAATGACTGTTCTTGGCAGCAGCTCCAACCGTCTCTTCATTTCATTAATTTTCTTGCTGAATCGTGGATTTGTTCCGTAAAATACATATATCCAATTAATTTTTCAGTATAAAAGGCAGAGACTGCCCATAAAAAGGAATTTTAGACTTTCAAACTGCATTTAGCAGATGGTTTTAAAGGTATTTAATTTCTTGTTTCCTCAAGTGGGGCTTCTGTTATTTAAATGTGTGGTGCCTTTAGCCTGTGTAAAGAAGGAGGACTTGACATTCCAGGCATGCCTACCAGTCCTCTTGGTCTCAGAACCTTCCTTGATTAAATGCTGCAGGAATGGGCGATAAGGGGCAGGGCTGTAGGTCCCTTTCAGACCTTTAAAATGACAGTTTTAATGCTCTCCTTCTCCTGCACTGGAATAAATAGTCCTGCCAACTACAGTGATCAGTGTCCTCCAGCAAGGGAGAGGACATCACCCTTCACAGTGTCAGTTCGCCAGTGTGGCAGCCAGGTAGGATCTTTCTTATATAGGTGGTAGACAGAACTCTCTTAAAAATTAGATTTTTCTGTTAGTTAATCGAATACAACCCAAATCGAGACATCAAACCCAGCAAGGATTAAGGGAGCCACGAGGTGGCACTTCTGCTGCACAGAATGCCTAAAGCTCAAGCACTTTGCAGGCTGGTAAAAATACAAAAAGAAACAAACCAACCAACCCAACTTTTACCTACAGAAAGAAAGTAAACTTATTCTTATAAACAGCTATTTAAAGTCAGGAGTTAAAACCATCACATGGATTCCTTTCAACCTAACCAAGAGCTGGGCTCGATGATCCTTGTGAGCCTCTTCCAACCCAAGTTATTCAATGATTCTCTACTAGACTTTCTGTAAAACAAAAACTTAGAAACTGCCTTATTCAATACCTCAAGTCAATGAAGTCTCTTTAAACCTAATATTAATTTTCCCATGTTTTCATGCCCATTTCCAAACTACCTGATTTTGTTTTGATAGGGAAAGATGTGCACTAATACTGGTGTTCTATGGTTGTACAGTTTTCATGCACTGTTTCCTTTCAGAAAAGTTTTAGGGAAGGTTTTAAGTTCATATTTGGTTATTCTGCAAGTCCTTTTCTAGCCAGGTCACAATAAGTTTTTGCAAAATGTAATTGCTTGAAGGTTTCTTTTTCTTCAGAGTGTAAATATATTTCAGTTTCCCTAAATGTTGGGGTGCCATTTGATTTTTTTCTTTTTTGGTGACTTACTTCTAGAGCATGTGTTTGTGGTTCAGTATAAAAAAAAACCTGCCTTGCTAGTTGTCTCAAACTTTTCCCTTTGGTTGCAGCTCGGTACTGTAGTAAGCAAATACTCTCTGCCTGTGATCTTAGATGAAGCCAATCCTTGGCAAAAATGTTGGGGGAAGGGAGGAATTCTTACAACAGCAGCAGGAAGACAAGGGTCTGGGCAGCAAAGCTAGCCTGGTTTAAGCAAAAAGTTAATGGAATTTTGTATCTGACTGTTGACTGGCTATTGCTTAGTAATTAAGAGACCTGTCCAGGAATTTCTGACTAAGATGCAGCAGAGTCACAAGACTCCAAACAGCTTTCCTGACAAACTCCTAACAAGTTTGGAGCCCTGTGTGAAAGTATGTGTAGTCATGGCTGGTGCACTTTGCATTTGGAGATGATTTCTCTGCTGCAGTGTCAGCTCACACTTGTGCCAGACTTGGGACTATCCAGAAGTAGTTCACAGCTGAAGCAAGGAAATGTGGAACTGTGATGGTGTCAAATTTATTTTAAACTTCAGCCTCAGCCTTCCTCATGGAATGGGCATGACTGGCTGAAGCTATACAGCACAGAATCCTCAAGTTTGGACTGACTAACAAAACCAGACTACAGCCATGGCTTGTACCTGGGGGTGGTATAGAAAAGAGAAGAATGTAGGAAAGAGCAGAGTTATAACATGTTATTGCGGGAGATGAAAAAATTGTGAATAAAAACCGATGAATCATGCTTTGGGCAAATGCATTTGTACACCTACAAGCCTGACAGATTTCTCTGGGCATGAAAAGTACACCTCCAGCTGCAGCTGTTTTATTTCTGCTTAATGTTGGAAAAAGTACTTTATTAATGGGGATTGTAGACTAGTTCACCTGCTCTGTAGTGACCACATTGATCTGGGTTTTTTTCCTAAAAATTGTTTTTAGAGCTACAGCAGTCCAGCCAGACTTTCCCATTAATACTTTATTAGCAGAAGCCAGTTCTGTTATAAATGCTTGAAATTTGCTTTTCTGTCTGCTTATATGTGCACCATATGCCTGGAAGACTTCTGGAAGACTTTGTTTTCTGCCTTTTCTGCAGCAACTGCTGGGCTAAGATGCCTTTATTTCAACAGTAGTTTTTATTCAGTAGGGAACACATTTTAAAAGTTTTTTTTTTTTTTTTTTTTTTTTTTTTTTTCTTTCTTTCATAAGCATCTTTCTGGGAAAAATAGCTGGACATATTTCACCTTCTTAGAATGAACATTTCTATATTCCCCTAAACAATACTAACCCTGACTTCAGAGAGAAAAATTTATCAGTCTGATGCTTCTCCTGCCTTTGTTGAGCTGAGCCCTGTACCTTGTGTGGTAGCAGCCGGGATTACAGGACAAATTGTAGATTTAAGGACAGAATTAACAGCAAGACGTTTCCAAGCAGAACTAAGTCCTTAATCTGGGTCGGGGAAATTTGTTTTACTAAGGAGACAGTATTGTAATGGCAGTGCATTCAGGATCAAAGTTTACCTGTTAAGAGGCTTCATGAGAGCAGTGTAACTGCAGCAGTTCAGACTCCTACAAAACTCTGGTGTGCTTCGATCCTTCTGGGTTTAGTTTCAGGTGTGCCCGCGGTGATGCTCAGGGATGTTCAGGGATAACCGGGGTGTGTGTCCTGCCTGGCCCTGGCTCCGCTCAGCTCACCATCTCCGCGCTCAGCTCCGGGGCTGTGACTTGTACAGGCACAAAAAGCTGCACATCAGAAATTATCCCTCCCGCAAAAAGTGCAAAACAAGGTTTGAACACTACCATTATCTGCTAAACGGTACAAAAGGCTGAGAGAGTTTGGGCTGTTCAGCATGGAGATGAGAAAACTCCACGGAAACGTCAGAGCCCCTCCTAGTTAAAGGGGCTAACAGAGGGCTGGAGAGGGGATTTTGACAAGGGATGGAATGATATGATGGAGAGTAGCTTTCGGTGGAGAGAGGGTAGTCTCAGACTAGATATATGAAAGAAACTCTTTTCTGTGCGGGCGGTGAGAGCCTGGCACAGGTTGCGCAGAGCAGCCGCGCCTGCCTCATCCCTGGCAGTGCTCAGTGCCGGGCTGGACAGAGCTCTGCGCACCCTGCTCTAGTGGAAGGTGTCCCTGCCCACGGCTCAAGAGTTGTAACAAGATGCTCTTTACAACCCACCCATTCCGCGGCCCCGTGAACGCCCTCCCCTCTGTCCCGGCCCGTCCCGGCGGGGCTCGGCGGCTCCGGCGCGGCCCCGCGGGCGCTCCCCGGGGTGGCCCCTCACGGCCGGGGCCGGGCGCGCTCCGCTTTACGGCTGCTGAAAACTCCCTGGGCGGGCCGGGCCGGGCCGTGCGGCGCCGGGCACCGCGCGGGGCAGCGCAGGTACCGCCGGGCACAGCGCAGGTACCGCCGGGTACCGCCGGGCACAGCGCGGGGCAGCGCAGGTACCGCCGGGTACAGCGCAGGTACCGCCGGGTACCGCTGGGCACAGCGCGGGGCAGCGCAGGTACCGCCGGGCACAGCGCAGGTACCGCCGGGCACCGCGCGGGGCAGCGCAGGTACCGCCGGCTCGGGCGGACCAGGGGCGGGCGGGACACCCGGGCTCCTCATCCCGACCCCGCGGGCGAGGACGAGCCCGGCTGTCAGCGCGGAGGAGAACTCGGTCAGTTCCGTGCGTGTTTTTTTTTTCCCTAAAAGTAGCTCAGAAGTCGGGGAAATCAAAGGATCCGCGGCTTCTCCTGCGAGGGCTCCGGGCTGGAGCTGGGCTCGGGGTAGGACAGGTAAATGCGCCGTGCGGACGGTCCCGCACAGCCCGGGAGCTCCCGCTGCCTCTCCATCCCTGCTTCCCACTGCCCGCGTGCAGCCGCTCCGTGTTCTGCTCTTTGCTTTCCGATCGCTGAGGAACGGGACAGCAGCGTGGTCTCGCCTGAGTTTAGAAACTGAACGATGTGTTTATTAAACATTGAAACAGATCTCCCCAAAACACAGTGAGCCGTGTCACGTGTTGAAAACTCGCTGCGAGCCGTGAGCGCAGTCAGGAGGATGGCGGGACGCGCTCCCCTCGGCGTTTGGGGTGTGCTCAGGGTACCAGAAACGCAGCCGAAAAATTTCCCAAGTTTCAGTCTAGGACAACGTTGTCATTGTCGCCCTTCTGTGTCGCCCTCAGCGTCTTGGTTTTGCCATCCTTGCAGAGCTCCTTGACTTCGGCAGGTGTTCGTCTCCTGTAACTGAGATGGCCTCAAAATTGTAATTAAAATAAACTCCGTAACGAGCGTGGAGTTGACACTTGCAAAACAGCGCTGAGGCATCTCGCTGACTTCAGCTGAAACTTGCGGCATTGTTGCTGAGTCATCAGGACAGAAATATTCGGGGAAGAAATAAAGAATTTAGATTTTTAACCCTGATATGGACAGCCTGTTTCATGTTGGCTTATTTATTACTTGGTACATATTTCTTGCATTTTCAGGCAAGTTTATTTATTCAGTGGTTAGCATATGGGAAGCATTAGATGACTGAAACTGTAACGATGCCAGTCCTGTATATCAAGCAATAACTGTATGTATTTTTAGAATTTTAATCTAAAGAGCTCTTATATGAGTCCCAGTACATCCATAATGCATCATTTATCTCTGCTATCATCAAAATACTAAAGAGTGTCTTCTGAATTTTGGTCATGGATCACATTCCTAGTAGATGTCTTAACTGTATGATAATCTACATAAAATTAATCACCTGAAACAAGCCAAAGAGTGATCTTTTGTCGCTTACCTTTAGCAGGTTTTTTTCCTGCTGGAGTTTTTAAATCAAAAACTCTAGAGCTACACACACAACGTTTTCTTAAAAAAAAAAATTATCCCACAGAAACACACTTTTTTCCAAGTTTCATCAGATATTTCGTGGTTTTAGTGTCTGTCTAAACTTAAAGGGGTTTTTTTTCCACATCCTTAAAATTATGAGAGTTTTACATTGCTGAAGATGTTGGCTGAAATGATACTAGCAGGTCACATTGTTCAATAATGAAGCCATACTTTTGTTTGTGATAACAGAAAACTGGGTTTGTTTTTTCTTTTGCGTTGAAGAGTTGGGTCCAGGTTATTTGAAGCAGAAAGTAAGGTTTAAATGGGAAGAAAGCCAGAATTGTCTAAGTTAATAGAAAGATGCTCGTGGTTCACATGCATGTCACAAGCTGCAGTGTTTTGGTAGCAGCTCCCATAGTCATGCTGGATCATATGACTTCCCGCTCTGTTAATCCTCATAGCTGAAGTCTTTGCTTGTCACTGCTGTGGTACATACCTGCATTATTTTTCCCCCTTTTTAAATAACCTCAGGGTATGAATACAAACCAGACAAAGACCTTCAAAGTGCTTTATCTCCCCCTTAATAAACAGATTTATTTCAGAAGTTCTTAGTGATTCGTGTGTAATCCTCCAGGGAACGTGTGCTGTAGATCTTCATTATGGTAATCTGTCAAATAGACATTTCTAAATCCTGAGACTTTTTCAGTGGCTCTGGATCTTCTACTCTAAACATAATTTTGCTGGCAAGGCCAGCATTCCTGCAGTATAGAATTGCCTAAACTCTGCTTGGGAAGTGTTATGCTTTCTCGTTTTGTTTGGTTTAGTTTTCTTCTTTTCCAACCCTCTCCTCTCCTGTGATGTTTGCTTTGGTGTTTAGACACATGCATTATAAATACATTTATAAATGAGTTCATTAGGAGTGTGCAATGTAATATGAGGACGTCATTGATAGATGGTTCTAAATTAAAACTGAGTAGTACTGGGATCCTGTTTGGCATTTTTGTGTAAATCATACTTTGGTTTGCAATTAATCCAGCTATGAAACAGACCTTGTCTCCAGCTGTGGGAGACAGAGCAGATACTGATGTAGAAATTGCCTCCAGAGAGTAACTCAGTGCTCTGATTGGGAAAGGAGTTTATATCCAGGTGAGGGTCAGTCTCTTCTCCTAAGTAACGAGCAAAAGGACAAGAGGAAACTGCTTATGCCTGGGGGGGTTGGATTGGATGTTGGAAAAAAATTCTTCACAGAAAAAGGCTGTTGAGCGCACGAACAATCTGCTCAGGAGAGTGGTGGAGTTCTCATCCTTGGAGGAATTTAAAAGATGTGAAAATGTGACACTTAGCTGGGTTTGAAGATGCTGGGTTAATGGTTGGACTCGATGTTCTTAGAGGCCTTTTCCAACTTAGGCAGTTCTGTGATTCTATAATCAGTTGAAGACAATGGACTGTGTTCTCAAAGGCTTAGCAACATGTGCATCACAGCACTTTGTTCCTCCTCAGGCATGCATCTCTTGGGTCCCTCAGCGTGCCTGGTTAATGCTGCTGTGCAGGGAAGCAGCAAAGATCACTGTTCATCCTCCAGTACCTGTATGGTTTCAAAAAACTGATAATCAAGTGCACCTGTCACAGCCCAGGCTGAGTGCAGGAGTGCAGTTATTTTTTCTCAGCCATCTTCTTGCCTTGGGAGCTGTTGGTCAGTTGGGATCTAGCAGGGGGAAAAATAGTAAGAATGCATATCTGAAAACATAGTCAAGAAGTAAGCAAATGAAGGTTCACCAACGCCGCTTCTTCTGGCTTCTTGTACAAATGTGTTTGCAGTTCTTTGTGGATATCTGAGGCACAGAATAGGTACAGGAACTGAATAAATATGTGAATATGCTATTATTTATTACTGATCTGTTACTTAGGTCAAAAATCGATGATAGAACACTATTGGTGTGGGTTGTTGACCTCAGAAAGCCTTGACTTTGAATTCAGGCTGGTTAACTCTATACACTACTAAGTACAGCATTCCACCTTTTTCCAGAGCCAAAGGATTCAGCAGTCACACAGTTGTTCTGGGCTTTCTGCTTGAAAATCAGAGGGATGTGTCTCCCAAACATGTGTAGAGAGGGGGGATATATGCAACAGTCATCTGGGAAGCTTAATTGGTAGAATTGTTGGGTCTGTTCTTTCGTTTTCTCTTGATTGCTTGTTTTGGCTTCTCGGTTAACTGTTTTCCATGTAAATAGGGATTAATTTGAGGAAAGTTGGGAAAAGCTCCAGTGTGACCCAATCTCTGTATGACTGGGCAGGAAATGTACCGTGTCTTTGTGTTTGGCACTACTGCGATCACTCCAAGAATCTTCTGTCAGGTTTGGGTGTTCATACTTCAAGCAGGATGTTAGAGTCAAAGAGACTTCAGAGAAGAACTCTAAGAACAAATAAGGGCTGGAACTAGCTCCTGAGGGAGAAATTCTAAGAGCTCAATATGTTAAATATTATCCAAGAGAACGGAGGGGAGGGACTTGTTTGCAGTGTTAAAGCGTGCGCCCTGTGAACTGAAATTCTGTGATAAAGCAGAAAATGATGGGATATCAAGATCCTGTAGCTAAAATATGAGCCAGACACATTTGCAGTAGAAATAAGAACTGCATCTTCAGCAAGAGGGTAATTTATTGCACATTATGGTAGGCTATTCATCAAAGGAAAATTTTAATTCAAATACAGTATTATTCCTTTAAGATGTACCTAAGTAAAACTTAATTGAGGGCATGTGTCCATGTGCTGTACAAGTCACAGCAGATGATCAAAGTATTTTTCTCTGTATCTAAATACTTGCATCTACATAAAAAGACAATCATAAAATATGGTTAGCCCAGGAGACTGTTGAAATTAGAACAGAACTGATGGATAACTGAAGACGTTTAAATGTCTAAAATGCCTGGAAACAATGAATCACAGAATAGTTAGGAGTTGGGAGAGATGTCTGGAAATCATATAGTCCAACCCCCCCAAACAAATAACTCTAAAACAAGAATTTGTTTTAACTGTACTGAAGGTTGAAAAGTTGGGTTGGCGAGTAATTCTTTAGCAATGCAAAGATGTCATTACACTCAATTTCTGCATTAGGAGGTCTTGGCCATTTTAAATACTAAATTAATGTTCCAGTTGCTAAGATTCCGTGCAGGTTTTCATGAAAGTACTGTGGAAATTAAGGTGGTTGAAGTTCAGAATCTGAAAGAAAGGTGAAATTAAAAAAAAAAAAACACAAAAATCCTGCTGTCATTGAGTGAGTTTCGTAGAAGAGAACACGGGCTGCTACAGAAAACTGCTGAATACAACAGGGTGGTAACAGAACATACCGTGTGTGTGGGAATTATTGGAGAGTTTGCAAGGAAGGATTCATAGATCCTGCAGAGATTTGGGGGAAATCTGTGTTATAAGGCATTATCTCCTGCGGTGAAGAGCCAGCAGGAATGTTCTGAGGTTTTTCCTGTCCTCAGTTTTACATGCCTTTAGCAGTCAATGCTTTCAGGTCTTGGGCTTAGTGGAATTGTAGGCAGCTGTGCTGGTTTTGCTGGGGATAGAGTTAATTTTCTTCCTAGTAGCTGGAACAGGGCTCTGCTTTGGATTTGTGCTGGAAATGGTGTTGATAATAAAGGGATGTTTTGGTTAGCTCTGAGTAGTGCTTGCACAGAGCCAAGGTGTTTTCTGCTCCTCACCCCACCAGTGAGGAGGCTGGGGATGCACAAGGAGTTGGAATGGTCAGAGTTGGGATAGCTGATCCCAATGACCCTGGGAATATTCCAGACTAAGTGGTGGTGTGCCCAGCATAAAGCTGAGGAAGCAGAAAAGGGACATTTGGAGTGATGGCACTTATTTTCCCAAGTCATTTTTAGATGTGATAGTCCAGGCTTTCCTGGGGCTGTCTGAACACCTGCCTACCCATGGGAAGTGGCGAATGAATTCCCTGTTTGGTTTTGCTTTTATGCACAGCTTTTACTTCACCTGTTAAAGTGGCTTTATCTCAGCCCACGGGTTTTCACACTTTTCTGATTCTCTCCCTCTTCCCACAGTGGGGGAGTGGCTGTGTGGGGCTGGGTTGGACCCCCTTGCTGGGGGTTAAACTGTGACAGCAGCATGAGGAGAAATAAAAGAATGGAACATCAAAATAGCAAACCCTCCGTTTGACACAGTTTGACAGGATGAGCAGAAGTCAAGCTGAAGCACAAGTCAAATAAACTGTGCCTGTCTTGTATAAACTCTTCAGCTTTATGGAGAACATGTCAGGAATCAGCCTTCAATATGATGAGAGATCATCACAATAAATGGAAAGGGCCAAGCTAAGAGCACATCACTCAGTGAAACTGGTCTTTTTTCTTAAATCCCGGAGGATACTGAAGCAATGACCAGGGGATTGATTAGGGAGGGAGGTTTGGTGAACCAAATCATGTGTATGATGAGGACCAGCTGGTTATAAAACTGCAGCAAATTACAGCAGGAAAAGTCTGCAGCTGGAAGGATTTTTGAGAGTCTGAAGGTGATTGTGCTTCTTGTCTCAAGGGATTATGTGCAAGTATCCAGAAAGTTTCATGATACATGCTGAAGAGAGAGCTGGATGTTTGTTGTATTGCTCAATGTAAGTGTTGGGAAAAGCTGGAAAAGTGGAGGTTTTGGGGCTCAGTCCACAAATTCTAAGCCACTTACTTTGATTGCACATTTCCTTACGAATGTTTAACAGCTTAGAAACAGCTGGATGATGGATGATTCTGAAAGCTGCAATTACAGAAAAACCTGCAGCAGTGAGTGTGCAAGACAGAGATGTTTGACCATGCATTGTTTTTCTCCTTACTCATAGCAGAAAGTAATTCATAGGTGAATTAATACATTCCTTCAGGACTGTTTTTAAAGTTACTATTCTTGTCTTTTTATATTTAGGCATTTATTTCTATGTTCCAAGTAGTTGTGTAAAGGTTCTGTGTTTATTTTATATTTCCATTCATGTTAGATTACCTAAATTTCTTTCAAGCTTTGTCTTTGCAGTGCTGGTAAAAATTTAACTTCCATAAAACATAAGATTTTTTTTTGCTTTATGCACTGACTTAGGCTGTTAATATGTGTGATATGAGGTGTCATGGGCCAAGTTTGTGGTTTAAAAAGATTAACTTTAGTAAAACTCTAATGTAGAGTGATGGATGAGAAATTTTTTAAAAAGCTAATTATTCGCAGAAAACCATGTGTATACTGACAATTTCCAAGTAGACTTGGGTGCATTTATCTGCCCATTATAGTTCTTATTTTACAGATGAATATGCTAAGTGCTATTCAGAATTATTTGGCCATATGTTCCTGTTTTTATGGAACTTCATTTTGTGGGCTCTTTGTATAAATAAAGTTTTCTCTTCATGATGGTATATACTAAGAGGGAGAGAAAAGAATGTTATTTCAAATGTTATACCTTTTGCAAAAGAGCAGATGGTGTTTGTATGTGGGTCTTCTAGGAAGTTTTACACTTTGAAACTACTGCTTTATTCCAGATTGTCTAAGAGAAATGTGGTTTTAGCTCCTGTGGAGCATCCCAGGTTGTGTCACAGCTGATGTCAGTGTGTTCTAAAGCCAGCAGAGATGTGGAGTCACACTGACCCTTTGTCACTGTATTTGTATAATGTGGATTGTTCCCAAGTGCAGGCAAGAGTTGCTTGCCTAAAGTTTATTTTGTGCAGTACTTTGGCAAGAGTGGTCCTGAGTGAGGTAACACTGAATGATCTCGAGTTTCCGTGTTTTCATTTGTGCCTTTTAAGACTTGACTCTTCCAGTTTTCAGACTTCCAGCTTTGGAAGCTGAAGGGGAGCAGTCCCCTGGTGACACAAGTTAGCTCCTTCAGCACCTTTGGACAGTTCACCACCACTGCCACTGTTGGTTCTCTGCAGTCAATTTGATGCCTCATTGGCACTTAATGTGATCCAAAATCCCCCAGGAAAAACAGTGGGCAGATGATGAATTCTCCTACTTGTCTTTTAATATGAAATTTGAAATCCACTGGTCATGCCAGTCGTGAGAAAAAATGAACTTAGGTGGGTGCTGCAGGCTGCATTGACACATTAAATTATTAAACATGACTTTGTACAAATGTGTTCCAAGACATTTACATCTATGAATCACAAACATCACACTGAGTGAGACTAAAGGCAGGGATTTACATTGTTTAGCTGTCCACATTAGTTAATTGTTTTTCACTATTCCCTTGCTTAGTTGTTGGGGATTTTTATGACAATATTTGGGCATGTTAAGAAGCTTATTTTCCTCGTGGTGATTTGCTTCAAATAACTTTGTTTTAGTACTGTTTTGGTGGGAACAAATCCGTATGGGCTCTGGCACAGAAATAATGTCTTGTGTGAATATTTGGAATGTAATTAGAGAGCAGCACAAAATACTGAACTGCTGTAGATACACCTTGTATCTACAACAAATAAAGCATTGTGTTGGGGGCTCAGTAGAGAATTTTGTAATCTTCTTGATACTGCAGTTATTGAGGGAGGAACTGCAGAGCATCTGCTGCCTGAAGGAGCTCCGTGTGAGGAGGAAACTGGAACCTTGGGGGTCACCTGTGTACAAAAATGGAATGTACTGTGCCTCTGGCTCTAGCCTCTGTCTGAGGCTGAGCTATGGAAGCTTGATAAAATATTAGTGGATTTACTTGTTTAGAGGATTTTGACAATACCTGTGGAAGAAAATAATGTCTTGATCAGGCTGTTGCTTCCTTTAACTATTGAAGGAAGTTGTGCCTTCATCCCCATTCTGTAAGAGAGCCACTGCAGCCGTGCATTAAGGGGAAAAACCCAAAAAGTTTTCATTGGACAGGGAAGATAGTTACATGATGACAGAGACATGCCTCTGGAATTTTTATTTCAGTAGTGAGATGTTGCAGTACTGCATATTTTTACTGTATCAACTGAGAATAAAGCCTATTCAGTATTATTCAGTATTGTTCATTGCCACAAGAGAGGCAGATGCTGGGATACTCAGAGAAGCCTGGTCTTGTTTTTGGACCAAAGTGTTGGCCCAGAGATATGTGTGAGCATGTGCTCAACATGCTCAACCAGTGGTTATTCATCCTCTCTGAGTTGCAGATAAGTATGCAGAAGTAGCCAGTGTTCTCCTGGGATGGAATGAGAACAAATGCAAAGACATTTTTAAGTCAAATTGAATTCTTGTTTTCCTACCAGCTAATCTCGTGTGTTAGATCCTTGATGAGTTTCTGCTGTCTGCAAAACAGATACAACATGGGCAAATATGTCTGGCACAAGCCAGATGGTTTGATTTTTGTCTTCATGGAAAGGGTAGGAAAAAATACATGTAGTGAGCAAAGAAGCTGTGGAGAATGTGCTTCCAGGGAAAAATAAAAATTACTTCTCTATCCTGATCAATTACTACACCGTGCAGTTTTAATAAAGAGCTTTTCTTGATTGCCAAGTTGTGGCTTCTTTTCACTTGCTTCATCCACCTACTTGTAATGCTTTGAAAATGACTATTTTGGGATGTGTTCTCTTGCTTTCATCCTTAGTCAAAAAAGGGCTTTTTTCCCCTCATGTTTCCTAACAGCTGTTTTTCATAAGTGTGTGTGTGTGGATAAATACTAATTTCCCCTGTGGTCTGGCTGGCTTTTCTGCACTGTTAATACTCCACCACAGCAAAAAGTGATTCTGTATCCACACTTCATTCTTGGTGTGTTTTGTATGCCAGCAATTAAGTGTAGATTTTGAAGCTGAGTGGATGATTAACTCTGAAAGTGTAAATTCACTAACTTTGCATGTGTTTTACGTGGGTTTCAGTATCTAACCAGTTCTTAAGAACACTTCAGTTTTTCTCTAGAGCAAGACATGTCTGCTCTGCAGGAAAAAAAAAAAAACAAACAACCCAAACAAAATAGATTTCTTTTTTTTTTAAAACATTTAATTAATGTGAATATTCAAAGATCCAGCAGTTCAGAACCATAAAGTCCCAGGGACAAAAATATTCCTGGAATATGTGTTCCAAGGTAGGATATTTCTGTGACACAGGTGGGGGGTTTCAGCTTTGTTTGTTTGGGGTTTTTTGGTAAAGTTATTGTTTTGTTTTTCCTTTTTGTTTGTAAAATTGAGCATCTGCTGCTTTATTCTTTTGAGTAATGCAAAAGATGGTTCTTGCAAATAAGAGTTATTGATATACTTTTAAGTACAGGGAACTGAAATGAAATGTTTTCATATGTGTAGCAGTTATACGCTGAGGTACATAGACAATAAAGAGTTTATTATGTACAATCTTCATCAGGTAGGTTTGTGGCCTCTGAATTTGTAAATGGTTTTCAGAAAGGCTATAGAGAATATTATAGGATTTTTTCTGAGTGCCTATTCGTAAGAGGGATCTGAAGTGTATTAAAGGAAGTGTGCATTTCTTAGGAAATAGCAAGTTTGAAGAATTACGGAATTGTTATTTCAAGTTATGTGCCAGTAACCTGAGACAGTCTTCCTTTGGAAAAAAGTTTTGGTTTTCTCTTACACACTCTAGGAGTGAAACGTGCTTGTTTCCTAGCTGCTGATGGATCAGGGCTTGCAGGAGTTGTCTGTGTGTCAGAGCAGAGGGACTGACAGCCTCTGCAAGGGTGGGGTGAAATTCTCTGCTGTTCTCCAGCCTTCCTTCCAGTAAAAGACTTGTGTTCCAATACTTGAAAGGAATGGAAAAAACATCAGTAAATATCAAATTATAGTTGAATTGTTGTGAGTAAAATGCTTGCTCTTGTTGCTGCTTCATAAGGCAGAATTTTTTTTTGTTTGCTGTATTTTGCTCATTCAAGCATAGATCAGAAACTTGGAAAAACTTAATCTTGTGAGAAACAGAAGTGTGTTTTTGAAAAAAAAAGTATTGATGTATGAGGACTACTTTCTGTTCTTTGTTTTTATTTCGTTTTTTTCCCCTTATTGAGTAAAATCTTTCCAGATCTATAATCTCTTAAGTGGCAAAGCCTAAGTAATTTTTTCCTTTCCTTTCTAGTAGATACTCTGTGTGATTCAGTTTTGAAGTTAAATTCCTACTATGCTTAATGGAGACATTTCTTTTTCTTTATTTTGGTTGAAAGGAGTTAAGTAATGACTCTTCCTAGAAAGATGAGATAGAAGTATTACCGAAAAATAAAAAAAAAAATTTTTCTTGACCTTTAGTGCATATTTTTTTTTAGTATTGGTTCAAAAGTCTGAATATCCCTGATGTCTTAAGAAGGCATAAAAGTGTCAGTGTAAGAAATATATCAAAGTAATTTGGTTTTTCAGGATTGAAATAAATGTGATTTAAAGGGAAACTGTCAAGATACTTAGATCTTAAACTACTTTTGTGGGAATTTGATTTTTATTTTGTTAGAGCCTTGCATGTACACTGTTGGTTCTAGAATAAATTAACTAAAAGCTGTAGAGAAACTTCAAAGATTACTAATATAGTGCTCTGTAGGGAATATTAATCCATTTATTGTTTATCTCTTGCCTTGGAGGAATTCCTTGTAGAAACTTTTACTCAATTATCTTGTGCAGTGTGCAGTGTTCTTACCTGCTATGTGAATGTACCTCTGGTTAAATGATTGACTGCTGCCTGACACAAAGTTTTACTAGTTTGTGAGGAAAAGTGGCGTGGCAAAAGAACAGAATTTTCTTTGAAACTGTATGGAGGAAATTGCCTTGCAGTGATACGAGATGTGCCTCACAAACTGCCATAAAATGCACACTGACCCTTTTTCTGATATTGAGTGGAGACTTGGGTAGATATTTCTCAAATAAAAAGTAATCTGGAAATGGATTAAACCTGAATAATTATTCACTGATGGAAGTCTAGATATAAGAGCCTCCTAGGGACATTCTGTATGCACCCAGAAGTTCCTGAATGTACAGAAGCTAATATAAATATTACCTCAGTCTTTCCTGGTAATCTTTTCTCAATCTAGGCTTTGCTTAAAACCTAATTTCTGATAGTCTGTAGGCACTGACTATAACATACAGGCCAGTATGTGATTTCTGTTTCAGAACATTTTTTTTAACCCTGGCGTACTAATCAGATTCTGCAGAGCTCTCTGCTGTATTTTGTTAGTTATTGCAGCAGGTTAAAAATTAAAAGGAAGGGCCAATGAAAAATAATTTAATCAGGAGTACTTTGTGCAGACTCAGTACTGAGTGTAGTTTATCAGAGCTTTGTAATAAGAATGCCACTATGAAGTAGAGAGGGATTCAGTGTTTATCTAAGATTCTGTTGAGATGAGAGATTTCTATACCTTTTCCAGGGGACATTTTTTAAGATTTGTCATTTTTGTGCTATTTGTGTTCTCACTTGGCTGTGTGAGGTGGACTGGACAGCAGGTTAGACTTGAACAAAATAAATATACACAGCCTAAAATATGCAAGATTTTGCAATAAATGTAATGTGGCTAAACTGCTGGAAAATGTGTGGGTTTTTGGTTTTTTTTCAAGGATTGGTTTTACCGTCATGAACTCTATATTAATATTGGAATTTTTCTTTAAATACCTTACTACTAAAATACGTTCTGAAACCGTTTTCATTAATAGCTTAGTGTCTGTCTAGGCAATAGTTATTCCTCATCCTCAGCCACTAACCTTTGTTTCTTTTATTTAGGCTTCTTCTAACATTGTTTTAAGCTCCATTTTCCACTATGAGGATGTGTGGGTGTGTTAGGCAAAATAAAAGACTTTACCTGCAGCATGTACTGATCCAAAAAAAAGCATCTGAGGTGCTTGGCTTTTGTAGTGACTGCTTTAATCAAGCTAAATTGGGGAGAATGAAATTTAGATCTCTGGATTTACAGATGACCACCCAGTGCTTAAGTCAGGGCTCTTGCTCAGCAAAGCATTAATATTGGCGATTATATGCCTTCTTCTGCTAATTCAACAAATTAATGAAGAAAGTTTGCTGAAATCTCACAGACTTCACTTCCTTGTGGGGAGATAATTACTTTTTGTCATGAATAAAGATCTGCAGTCGCTGGCAGACTCAGGTGGTTGTAAATGCTGCACAAATGGCTGGAACAAAATCTGGAATAGCCAGGGTTGTCCATTTAGTGCTGGGCTGACTTTGGCTGGTTGAAGGTCGAGAGCTGATGGGAGCAGCCCCAGTTCTCACATGTGCAGGGCCCCTTCCACATATTCCTTGTGCTTTTAGGGTGACCTGAGAGCTGTCTTTGGATTCTTAACAGTGAGACTGCCGCACTGATGTGACAGCACAAAACTTGTGTTGTCCTGCATCAGCAGACATCAAAGAAATCTTTTTATTTAATAGTAAAAGATCCTCTGAGGAGGAAAAAGTGGGTTCTTTGTTGTCTTGTTACACAGGTAGAATATCATATGCAGAATAGCTTGTTGTACAAGAATGAGTACCTAAGAAAAGTCTGAGTTATTGAAACACGTTGCCACAGGGCAAAATAGGGGTGGGATATGGTTTAAAAAAATCCAGCAAAGGAAGCTGGAACACATTTACATTGCATTTTTTGCTTCCAGAGTAGCTTTCTTTATTGGATTCCTTATGTATAAGTAACAAAGATTCATGAATAGTTTATTTGAATTTGATTTTTCCTGATCTGTGCATGAGTTTTATTAGCTTTAGGCAGGTGCATAAAGATTCAAGGCTGCTTTTTTCTAAAATTCAGCTTCTAGTACTACATCAAATTTTGTTTCCTTTTAACTAGCAGAGGTTGTCAGAGAGCTGTAGCTGCCTCTCTAGCTGTGACTGTAATTCATGTCTGTTCCAGACGTGTCAGCTCTTGGACTTCAATGGACTTGAGGTCAGACTTGATGCAAATTTGATAGTTTTTAAGAGAATTAATTTGGTGGAAAGAAATGCATGGAAAGACCTGAGCATTTTGCAGTGTTGTGTTGAGAAATTCAGCCTTGACTAATGCAACTCAGTTGTGTCCTTTTTTGTTTTGTGTTGTCCCTCCATCACATGATATGCTTTGACTGGCACGAGTGGTCTCTAACAGAGCTAAATTAGTGTTAATCAGCTTATGGAACAAGTCCAGTTTGAGAGGTGAATGAAAAAATGTAAAACCCAAGCCCCAAATAACCCTGCTTAAACAGTAACTTATAATAGCATATTCATATATTTCTGAAATATGTATTCTCCAACCTAGTTCCAAGTTAATTGAGAAAAAATTCTGACCCTAATAAAATATTTTATCTGACTGCATGTGCTATAGTTCTGCAAACTCTGTATGGTGAGACCAGCATTGCACCTCCATGAAGTGAGGCAGGATGGATGCTGTCTTCCTTACCTGCTGCAGCTTCCCAGGAGGCTGCTGGATGCCCTGGGGATGGAGTTCCCTGGGCTCTCTGCTGATTTCATGGTGTTGCTGGATGTGTTAATGGAGCAGCAGATGTTAAAAGCAACTTTCCATGGGTTGTAAGCCAGGAATCACATAACTAGGAGCTCTGTCAAAGCTGGGAATAGGCTCTTGGGGAGCTCCTGAACATTATCTGTTGTTCTCTGGACTGTGTGGCTGCTGGAAATGCAGTAATGAACTGAAGGGAAATTGTCTCACTTGAAGAATGGAAGGGTTTTTTTTTTGTTACTTGGGGTTTGTTTTTTAATTTATTGTTCATTTTTACTTAACAATACTTCCTGTTCACAAGGAAAATGTCTAGAATATGAATATCTGAACACAAGTGGGAATGAACTTGGAAGACTTGGTTACTATTAAAATACAGCCACTGTATTCCCCTATATGGCCTTGTCCAATGCTACTTTTCTTTCCTGTGCTTTCAGTTCCCTGCCTATAAAATGAGTGATGTTATGCTGCCTATCTAAAGATGTTTCAGAAAATGCAATAAAAACCAGTGAATTAGATCTGAGTTAATAGTTTTATATAGTCATAAGACTTTAGAAACCTTACTATGTCACTCTAGTTATCAGCCAAAATTCTAATCTCTTTGACTGAATGATGAAGCTTATTTTCAATGGCAGTCTTACCATGTATTTAATTTTTGACACAGTTGCTAGGATAATAAACACTTGAAAATACTTGCAAAGTTAAAAAAGAAGCAAGATAAATAAATGTGAGCTTGTTTCTCTGTGCACTCAGGTCAGTGATTACCTCTTTGCAATGAATATGCATGGCTTGAGTAGGAAGGCTAAAAATGGATAATTAGGAAGGCAATGACATGTTTTCTCAGATTGTTTTAATACCTTTTGGGCTGCATCCAGTAGTAAAAACCTCATAGTGTCTCCAGCTTTGTTTGAAGTGTGGTTTCTGATGGATGGTGATGCCTTGTGTGGTGACTGATGCTTCTGGTGTGCAGCCTTTAATGTGTTCTTCGACTTCCCCTCGCTGTTCCCTTTCTGCACAAACTCTTGACTAGGAGAACAGTAATAGAAAAATCTTTTCTGGTAATGAGGAAAGGGCTGCAAATATTCACAGCATGTCATGTACAGTTCCTGTATCAGAGTTGCTGGGGGGACAGGTATTTTTAGTCAGAGAATTTTCACAAAATGGATCTTCTGGCAGGAGGATGCATTTGGTTCACCACCAAAGGCAGAACAACTTAATAGCACATTTTTGGATCTGTTTATGTTCAGTCAGATATTTGTATTCTGGACGTTTTCCTTGAAATGGAAGTGAAGTGAACAGAGGATATTTGGAGTGAAAAAGAAAAAAAAAAAACAAAACCCACATGCTTAAGAAATAGGAAATGTTGTTCCAGGATGATCACTGGGAGGAGCTGTTCATTACAGGTTTTATGCATTAAATCAATGGCAAGGAAATGATGAGAGAGTGGGAAGGTGATGTGGAGGCAAAGAAACTGAGTCATGAGTGGGGAATACTCTTAGTAGAAAGGGATCAGTGGTTTAAAAAAAAAAAAAAAAGTTGAAGGAGCAGTGACCTCAGGGGAAAACAGCAATTAACTAAAGCTTTGAACTTCTCTTGTATATTAACTATGAAAGCAGAAGTGAAGTTGTGCCACATCATTCCTGGTGGGAATGCACTGAGCAGGTAGCAGTTGTCCAGCTGGCCATTAATGCACTGGAGAGCCCATGAGTTCTTGCCAAATGAGGCAGGAACTGTTCCTGCCGTTGGAATACTGACAGGATCTTTGTCAGTAATCCTGTTACAGAGGTAACCCACCTCACAGAGATAATTTGTGTTTGAATCCTGATATGATTGAGTGAAAGGGGAAAAATCTTTGTAAAAATTCTCCACCACTATTTCCATAATCTCTACTTGAGTGAGCATCAGCCAAGTGAGAAAATGAAAAATTATAACCTGCCAAGCATCACTGGCAGACTGAAATGAAAAAATTGCAAGTTAATAACAGTGATGCCTCCAAAAAATTTGCTGGCCAATTTAACATTGCTTTATCCAAGGTCACATCTTGCAACTGATTATTTTTAGCAATTTGCAGATGAGGGTTTTCTACCTTTCTTATGGGAAGTTAAGATCAGGGAAATACCAAGTTCAGTTTTAAAACTCAAAATTATCAATCTCTTTGTATCAAAAGCAAGTCATGTTCCCTGCTTGTTTGCTTAAGACTGGACCCAGAAATGTTTTCCACTGTGGTGGAATGGGACATTTATGCTATACTCTGTGACAGTGATGAAGTCAGTGTGATATGAAAACTCACAGTGGAGTGAGGTTGGTGAAAGAATTGAAACCAGGAAAAATTAGAACTTGCCTGAGTTTGTTATGGAGCACTCTTGCTAATGTTTGTGTGATAATTTTTACATAATGGTTTTGAAAGAGATTGTTGCCTGTTTTTGAGGTTAAAGGGTTGTGATACTATTGCAGTCAAGTACACAAGACTTATTTAATATAAGCTGTGTCCTGTGAAATGACCAGGGCACCTTAGTGGAATCTAAGGTGTGAAAACCATTAGTGAACTAGAGCAGTATTTAATATCCTCCAGTACAATCTGCACAACCATTTAATATTGCAGGGTAAACCTTGGTACAACATTTGCAGAGCATTGTCACACTGTCACTTACTTAAAGCAGACCATTCTTCAGCAGCTGGAATGTATCATTGGTGTGTGGGAACTCCTGCCCTAGGCTTGCAGTGCAAGGGGAAACCCTCTGTTTTCATGTGGTTCTGTGGTCCTTTTAATGAAGGATATGCAACATCCTGATATGCTGAGTGTACACAGCAGTTCTAGGGAGATTTTGTATGGTGGTTCAGAAATCTTGGCTGTGGGTAATTGTTTGTCAGCCACTCAGTGGTTGCAGTGCAGAAAGCATTGCAGCACTTCTGGGTGGCATGGGAAGTGAAGGGCATTTCTTGTTGGAAGATTGATGGACCACTCTCTTTGTGACCGCCCTGGTTTTTAACCAAGAAAGTCTTACCTGTCATTAAAATTACTTGAGCAGCTGCACTCAAGGACTCCCCAAAAGCATTTGTTTTTGTGTTTGTGTGAGCTGTATTAGCTGCAGCTGTCCTCTCTTGAGAGAGGATGAACATGCAGAAGGTGCCTCTGGTGTTAGTTAAAGATCTCCATGGTCAGAAGCCTGGGTGAAGCCTCAGCCTCCAGAACCTATTTTGCTGAGCACATGAAACAGGAGCTGAATTCCCAGCTGTATTTCCCAGCTCTTTGTGGAAGTTCCCTGTTAGATCACTCATGTCCTGCCAGCCTTCTGAGATCTGACAAGATCGCGGCTTGAACTGTTTAATTTTTCTTGCTGTCATGCGATGCATCACAGTGAGTTAGCTCAGTAGCGCTAATCTAATGCTTACTGCAATGAAGCTGGGAATGTATCCATCAATACTTATTTCAGTAAGCAAAACAAAATGAAATATTTTTTTGACAACTTCTGTCCATTTCATTATCTCCTTTTTAATCACAAAACTGTCTCGTACAGTTTTCATACATCCTTAAACTTTGTAGCCTGTCTGCTTTCATATAAATCAGGCTGATGGAAGCATCTCTCTCCTCTGCCAAACAAGGTTCCATTCATGCATTAGGTTAATCTCTTGCATTCCTGCAGCAGAAGGAAGCTGATTTTTTCCTGATGTGTCCAGGCACCTCTGGAGTTAGGAACAAAAATTTCAGGGAGTAGAAGACTTCAAACGTGATGTTTTATTGCCTTGCTTTTTTTTCTTCTTCAGAAGTAATCTTTGTTTAAGGATATTTGCAATGAAAGCAAAATTGAGAAGCTTTAGTATTGCCATTCTCTAGCATCACTCAGATCACTCAGTCATGCTGGAGTCTGACAGGGTGTGCTCTGTCCCAGGCCAGACAGAGCTGCAGTTCCTGCATTATGCTCATGTTCAAAGTGAATTTCCTCACTGAACTCTGTGATATTTCCCCACTTATATTAAGCTACTTTCTGTTTCTGCGTGAAAGTTTGTCTGTGTGTAATCTCTGTAAGTATACATGCCCTTTGCACCATTTTTAGAGCAATACAGTGGAGATTAAATTCCTCCCCTTTTTTCTGTAAAACACTAAGTTTTCTAGGGTAATACTTTTCTTTTATTGTTGCAGACATTAAGAGAGAAACAAATAGGTAAGAAGAAAAAAAACCAGACTAGAGAAGATAAATACACACAGCTAGGCATGAGTTTTTTTCACGCCTTCTGGGACAGAACTGGATGAATTGTCCCTTTGTTTACAGCATCAGTGTTGGTTTAGATGTTCTGTTCTGTGTCTGCTCCACGGGAATGAAATGTCAGGGCACAACTTTTTTCTTACAGCCAGCCAGCTCTAGGGATGCATGGCCCTCTGGATGGAGGAGAGAGCATCCATTGTGACATGCAGTTGTAAAATTGCAGTTCTTTGCTGGCTAAGAGGGGTGCAACAAGCTGTTCTCAAAACCAGGCCGTTTTTCCTTGCTCTTGTGAAAAGCTAGAGCTTGACTCTCTCATTTTTGCTTTTCAGGAAGCTTAATGCTTTTGGGCTGTCTCCAGCCAAATGCTGATAATAGGCTCTATAAGGGAACTTCTGTGCAATGATTCTTTCAGCAAAGAAATTGCACATAGCAAAAGTGGAACTGGCCAAGAGAAAGGTTAAAGCAAGCATTTACACTTCTTCTTAAAGAGCTAGTCAGAGTAGATTAAGGCCACTTGAACTCACATTAACTATTTAAAATATAATGGCAAAGCTGCACTTTTTTCCTACAAAAATCCTCTAGAATATTGTTCATCTGCTAATGAACACTTATTTTAAAGTCATTTTCTGTGGCAGGTATTTATGTATGAGGCTTGACTTGTAATTGTGCAAGAAATGAAAATTGTTCATTTAAATTGACCTTCCTGACCTTAAAAGAAATGTAGATACTTGCAGACCACTGCATTTTGCTTTCTTCTGAAAACATTTTAAGGTAATCCACCTTGTTTTCATACTTTGGGAAGTATTTTTCCAGTGGGCCTGTTTCTTTCAGAGGCTGACAGTGAAATGATGGCAGAGATTTAAAATAGATACCCCCTTTGAAGCTTGGGTGCTTATTATTAAAATGTGTGGAAAGGAGTTCTCTGACCCATTACAAAACAATTCTTTTGCCAACACAGAGCATAATGCATTCTGATGACACTCGTAATTGCAGTGCTTCTAGGGTAATTACACTGGTAGTTCATTTTTGTATTGTTGGAATTCATATTTGTGTGTTATGTTTAATTGAAATCTGCATGCTTTGATCTATGCATGTGTGGAAATACTCACTGGGTTTACCTGACAGCAAATGTGTATTTACTTTGCAGGCAAGCAAATATCTGGGTATCTTACAGACAAACACATTTTTATCTCACCCGTGTGTGATTCTACATCCCTGTGCAGCTGCATTTTTCCAAGTTAGAGCCAGCCCACGTAGGGGTGGATACTGGATGCTCAGGTGTTTATCCAACATATCAGTTTCCAGAGTTTGGAATTGTTCCAGAAACCAGTTCATGGTCAGATTTTGGCCTCTGTCCTCAGATTCATTTGCTGATGTTGCCTCTCTTTAGTTACATGTTACCTGTTTGTACTAGCTGAGGTTCTTCCAGAGAAAAAGGAAATGAGTCTCCTAATTTTGAATTTTCTCCGCTCCTCACTGAGCTGTGATGGAACTTGCTCTTTCTTTTGGCACAGAGATGTTTGAACTTTTTGTATGTAACTGAAAGCACATGGTTATGAAGCGTTAAAACCTAAAGAAGGACATCTCTGGACAGGATAAGGAGTAAAGGTAATGTGGTGGTGCTTTGACGCAGAATGGGAAGGCAGATTTGGGAGTAGAAATAAATAAAACCAACAGAAAAGTTCAAACAGTGATGTCTGTGTGGGTGTGATTTGCATGTGTTAAAGTCAGGCTTGTAAGGTAAAACTAAAGTAAACACAGCTTTCCCTGTAATGGACTTGGGTATTCTAGAAGGTCTTTTTTATAGAGTTCACATTGTATTTTGGGGTTAAATTACCCAATAAAAATAATTCCTCCATGTGCTTTCTGGATATGAAGTTTAATCAGAATGTCTTGGAAAGAGGCCTGGGACTAATATGAGCATTTTCTTGATGTGATGTCTGTGCAGTTTCAGGAAGGGAGTAAAGGTCATTCCCCTGTTGGATGGGAAAGTGCTTCCTGGAGTGTGTTGGCAGCACTAGATTTTCTGCATTTTCTTTACAGTGGTGATGTCAAGAAGGTTAAATTTAAATTCATAACTAAAAATAGTACCTAGAGTGTAAAACAATTGCTAAATTATCAGTTATTCAGTGACTGTAAATCAAAATAGGGCTGGTTGTTGAGGAATTCTTAGTGTAAATCAGTGTTACCATCTGACCTTATTTTTTTAAATCTTCTAAAAGACTTCTGCTTTACAGCTCTTGTAATGGTATAAAGGAGTGAAGCTTTTCTTGTATGAGCAGATCTGAGGACTGGAGTGGAACTGCAGCTTGTACATCCAATGGGTGGTCACTGGATAGGAGCTCTTTTTGCTTATTACCAAAATAGTGAACTAGCCAGTCATCCAAATCTGTTAGTGTCCATCTTTTTAGGGTGTAAATATTTTAAAGGCAGTGTTCTTACAGCAGTGCATTCTGGGGGATTTTTTTGTGTTCAGGATAAAAATGCATGTGACCTTGGTTTAGTAGAAGTACAAGAAGAAATTCCGTTGAATAAAAGCACATCTGAAAAGTTAAACAAAAAAATCCTTTTCTGCAGATTAAGCCTGGTGCTTCTCTCTTCCCTTTTAAACATTTAAACACACTCTTTACATGATGCTTAAGCTTTTAAGTCAAAGTTATGAGGTGCTTTAGCCAGGCTTGAACCTGAGAACAAGACCCAAACCAGGACAATAACAAAATGACACAAAGATTGACTCCACCAGGCTTGCTGGATGAAGTGAAAACTGCGGAAATATAATTCCTATATCCTGGGATTTCAGTGCCTGGTGGAACTAATCTCATTAACTTAAAACCACCTGAGGCTTAAGAGACATATACACTGCTGTGAGAAATTATATTTATCTCATCCTAGGGGGAAAGCCTTTCCCTCCCCCGGCTTACCTTACTTTTGACTTTGTCATTCGTGAATTACCAGGTCATTTCTCCCCCGTGGGAAAGTCGTCATAGCTCACAGCTATGCAATTACTGTATCTGAAGTTCAGTGCTGTATGAATGCTGAGATCACTGTTCGAGGGTTTTCTTCTTAAATAATTTCCTAGAGAAAACAAAGACTGCAAAAATAATAGGTTAGCAGTTTACTTAAATGAAGTTCCTCCAGAGCTACAGGAAAAGATTCCAGAACTAAAAACACAGTATAAGGCAAAGAGCTTATTGAAAGCATTAAGGTGTTTATTGCCTTTGTAAACCAAACACTTGAGTTTTCTTTAACCATTAAAGTTTAAGAGATTGGTGGCCTCTGATAAGTAGTAATTGGATGCAGAAATTTCCAATGTGAGGTTGCAGTTTGAAATCCCATGAGTGTCGCCAGGGCGAGTTCTGGAGTTGAGTGTTAGATTTCTGCACTCCAGTTTGGATTGAGAAAAGATCCCAAATCTGCATTCAGTATTAAATCCAGCCAGTAGAAATACTCTGACATAGGAGGATTTTGGATAAGGCATCTTTGTTGGACTTTTCAGCAAGGCAAAATGACCTTGTTCAAGTGTCTTTCAATGTGTGTCTACTTCTGAAGAAATCAATTTCGGGTTATCCATTAAACAGCTCAAATATAAATGATATTAAGAAAAAAAAAGTAATGTAGAAACAGAGTGACTCTGAAAACCAAATCCTGAAGGCCTGATCTCTGAGATGGATTGCAGAAAGCCTTTTACAGTGGAAGCTTTTTGTGGGGAGCCTGGCTTGGGTGCTGCTCCCAGAAGGGAGCCTTGGAGTAGGGAGTTTGTGTTGTGGAGGTGGAAGTCACTGTCAGTGAAATGCAGGTGCCAGCTTCTGCGACTAAGAGAAATGACCACTGACTACATGTCATTTTTGTAAAACCCAGCTCAGAAGGTGATTTGTGGATTTGAATGATGGGTCTGTCAAAGTTCACTGTGCACAGTGGTTTACTGGCCCTGAGTGGCCATTTCCCAACCAGCCATTTAAATTGTTCTGTGTTGATAATGTGTGTATAGGGACAACAATAGATGCAGTTGCAATTGCAGACCAATTACAGTAATTAAAAATGATAATATAAGCCTCTGTTTCTCTTTCATCTGCATGGGATGAAAGTAATCTGGCCTGTTGATGGGAATGCCCCATTAATCCTCTGTTGATGCCCTATATTTAAGGGCCTACAATGAAGTGTGTATGAGCAAATAGGGAAGTGCATTAATGTCTCTGGATTAGGAGTCCTTGTAATTATGGTGCTAATTATGTGTTGTTGTGATCTTGTCTGGATGTAGGTGAATTTGGTCAAGTGTTTTTGTTTAATTTTGTCTAGTAATGAATAAATCAGTGAAGTTACACATGGCTGTTGCTGTTGTGTTGTTAAGAATAGTGTCTGTAGCGGTGAATGGTTGCTGAACTCTGGTGTACATTCCCTTTTCAGTCCTGCATAAATGAGTGTAGCATATTCCAGTTTATTTAGTGATGGACAGGCCGTTAGCTCTTAAAATAGCTGAGGAATAGGAACCTGACACCTTGAATGATTTATGTGTTTTCTTTGTAAGCTTGTTTCTGTTTTGTAACCTTTAAAATGTGAGTTTTATGAGTGGTATCATTAAAATTTATACTCCCTCTAGTATGTGATGTTAGTCATTATTGCTCTGCTGTGCTTCCAGATCACCTGTCTGAATTACAAAGCAACCTTCCTTGGAGCTAAATAATATTTTTTCCAAATGTGTGCTGACTTCATTATTTTTCATTGGTACTCCCTTACCAGAGCAGAGGCCAGAATCTGGCCTTTCCTGCTTTCCATCCAACTGGGAAAGGTTACTAGGAGTAACTGTATATTTTTAGGAATGAAATATGAGGGGTTGTTTAACGTAAGAGATCTGATATCAATCAGGAGAAACTTCCAGAGAATTTGTTTTGAAGTGTGCTCTATTTTCTCTTCTTTGGTAACTGAGATTGATATGCTTGGGAGGTGATTTAATGTGGTGCTGGGCTTTGTTGGGCTAATTTAAAAGAGTTTCAGCAAAGAGTGAATCTCAGGGGGAAAAAATGCTGATACTGAAAGTGAATCACAGTCCTTGATTCCATCAGTTGAGACTCTTAATGTTCTTATATACCTGGAAAAATTTAGTAAAAGGTTTCGAAGTTACACCTTTAATCTGCATCCTCAAATTGAAGGTGCCAAAAAGGTTTCTTCTAGAAACCTCCATAATACTCTCAAAAGGTTTAGGGTGGTTTTTTAAACAAATTAATCCAACGAAAAAATGGAAGTTTTACTGAGCTGTGGATTGCTCTGCTGGTTCTCTGATGGCTGTCAAGCAAACTGCTCTGTAACTCATGAAGATCACCCATCTCTCTTTTCTTTCAGGAATTAAATGATCTTTATTCAACATTTACATTGTATATTGTCTAGCAGATTATGGTATAGAGTAACTAATTGCAAACTTCCCAAGCATGACTTACTAGCCAGCTTTCATCCAGAGGTGAGATGGAATTGTCTTCTCATCAGTATGACAGCAGATGGTTTAGTTTTTTCAAATCAAGCCTGTTTGCCTAGAATCAGATCATCGAGTCCAACCATTAATTGCAGCACTTCCCAGCCCTCCACAAGCCCATGTCCCTCAGTGCCACATCTCCTAAATACCTCTGGCCATGGGGATTCAGCCTGGGTGTGCCAGGGTGTGACACACCTTTCAGTGAAAACATTTATCCTGACAGCCTGTCTCAAACTTGTCCTGGCCCAGTTTCCTATTGTCCTTTTGCTTGTTACTTGGGAGACCAACCCCACCTGGACCCGACTTCCTTTCAGGTGGTTGTAGAGAGTGATGAGGTTCTTTTTCTCCTAGCTGAACACCCTCACCTCCCTCAGCTGCTCCTCAAAGGACTTGTTCTCTGTGCCTTCGCCAGCTTCATCTTTCAGAAGATGCTAGAGCATGCAAAAGAGCTGGGATTCAGGCTTAGTGTAGCAATGCCTGTATGGGGTTTTTTTGTGTGTGTGTTTTTCTTACAAAACCTTATCATTGTAATACAGATGATTTACTGATGTTAACAGAGGATAAAATACTAATTTCAGTGCAGCCTGAGGCTACCGTGATCTATTCAGTGCTGTCATCTAGTTTCATTGAAAGATATGTGATATAGCACTAGAAAATGAGTTTGAACAACAGAAAGTGTGTTACTGTTGGAAAACATAAGAATGGAATATATCAGATAAGAGTTATGCCAGAGTAAGTGTGCTCAAGCACTGGATCCTCAAGCCAGTGGCCTTTTTCTGAAATAGGTGGTATCATGTTTCCTGTTCTTACAGTTACTAAAATTCCTTGTCTGCTTCTGGTCAGAATGATTATTCTTTCAATATTTGCAAGGCAAGTTCCCTGTCATGTTACAGATTTCCTTGATTATTTTTGTAATAAAGAAAATGTGAGCATCAAATGTTGCATTGAACACTTGCAGCAGCATAATTCCTAGAGCTGGAAGGAAAGCTTTGTGAGGTTGCACTTCTAATATCAGCTGAGGTGTGTTTCAAGATCTCGTCCTCACCACACACACTGCAACTAGGCTTTGATTAGAGTAATGCTATCAGGTCAAAGTGTAATTTGCTCTATGGTAATTGTACGTATTTTAAATTGTGAATGGACTCCATACATAAATGCCAGTGAGATGGTGAAGGAGGTGGAAAGAAGAGCTCTGATGGTGATTAGAGGAGGCTGAGTTGAGTTTTTCGTAATGCTTTCCAAATTGGAGAATGTAAGATTGAAAGTGAAGGGCACAGTCCTTGTTGAGGGAAAGTGGTGGAGTGATCCTAAAGCAGAATCTCATTAAAGCAACTGTCAGGATTCCTCTATTTTACCATCACCTCCCCTTTTCTATAAGAGTCAGCTGTCGTTTGGAGTGAGCATACTGCCAAAGAGGCATTTACAAATAAATGAAAAATGTCACAATTGATTTTGCTCCTTTCAGAGGACTTCGTGTCAGCTTTGTCACAAACCCTTTGTTTTTCTCTCTTTCAGGTCTCTTGTCTGGACTTTGGAAATAACTTTGGTTCTTGGATTCCTTCTGTTGACCCGGGGTAAGCTCCCTGGATTATGACTTTTTATTAACATTTGTGCAACAGTTAAATAACATTGACTTTTCAGGGTCTATGAAGGGTGAAATGCTGGAAGTTCTTACCAATTACCTTATGACTGTGTATAGAGGCTGCATAATACAATCCACGCTTGAAAATACCACTAAAAACCAGATTTATTTTATAGTTTCTCTTATAGAAGTATTTGCACATTATGGTAATTACTTGGCAAAATGTTGTGTGCTATGGTAGTAGTCACATAAAATATGAACGGCTATGTGGTTTTATTTGTTTCTAAAGAATATGCACTTCTAAGGTTGATAGTTTTCTTTTCTTCCATATTTATAATTTCTCAATCTTTCACTGTATGTTAGATGGTTATAGTGCATTATCCTACTTGTGAGGTGATCAGAAGGTTGTTTTTCTTATGTACTTGCTGGCTGGATAAGTAAACTGGGTGTACAATATCAGTCTACCCCTTTTAATGCAAAAGTGTTGCCATAGGATGGGATATCTGTTGAAATGTCATTATAAGAAATAGTTGAGTTGGTTTAGGTATAAAGTATCTAAACTACAATTGCACCTAAAAAAACTCGCTTAGTTATTTTTTCATTGAGCTTCAGTATTTGAGATTGCAATCAAAAAATACAGTTTTACTGTTTTACTAAAATTGCTGTGAAAGAAACTTCATTAACATTCAGAAAAATATCCATGGTCTTTTAACTAGGAGTTGAAGATTTCTGAAGACAGACCTAGTGCTACACTTAAGAGTAAATTTTGTCCTTGCTGCATTTTCCGTGATGTCCAGGAAGTGTAACCTGCAAACAGTAATAGGACGAGAGATTACAACTTTCCAGTAACTTCAACAAACTCACACCATACAGAATTAATTGGTTTGTGATGGTTTTGTAAAAAATCTAAGACATGAATTCTAAAGGGTTTCTTCAACAAGAGTTCTCGCATATTTTGCAGTCTGGCAAAGAGCCAAAAATCCCTCTTTCAATGCATGTTTTTTTCATAGCATATGAAAGAAAAACTTGCTGCATTTTATCACTGTTGCTAGATTCTTAAAACAAGAAACCTGAAGAAAACCACTTTCCTGTCACTTTTGTACTCCAAAAACCCCTAAGAAGTTGGGGAAGTATTGGATCCTGTAAGGAAAGCAAGAGAACCATTTATGGTGTCACCTGTCCTGTGTGCAGGTTTTCCTTATTTTCCTCTTTCCCCTGAAATTTTAATGTAGCTTGATGGGCTCTACTTCAGCACTGCAGAACTCTGCTTGCATTGGTGTATGCATATTTGTCAGCTGTTTAAGCGTTTTGAGTGCAGTATATTTCATGCTGTTCTTTTTACTGTTCTGATATACCTTTTGCTTAATTAGAATGAAATGTGTTGAATTTGTTCTGAAAGAAAATTCTAAATGAATATTTGAAATGACTGTTGAATTTCCTCAAAGTTCAGACTTTGTCTTTTACTAGAAATCAGAACTTGTTAACTGGACCTTCCAAAGAACACCCTTAACTTGTACTTCGGACAATTTTGTTTACATGGTAGTTTCTGGCAAAGCTCTCTAAGGGCAGTCTGTAATTCTGTGTTGTGAGCAGTGGGCTGCCCAGCCTTGCTGTTCTTCTGTTAGTATTAGAAAAAGTAAAAAAAAAAAAAAAAAAATCTAAGATATGAATCTATAAAGACAGAAAATAAGTTCTGGTAGTGTGGAAGATGATGACACGGTCTCAAGGAATGAACTAGACAGTTCAAGGCTGTTATATTTGTGTAATTAATTAATATTACTGTAAACTGAGATGGAAGGAAGACAAGGGGGAAAATAAAGAATTCATCATTATCAGCTCTATTCATTCCCATCTCATTTGACTCAGTAAATTGTTTTGAGGTAAATCTAAGTTAAAATCTGTAGTATTTTACATCTAAATGAGGCATGCACTTAGCAGTAAAGCAGTGCTACAAAGGCCAGTCCAGAACTCTACCAAAATGCCTTGGAACAAAAAATGTTTAAATATGACTTGGCAGATTTGCAGAAGCTTAGACTTCCACTCACCAGATTTTCACTCAGCCACATTTGATCATGTTACTGAGTAAGTGAAAATATGTAGTATTTCACATCTAAATGAGGCATGCACTAGCAGTAAAGCAGTGCTACAAAGGCCAGTCCAGAACTCTACCAAAATGCCTTGGAACAAAAAATGTTTAAATATGACTTGGCAGATTTGCAGAAGCTTAGACTTCCAGTCACCAGATTTTCACTCAGCCACATTTGATCATGTTACTGATGTTGATGTGTCGTAGCTTCTGAGGGCTGAGCATATTCTGATCCATGGTTGTGCAGATGTAAATATCTGTGCCCCAGTGTTGGCATATATGGGAATTAATTCCATGTATTTGTCTGAATCTCATATGAGATAGTTCTTGAGTGCTGGGTGTCCCTACAAGCAGTGGATGAAATGTCATGGCTGGCAACATTGCCGTGAGTTAGAAAATAACTTTAATGGGAGCTTATCTAAGATCTCCATCCAGCAAATAGCAAAAACAGATTAGTAAAATAGACACATGGGAACATCACCGCTACTTGTTCAGTTCACTAAGGAACTTGCAGGTCGGGAATGAGCCTAGGAGGAGCCAAAGGGATGTACAGAGCATTTGTTCCAATGAGAAACCTTCATGAAACTGAACCAAAGGCAGACCTGTGCTAACACAGGTTTCCTGCAAGCTTTTCAGCTAGGGGGAAGGGAGTAGGGAACTGTTCTGAGGGCTGTATCTTTCTGCATCAGTTTCTGTTCTTAAACTGCAAGTGAAAATGTTGGCTCTATGAAAATTTAATTTCAGCTGATGGTGGCCATCCTGTTCCCCAATGCCCCCCCAGTAATGAGACTCTGCTGTTCTTGCTGACAGTCACCTCCTGGACTCAGGATATTCTTTCACCCTATTTTCATACACAGATGTCTCTCTTCCTTTGTAATTTAACAAAGCTGCTCTATTTCTAAGTCATGGGGATGCTGGTCTCATTTCAGCAGAATGAATAACAGATCCTTTCCAGTGCCCAAATACACGACCTCTTGTGCAATAAGACAGCTTTTCTGTATATGAGAAAAGATAAGTAACAAAGAGGGGAGGGTGGGGAAGTAAGGGATGATAAGCTGGTCAAATAGGGAAAGATAAGGTTTGAAGGAGTTTGTCAATTCACGAATTTCTCAATTAAGTTATTACAATTTCACTTTTGGAAGATCTACTTCAAAATCCTGAAGGTCATTCCTAGTTGAAATCAATCTGGTTTTTAGGGCCTGCTCTGATTTGCACCATGTTATTTCTTAAATTAAATTCCATATTATTCCATAATGGACTTTAGAGAGGTTGCTCATAAAACAAACAAATCGTTCCTCAGCTCTTTGTATGTGAGGCTCTGCTCTGTGCTGCTGCCCCCTTTTAACTGTTACAAAACATTTATTATCCAACTGGTGTCCTCTGAAGTGTTTTGTGTTGTTGCTTTATAAATTGCAAGTGATGTAATAGAACTCACAGCAGAAAGGGCATGTGGAGAAGACGATGCTAACAAACAATTTGCAGCTCTTCATTGCCATGGCTGAGTAAGTTGGTTTTAGGTAATTTGCTATTCAAACAGGAATAATGTCGTTAAATGTGTTTTACTCGTTTTTATTGTGGCACAATGGTCAAGCCTGAACCACTTAATTTGAGGGGGTTGGACAAGGCAAAGAAAATTGCTAATTGTGTGCTTAATTGATCATTCTCTCACGATTGCCTGTAGCTGTAACGTGTTAACGATGGTCTGAGATTAACCATCAGAAAATCACTGAGACCATACAGGAACTACCATGGAGCAGCTTAATGGTGAAATGGTTCAATCGCTGCCAACTCAACAGAGCAAAGGCGGGGGATGAAGCTTTCATGCCGAACCCGAGAAACCTGAGTTTTTGGTCAAAATCTGACTTCAATGCATGTGGTGTGATCATCTCTGCATAGTCTATTTGGGGGGGGGGGGGGGGGGGGGGCAGGGAAATACCTTTAACTACATTTCTTGGGGTCATTATTTTAGCAAGAGCATCTTGGGAATGTTTTCAACACAGAAAAGCATTTGCAGGACCTGATGCATTTTGAGCTTTCTGTATGAAACTGTAGTATTTGCTTCAGCAACAAATAATGATAATTACAGCTGGGGTTGGTGTGGTTTTTGGTTTTTTTAACATTTCCTAGAACAAAAGTGTTTGAAATCCTGTTCAGAATTGGTTTCCAAGTTCATATGCCTGCATATAGACTGGAATTACTGTAAGGAAAAATCAATGAATCGCCATTGTGTTAATACTATTGGCTGTATTTCATAAGTATGTCCTTGGGCATTTTTCAGAGTTGTAGCTATAATTTATGGGTGCTGGTTACAATTCCTATGTGTCTTCTGTAGCTCTAGAAACAGGTTATGCAAACTTGTCAGCAGTGACAGTGGCCTCCAGTAGAGTGTTGGTTTTTCACAATGTCTTCATCTAAAGGAAACAAATACAGCCCTTCATCCCCCACCATCTGTTGTTAAGGGTATTCCCTTATTTTCTTCTGTTTTGGGGAAGAATTTGGCTTAATGTTCTTGAATTAAGTGTAATAATTAAGATTTTTAGCATTTGTGAAAGCTTGACTCGCATGCAGGAGGTAGATTGAGACAGCCTGACATGTTGTACTAAAATGATACATAAGTAGAGCAATGTTTTCATCAACAGGAATGTGTTGCTGTTCAAAGTTGATTCTCTCTGTAGGGTGCCATAAAGTAATTAGAAGACCATAACATGATCCTTCAGTATTGTATTAATTCCTTAGAGGGATGAATTCATCTTTTCTGACTGCAGTAGTGCATGACTGGCCATGGAAATGCCACTGAATTATGAAATCATCTGTAAAACAAAGAACAGTTTTTCTAGAGGAGCATGTTTATTTTACAAAACTCGTAAAAGGCTCATGCTTTTAGTGATTTTTGCTTGTAGCAAACTGGAAGTGAAAGTGTTTATCTTAAAATTAAAAATCAACATGGAATGCTGTGTACTTTGCCTTGAAGAAAACTGCATGTAAAATATTTGTCTTCTGTGAGGACTGAAGACTATTAGAAGGTCTCTGCCAACACAAAAAGAGTCTCTTGTTACAGGTGATGAGTTTTTGCAGCTGGTGTAAACTAATCTGGTGGCTGCATCCTGTAACTATAAAGGATGAGAATTTTGTGCAGTTTTCTTTTTCCTAGCAGTGGGTGGAGAGCTGAGTTTCTATAGTGAGAGTGTTAAAAGCTTTAGCCTTGATTGGGCTTTTCTTGGATCTTTATTTTTATTTGATAAGTGACCAATGGTCTAAGCATGAGTTTGTGATAGAGGCTTGTGTTGGCTGGAAGGGGAGGGACTCTGACCATGCTCTGCTCAGATGGTGGAAAGACTGGAAATACGTAATGGGTTTGGTCAGAAAAGATTCTCTCTGCAACCCCTCTAAGCTAATGTGTTGCCCTGCTTACAGCAGAAATTCCAAAACCACAAGGACATTCTTTTATCATCTTTTTATTATTCCCCTGTAGAACATCTTTCTGGTTGTGCTGTGAAGTGTGTTGCAATTGAGAGGTTCTTTCCAGCCCACCAGATTTGTGTGTTTTTGCTGTGTTTCAGTTTCTACTTGGCATTAATCCTTCCTGGACTTATGTTTTCAGGTACAGTGCTGGAAGCGGCCCTTGCTGCCAGATCCCAAAATAAAGCCCTTTTCTTGAAGAAAGGAGACATTGACCTCTAGTTTGCTATGGCAGAGGCTTTGGGAATGTGCAACAAAAATTCAGAAGTGTAATTAAGGAAGCATTAAATTTAAGGCCTGCCTTGACTATTTCACTCAGGTCAATAATTCAGTGAGTTTGCGGAGGCTGCATGCCTTAGTGCAAAGAAAGGCATGAGTGGTTCCATATGTGCAAATTACAACCAATGACTCTCTTCAAGGGAGATTTTAGTTTCAAGCAAGGGAGCCTAGTCACTATTTCTTGTTTGCTGAATATCCAGTGTGCAAAACCAAATTTTCAGTGAAGGTATAGATCATCATTTCTCACATGACTATTGAAAAATGAAAGAAAATACAGAAGCTGCAATAGATGCTTCACATCCTGCTGTAGTTCAGGGCAGAGGTGCAATATTTAGCATCCTCGTGGTATTCTCAGTATACTTAATAATTCTTTAGGACTGTGCTGTTCTAATTATAGCACTTGTGAGTTCAAAAAGAGTGTTTCATATAGCCTTAAGGCCTGTGAAGGAGATAATCTTCTTGGGCGTTCTGACATTTGTTTTAATGGAAGCAGGATCAAGCACAAATGCTGGGCTGCGGTGACATTTAAATGTGATCAGCAATACTGATCAGCGATCAGGAAATCGAGCTGCTCCAGCTGCTTACTTAAAAAAAGACTCCTTTATGTAACATATTGTCAATTGTAAGGGGTTTTTAAATGTTTTCTTCGAAAGAATATGGCTCTCCATCTATGAATAACCCACCCTGTCCTGGTGATGTGGCTGACAAGGCTCTGATGGATTTCAGAACATTATGAATCTCACCTGCTGGAGATTCAGTTTATATTCAGTGGCTACAGAACTGCTCAAAGCAAAATGTTTCACCATCCTCAGATGAACACTTTCGGTGCTCCGAGGTGTCTCAGTGCGTTAGGGAAGAGAGCTCATCTCCACAGAGATAAATGTTTTGCAGTGGCTTTATTCACATAGAAAATCGAAGCCAGAACCCAGAAATGGAAAAAATTTTGATTAAAAAAAATCATCCCAGCTTCCCTCTCCAAACAAAACACCTGCACAGGAAATAAATAATATTTTAATTAAAGTAACAGATTGCAGCTTCAGTAAGGAGAGTGTCCAATAGTGGGCAGAAACTACTGGAAATGAAACTGGCAAGCCTCAGCTCTCAGGGCATTGTTTAGAGACAGGAGGGAGGGGTTTGAAGGTGGGCAGGTCCAGTGTTTTGGGAAGCTGGATTCCCATTTATTGGTTATGGATTCCCATTGTTTTCACCTAGACTCCTCCAAGTCCACCTGTAAAAATCAGCTGTGCCTGATGTCCTCGAACACTGCCCTGGGAGTCACTGACTTTGTCACTGCAGACCTTTTGTATTTATTGTGAGTTCACTGAGTAATATTTATTACAAGCTGTGCATTTAGCTGTTATTTTTACAAAATATGACTTTTTTTGGGTAACTATCCTTTATCCTAGGTCGAACTATCACTGTTTTAGTCAATAGGTATATGGTGGTTATCATTCAGATAATGATAGATTGTGTTTTGGAAATATAATTTCATGAGTGCAGTTTGCCTCATGTAAAAGACAGTTTTGTTGGTGAATCACTGTAGAGCTTTTCCTTTAAAGTGTAAGTTGATGCTTCTCCATGTTCCCTCATTTACAAATGTGTCAAAAACCCAAAATTTATTTTTTTCCCCTTTACTGTGAAAGCAGTAAACACCTTCCATTCCTTTTTGGGCTTTTTTTTTTTTTTTCTTTTTAATTTTCTGTGTCTGTGCTTATATCTTAATTTATTCATTAGTTGTCTTCCTCTTAATACACAGAAAAATGTCTCACAAATAGATGTTGAGACATGAGTAGAAATAAAACAAAGGCTGGGGCAGAACTGAAGCCTCTGGCAGAGACAGAGCAGCTGACAGGGGATGTGGCACTTTGCATTTTAGTTATGAATAGTTTGGTGGTTCTGCAGTGTTTGTAGGAATACATTTGCAATAAGTTGAGAGCTCCTTGTTTGATAGCTTTTATAATGGTATTAGTTCCTTCAACAAAACAGAAGCAGCCTGACATCTTTCTTTTTCCTGTTGTTTCTAATTTGGTTTTTCCTATACTGAATGGATATATTCAGAATCAGCTGAAGCTTGACAAATGCAGCTGTGAAGACTTGTCTTCAAGCTGTACTGCAGATTTTTCTCTTGCCTTTCTTTGCTTCAAGAAATACCTGTTCAACTGTTTTTATAGTATTTTTATGATAGGCATTTCAGATACCTACTGCTGGATAAATAAAACTTCCTTCCTAGCTTCAGGAGATGGGGATGTTTTTTCATCTGTTTCTCAAAATTTGTTGCAGTGCAGAATGTAGTTGATGTCATAGTAAAGAAGATGGCCTGGCATGGAAATGAGAACATAATTAAAATTATTTTTACTTTTCTCAGGATTTGGAACAAAATGTTGCTAAAACCTTTTTCTTAGAGGTATTACACCTAACAAGCTCTCTTGAGAGAGACGGGAGTAGAGCAGCGAAGCTATCAACAAAAATACGGAACGGCTGCGTTCCCTGGGGTTTGCTTAAATTTGAAAGTAGATAGGAACCGTGAAGAAATATAATGCAATCTAGTAAAGAAACTGCAGTATAACTCCAGTGGCCACAGACACAGTAATGTCCCAGTGTAAAGATCTCGTATTAACCTGAAAAATAGGTAGCAACATAAAACACTCTAAGTTGCTTAGTTTACATTTGTCCTTGATCCATCATCTTCGGTGTCTTGTGGTGTGGAGATCAATTTATACTGTAAATGCTGGGGAATGGAAATCAAGTATTTTTACCTGCTGTGGGAAGGGCCCTGTGACACTTTTCTGGCTGCCTGTCTTAGAGTTTGACATGGTAAGTTGAAAATGACCACTGAGCTAAAACAGCAGTCAAATGATGCTACATTCTTGGTCTTCATTTAATGGCAGGTTGAGGTTTACTAAGCCATTGAAGCCACTTGTGGTGTGAGATTTTCTGTCCTTGCCCACATGAATGTACCTGATGGAGTCATAACAGTGATGGTTTATCATTTGAAGCAAAGTAAGTAATTCTTGAGTGTTTCAAATGCTTGTTTGGGGTTTTTTGAGTTTTGGTGGTGTTTTTTTTTTTTTGGTTTTTTTTTTTTTTTTTTTTTCCCTGATAATCTGGAATACTTGTTAATCCATGCAATATTTGTTTTATTTTAATCTTTTCTCAGAACTTGTGAATGCCTTCCATACAGAATCAGCAGTAATGGTTTTGCAGAACTTTTTACTTCTGAAATTCCGATTGAGAAGTAGCAGTTCTTTTGTTTGTTGTTTTGAGGAGGAGCTTGGTACTGATTCATAGTGAAAAGCGTGCTTGAGTTTGCACAAATCAGTGCTTTCCAAGACTGATGTAGATTATTTTTTTAGAAACTCCATTGAGTTACAGTCTCCATTGTTCTCCATTCACACACACTTGAGAATCTGGAATCAGGTTATTGGTGTCTGACATACTGGACAGCTATGAGAACTGTAACTTTCAAGAATAGATATGCATCTCAATAGAAGGAACAAGGAAGACTGGAGAAAAATTGAAATTTTGTGTCAAAGCTCTTGTGGCTTTGAAGTTCAATGGAAGTGAACTGTAGAAGCAAACTGTTACTAAATAGTATCTCTTGTGTCTTAAACGTTCACATTAAAGTGTTGGTTTTCATCTTCCACAAAAGTTCACAGAGCCAATGTGCTGATATTGCTGCTCTGAGTGTTAATTAACCTATGGCTCTAATGTAATGGGAGTTGCATGGTTTATTTGAATGAAGCTGTTGCTTTATTTGGTGTTGCCTTCCCATGACAGAACTCTGGGAGATTTCTGTGGGAGATGCAGATGGAGTGTGATGGACCTGGTGAGACTGTGCTGCGGAAAGGTCACCTGATGGGCAGTGCCCAGCCCAGGGTTTTCTGAAGATGTGCACACTTGATTCTGCCAACTGCATCTTTCTGGCTTTACTGGGAGTATTATTCTGGATGCTTTGCTCTAGCAAGTTTCTCTTTTTCTCACAATCAGCACATTCATTTTTTTTCACTACACTCTCATATCCCTCGTGTTTCTAATTATCATTTCAAAATCACTGCCCGTCTTTCATTCTGCATAATCTGTGCTTGTTTGCATTCCAGCAGCACACCTGTACTGCAAATGCAACACCAATTAATACTCTTTTCAGTAGTTTAAAATAAATAGTGTCCATGTGTGGGCTTATTCTCAAACCATAATATATTCAGTATTTTTTATATGATAGGCCTTGAGTTCTAAGAGCTGGATTTAGCAAAAGTTTGAAACTCTGTTTAGGCTGAGTAAGCAGATCTCTTTGTCTAATCAGTTAAACATGCCATGCTTCTTTATAGCTCTCTACAGGAGTAAAGAATTAAAAAAGTTAAGCAGTGAATAATTACCTCTAAAGATCCCTATTTTTCCTTGAAGTGTGCTTCACCCAGAAAAATATTCTTAATCTGCAGTTTTCCCCTATACTGTTATGTTACCAAATCATACGTGGATACGAATTTCAAAAGCAGAGTTGAAGTCACTGAAAATATTTTGCTGCCTTTTGCATTCAGTTTTACTGTACTGCTTTTTTTTTCCTCTTAAACTTGATCATCTAAAATAATTGCAGTAATGAGGTAAGGGATAAGGTAAAGGCAAATTATAGCTAAATACTTAAAAATAATGAAAGCTTTATGGCTTGAAATTTGCTTTTGAAATTTTCATTTATCTAATTTCCTCAATAAAATGTCTCTGCAGTATATAAAAAAAATCAGAACTATTTATCTTTTCTGAGGAGGAGTAAAGTATGACTTAACCCAAGAATTCATGCAGAGAATAGCATATAGAAACATGTTGATACCAATAACATAATGAAAAAGAGGAGTCTGTTTTTTTTGGCAGAAGACATCAGGCTAAGAGCAGCAAAATAAAGGACATAGTTCCAGGTCAATTCTTTTGTTAAGGACTTCCTTTGAATGTTAACTTAGGTCTTCTGATCCAAGAAAGACTTTTGGTAATGTGATTTAAGTATCGTCTTGGCCTCTTGCTCTCATGCTTGGTTAGATCATCCTGACCATGAGGGAGAAGATGAGAATTTACAGAGAGATGTGGCTTTCCCTGACAGCTGTGAAACAGGGAATTGTCCAAAGCTGCTGTGCTGGAAGTTAATGAATATAACCCTGTAAGTAATTCTGACTATACGAGGGCAGTGTCACCTTGGTTCCAAAAACTGGTTGGTCTTTAAGCACCTTTGGTGTCCCAGCTGTGTGCTTGTGTGACATAAGTACAGTGTCTGTACTCTTTGATTTCAGAACATGCAGCTGATTTTGTAACTTCAGACAAACCCCAGTCCCCACACTTGAAAATTTTCAAATGTATCAGTGTTTATTTTTTTCCTTTTTTTAAGGAAAAAAAAAAAAAGTATTTCAGTATGTACTGTAGCTGATCTCTGAAAAAAGTACTTCACAGCCCCCCCATGAAAAGTCTTGACAAGACTCTTGAAATTGCATCTTCTCTGTTATCACTCAAAACTGATGGATGAGATGCAATGTTATGACTTGACAAGCTTAAGTACAAAATTATTGATCTCTGAACTGCAGCAGAACTCCTAAGGATAATCTCCCAGTATATATTTGGCATTGACTAGTATTCAACACCTTTTGCTGCACATTATTTCTTTGTGTCCAGAACTTCTTTCACACCTGTGTCTTGCAGAGCTTCCTTTTGCATGGAAGAAAATTTGGGTCTAGTTTTTTGCCTCAGAACTGATATAAAGTAATAATTGTCTTTTGAAATTGAGAGGATTTACCAAATGCTTGTAATTTAGGGATAAGTTGGAATAAATGTGTTCACTAGTTTTGTGAGTCTGAAGGTCACAGATCCAAACCAGTAATTAACCAATTTATAATTTGCTGTCGGTTTGAATATTGAAATGAAGGTTGTGTATCGCTGTGAGAGATGTGATCTAACTCAGCCAGATGCGTGTGGGCTCAGAGAAGAAATTGCTGAGTTTAGTTCATTGGCCTGTGCAATGTAGAAGGTCAGTCTGGGTGATCACAGTTGCCCTCTAAAATGCTGGTTGTCAAAAATGAAGAGGGATGCATTTGAAAAAAACATGAAACAGGGCTTGTTAGAAATGAAGTGTTAATATATAACATGGAATAAGCAGATAATTGTCAATTTATGCAATTAGAATTTTTTTAGAAAAACTGATGAAAAAATTGCTGGCTTCATGGAAACATAAAGTAACATTGGTTTATTTTCCTGAACAAAAAAACCCAACCTTTTTTAACTTTAACACATACATAAAGTTGGCTGTTGCAGTTGTGTGAGATTTGTCTTTGTCCTTCCATCCATATTTAATACACAGAACAGACCTCCATGTGTACAGTTTTTGTTTGAGCTCCAGTGTGCTTAAGTAATCTGGTTGCCTGGGGAAGAGGAAAGTTGATGGGATAGGAAAAGGAAGGCTGAGGAATCTGAAAACAGCCTCCCAAACACACACCACGAAGCCTGAATGTGCCTGTGTGCACACCTGCACTTGGTTTGTTTTATGCATTGTTGCACCTGAGTGGAGTCAAGTGGCAATAAAAGGAACCTTTCTTTATATTGGGTACTTATTTTCCAAAAAGTTTCAAATATCTGTGAATTCAGAACCTATGTGGTAATCAGCCATAGCTAAGAAAAACTTAATTAGATCCTTAACAATATTAGAGTTGCACAAAAAATGGTGAAATCAAGAAAATTGTCAGTGTCCCAGTTGTCTTGATGAGGAAGAAACAATTTCAAGTAGGTGTAAATACAAATGCCTGTAAATCACATGGATATTCATTAACATGAGGAATATTTGTCTTACTTTCTGGATGTTTTCTCTATTCCCCTTTGTTGATGCAGGAGAAAGGTACTGCTTATCTGAGAGGACATTGCTGCTTCTCTTCTCCCTCCAAATACCCATACACAGAACAAGGAGTGACCTAGGAAAATGTAATTTTGTGCATTGGTTAGTAACCCTGAATAACTCAGTTTAAGCTTAGACAACCTGGGATCTTAGATTATGTTTTAAGACTATTTTAACTTTTTAATTAAAGTGGCATAGTTCTGCTGTTTGGCCTAAAAACTGCTGGTCCTTGTCCTGTCCCTTTCCATGGAGCTTCATGTGGGAAGCAGCTATCTGCTCAAAAACAAGCTTACAGAAATAATGCCTTGATTTGTGTAGGAAATATACTGGATTACCTGTCATGAACCCTAATCCCTTTAAAATACATCAGAATTTAGTGGTGACTCTTCCCATACCTGGAAATATTTAAACAGGGACCCATAGGAAGATTGAACAGAGTAAAGCAAATTGAATTTGGTTTAAGAATTCATCCCTTTTTGTCCTACATATCTAATTCATTTTTCTCAAATGCTGTTCATATTGTGTTGCATATTAATTGCATATTCTATGTTCTTTATTCATAATATACCACTGATAATAACAGAAAATTAAATTTTTAATTCCCAATGATACCTTAATTTAATGTTCCAGTTACTTCTCTTCTTTAACTAATCTTCTGTCCTCTGAACAAATTTGATTAAAATCATTACTTTTATTAAGAAGAAATGGGCTAAAATGTATCACTTTGGTCCCACAGGGTATTAAAAATTCCTTTCTAAAGCATGTCTTTTGGTGGATGGCAGATTTTAGGCAAGGAAATGGCTGATTAAAGCTCAGAAATCACTAGGATATTGAAAAGTGGAAGAAATTACTTGCTGTAGTTACTGCTTTCTCATTTTCCAGGTAACCCATTCCCTCTTACTCTTGTCTCCTGATGCTGCAGTAATTACGAATTTGTGAGATTTGGGATAGGATGTGGGACACAGAGGAGTGATTTCTGACTCCTATCTTTCCTAATGCTGTTTGCTGGGGGACCTTGCAGGCAAATGCTGAGGAAAACTCCCCCTGAGCTCTGGGCTGAGCTGAGTCAGTGACAGGATCTGCAGGGTGGGACAGTGCAGCCCTTGGACTTTTGTGTTTGTACCAGACAAAAATCTGAGGTTGGTGTTTATATTTAGATGTCTTGTAATTTGTAACTTCATGCTGATTTTTGTTACTTTGGTTTGGATTAAAGTGTTAGTGGTTTAACCTTCTTAGTTTTCTGTTGAGTTATGTGCTTATTGTGGCCCCTTTGATGTTATGCATATCTGTGTAATTAGGATGTTGTAATCTTCTTTCTTGGTCTCTGATACTGAGTTAATAATACCTCCTCAGGAAGTCTGATACAATATTGTTAACTGGCTGGGTAGGGAGGAGTTCACTTATCAGTGAACAGAATTTAAGCATAGGTCCTTTTCCAAACCAGCAATATAAAGAAATGCTTTTGAAATACTTTCATTTATTTTCTGTGGCTGTCCCTCTCAGTTCTCACTGTATGGCTGATTAACTGCATTCAAAACACGATTTGCTGCCTATATAGTGACAGAACTTTTTTGAAAATGTGAGTTAATGAAATTTAATGCTGTCTGTGCTGGCTTTTTAGGTCCTATGAGCACCCATTAAGTAGGTTAGCTGCTCACTTGTAAAGCTCTTTCAGCTGTGAATTAGAAAGCATCTGCCTTTACTGTATGCACTGTCATCTCATAGTCATTCTAATTTTCTCATATTCATTCCTAATTTTATCTCCTTCTGCTCCCTGGGCCTTAATTCTGTAAATTCATGATGTTAATTTTATGACACCACAACTTGGTACACCTTCCACCATCCCAAGTTGCTCCAATTCCTGTCAAAGCTGGCCTTGGACACTTCTGGGGATGGAGCAGCTTCTCTGGGCACCCTGTGCCAAGGCCTCCCCACCCTCACAGAAGAGATTTTTTTCCTAATGTCTAATCTAGATCTACTCTCTTTCAATTTGAAGAAATATTGCAAACTAATAACATTTCTAGGTGCTTCATTATCTTCCATGTCAAACAATGAATTGATTGCAATTGAAACCATTTCCCCATACAGGGTAAATTACAAACAACAGAAATAAGGATTTGGAAACTTTAAAAATTCAACCTGAAATGTCTGAGTTGCACATATGACTTAAATCACTGTATAATGTCTGGGCTATTCTACTTGGGCATTGCAAGAATTTGAAATTAGAGCATGGTGCATGTTAGCAGGAAAGCAGGAACACAGAGGTGAGACAAATGGAGTTCCAATGGAAATTCTGACTTCTTTCAATTTCCTTCTAAATCTACCTGGTGTTGCTACATTCATTCTTACATAATTAAGTGGCTTATAGTGATATCATGTATATTAATATAAGAAATTATTTAGATTAGTGTTTGATACTCTTGTAAGCTGTGGTTCACACAAATCAGCCTTGAGGATGTGAAGATAGTCAGTGTTTCAGAATTTTCACCAGGGAAACAGTTGTTTTCACAGCTTTGTTAACATAATTAAAAAGCTTTGTGTACCCTGTGCTAAATTTCGGCATGAAACGTCTCTCCATAGGAGAATATACAACTTTTTAACACCTGATTTAACGCTTTCCCCCCCCTATGCTGCAGAAGTTGAAAAGTGGAACGTGGCAGACTTACAGTATAATGTGTGTTAGAACGTGCATCTCAGGCCATGTGAATGTGTTTGTCTGTTTAAAATGTTGGGAGTGATGGAAACAATTTATTTATGTGTGGAAAAACCACATAGTGGATATTAAAAGAGTGAGTCTTGGGAGAGTCTGAAAGAAAAGGGAGCCACAGGCGAATGACTGGTTTAACACAAGGAAATGTGCACTGAAAAGGAGGTATTTAGCAATTGAAGATGGGATTATCATGTGATGAGTTGCAGCTGGTGTGGGAGAAGGACTGACACTGAAGCTGAGCCTGGTTCTTCAGAGCCTGCCAGAGGGTAGAGGAATGGAAGCAGACCTTCTTGGCTCAAGTTCTGGATGAGTTTTGTTGCAGCCCAGGCGTGCAATCCGGACGCCCTGTGTTTGGGGGCGGGCTGTGGTTTGTTTCCAGGGTGTATTCTGCACTCCCAGACTGGCTTTATCTGGAGTGTAGCTGCTGTGTGATATGACCAGTGTTACCCAGATGTGAGAGGCTCCAGCTGCACCCGTGTGCCACCCAGGGGCTGCTCTGGCACTGCTGGGGTGACACTGGTGGTACTGCCTGGGCCAGCAAAGGCTCTGCTCTGGGTGAGGCTAAGTCAGGTGTGAGTTAGAGCCATAATTCAGCAGATGCTGATGCCTCAGGTTTTAGCATTTATATTTTTCAAATTCTGTGCTGCTTTAGTGTGTAGGTCTGCACTTCATATTAGGGAATGGTGAGCTCTCCTCGCAGAGTAGGGAGATAAACCAAATCCTTCTCTAGCTGGGGACCAAGGACAAATGATCCAGATCTCATGCCCAAAAGCATAAACAATGGTGGACTGAAGAGAGAAAAACAAAGGATGGGACTTCATGGGCTGGACCATTAGCTAATTGGACAATTAGCTCCAATATGCAGATATAGCAGAACTTATAAAAGTGTAAGACCCCATGACCAGTCGTCCATTTTGTGACATTTTGGTTCATCTTGGGTGTAGCCCTGGCTGGGCTCTTGTACTGCCCAAGGTGGATCTATTGAGGCCTCCTAGTAAACCCCTACTTTATTCTTTAGCTCCATCTGGTCTCTGTTCTAAGACAGCCTTCACAAGGCATCACTGCAGGTCCCAGTTCTGCCCTGGAATCCAAGCAGGAGGAAACTCCCCCACCCACGGCCATTTAGCTGGGGACACTCATGGCATGGAGAGGGAACAAAGAGAGCTCTGTGTGGGTCCCTGCATCCCCCTGAGCATTAATTTGTAGCCAATTATCCATTACATGCTTCATGCCCTTCTTCTTTCATGTCTTCTTCAAAACTATCTGTTTGGATGAGTGTGGGTGTGCAAATGAGGTTTTGATCTCCTTCGCTCTATGCAGAAGTAACTTTTGATGCCAGATTTTGCAAAACTTGTTTTTGTTCATGCTGAGATAGCTGCATGACAATATCCTTCTTGAAAGAATATTTTCTTAACAAGCCCTGATAATGGAAATACCTGTAAAAGGTATCTGCCTATATCAGTGTAATTAGAACTTGGATTAAGGGGGGAAAAAATATAAACCACTTTTAAAGTTAGATTTCAGACCATGAAATGAAAAGATTTGAATTTCTTACTTTTGTCAGGGAAGGAGTTTCAACAGTAACATAATAATCTGATCCTGAGAACAGAGATGCTTCGTTATAAATTGGAACTAATGCTTCCCTATTGAGTGTAGAATTTGACTGTTTCAAAATTTTTTTTTTTGGCTATATTCCTAAATTGCACTTTTCAGGCTCAGTTTTTTATTATTCATAGAATTACTTTTTATTTTTGAAAGCAAGAGGCACATCCCCTTTTAATACAGCCTCATGGATTTTGATGATAATTTTAATATGAAAATCAATGCTGACTATTAGAAGTCTGTTAATGAGTATAAATTAGTTCGTATTCCTAAACTATTGCTGAATTGCCAAATGGTTTATGATTTTTGGTAATGAAGGCTGGGTGCCACTATGTGTTCAGAGTCCAGGTGTTCAAAGCAAGGAAACCAGTGCTGCCTGCCTCACATACATCCTCAGAAAATACCTACCATACTCCAAAGAAATCTTGAGATTGCCTTAAGTTTTGGTGTTTAAGAAGGAGGTTGTGTATATTGCATGAGGTAGTTTTTTGTGCTCCTCTTATTTATTTTTTAGCCTTCCAGCTTCATTTTTTAAACCTTGCAAGCATGAATATGAGAGATGAAAATGTGATATAAAATAATACCACTTCATCTTTTGGAGTCCAAAGAAAAAGGGCCTCTTGTTGTGACAATGCTGCTGAAATGTTCAAGAGTTGATGGCTCTTTCCCTTTGGCATTTAAAAAATGAGAAAAAGAAAAAAGAAGACGGTTTAACTGGGACACTTGACAGACAAGGTTTAAATTAGAGAGAAGTGTAATTCTTTTGTCAGTCTCTGTAACCTTGTAGTTTCATAAATTAACTGTTCTTAAGTACTAATGACCTAGGAAAGGCAGATGTTGTATCCAGCTGTTAAATGGTTTTTTAATGCTTCCTTTTTTATAGAGACAGTTAATTTCAGGGTAAAGCCTAAAACCATTTCAGGAAAGAAATTTCTAACGTAGTCCTCAGATGACTAACAGGAACAGTAGTAGTAAGTAAAAATGATGAACATCTGTTGTTAACTACTGATTTTGAGCCATCCTCCTATCCAGAGGTGACAGGAGCTCTATGTAGGGAAGGAGGAAAGGAAAGTTGGGGCTGGGGACACCCAGAGCTTTGCTGCCTTAGGCTCTCCAGCAGGAGAATTGAGCATTGTGAAACTCGTGTTCATTCTGAGTCCTGTGTGTGATTTTGGGCACCACAAAATAAGAGAGACAGAGTTACCAGAGTGTTCAAAGGCGGCTGTGAAGATGGTGCAGGGTCTGGAGCAGGATACCAGAAGCGGCTGAGGTCTCTTGGTCTGTTCATCCTGGAAACCGAGGTCAGACCTCATCGGGGTCTGCAGCTTCCTCATGAGGGGAAGTGGAGGGTGACCAGGGGCAGGACCTGAGGGAATGGCATGGAGCCGAGTCAGGGAAGGTTTAGGCTGGATATTAGAAAAAGGTTTTTTACGCAGAGGGTGGTTGGGCACTGAACAGGCTGCCCAGTGAAGTGGTCAAAGCCCCGAGCCTGACAGAGTTCAAGAAGCATTTGGATAATCTTCTCAGGCCCAGGGTGTGATTCCTGGGGTTTGCAGGGTCAGGAGATGGACTCTGTGATCCTTGAAGGTCTCTTCCAACTCACGATATTCTATGATTCTATAATTAACTAAATTTATCAGCTTGCAAGTTGACTGAATGCTCCTTCACTGTCTCACCAGGTTCTCATCCTCACCATGCTCATTACTCTGAGCTGTTCCTGTTGCTCCTATTTCCTTCTACGGGTTGAAAGTGCTTGGATGGAGCTCTGAGCAGCCTGGTCCACTGGAAGGTGTCCCTGCCCATGGCAGGGGGGTTGGACTGAGATGAGCTTTAAGGTTCCTTCCAACCCAAACCATTCTGTGATTCTCTGACTGAAAACATGGAAATATATTATACTGAACTACAGTAGAGCTTAATTTTTTTTTTTTTTCACTTAGACATTTTTATTCTTTGGTGTGTTACTAATGGGCCAACAAAGAGAAAAAAGCTGCAAATCACTGGTCTTAAGTTTAGCCTGTGACAGATTGCAGGCACAGCAGATTTGAAATCTTTATTCAGTACCACATAGTTTTGTAACTAGTTTTAAGTACACTGTACAAACTTTGTCACTAATAGAAACAAAGGTATGTTTTTACACTGCTTTCATCTCATACTGGCTTCTTCCCATCCTAGTGTCACATCATCCACTTGACATATTTTCATAATACTCATGTTATTTTTTAGTCTGTGTCTTCTCTATTCCTCCTAATTGTGACAGAAAGCAGTCATAAAAATGATTTATTTTTACTCCATATGGAAGTTTGTGGGTATTTAGAAAGATTATATGAGGGTTTTACTGCTGACTTCATTAGCTGTGATCCTGTTAGTCAAATCCTCGCTGGGAGAATCGGTAAAATAACGTCAGAGGATTTTTGTGTGTGGAATTACGTAATTTGTTTTGTAATTTCAATTAATACAGAAGCAGGAAAAAACCCCCCCTTTTTTATTAATTATTACACAGGAAAGCAAAACATTTAATCTTTTAAGAACTTTTAGGTTGTGGGGGAGCATTGGGAATGATGCCATGTCAAATATTTATCCATCCCTTCCGGACAAAGTGTTGTGTGAAGTAAGAAAGAAAATGCAGTTAGAACAGCAGAGAACATTTCTGGCCACATTACACATCGATCATTCTTACAGGGAGGAAAAAAAATGTGCCCTGCATTACTTAAAGGTGCTGGGAAGTAGGATGGAACTTAATTCTGTTACGGGAACAAATCATTTTGCCCTTCCTGTAGCAGGTCAGTGTTTTTGCAGCTGCTTTTTGTCCCTGAATATACTGGGCTTATGGGGCTGTCACTGGAAACTCGATGGTTAGCAATAATACAGTTTATTTGTCACTCCTGAGAAAGTGTGGAGCAGAGCTGAGCAGACAGGTTTCCTCTGCTGAGAAAGGGCTCTGAGGGATCCTCATGGCTGGAGGTGTCCTTTAACTGGAAGAGAAGAGTGTTTCTGCCCTGCTGAATGGAACAAATTGAATAATTCAGTGTTTGAAAATAAAAAAAAAAAAACACTGTTTGAATAATCAGGGCCTTGGTCTGGTGTATTTACCAGCAGCATGATTGAAATCACATGGAAAGTGATTTCTGTCATCAAACTCTGCATTTCTGCTGATGTCCCGTGTTCCTGGTAGTCTGAAGAGAGGAGTCAGGAATGTTTAGCATGCGGTGATCAAGGTACCTAAGATGTGCAAGTGATTTTTTTGGCTTATGTCCATGTGTGCAGAGCTGGTGTGCAGGCTGCGCTGGTGTCAGGTCGCAGTCCCCAAGGAAGGTTTCGTGGTCCTCCTGTCCCTGTCAGTCAGAATCTCAGCCTCTTCCTGACCTGGGATTTTAGCCTGCAACTCGCTTCAAGGAATAAATCAATGACTACAAATGCAGCTGTGTGAAAACAAGAATGCAGCATGGTTCTTCCTTACAGTAAATACAGTGGGCTGATTAATTCTCTTGACAGTTTCCTTATGCCACTGACCAAAATAACATTGCTCTTATCTGTATCCATTGTTTCATCAAGCTTATCTCATATCAGGCAGTTCAACTCTGCCTAAATGAAATATTCTTGATGCTTATGGTTGCATTCAGAATTACTTTTGCAAATCAGTTAGAAACAATGACCTGTTTACCCAGGGGTAAGATGAAAATCTCATGTACTTTTTTAAATTTAAAAAAGGAAAAGTTGGATAAAATGAAGTATGCATTAAGAAGTGAGTTGACAGCAAAAGCTGTCAGATTTCTGAGCTGTGTCTGCCCCTGTTATCAACTACTGTAAAAGATTTGTGGGTCTTAAGAGAGGGTGTTTTATTCACCAGGTAAGTCAGGTTAATTTCTGATTTTTACTGGGCGTCTGCTCGAGACCACCCACCTGGGAATGCTGGGTGGATTGAGACCTTCTGTAGACAGAGAGGAGCAGCCTCCCACTCACAAACCCTGGTCCTCATGGGATCCTGCTCTGCTGGGAGATGTCCCTGCCCATGGCAGGCTGCTGGAACTCCCTGAGCTCTAAGGACCCTTCCAGCCCAACCGGCTGGGAAGCTGTTTGTGCAGTGGCACGCTTTCATTGGGAGGAAAAGGCTTCTGAAATGGTGTTATATTAAATGTTACTGTGTGAATTATTTGCTTTGTGGATTCCCCCCCCCGCCCAGTGACATTAATCCAGTTTCAAGCATGTGAAACTTCTGTGAAATTGCAGCAGTTTTACTTAGTTTTCTGTAAAAAAGTCTCGTATCAGGAGGAAAGCAGGAGGCTGTGGATGCTTTGTGAACTTGTATTTAGCTGCAATGAGAAAAGCTCTTAAACAGTATTTAACTCTGAGCACAATAATCCTTGTGGTTGTCAGTGAAACTAAATACAAGTTATTCACCTGCTTAATGTCTAGTATACCTGGAGTGGTGTTTGTAAAGGGTTGTGTAATACCCAGCTCCATAAAGTTTTGTTAGACCATACTTTGTCACATTGTCTATAATTGAATATTAAAAACAGAATTTCTGATACGCAGCAGGCTGGAAAAAATAGGCAAAGGTCATTGTCTGGTCTGAGGAAACTCTGTGAAAGCTCACATTGAGAGCTGGAATATTGGGAAAGTTCTCTCTTGATTTCCTAAACCCTTCTTTATTTTGCTAAATCATGTTTCTCTGGGTGGGATCTGTTCTTCTATATGCAGTGGACTTCTGTGCCAGAATTTCTTGCTCTTGTGTGGCAGCCCAGCCCTTGTCTTGCTGAAGTGAAGTCTTGTTTCACTGTGCAGGGACTGTGCAGTGCTGCTAGGGTTGTGTGCTTTTGTTAGCAGTGTTCCTGACAGGATGCTTCTCTTTCAACTGAAGAAAGATGGTATTTGTGAGTATTTGTGCTGCTTTTTGGTGTCAAAACTGTGACCATAACCCCCCCTGCCCCCCCACCCCAAATACCCCCGGAAAAATATTTCTGGTAATGTGAAATTCACACCGTCTCTCAAAACTTAGATCTTACCTGGTTGAGTGCTGCAGATGTACTGGTATGTACAAAATGTGCTTTATTCAGCTGTTGAATAATTAAGAACTTGCTGTAGGATGAGTTAAATGTTTTAAATTGCCCTTTGTCAAAGGGAATTCAAAGAACTGACCTATATGAGAGGAATTTGTGCAAAAGCCAAAAGTTACAGATCTCTCTAAACACCCTCAAAATCTGTGAGTGTTCTCTGAATTGACTAGTTTCCTTAAGAACACTGCTGAATATTCCTTGTGAAGATGTAACAAAATGACTTGTTCCTGAGTTTAAATTTTAGAGTAATAATAACATTAAAAACAAAAGAACAAACCCAACACTCAAAAGAAACCTACCAAAAAAACCCTTATTATTTAATTTGAACACAGTATTTCAGACAAACAGCCTATTATTTGGCCGTTCCCAGTTACTGTATTTGTCCATCATAGAGGTTATTGCCAACATTAAAGTTCTATCAAGCTTGCAAAAGAACCTCTGTCTGCAAAGAAAAATATTTTAAGGAAAAAATATGTAAATCCAGCCAATTCTGAGAAGGTTCCAAGGGTACAACTTGTTGTTTCTCAAGCAATGACCATAAACTTCGGCCTTTCAGTGTAACATTGCTTCCACATAGAAACAATTTACCTTCACAGTGCCTGATTAAGTCTATTTACACCATCAAGGAACTTCTAATTTTCTTGTGGTGATGGTATTAAAGTCACTGTTCTTTTCTCTGCTGCTCTGCAGTTCTCTGGAGCAGAACTATTTAAGGGCATAATACTTATTTCACTAAGGAGTTGCATCAAGAATACAAAAATGAAAGCACTATCATGCTGATGGAGGGCTATATTGAAAGGCATAAAATAAAATTTATATTGGAGGAACTGTCAGTGAAAAGGGTAATTAATCAAGATCCTTGCACACCCTGTTTTTTTTATTTTTGTCTCTATTAAAATCCTATGAACATGACAATAGATATATTCTTCTGATTAATGACCAAGCTGTGCAATTGATCCAGCAGATTCAGTTACTGTTAATGATTGGCTTTCTGTCTATTAAAATACTGCTATTCATTTTCTATTCAAAGACCTAAATATTTCAGAACTTCTAAGATTTCAAGGGCTTTGGAGAGGTAAGTGGCTTTTTATGTCTTAGTGACCAAAGAACAAGTAAAAAATGAGGAAAAAATTCCAAGATTTTAAAAATAACCCATAAGACCTACATATGTGTATATATCTCACATAAATATATACTAGAAACATATTGATAAATATACTACAAATACTTACAGATTTTTATATACATTAAAATTGGCCACAGTCTTTTCACAGCAGCTGGGCACTATTGTGTGCACCACAATATATAAAGGTTATCTCTGACTTTGTTACTTATTTTATTCCTGATGTGAATTTGACCCTTGAGCATCATAAAACACTTACATATTTTGCAGACTGCATTTACAGATTGTGCAGTGGGCCTCACCACCCTCTTCCTTTCTTACTCCCAAGCTGGTAATACCAAACTCTCAAGGTTTTCATTTAAGTTTGAGTTGCTCAGTGTTGGTCAATAAATGACATGAGTTGTGTGTGTCAAAAGAAAAGATTCTCACCAAAGCCTGGAGTGTTGAAGCTGATGGGACTCTGGCAGGGATGGTAATTGCAGTGGGAGTGACAGGCACTATTCTCTGCTGGCCCCTCACTGTGGCTTCTGTAAAACACTGGACATACTCTATAAGACTTTCTTCTCCCATAAATTTATTTTTAGCATTTATGAAGCTATGTGGTCATCTTTTTGAACTAGTGTGAATGTCAGTCCACTGCTAGGCTGTCATTCAAAAATAAAGATCACAGAAAAATCAATTATTGAAACTATGAGGGTGCAGATGTGCAGGCAGATGAAAGGTGCAGGTGCAGCTGATTGTTCCTGCTCTCTGGAACTCCTTATCCAAAATCTGGGTGTTGCACTCTGAGCTGGGCTGCAGCAAGCTCGTGGAAACTCTGCTGCTGACTCCAGTGGAATAAAGTTAGTGATTATAGCCCCATGTAGGAAATCTTTCTTTTAGTGCTGCTAATGTTTGAGTGAGCTTCTAACATTCCTGATTCTCAGCAGAGTATTAGGCCAAAAGGTTGATTTCTACTCCCATAAACCACTCAGAGTTTACACTTTTGTTTAAAATTTGAGGTCTCCATTTCTCATTTCATAGGAAAAAAATGGAATTTAATCCATTACCACCTACGACTTTTTTTCCCCCCCATTTTCCTGTTTAAATTACATTTTCTGTTTTAATTTTCACATTAGCTTTCTCTTTGATGTAGTAATTGAGTCTTCTTCAGATTAAAAGGGGGAGAAATCATTGAGACGCGTGTTTCAGAGATTCAAAAAGAGGTAATTTGTAAAATTGGATTATTTAATAAAACTCTGGATGATTTCTGGTAGGGTTTTGGCTCTTTAACACAGTGCTATTCATAAAGAGAGCTGTCAAAGAGGTGACAATGCCTGGAAGATTTTATATGGTAAAGGGTCAAAACTCTGGCCTGTCCTTACAGAAGGACAGATCTGTTCTAGCTGCAGTACTGATCATACTGGAGTTCAGTAACTCATCTCCTTGACTGCAATTCATGTTTGTTAATGACCTGCAATCAGCCTGAACATAACTCCTTAGTGCCTGATTAGTAGAACATTTAAACTTAAGAGAACATGGCATTAAGCATCTTCTGCAGAGGGGCACAGGTGGCCCATACATTTTTGGATGACTGGGAAAATTTCAAAGCAGATAAAGGGATGCTCTTGGTGAGCATCATCACTTTTGCTTGTGCAAAGAGTGATCAGTCCAGGGGGGGTGGCACAGGAGAAGATCAAAACTGTTCATACCTCAGGTAATTAGGAAGTAATTTGTTTAATTTAGATTTAGTAATAACATCATGGTCATAAATAAAATCATTGCAGGGTGGCAAAAGCCACCAGTGACTGGTTGGGTTATTTTATAATTTTAGTTTTCTGTTATAAAATAACTCAGTATCAGACCTTATGGCAGTGTGCTTATGCTCCTTGGTTTGTAGGTGTGACATGTGAATGCAGGAACCCCCTGCAAGGGCCTTGGTGGGGGAGGCTGGATTGGATGATGTCCAAAGGTCCCTTCCAACCTTAATGATTCTGTGATTCGCGTTTATAAAACAAAAACTGCATACAAGAAGGCTAAAGTGGTTGTGGTGGTTTTTTGGTTGTTTTTTTAAGGAATATTTTTTTTTTGTTTGTGGTTTGTTTGGTTTTGCTTTTTTAATAATTAGGTGAAGGAAATTATTTTTCTCCAGAGCTGCCTGTATTATAACCCTTGTGGTTAAATAAAGTGTAATTGGTCTATGGATCTGTAGATAGTAGTAATCTTTGTAACTGTTAGCCTAAAGAAGATCCATTTAGCCTTATGAGTGTGTTATTAATAAGGCAACATTACTTAAGGTTGTTGGGAAAATCAGTATTTAAATGCAGTTGCCCTGGACATTAATATCATTAGAACAAGGTAATGCTTTCTGCTTGGTAGTGGAAGATGATCTATGACAAAGGAAAACTCCTGACTTGCAGAGAAGAGAGTGCTGTAGGGTACAGTGTGTTTCTGCTGAAAAGCAGTAGGAATGAAAAAAGCCCTGTGAATAATTGACTCCTGTATCCAAGGATACCGGAGTAGGGAAAGGGACAATGAAAAAGACATTTTGCAGTGACACTCTGACACTGATTTTCATAAATCTCCAGTTGTAAGCTGACGAAATATTTTATTTGCACACCAGGAGTGCTGTTCTGTGTGCTCTGGCAGCACTGGATGTTTATTGTGGTTGGTGGTGAGGGAATGCTGAAAGCTCAGGATTTAGCAAGGGAAGTGTTGGGTACCACACAAGGGACAATGTTGATTCTGGTGCTGCTTTAGAGTTTTAGAGCAGCATCAATTTACTGTCTCATTGGGCTGAATCTTCCTGGTGTGTTAGACTAATGCAGCTTGTAGCTGCCTGATGGATAGATGGAACCAGAAATATCTCCCAAGTCTCCATTCTGCCACTTGAAAGCTTAAGGTGTAAAAATTTATGGCTGACTTGCCCAACTTGTGCCATTGTGGGGCATTCAATTACGGATCTATGAGACTGGCTCGGTGTTTTTCATTTCCTAAACTTCCATCCAATTATTCATTCTGGGACAGAGTCAAAGTGTGGTGTTCTGAAAATTGCGTGTCCATTCTCTCTTAAACTCTGTTGAACTGCTGCTAGGAAGCCTCAAGGGGAATAAAAAAATAACTGAGCTGAATCAGATCAGCCAGGCTGTGTTACCTGCTGCCACGTGCTCTCAGGATGATGAGAACTTTGGGTGATGCCTGCTGATTTAGTGATGATCATTTTCTATGTGGTCATCAAAACAACTGCTCAATTTTGTTACACTACTGCCACATTTTTTGCATGTATTCAAGTTACTTGAATTTTTGGTGATTTGTTGGAGATTTCAACAGCACAGTGTTGGGTTTCTAGCTTGGGAGCTTCAGTGGCTGCTTGGCTCCTCTCTGCTTCTTGCCCAGGGTTGTGAAATCCAGATGTGCTTGGGTGGGCAGTGGGGGACAGGACCAGCACTGAAGGGAAATGGAGCCATTCAGGTCAGCAGAACTGAGGGCCAGTACAGTACTTTGCAAGTCTAAATAGGTTAAAACTGTTGGTAGGTTTAACATTATGGCTTCTTTGAACCCCACATGTTATTTCTAAAGGTTTAAGATTCTCTTTTTATGTAATAGGGTATATATACCCTCCTTTTCTTCCTGCTGGTGCTGCTAGGGTAGATAATGATTAACTTGGGTGCTATTTGTATACGGGGAAGGAAACACCTGACACACTGCCAGGTTTGCTTTGGCTGCCCAGGAAAATCAAGCAAAATCTCTGGAGAGAAAACCAATTGGTCACTGACAGGAGCCAGTGTCTGAGGGTTCACCCAAATTTAAAACAAAGCCTCTGCTGCTGTGTTGAGGGGACCTTCCTCCAGGCAGAGGGTGAGGAGACAGTGTCAGAGCACTTGCTCAGCATCTGGCAGGCAGATGTGTGACCCCGGTGGGAAAAGCTGTATCTGCACTTTCAGGGGGCAGCAGGAGAGACTTTTCCCACTTGCTACATACAACTGAGTCTTGGTTTGTATTTTAATGGACTCAGTAATCTCTGAAGTATTTAGAAAGTGCATTTTTTGGTGGTATTGTTCAGTCTGCAGGAGTGATGTTTACAAAGGTTTATCTAAAGACTCCTTCATTCAGTGTCCCATCTCTATGTATCTCTCAGTACTTTGCAGAGAGGGCATGCAATTAGCCTGCTGTAGGCTGGGAATTCCCAAACTTTGGACCTACTCACCACTCCTGGGGATAAGACTTGTGTTCTACAGGGACAGCAGCTCAGGGCTCTGTGCTACACTTGGCAAGTTTTTGGGAGGTGTGCAAGTCCCCAGCACAGCTTCCTACCCATACACAGGGTGGTACATGAGGCTGCCAGGCTCTGCTTGGCCATGTGCAGGTCCTGGAGGGCCATTCCACTCTCCCATTGTTCTTACACGCTGCTAAATTGTGGTTTGTGTCAACAGATGCATGGGGAACCTCACAGGGGTTGGTGGTGAGGGATGTGAGCCTCTCTAGGTACTCCAATGAAGGCATATTATTTTCTAGCTAAAACTTGGTTATTTTTTCCTTAAATATATCTGGTATTAAGTAATACTGGTGTAAGGTGGTGTAGATAGATGTACCCTGTGCCTCTCTAAATCTGTCTTTAATCTTGTCTAAAACCATATGCTTGGCAGCTTAAGAGCCATAAGTAGAGGATGCAAATGTGAAACATCAGGGATGTTTATGTGGAGTGCTAAGGCGTGATTCATACTGAAATAATTTTATGTTGTCTATTCCTAGCTAAATATTAGCAGAATTCATATGACTACCAGAACTTGATAATGTGTGAAAACCGTGACAAAACCATTTGAGATGCACTTTAGTTACATCTCACGAAAAAGGTTAGAGAAGATTCATGCATCACTCTAAGAAATAAAATGCATAATTCAGTAAATGTGTTTTAATATACGAAAAGAATAAGCAAAAGCGAATAAAACCTATTAGAAGCAGTTGAAGAAATGTTTTGTAGGTGTTTGTTGTGTGAACGTTTTGTTTAGAATTATCTACATTGATTTCCTCTTTTTGCTCTTTGGATGCTTTCTTCTAGAATGATCTAGAAAGCTTTCTTGCAAGGCTTTTCTTTTTCCTTGAAAGCCAAGCACTTGCCATTCTTCCCCTTAAACAAATTTTTGTTTAGTTGCAATATAACTTACAACAGCATTGGAGCATAGTTTATGGCAAGGGAAAACAAGTACAAAGCAGTTACTGGGGAAGCCATCTATGGCAGGCAGGTGTCTTGCAAAATTAATGGGCTTCACTTCAGTCATGGCTTAATTAAGATGCAGATTACTCCTACTGGTACTACTACAAAAGCAAGTGGGTATTGTGCAGACAGTCATAAGTTATTCAGTTTTTCTCTTTTTTAAAAATCAATTTAATGATCCTCCTTAATCCATGTTGCCTTGCATTCCTTTAAAAATACAGTACATATGTAATACTTATATGTATAAATAAACATAAATCCATATTAGTTGACAGAAGCCAAATTTGTCTGCTTACCTTGCTTGGAGTGGCACTTTGGGATGCTTTATAGTGGGTGTACAAAGCACTGGCACTGCTTCCCTTGGTATGAGGATTTGGCTGCACTTGGAGCTGTGTTCTTTGTCACTTGAAAATGATATGTGCTAATTATTTCTATGGGTCGTTTCCCAAATGGTAAAATAATGTCAGTACTGTGCCCAAATAACAACAAACTAGGTAATTAAAAAAAAAAAAAAAGTGGGGGGGGGATGACAAATTTTCTGAGAGAGAGGAGAAGTCATGTAGGGCATATATGGTTTGTCAAACCACTATGTAATTACAGGACTAGAAAGACAAAAAAGTATTTGGAATAAATTTATTTGTATTTATCTGATACCTGAAATTCAGAAGCTGATGAGAAGCTCCTTTTACTTTATAAAAGGAAGAGTGGCTTGCATCAGCTGTCTCTATGTCCTGTGTTATTTTTCCCAGTGTTGCTATTCCTGCTAATCTTTTTTGTCAGCTTTCCCGGTTCCCTTAAATCTCATGTTTTTTTGCAGGCTTGCTTGAAGCTGAGAGGTAGACTAATATCCTGCTCCCAGAGGTTTACTTCTGGCTGCTTCTGCTGGAAGGTAGAGAGGTTAGAGATGGAGCTTAATGTAATTGTAGTTTTTCTTTGAGATGATTAGTGCTTGAGTTGACTGAAAGTATGAATCCCAAACTTGCTTTAAAATAAAGCCAGGGGTAAATGGTGGTTGATGACTTAAGGCTGTTTTTGTTTTGTAGCTGGTGGAAACCTGAAAGACTTAATGTTTATGACATGAATTTCCATTTTCTTTTACCTGTAAGCTTTCTATACAAGCAGCAGATTATGAAAACATACATTTTAAAAAGTGGTGAAATGGTTTTAAATGGCTCCTAAAGTGTTTCTTTTTTAAAGACAAACTATCTCTATATGTTTATAAAGTCTTTTGCAAGTGGAAAGGGATGCATGATTCTTGGGGCTTTTTCTCTGCAAAAGAGGTAAGCAAGCTTTTATTCAAATGAAAATATTGCTATTGAAATCTGTTTAAAGATAAAATCAGAAGTAACTCTGCTAGCTAAATTTTGTGGGGCTGTTTGCCATTCTTAAAAGTTTGCTACAGAGACACACACACATAAATAGGAGAAAAAAGTGGTAAAGAAATGGGGAATATAAACCTGCAGGCTTTCTTATTAGTTAAAGCAGAAAAATAGAAGTCCCAAGTTTTATTCTTTTTCTTCAGACTTTTATTTCCCCCCTAAAATCAGAATTTCTGGACAAGAATCCACACTGAGCAGCTGACAGACAGCAGCCTGAGAAGTTAGCACTGAAGCAAACAAATCCTTCCCTATATAATACACTGCTGTGAACTCTGTCTTAATAAAGAAAAAAGTCTCATTATTTGAACATTCATGTCATAATCTGTAGTGTAATCAATGCACAGGTTCAGCTGGTTGGTGTTTTGTGGTGGTTTTTTTTTTCTTTTGAGTGCCCAGTACTTCTCAGTTTGTGTTCAGCACGAGTTTTTCAAAGCTATTGTAAGTAGAAACAGAACTTTAGGGGCTTTACAAGTGCACAGAGTATTTGTTTTACAGATGGACAAAGAAGAATTTGCTACATTGACGAATGAATCTCGAATTTCCCGAGTTAGCTGTAAAGATGTGTATAGCGTGACTCGGACTAAAGATGTTCTAACAAGTTGGACTGACTGGTGTGAATGTTTTTTGTGATGGCTCCACTAAGTTCAGTATCTTTGCATTATTTATAGCCATCTGCTTGATGTGTTGAAGGCTCTGGCTCAATTAGATTACCTTTTAGCAGGAACAGCTCTCAGGAACAGTGCAAACAGGCATGTGTCTGGCTGCTGCAGAATAAATAAGGAAGTAAATAAAGTTAGCAGGGCTCTTTAACTTCTTTACTTACGGAGTAAAAAGGACACATAATGAAAATATTTCAGGACCAAATATGTGATGATCTTTGCCCCTACAGTGAGAAAAGGGGGTGTTAAGGAATTGAATTATCTATGTATTTTCAAAGCATTACAAAAATGCCCAAAACCAAACCCAGTCCAACAAATCAATGAGTTAAAAATCCCTCTGAGCTGCTGAACTTCGAAAAATCTGCATTTCCGTTTTGTAGGATGGAGTTATTTGTGAACTTAACTGAGGGGAGATGTGGAAGTGATATTTGAAACAAGGTATTTAAAAAGACTGGCCAAGAGTGGTGGAAATCACACCATACTGTGCTGCTGTGACCACAGAAAGTCCTTCAGTCCTATTTCAATCTGTTTCTAACAGCAGCACTGGGAGAACAGCATTCCTCTTCTGCATGATCTGGTATGGAGAGAAATTCTGCTCTGAAATGAATCATTTCACTGTGGAAAAAGGGGGTGAGTGGGGGATATAGCACTGACTCCCTCTTAGTTGTGGGTGGAGAAAGGGAAAGAACATCCCTGATGCTTTTAGAGAACTGTAAGCTGTAAACAAGAGTGTGCAGCCCCAGAATTCTCCTGTGTGCTCAGTAATCAGGGTGAGATTGAGAGGCAAAAGAGTCTTTGAGCTTTTCTGCTTTTCACAGCAGTGGTGAAGGTGAGAAGATGAGCAGGATCTTCTGGAGGTCAGCAGCGATGTAAGGTCAAGGAGAGCTCAAGCATTCGTTCATCCTTGCAAAATGAACCCATATCAGTAATGCAGAATGAGAATGTTAATGAAGGGATGTGACTGGATGGTGACACTGTTGGTATGGAAGAGAAATGCTGAGGAGTAGGCTTGGAAGCTTTTTATTGTGTTCCCACCAAAAACCTGCACCTGGGTGTAGGAATGCCTGTGTCAGCCGTTCCTGAGAGCCAGCACCTCAAGGGTGTTGTGAAAACTTTGAGTTCCACAGTCAGAGACAAAAATTGCTCTGGGAGAACTGTGGAAACTTAGTGGAAATGCAGGGGTCAATCTAGTCCTAATTTTTTAATTATAGTTTTTTTTCTGTTGAATTTAACTTTTCTTATCTGCTCAAGAAAATAGTATACTAAGAGTCAGCCTTGTTAACATTGACACAATAGAGCAGTTTCAGTAGTTGGGAGCTTTTTTGCATGTTGATTAGTGTTTGTTTATGGGGAAAAAAAATTAGAAGGATGTGGAATTCTGCCTCCTCAGAGGTGAAGAGAAGCTGTCTACTCTAAGGACCATGACTGACTGGAGCATACACATCAGTAACACTCTTACTTGTAATCATGTAATTTGCCTTTTAGCATCTGCCTCTTCCTTAATTGGACAAATTAGAACCAATACAAATTATTATGACAATGACAGTAATTACGGATTGATAAATTAGAGGAACAAAGATGGTGCAAATAATTTGTTCTCTCCCCTAAATCATCTTGGTCTGCAGTCTTATGGAAATGCTGCCATTTCTTCATCCTCTGGAAGTTGTTTTTCACTTTCATGCTGCTTCTTGATATTTTAAAATCAGCCTGTTATTATCTTAGTATGACATTTGGCCTGCAGTTCCCAGCTAGGGATGGAAAAGGCTATCATTGGACCTCTCTGAACAAAATAGCTGGGCAGAACATTTCTGTACACAGGAACTGTTATTCTCACCTTTTGAAGAGCAATTTCTTTTGATGACTTGGAGAATATTTGACCTTCAAAGTAAAAGCTGCAGGCAGTACAATGTGCCTTTGTAGTAGTTGTGTAGAGGGCTGAATTTTGTGTGTGTGTGTGTCTTCCTTGTTAGTTTTGAGAACAATCTCTTCACTTTTCTGTAAATTGCAGTGATCGTTGTTGACCTGGTTAGTCCCATTCAGGCTTAGAACTGAATTTCCAATAGTTGAGAACAGGTAATATTTAAGAAAACATCCTTTCTTGAAGATCGGAAGAGCACACGTCTGAATTTCCAATAGTTGAGAACAGGTAATATTTAAGAAAACATCCTTTCTTGAAAAGCTCATGGAATTCTAAAAAGCCTCCTCAGCTATATGTAAGAAAATCGGGTTTCTTCTATTTTCTATATAAGAGATTTTCTCTTTTCTGTGTAAATGATTTTCTTTTTACCCCAAGGAAAAACCCTCTCTTGTTGTCTCTCAGCTTCAAGCTAAAAACAAAATAATGTGATGTGTGGATGGAAAACCTGTCCCCAAGTAACTGCACCCCAAACACCTGCAGGCCTTTGCACACCTGCCAAGGAGCCAACATGTAACCTCTCTTCCTGAATGTCAGAATGCCTTGGGAGGCTGCTCAGTAGAGAGGCCAGAGCAGATCTTGAGCTCTTCCAGAACTGTTCTCATTTATTTTATCTACGATCCAAGGAGCTTTAAGAATGATTTCAGGGGAATATATATATATATATATATATATTTTTAACAACTTGAATGTGTTCTGGAATGCTGTAGCCCAAATAAACATTGCTAGCCACTGAAGATCCCACAGTTAGCAAAGAAGGAATTGTTTTCCTGTTGAAAAGATTTTTTTCACTAGCATTCAAAGGTTTTTCTGAAAGAATAAATATTTAAGCTTTGCTCTGTCCACTGCTCTGTCAGCTGTTGAGTTTATTGATGTATTCTGTGATTTTAACCAGGAAATCCAATACATGGGACTGACAGAATTCTAGTGTTGCTTGTGCACACCAAGGGGAGGGATCTGATTTCATGTTGAGGCAATGACTGGTTTCTTACTTGGGACCATAGTACTTTCTAAGAAGAGCTATTTCTATTGGGGCATTAGAGTATTGATTACACAAAGGGCCGAAAGACAATGCTTAATAGTGATTAGTTATTGTGAAACACTTGTCTGTATTAAAATCTACTGTGTTCAGTTAATATCTTCAATTTAATAATGTTTAAATTTCAAATTAATCTTAGAATTGCCTTTTCTTTCTGAATTCTGTGTACCAACAAATAATATAGTTTTGGATAGTGATTTTTCCAAAATTCAGTAAGTTTTGCTAGATTTGTATCAGCATAAGTGAACATATTTCCCTCTCCATTGAAGAGATTGGTTTCTTTCTTTCATCATGATCTATTTTTTCACCTTCCCCTTTGTTTTCCCAGCTTGATGTATCTGTAGGAGATTGGGGCAAGAGGCTCAAAGCTGCATTTTCAGGAGCATGTGTCTGGTTGGCTGTGGTACATGGGTACATCTGTGGACAAGGAGCTGAATTAGTTATGTGCATTATTTGTATTGGTTTATGGAGCAGTGCTGCACTCTGTGGACAAACAGAGTGGATAATCTGTGTCTGTGCCTGTTAATGCACTGTGGGTTTTGATGTGCTGCCACTTAGTGCAGAAAACCCTTCAGGTCTGCTTTTCATCGTGGGAATAAATGGATCAAACTAATCAACAGGTTAGAAGAGCTGACCTTTGTAGCAACTGGGCAACAAATTCCTGAAAAGCACCGCTGGTTTTACCCAGTCCCTTCTGAATCATTTAATGAATTATTTTTATTTCCAGTAAATTATGCATAACCAGAGGACCACAAAGACTTGTTAAAAGAGTGCTGGGATCATTCCCCTCTGCTTACATATGGACTTGATGAGAGCCCAATATTCCAAAGTACTGGATGTGCTCCTTTCCTTGGATGGGGGAGGATTCTTGTTAGCTTCTATAGGATCAGGGACTGTAAGAGCAGGTAACCACACACAGTTGTTTACTGCTAAATAAAACATGTGTAAATTCTTCCCTAGTACAGAAAAATCTGTTTTCATCTGGACTTGTCTTTGAAAATGACACTTTACAGAAGATGAGGAAGGGACTGTGCTGGGGAGAAACTCTGTGCTGTAAACTCAGCTCAAAAATCTGAGCTGTAGTGTTTCACAGGTGTTAGAGGGTGAATTTGTGACTGCCAGAGTGGAGGAGAAAGAAGATGAGCTTCTGAAAAAGAGAACTGTTTATTTATTTAGGACTATTTGAGTTATATATGAATCATAGAATATCCTGAGTTGGAAGGGACCCTCAAGGATGGCGGAGTCCAACTCCTGGCCCTGCACAGACACACCAGGAATCTCACCCTGGGCCTGAAAGTATTTGCCAAATACTCCCTGAACTCTGTCAGGCTTGGGGCTGTGATCACTTCACTGGGCAGCCTGTTCAGTGCCCAACCACCCTCTGGGGTTTTTGTTTCCAACCTAAACCTTCCCTGGCTCAACTCCATGCCATTTCCTCAAGGCCTGTCACTGGTCACCAGAGAGAAGATTGGTACCTGCCCCTCCACCTCCCCTTGTGAGGAAGCTGCAGACTGTGTTTAGTCAGAGAGGACACAATTCACAAGTAAGACAATACTAAAATTTCTTGGATATTACTGGCTTAGAATAATTTCTAAGGCTTTTGTTCTGCTGTGTCTTATTTTTTTTTTCTTCAAGCAAGACATCATTTAATTTGTAAAACACTAGGATGGTATTTATAGAACAAAGTCTCTTAACCTGAAGTCTGGTGATATACTGGTATTTAAAGCAGTGATAATGCTGTTAGCGAGGAGCTTTAATTGCATGATTATAGACCAACAAAATTAGGCACAGCGATGTGCAGTCATGATAACCCAGTGATATGCTAAATTTATAGATAAGACTTCCTTTCTCTGCATCCCTATCCTGTCAACATACAAAAATGTTCCTAAAAGCATGTACTTCAGGGGATTTGGTGCTTGCTCCTGCACACTGCCTTCCCAGCCAGGCTCTGTGGATTTCATTGATAAGGCTCAGTGTCTCAAAGGTGGCTATTCACCTGATGCCCTTGGAGAAATCCCTCTCTGTGTGCAAATTTCTTACCTTCAAAAAGTTAATCTTGGAGGATACTGTGTGAAATGCATCAGGAGTCCAAGGCACACAAGGGTTATTTTATGGGATCACAGCTGTACCTGCAGAGTTGGCTTCACTCATGAGCTGCACTGAGAACCCCCCCAGCCATCTGTTTTGCAACCCATGTTGAAAAAACACCATAGCAAAGCACTCAGATTGCCTGTTAATGGAAGACTGAAGTTTATGATGACAGGTCAGCTTGTAAACATGGATTTACTGTTCTCTTTTAGTGTGTGTCTATGCTAATCCATAGTCACATGCAATGAACTGAGACCTCCTATGAAATTCTACATGCAAATCAGACATTATTCTGTGTTATCATGGTAGGGGGTTTTTCGGGATGTGATCTTTGGGATGCATGAGTTACCATGAGGTGTATGTGACAGGAATAGTACTGATTATAAGTGCCCTTTTTCTTCAGTGAAGTGTTACACAGTCCATGGCACTGACTGCTCTAGAGCAACATCCTCGTTTTGTGCGAGGACGAGGCGAAATGTGTCTTATTACAGAGAGTGTGCTCAGCAGCACAGTTGGGAATGATTAAATGCAGCTCAGAGCAACATCTTTGCTCGTGACACAGTGATTCAGCAGGACTGCAGCCATCCCCTAATTGCTGTCAGCCTCGTGTACAACCAGTGTTTTCTGCTTGGGTCCTGTGCTTTGCCCATCCTGTGCACTCTCATCCTCCTAGTTAAACCACGGCAAGTTAACTTGCAGAGGTGTTACACCCCGGAGATAACAGTTGAATAGCATCATTCATTAAAACAAAACAAAACAAGCTATATGGTCTCTGCTGCTTTTCATTTTGAAATAGGAAAATGATCTTGGCACAGGGCACTTCCTGGGGATTAATGACTGGCTGGGGTTAATGGCCCTTGGCTACGCTGTGGGCCATCAACTCCTCCCTGCTGGTCATTAATCTGCAGGAAATGCCCTGTGCCAAGATCATTATTGTTGTATTTGGGTTCTTTGAGAGCTGAATTCAGGAACCCACACTGCTCTAATGTGTCAGAGCCTGCTGGGTGTTCTTACATTTAGGCCCTACATGTTTGTTTTTTGGGGTTTTTTTTTTTGAGCTTATCTGAATGAATCTGAGTTTCTCTTAATGGAAAGTGTCTGTAATGCTTGAGGTCCTTTAAAAATATTTCACTGAGAAGCAAGCAAGGTAATGGTAAAGTTTGTGGTGAAAATAAAAGTTGTGTGTAGTGAAACTTTCTGAAAAGGTTTTGTACTTGGGGGTTAGCCTGGTCTAGAGCAACAGGGAGAGCATTGGACCTGGCATGGGAACCTGCCAGGTTGTGTCTGGGCTTTCTGCTCCAGGGTGAAGAATGCAGGACTCTGCACAAGCTGTAGACTCCTTCTTAAAGCTAAGATGGTTCCCATTTTTAAGAGACTTTTTGTCTACTTAAGAAGAGAAACTGATTTTCTCCTCTGCCACCCACCAACAGTGTGCACAAAGTGGGGTTCTGTTCATTCTCCCCAAGTGATTTCAAGTTAAGAATGCACAAGGTTTTTTAAATATAGATTTTATGTAGTAAGTAAAAGATGTCTTCTTGTACTCCATTCTGAAATTGGTTTAGAGTTCAATACAAAATTATAGAATTAAAAAAAAAAATCCTTTGAGTGGGTCAGTTTAGTGTTGTGGCCTGGAAGTGTCAACTCATGACTATATTTATTAAAAAAATTTGAACCACGCAAAAACACCACCCCCACCCACATGCCAGCTACCAGTCTTCTATTGATTAAACTATTTGATCATATTAGGCCATATTAGAAGTAAGGTTATGAAGAAGTGAAGCTCATGCAGCACGTAGTAAATGCAGTTCTGAGGGACTTGGTGAGTAAAGTTGGTACTGTGCATTCATCTGACATTCTTAGACTTTTATGTCAGTGAATTAATGAATTCACTGAAAAGAGTAAAAAATCAATGTTGTGTCCTGTTTTTTTTTTTTTTTTTTTTTTTTTTTCTTCTTAAATGCTTTTTCCCCTTGCTCCTTCCTTTCTCTCAGACAGGTCTGTGAAGTGTCCTGCACTTTCCTTCAGGGGCTTTGCACACAGGCAGCCTCTTGCTGTCCTCCTCCCCATCCTCAGATGTACCACACTGTGAAGCTGCCTTGGGTCAACAGGAAACCTTCAAAATGTGCATTTCAGATCTCGAAAATGCCACAGTGTGCATGAGATTTGAAGACAGCAGCAAGCTTAGTAGAGACTGTCACATCTCTATAGACCTTTTTGATGGATTTAGTAGAATTTCAGCAAAAAAGAGGGAGAGATGTTTCATCAGGAGAAAAGGTCCTGGCTCAGGTCTACATCAAGACTTTTCATCAGATGTTCAGATTAAGTGTGAGATTTGGATTTTTTGGGATGAGAGTACATTCATAACACAGTTCTTGTGTCTTCAAGGATTATTTCTGCTTTTGTAGAAGGCAGACTGTTGTAGACTCTGAAGTCATTCTCTGTAGTAGTGATTATGAACTGTCAGTCTGAAAGTTTTACCTAGAAAATGTGATGTGACAAGAAATAAGGATTACTAATATTTTATAAGTAAACAGTACTATTATAGCAGCCTTTTTGTTCCAGATGGAATGGTAATTCCTACTCTGACAATAACCCTGTAACAAGGAGAAGACAGCTTGCCATTTCTAGCTTTCCATGTACTTTTAAAAATAGATTTTCATGTTCTGTCACTTACCCACTCAACATCAGAGATGTTGTAGGTAAGTCAGGAAGTTGATATTGTTGTCAATGCATTTGAGACACTCAAAGCAAAGTGAAAGCGAAGAAAAATGCAGTGAATAGCAGGGGAGAAATTAGAAGCCTGCCTTTGTTTGCCTGGTCCAGGAAGATGGAAAGGAATGGGGAAAAAATCTGCTTGTAAAGAAATCTTGCTTAAATGCCAGAGTATCTTTGTTTTGCTTCTGGTCTGGTAAAGCCATCTTTTATTGTTGCCAGACTATAAGCTTTAAGCAGAAAACATCTACTTGGTAGACATGCATTTATTTTGCAAACCTTTGCCTATTTCTCACAAAAACAATTTTTTTTTCCTTTGGTTGAGAGGACAGGAGAAAAAGAGCAGTAAGTAATGAGAAATGGATTTTCCAGCTGCTTGTTTCTCTCTTCCTGAGAAGGACTGGTCAGAATGGATCCCTGGTACCCAGAAGTGCAGGATCCCCTTTTGTCTGTGTTGGTCTCATTGAGGGATGAGCATCAGTTCTGCTGACTTGTGTATGTTCAAATAATTTCCTAAAGTACACGCAAGGATAAACCAGGATCTGTGCTGGCTTTGACTGGGGTAGAGTTAATTTCGTTCACAATGGATAGTACTGTTGTTGTTGTCAGACATACCCAATTATTTTACTTTTCTAGCATCAGGATGTGAAATAAAAGGTGTTTTTGTTGGTTTTGTGCTCTTCAGATCACTGGCTTTACAGAAGGTTAACCAGCTAACAGTTACTTTCTAGTCAGAGACAAAACCAAGGCTGAAGAGTTCAGTATGATCTTTGTCTCAGGTAGGAGTCAGAGCTGTCTTTACTGTATGGTTAAAAAAACTGACAGAAACTGAGTAAATGTTAATTAAAAATCTTGTGGCCTGCAGACAACACTTCCATTAAAATTAAATTTAAGTGGATAATTCCAAAGCAGATTTGCTGGAGCTAGAGCCATCAGGATCCTGATGAAGCTGGGTAGTTAAGATGGTCAGATGTACACAGCAGAATGGCAGTATTTGATTGTTATATACCATACTCGTTATACTGTGGTTTTGTGTCTGTTTCCAGAAATTATCCCAGCTTTATTTTACTCTGATGTTTTTGTAGCTGCCCTAATGTTTACAGACCAATATTTAGAATATGGCAAAAAATATGGAAGCAGAATGATGCCATATTTTATCTACTGCATGTAATCATTCCAAAGAAAGAAGATTTTGTTAGTTGCTATTCTTCATTGTAAAAATTAATGGGTGGTTGTGTACATTTCTCAGCTAGATTTTAGCTAGTATTTGTCTTTGCTTTTCATTTTCATACCTGCCAAACATTTGAGTGTGCTATCCCAAGAAAGAGATGGAGGCTGTGATAGTGATTATTAATTGTGGAAAAGTAAGTAGCTGTCAGTAACACTTTAAAAACTTGTTAGCCAGATACTTGTCTATATGTATGTGTTGCTTACTTTTGTTGGCTTCAGCAGAAATTTATCATTCTCTTTGAAATGTGGAACATCTTAGAGGGAAGACAGACTCGTAGCATTTGCAAACCCCAAGATACCAGGAGAACTCAGTTTGCAATCATAAAGAGAAGCAGTCATACCCAAGAGACATCACTACTGGACGAAAAAAATGTTTGCCAATCAGCAATATATAATGAATAATGAACAATGTTTGTCATCTCCCTGAAAGGGGAGCATTGCAATACAAGTTGTACAGCTGTTATTGTTTAATTGCAGCTGGATTAATAACATGTAATTTTTACAGCCCATTTGCAATATACCACTGGGGAATACATTTTATTACCACTTAGGGTGTCTCTTAGTTAATAATTTGTGCCTTTTGAGCATCAGTGTTTGGCTTCAAATTCCAGATACAAGTTTATTAAAAATTGTAATAGTTCTTAGAGACTATAAAATGAAATGAAGTGCACAAAATGTGCATTTCCACTGTATGAGTTTAAAACCATTTTTTACTTGACTAATTTCAGAGTTTCCAGGACTTAAAAGTATTGAATTTAAATAATTAAGTATTTAATTGGCTAGACATACAATATTATCTTCAATAGATTACTTATATTTGTTAGTAATTAAAGATTCAGAATGGCACTGAGAGGATGTGGTCATACGTAATTTTTAAAACTTGTCCAGTGTTTATGCAAAGCAGTGGCAAAACAGGGAAACTGGACTGATATTTGAAGTCAGAAACAAGAACAAGATAGTAGTTAAATGATCTGATTTACAGAAAAAGGCTGACGTGGTCAAAAATAATTGACAAACCTTTTTACAGATAAACTGGGCTTTGCTGCTGGTTGAATGGGATCTCCTGTTAAAGGTAAATCAGTTCTTGGCTAATTTCCCTTTGCTTTTCACTGGCAGATTCTCTAAGCAAGTGTCAGAGATGCAAAGCTACCTCTGGATGAAAACACATCCCTACAAATTCCTTTGGACAACTGGAGCAACTTCTCAGTTACCTGTGAAAAGCAGCAGTGCTCCAGGCTCTGCTCCACATCCTTGTATCCCTTTGCCATCCCCATCCAGCAGTTACTCCCGTTCGATTCTTCTGAAACACAGAGAGACAAATCCGTCTCTCATTTTTGGGATTTGGCACCTTTGCTTCCCCTTTGGTTGTTTTCAAGTTTTAAGCTGGTGGGACTCAAAGGTGAGAAGGTGCCACAGTGTGGATGTTGCTGCTTGATGCTGTGAATGTGCTGCTCTTTCTGCTGTTCTCTAGGCAGTCTGTCTCAGCAAATACAAGTGGAAGTTGATGTTTTTGGCATGGAAAACGTTGAAAATGCTCTTCTACAAGTGAGACAAGATTTTTTGACTGTGGTTAAAGAAGCGTAGCACCTGGTGATTCCAGTCTTGTTTAGAGCACAGTACTATAACTCAGTTGGTAAAATTGAGTAAATATTGCTAGAATGAAATGGAAAATGAACAGTTCTACTACTAGCATTTAAAGGACCCTACTAAAAACAGGCTTACTGTTCTCTGTGTTAAAAAAGTAAAAAAAAAAAATAAAAGGGCTCAGGTAAACATTTGGTAAAAGATTTCCGGAATCCTTAATCCAAATTCTGTCAGCATCAGGGGGAAGGCTGAAGAGGAGGAGACTTAGAAAATGTGGTAGTCTGCAATATTCAGAGATACTCCATTTCAGAATTCGATTTTTGCCAGAAAATTGATTCTGTTCCTTGTTCCAGAAGTGCTTAGAGCACAGGTGAATTAAGTGTATGCAGCAACCAACCCCACTTTATAAAAGGTGTGCTGTGTTCTTGCAGTCACTGTCCAGCATTTGTTCATAATTACAAGCAACTGACCCTACCTTTTAAAAACTGCTGATATTTATCATGATTATCTGAGTAGAGAAATGGAAAAGCAGCTTTGCTGTAGTGTTACCATTGTGGCAAGCCATTTTTTAGGTTGAATACATGTCTGTTACTCCTTCATCCCTTTAAGATTTTACTATGAATATTGAAATTGGTCTGTGCCAGGGAAACTCTCTCCCATCCTTAGTTTATTCCATTTTTATCCAAAGTGATGGGTCACAGGACAGGATTAACACAGCCTTTCTGTGGATGAATGTACAATATAGAGCAAGACTAAGATGAGAACAGAGAAAGGTGGAGAGCTTGCCCTAAGCAAACATGAAATGTACTGCCTCTCCTACCCTCTGATAAATCCTCTTATCTCTGAGCTTGGTGGGGAAGGGAGGGATAAAAGATGAACCCATCCCTTGCTGAAATAGGAATTTGCTTAAAGGTGAGAGCAGAGTAAAAGGAGCTATGTTAAACTTGAACTGTAATTGCTGCATTTGTGTCAGGGTTTGAAGGATCATGCACTGCACAAAGCTTCAATAGAAGAGCAGTCCAGCTGTAGTCCTGCTTTTTTTGTTCCTATTTTGCTTGCTGTGTGATGAGTGAGCTTGCCTGAGTTAATTTACATGTGATGATAGTGCTTCTGTGAAAGGCCAATTTAATTTGGTTTTTTAGATCGTTAAGGAAATTTATCTTGAAATCTAAAACTGAGCAATAAATATAAGCTTGCTGTATCTTTGCCAGAAAATTTTGTCTGAATTTAATATTTATCAGAGTGAAACAGGGAATGACCCAACCTTCAGACATTCCCACATGTCATGTGACTGTCAGTAAAAGAAGATTTGCCTTGTGTGGGCACTTGCCCTTAAAGCTTGACCATGGGAATCCTGGCTGAACCTGGGTTTCTGCTAGACAACTTGACACATGACTTTCTTGGTACTCAGAAAAAATCTATAAGGTTTGACTTTTAATCACAGGAGGTAGTACAGACAGATGCTCACTGTTTGTGTTCAGTAATACACAAGTGGAAAAGCTGCTGCAGGATCTCCTGTGAATTAATTTTTCCTGGTAATTAATTGTCTGAAAACCTGAGGGGGTAAGCTAGGAGAAATTCTTCACGAGTACTGCAGCACCTGAAGGAGAAGGTTAAAGTGTAGAAAGTGCATTAAGCTGCTGACTTTTGTTTATGCCTTCTGAAATTCTCCCATCTCTTTATTTTCACAGCCACCTGAAGATCGGGGGTACTGATTTAAAGCATGATAGTAATTTGGATTTTCTTGTGGTGTTAGCAGTCAGATGTGTATTTTTATTATCTTGAGGCACTGAGGAAATTGGCTGTGAGCATTTATATTATATTAAGTATTGTTCTGGCTCCACATTTTCCGGTGTGTTCATGGCCATGGCATTATACACCCTTGGCGAATACAAAGATGCTTATGAAATGTTAAGGCTGAGTGTATTTAATTTCATGTCAAGAAGGACTCCCTGCCACAGTGTTCAGCTGAGCCATTGTGAATAACTGTCAGTCTCAACACTGACATAAAGCACTTTTGTGTGTGTGCGTGATGTGAGTTTTTGTGGATTCAAAGCCCGTTTTTGTTGGTGTATTTTAAAATTCTACCACTGGGCTTTCAGCTCTTCAGAATGTGCAGAGCAGTTTGGCTTTGTGGCTCTTTGGGCCTGCTAAAGTGGCCTTCAGTTTGGGGGTGGATATCTCCAAACCTTAACAGTTCCATTAATATGTTTCAAATTTTAGATATATATATATGTATATGTGTGTATATGTTTATTCCAAAATCATATGGCAGTCTTCTTTCATTAAGCTTTCATATTAATTTCTTGTGTCACCGTAAATGCTGGAATATACGTGAACAACTTTTTCATAAAAATCTTTTATATTAATAGTGTTTTGTAATAGTAAAGCCAGTAGCAAAATAAAATTCAGAAAATTATTTGGCCACAATTAAATGGAATGGAAAAGTACCATCCTGATGACAAAATTGAATTCTTGTTTAAAAATGGGGTAGAAGGTTGCCAGTCTTCAGGAAGCATAAAATGCCATTAACCAGCATTTAGTCACTTGCTAATACTGCATGTGATTTCTAATTGCTGCTATACTTTGTCATTGTTTAACACAATCAAATCAAATTGGCCAGAAAATTTTTCTTGGATCGTCATAGTCCATGACTATGTTTATACTGTTATTGTTCCAACTTCTTTTTCATCACCCCAACCTTTACTGCTTCGTTAAGTCTAAAATTAGACTTTGACAATTCTCTTGGAATTATGAAAAGAAAGACATATCCATAGCAAAGTTGAAGGGGAGGCTCCGGTATCATATTTTATTTCATGCTTAGCAGTTCCTTGAGAGTTATCAAAGTCAGGGATCCTTTATTTGTAATTAAATACTCCACATTTTAAAATCATGACTAATAAATGTCAAGTGCAAGAAGAGGCACTGTTATTCAGTGAAGGTCCTTGGATATGTTTTAGGGTGAAAATGTGTAGGCATGAAGGTTGTTAATTTTTAAAATGTTGTAGGGTTCGTTTCATTACAAAATCCTAAAGTTAACCACTTCAGATAAGGCTCAAAAATCATTGAAACATTTGGGGAGCTCTTATACAAGAGGAAGCTCTTGACATTTATGGTAATTAAAAGTGAAGGTATCTATTAAATACTTAAGTTATTCATACAAACACCAAGCTGGCGTGCAACTGTAAGAGTTTATATATCTTAATTAGAGCTGGTCAGAACTGTTCAGTGCAACTGTTCTCTGTGTCTGGTGGTGGCTGGGGTTTTATGTGTTAATGAGACCCAAAACCTTTGAGGAAACATTGACATAAATGCTTTGGGAGTCACCTGGAATGAGATTCATCATCTTGCAATTGGCAGATCCAATTTGGTTCCTGCAAGGCAAGGATTTGCAGTGCCTGGAGCATCTCTTTATGAGACAGGCTGAGAGAACTGGGGTTGTTCAGCCTGGAGAAGAGAAGGCTCAGGGGGCTCTGAGAGAGCTGGAGAAGGGCATGGAGTGATGGACAAGGAGGAATAGCATCAGACTGAAAGAGAGTAGGTTTAGATTGGATATTAAGAAGAAATTCTTGATTGTGAGGAAGGTGAGGCCCTGGAACAGTTTGCCCAGAAAAGCTGTGGCTTCCCCATCCCTGGAAGTGTCCAGGGCCAGGTTGGACAGGGCATGGAGCAGCCAGGGATAGTGGAAGGTGTCCCTGCCTGTGGCAGGGGGTGGAATGAGGCTTTAAGGTCCATTCCAGCCCAAAGCATCCTGTGATTCTCTGATGAGTCTTCCTCCCTTGCTGTTGTGTATGTGTCTTGTAGTCTGTTTTGGCATGGGTGTTCTGTGCCATGGGTGTGGTTTCTTGTTTTGGTTGTGGTTTTTTATTTTTTTGTTTTGTTTTTGGTTTTTTTGGTGGTGGTTTTTTTTTTTTTTTTTTGGTTGGTTTTTTTTGGGTTTTTTTTCCTAATGAAGAATAGGAAAATACAAATCTTCAATTTTTCTGTGGAGTAGTCCAGTTGATCTTGGCCCCAGTGACCTGGATGATTTTCCTGATCCTGAATTAAAAGCATTAACTCATGCAGTAGGATTTAAGAGAATCTAGAGAGAATTGTATTTAGATACTTAAGTTTTGGAAAATTTCTGTTTCTTTTGGGCAGCATCAGCAAAATATTAGTTTCCAGTACTGTTTTAAAAGTTACAGGAATTAGGTCTAACCTGTAGAGAAAAATATTGTCACCACTTACTTGATTGTAAATCCCTTTTAATAAAACTTGCAGAGTGCACCCAAAACATATTTCTGTCTATTCTTGTCTATTACTATAACATTTGGGGGCTTTCCTGCCAAACAGTGAGATTATCCCATCTTTAGGATGGGCTTTTTTGCTTTTTTTAAAATCCTCTTCTTGAAGGAAAAGCAATATGTGCGTTTGGATTGTGCAAATGCAACAATTAAGGATGCACCCAAAACTCATCTGGGTGAGCTAACATGTAACACCGAGCACTGTTGGAGTAATGGCTCTGTTACTGAGGCACAGCCATAGAAGTAGCATTGTAACTGGAAAGGCATTTCCTTTCCAGTGATAAAAGGCTCCCCTGCAAAATGGTGAAATCTCTTCCCAGTTTGTAGTTTTTTTTCCCACACACTGTCCTTTTGGTGGTGACGGAAACAACCAGAATAAAATACTGGATAGCAGATTGGCACTTCATTATAACCCCTTAAAATAATAACAGCAACAAAAATGAATTTTTGGATACCATATTAATTCAGCTGAGAAGTATTTCAGTACTTTGAAGGCTGTAACAGAAATATATTTCAATGCATTTCAGAAGAGATTTTCAGCATGCTGTGTTCAAATTTGATAAATGGGCCACTCTATTCTGTTTGCAAATGCAGGTCTCTTCAATGTACTTTTTCATGCATTAGGTTTTTAATACTTACTTTTCCACACATGCCCTGGAGAAAAGCATGCAATCCACTGTTACTCTGAGGTAAACTGGATTTCAGTGTAGTCTGTTTCAAATTAAATGAAATTGTTTATTAGTTTTGCAGTTCTGGAGAGCTGAGGCACCCTTGGGTTTTCATTGAGCTGATGAGGGATATGTTAGCCTATACATCCAGAGAGGACTGATGCTAATTGGGCTTTTCACTTTGATAAAGTCCTTGGTTTCAATGATGATACACAGGTTAGCTGCATCTTTTAATTAACAAAAAAAAATTAAATTTCTCTGCTGGAATTCCCTAACTGGTGAGTGGTTTCTATATGCAAGTATGCTCTCTTGTGGTAAGCCATTTTATTGAATCCTCCACCAGTCCAAAATTGTAACAAATTCTATTTCAAATGATGGTATTTTTAATATTTTCTTTTTTATCATGCCATTGTTTCCAGGGTTTACAGTGTGCCATACAGTGGCAGAGCTCTGGATATGGAATATGTGACTGTACATATTTTGCAGATCAGTGAGTTACATTCAGTGCTTGAGCAGCACGTGACTTTCCTGGCAGCATTCAGTTTGCTGTGGAGTAAAGTGCTGTGTGACTAACAATGACTCTGTGATTCAGGGTGTGATGCTTGTACAGCCTCTAAACATCAGGCAGTAAAGACAGAGAGGATTCTAGTGCTCAAGCACCTTTATCAAATTCTAGTAACTGCATTTATGCTTGTTGCCACAGCTAAGGTGCTGTTTAATTGAATCTGAGTCTCAGAAATTCAGTTTACTCTGGTTTTGTCCAATAACAAAGAGCGTGGGGGGGGGGGGGGAAGGAAAAAAACCCCCCTTTGTGACCTCTGAACCCAAACTATGCTGTGATGTGGGTACTCCTGGGTGGTGTGACTGCCCAGGTGCATTTCTTTGCTCAGCGTTGCAGTAGGACTGTCACAAGTGTACTGATAAATTAAAAAAAAACATAAAATCGAATACATGTCAGTTGCCTTCTCTTAGAAACATCAGCAAGAGAGTTTTAGTCTTCATGATTAGCTTAATGTCAAGGAAGTATAACTTAATAAATGGCTGGGATACCCGTAATCCTCTATATTTCTCATGTGACAGCTGGGATTTCTATCCAAATTCTTACTGGCTGAGTAATTTCTATATACATTTCTGTAGTGTTTTGCCTGGGGGTGAGGATAGCCAAATGTCAGTAAAAACATGAGGTTATGTTCAAATGATCTCAGTCATGCAAGTCGTGGATACTTCCCTTCAAGGAAAATAAGGCTGTAAAGAAGAATTTCAGAGCATGTTTTTTGAGGGCCATGAAACTCACGAAATCTGCTTAAACCCAGAAACACTGGGTGCATTTCTCATGAGCACAACTGTTGCAGAAGTTTTGGCAGGCTGGCAACTCAAAGATCTCATTCCCATGGTCACAGAGATGATGTGACATGTGTCCCTGTGCATGAACATTTAATGTCAAAACAATCAAATATGCAGCAGGTGTGGGCTGTAGTGGAATGATCTCATTTGGCACAGAATTTGAATAATGTGTAAGAGAGTAGAAGATGGATGGGATAAGAGCATGCTGGAGTAATACCTTCCATTTGTTGGAGCTTAATTTAGTTGAGGAGATGAGCAGCGTTTTTAAAAATAAGTTTTTGTTGCATTCATGTTATTTCATTTTGTTATTTTTTAATATCAGTTACAGCTTCAGTGAGAACTGAGAAGTGTGACCATGTCTTTCAGTTTTCTTCTGGTTTTATGTAACCTGAAAGAAACAGGGAGTTTAGAAGGTTCAGCATGTGACACATTGACTCAGCTCTTCATGAGAGCTTAATGGATCCTGAGCAGGAACCTGTGCTAGAAGCTTAATATAAATATTTTATGGAGAAATGGAGTATTATTTCAAGGGCAGAAGTTGGTTAAACAGCATCAGCAGTTTCAAACTATAGAAGGCAGACAGTGAACTTCACTGTTTACAGTGCTAATTGTAGGAAGGTGTGAGGTGTGACTGTAGAGTTGAAGATGATGCTGTGTCCCTGTGTTCAGACACAGCCATGTGCTCATGGTGCTGGTTTACCCCATCTTGTTGCATGCAAGTCCTTTGTAGTCTGTTTTACCTGAAGCACAGGATTAGTCTCAGTTGAAGTTTTGGTTTTTTTTCTTTCCATGGGGCTGGTTAGCTATATTTAGCAGTCATCATCTCTTTTGCAGTGGACTTGATCTTCCAAGTTGTTTTTGTTTCCTTATGTCCTTCACATTTCTCTTTTCCTCCATGTCCTCACCCACAGTTCTCTTTCCTCTCTAATGCTTAAGGGTCCCATTCAGCAACACTTCATCCATCTTTGAGATTGATTCAGCTTTCTGTGGTGTATGTGTGTGTTAAATATAAGATGGTAGAGTTTTGCTTCTGGTTCAGTAGGCTCTCTTCAAGCTTTTATGCCACTGGGTGAGATTTTCTGTTTCTTTTTCTCACTGGAGAGTACTGATAGTATAAGTAAAGAACAAGGCAACTGCACTGTCTATTTTACCTCCACTTAAATCAATTTAGAGCACAAAATTATGCATGGATTAAATAATAATAATTAATATATCTGTGTTAAAAATTGATGGCTGTTCAGTGCTCAACTCTGCAATACTATTCATTTAAAAAAAATTTTATTGTTCAGTTTTCTAGGAAGGCTGAATAACTCTAATCAGCAATGCAATGCCCACAGAGTTGGCCAGCACCTCGCAGTGAGCCTGAGACCTAGAGATGTGTAAAAAGGCTCTTCTGGTTATCTCTGAATGAGCAAGACCACGAGTAGCTTGCATTCAGTAAGGATGTGGGACACACAGCTTGTTAGGATGTGCTTCCAGAGGAGCAAGAGAAATCAATGGTTTGGAGTATTTTAGGCTCTGCAGAACAGGTTTTGGAGAACACTGTTGGCTGTGAGTCTCACTGCTCTCTGGGTCCATTTCTGCTCTTTTCTTTGGCCTTTCCATATTTTCTCTTCTGCTTCTCCCCAGCCCTTCTTGTCCCAGTTGCTGTGCTGTGAACTCCATTCCCCCTAAATCAGGCGTGCTGTGGTGAGATTCCTCATTTGTTATTGGTGAATTAATGAAATCACATTTCAGAAGTCTGTAGAAACATCTGCCCCTGGATTGACAAGTTTGGAGTTTTAACCCACAGGGTCAAAATCTGGCAGTTGGAGGCGTTTGGAGCCAGATGCCATGCAGTGATAGTTCAGCAATCCAGCCTTTGGACTGAACTGGCTGCCATGGAAGCTGTGTGAAAATAACTGCTACTTTATTCCACTCTTTTCCATTCTGTCTTGTTGCCAGTTCTTCCTTTAGTGTCCAGTGTTCAGAACCTGTGTTGCTCTTTTATTTTATTGTTTTTTTTGGGTAAGATTTTGAGCTCAACTCCTAATAGTGTGGATTCTTTTTCTAGAAGGATAAATCCAGGAGGATGGAGGAGAAACATCTAATTAATAGTAAGGCTCACTGAACTTTGGGCAGAAGGTGAATCATATGGGAGTTGCATTGGTGCTGCAACTGAAAAAGTTTTAAGGTCTGAAGACCTATTTTAAATGAGTGATTTATCTTTACTTTCCATACTTATTTCTACCCTTCAAAAGGTGCAAAGAATCCGTTATCCTTCCTTGCCATAATGAATAAAGTTATTCCTGTGCTGGAAATAAACAGGCAATCACCAGAGCTGGAGACAGTTTTTCTTCTGGGTGGGTGGTTTTCAAGTAATTAACTAATTCAGTTATATGCAGAATACTGTTGTTCTTAAAAGCCTTCTGAATTTTGTGTGCTGGCAAGGTTTTCTGTACATGAACCTTGAAACAAATTTCAAAGCTATCAGTTTTCATAGCCACATTTGTCAGTTTGGCAGCAGTTCATTCTGAGCTTGATGCTAAGCATGATTATTGTAAGTTATTAACTGTGCTTACTGTAAATCACCTGAATCTGCCCAGCTCTGCTGGCAAGGTGGTGTGAGGCTCAGAGTGGTGCTGTTACATGTATTTATGACATATGCTACTGTTCAGAAATTACCTTTATCTTCAGGTTTTCAAGAAAAAGGATATAATTTGGTAGCGAGGATAATTTTCGCAGTATTCCTGTCTTGTGAAGAAAATTACTGAGCATCTGGAGTTCCTAATATTTTATTTTTTATCCTTCAAAAATGAGCTGTTTCTGTTCTCTGATCCTTAAAATCAATCCCTCAGCTGAAAAATATGTTGAAATAACAGGTTACTCTTGGCATTTAGAGTAATGTTTAGAGGCTGCAGTGGGAGTCTGGCACCTCTTGCATTTGGTTGCTGCCTGAAAACAAGCCCATCTCTCAGCCCAGCCTCTGTCCCCAAATGCTTAAATTTAAATTTAATGGCAGCGGGTGTAGCTGGAGGAGCACAAGTCAAGGTGAGATGGCTTGAATTTTAGTAGGCACAAAAATAAAAAAACAAAAAGTAAAAAAGAAAAGGAGAAGAAGGTGAGGTAGAAGAGGAGGGAAGCCACGTGTGACCTTTCCTGAAGGAAGATGTCACGGCCCAGGTTGCACAGTGCAGTCCCCGGCCAGGGGCTGCAGGAACCAGCTTCCACAGTTGGCTCCTGTGCCTGCAGAAGGTGAAATCACACGTGCAGTGCATGTTAGTGGCCCCTGGTGGTTTCTCTATTGATCTGAGTCTTAATAATGCATAATAGGCAATCAGAGCTTTCCTGATATTTTCAGAGACACGCTGTCAGCGAGAGTTGTAAATCATCCTGCTGCTGGTGGCTGTGTCTGACCTGCCCTCCGCAACACCTCAGCAGCTTCCACTTCCACTGGGACTGCTCCTGACTCACCCAACAGAGTCAGACTTGGCCTTTGGAACAGCTGCCAGTCATCATTCCCTGGCCTTTCAGCCAGGCAAGATGGATCTGCCATTGGTTAAAGAAATTATTTCAGAATAGAATGGGGACGGGTATTAGGATTATTTTGTTTTGTTTCTGCAAGCATGAACAAGAGCGTTGGTTTCGCATCATTAGCAAATTTGTCTGTTCTGCCTTGTTTAGGCTTTGCTCTCCTTTTGAAGATCATTCTTTTGTGGAATGGCTTAGGATGGGAGTTTTGCTTTAGATGCTCAGCTAAGTAGGATTTTGCAATTCTCATGGCGCCTCTGTCCCTCTTACTGGAACATTGACTTTTAGCAATGCAATACTCTTAAATCAATAGGGTCTTTATTGATACTGGCTGGTGACATAGCTAAATTTAGCAGCAAACTGCAAACATACATTGCAGTAGTGCAGTGGGTTTACTTAGAAAGTGAGAAAATGAGATTTCAGAATTATTTATTGTTGTTGGACACCATCTGCAATACTTGTCTTTGGGACTACTGGAGTTCATAATCACTGCTGTAAAATAGGTCTTTTATCCTTGGCCTTTGAGAGTATTTAACAGCACAAGCTAATAGAAATTGGTGTAATTGTGTTACTACATTGTGTAAGTACTCATTGTGCAAACTCACTCTGATTTTGCATTTGACAACATCAGAACTTAATTGGATTACCAAAATAATGCAACAGCTACAATGACACAGAATTCAGCTTATAGCACTAGTGTAAGTTTGTTTGTATCATCCCATGGCTATTCACTTTTTTTTTTACCCTTTTTTATTTTTCCCCTAGAAAAGGCATAGTTGTGACTTCTCCCTGTGTCGATTCTTTAATAATAAAAAAAAAAAAAAGCAAAAGCTACTGGGGCAAAACCTCATTTAATTTGCTCAGGAAGTAGGAGAATTGCAGGCTCTTTTGGATATTTTGAGTACAATGGTTAATGTTTTATTTATATCTAGCATAATAAATATGCTGACCAATAATAAGTCAGCAAAACTCAGTGTAGCTGAACTGTTCAAAATGAATCAGCTCCTATTTTTTCCTCTAACTTTGGACATAAGGCAGGTGTTAGTGCTGTGGCTGACCAGGTGGATATCCCTAAAGCAGGATTATCTAAGGAGGATGAAGATCAGAAGATGCCAATGGACAGAGGCTGAGAAGTCCAGAGACTTGTCTGAGCAGGGGTAGACCTGGGATGTAGGTGCCCCATCCATGGCATATTCTAGCCATGAAATTCCAGGCAGAATCTTGCACCTTGGTCTCCTGGTGAATCCATGGAATTGAGTGCTCCTGATCCTGAGCAGTGAGGAGGAGGAGGGTCAGCCCTGGTGGCTGTGTCTCAGGAGGGTCCTGAGGGGAAGAAGAGGCTCTTCTCCCTGTGCACCCCCTTGGTGAAAACGTGGCATGACTTAACTGTGGTGTCTCCTGAAGGGTGGGATGAGGGAGCACGATGTAGGGCTGGGCTGGAATACCCAACTGTTGCAGAGAGGTAGAAAAATTACAAAAGAAAGGCCTCATAAAACCAGGCCTGCTCAGTTAGATCAGTGGCCTGTCATTTCTAAGTGAAGGTAGCACTTTGCAAGTTCCCATGTGAAAACAATCCTGGGGTGAACAGTTCCTTAACAGTCTATTCCTGGGTGAAAAACAACTAACACCTGCATAAAATCTATCCCATGAGAATCAGTGAAGAAAATATGTAACCAGTTTAAGAATAGAGAGATTTGATGGACAGGAACAATACCTTTTACTAACTAATAGAGTAATTGGCAAGAAAGCGATTAACCAACTGGAGTCATACACTAGGTCTGTAAAACTGTATAAAAAAGGAGAAAATGCAGCAATTAAAAAAAGGCCTTTGATACATTGCTCGGTGTGTCATTTCTGTCCATCCCTACAGAGACAGCCAGCATAATTCAGGATAAGTGTCTTGAGTGCAGTCAGGTTTCATTAGCACCCGGCTCTGAGTGTGTGACGTGCCTGGATGAGCTCTTTGGTTACTGCTTGGTGCATCTCTACACCAAAAAAACATTTTATTAGACAAAAATGTACCCAAACTGTCGCTGTACTCTTTGTTGGTACGGGGGCTGAATCTCCATGTCCTGGCTTCACACACCCTCTGTGATGCCCTGGATACACAGGAGGAGGTTTCAAACTTGCTGAGTGCTCAAAAATCATCTTTTCCCATGGAGCCTCCTGAGTTTTCCCATCCCAGCCAGGGCAGAACTGGAGGATGGAGGCTGAAGATGGTGCAGTGATGAGCACATTTCACACAGCAGCTCAGCCTTTGCTGATGGGCCAAGAATCGTTTTAATTTTTGCAATTTGTCTGGTTGTGTGCAGGGGCAAGATGGAAATGTGTGGCTTAGTTTTTTCTCCTTAAAAAAAAACCCCTTGGGCCCCACAATGTTTCTGTTAAAAAAAAAATCATATATATATATATATAATTTCCAATTTGTGAAGTCTGCTGATATAAGGAATTTAATAAAAATGCTGGCAGCTGATTATCTATAGTCGTGCTATATAAACTTGGTTTTGGTGAGGTCTAGATCTTAGCAGTAGCAAAATACAAATTATTAGATGAAAATAGTTATAAAGTCTGGAAATTGACTTTTTGCTACCAATTTTTTATGATTTAATCTATTTATATGGAGAGGCATACCTTCTTTTTCAACTGGGATGAATCTTGAGAATACAAGTAAAAATAAACTGTATATTATCTGTATTTTTTTTATTTATGCTGAGGGATAAAATACAAACCCTTTTGAAGATGAACCTGTTGTGTTTGTTCTCCCACTGAGAAATCTGCGTTCCCTCTCATTTGCTTTATTTCTTGTGTCTGAATTCCCTGAGTGTGTCAACCTTTCTTTTCCTTAAAGGAGAGAAGCTTAAAGATAAAATGTGTTGTGTGTGCCCACTAAACCTGATAAACTGATACTCCTTTCCTGATATAATTTCAGCAGGCGTAAGGGACATATTCCCAAACCTGTTAAAATCAACAGAAGTTCTGCAAACTTTAGTGCATTTTGGACCAGGCTGAAAGTGAAATGTGTCACTGAGTTTATCACGGCAAGTTATTTTGTTCTCCTGCAGAATGTTTCCTTCCCCTGGTCATCTTGTGTTATGCACTTGCTGCTTTGAAACCCTGCAGTGGGGCTTTTTCTCAGTCTGTGGTGGCCCAAGCCAGCAGATACTTCTTTTATCTCGGTATCAAAGAGCAGAATGTGGCTTTAACATTGACAAGAAGCGCTTGGAGACAAAGACTGACCTTTTGAAAGTGATGAAAAGGAGACCCCAGGGAATCCCATTAGGAGCAGGGAAGGTAGATAACAGCTCCTTCCACCCAACAAAGGTACAACATTCTGCTTATTCTTAGGGGACTTTGTAACTGAAGCCGGTGTCTTTGGCCTTTTCTTTCAGTTCAAAGCAGCCATCTGTGTCCTTTAATTTGAGTGGTAGATATTCAGTTATTTTTATCTGAATATATAAAGGCAAACTGTTGGAGTTCTTATCTCAAAGACAAAGCAAAAGGCCAACAGAAGCTCTCTGTTTCTCCTCATGTCTCTTCTCTCTCCCAGCCCTTTGCTGAAGCCCGGAGATGCAGAGTGGATGCCCCAGGTGCTGCCAGGGTTGGTGGCAGCACTGACATTTCTCCTTGATTCCCAGCTGTCACTCCTCAGAGAAGTGTATCCATCAAACTGCACGTGCTGCTGAGATCCCAATGCACCTATTAATTTTTCTCATGGATATAATACAAATAAGTGCTGCTCTACCCCTAATATAAGATGTGAGACCTTTGTTTAGATGCTTCCTGGAAGGTTTGATGAAAGAAACATCAAAGGGGAAGAGGGAGATAGACTGAGTTGTTTTAACAGTGTTATTCCACCATAGAAGTATTTAATTATATTTTCCTCAGTGATTGTTTCTGTTTTAATTGGCCAGACTTTCCTGACTCTGAAATGGTGGGATCTTTGGACATGCTTCATTCTTTTCCAGCTCAATCTGGCATATGTTTAGGTCAAAATGATAAAATAGAAAACCATGTATTGTATCCTTTAGATACGAGCTGGCCATTTTCAGTAGCCGGACTGGAGATTCATTGTATTTATTTTGCCTGATTAAAAAAGTGTGAGTTCCAGAAGACCTTATATGAAAGTTAGAAAGACACAATAATTTCTCTGTCATGCCATGGCTCAAGAACTTGATGGTGATCATAATATTCACTTGTTCTGTTTACTCAGAGTTCCTGATTTCAGAGCTTACAGATGTGCCAGTTGGGAATCTAGGGTTAGAGTTTTATAAATAGTATTGAAGGCACCCCTAACTTTCAGTCTTCTAGTAAATTTTGAAAGCACAGAAGGAGATCCTTTCCATATTACCTCTCTGACCTGATTGCAAGTTAGAGATCTTGCTATATATCTTTAATTAAATACCAAGAATTAGAGCAGTGATAAAATAGAATTATTTAGGTAACGTTTTCGTTACTTCAAACATTAATATAATAAATAATATTGTCTATTAACAAATACGTATAATGTAGTATATAAAAATTATTAAAAATAGGAATAAAACTGCATTTTCTTAGGTTTGAGGGTAGTAATTTCAGATTACTGAAGTGCAGCAGGTGATAAAGTTGATATTTTTCTTTCGTTTTCACCAAGATGCGAAGGCAGAAAATTATCTTCTGTGCCGTAATTTTGCTTTCAGGTTCTATGTCCAGACTTGAGATTGAGAAAGTCCTCTTTTCAGAGGTTGAAAAATGCTACAGGAAAATTATGGTTTCCTTTAAATTCTTCTTTTCATCATCCAGTGTAATGGGTGCATATTATTGCCAACACGGGATTGTGCAGGAATTGAAAAGATAAATTTGGATGGAAGGTTTTTCTGAAATACTTTCCTTCATTGAGGGAGTGGGAGAAATCTATGGTAGTTATCAAAATTTACTGCAATCATGCTTCTGTGTTTTATGTGTCTCAAAAGCAGAAAAGTAAATGAAAGGAGTCAAAAAGGATCTTTCAAAACTGTTGAAAATCTTTGCTCTCAGTGATGCCTTGGCTATTGTTTTAATTTGCTTCAGTTCTATGGTAGATTGTAACAGTGGGTGAGTAATTTACAGAAGCAACGAAGGCATCCCATTACTTCTTGGAAATAACAGAAATGAGCTTTTATACTTAGACAAAGACTGTTTAATTGCAGTCAGCTCTCCTGCAAAACAGTAGAAAAAAGTCAATCCAAGAAAAAATTGTTTTTTCTGGGGTCTTAAAGTGGCACATAGCTCTGTGTCCTCTACCTGCAGCTGGATGTGCAACTTGCTCTTTTAATGAAGACACTTTGAACGCTGATCCTAATGACAGGAAATATGGGGGAGAAGCTTCTGCCTGCCTGATGTTGATTTGTGAGCTGCCTGCTTTGACAAAGGCTGGGGCTGCTGCACAGCCAGCTTGGGTTCATATTTTAGGCCACTGAAGGTGTTTTCTTGGCAGGGATGAGAGTGCCAGAAATCATATCTGTTGTTGTACTCCCTGCCGGGTTTTCACATCCCACAGCAGCCACCTGACCACATGGCTGTGCCTGCTCAGAGCAGGCTGCCTGGGTCAGGGAGGACAGCAAGAAAGAGATAGACTGGTGCTGATGTATTTGAAAAGTGACTGTCACCAGCTGGACCCCTTCTGATCCTGGGAATGTGCATTCCTAGAGAGCAACTGAAGGGGATCCTGACTGCTGCCTGTAAGTACCAGCTGCCTTTAACCTTTGCCCTAAACTTTCTCCTTGAATGCACTCTGTGTCTGTGTAATATTTAACTGGCAGGGTGGGCTGACTGGCTGAAATTTTAAATGGCTTGAGATGCCAATGTAGATAGCTTTAAAAAATGAAAGGAAAAAAAAAAAGAAAGAAGAAGAAAAAAAGCTTATTTGGTTGCTCTGGTACACTCAAGTATTCACTTCTGCATCAATATTACTGACAGGTCTTGTTTTGGGCCATGGGCTGCTCTCCTTCCCTGGAGGGCAGAGAAGGGGGAGATGTTTTCTGCAGGGGTGAGTGAACTGACCATATTTTGGTGAGGTGCTGGTCACAGGAGTTTACTAGAGGAGAAATCTTCAAAGTCTTGGGACAGCAAATGATGAGATTAGTTGGAATTAGTACCTGTTCTGTGTGCAGTACTGTGCACTGTGTGTTGGACTGAGAGTCTCCCTGCAGAGCTCTGCGTCTGACAGCGGGCACTTTGCACTTGGAAAGCTTGGAATTTGAAAGTGCTCCCATTTCCTGGGGATTCAGGGAACTGCCTTTGGGAGTTTACCTCCCTAAAGAACTGAGGACAGAAGCCTGTAACTCTGCTGCTTGGCTCTCTTCCCTTATCTCTGGTGTTCCTGGGTACTGCAGAGCCTGACTGTATCCAGACCTGTTGCAGGCTGCAGCAGCTCCAAGGTTGCACACAGTGGTTTCTTTCACATGTGTGGATACCTTGATCTCTCCTCTGCAGTGGTAGGTTTGAAAGACCACTCTAACCCCTTTTTCTATTTGTCATCCTTTCAAGGGAAACTCTTGGTTTCCCCACATAACTTGTGAGATGCCTCAGGCTTCTGTTTCAATACTGCACTATAGGACAGTGGGTGTAAATAAGATGGTGAGAATAGGAGCAGTTTCTGTAGTGTGTCCTTAAGAGTCAGCAGACCTCCTGATACCTCAAGTACCATTAATTCTTGATTGGGGCATGCTGAGCTTGTCAGAGGAGCCATCTGCCACCTCATTCTGTGTGTATTTATTTATTTATTAGTAAGGTGAATCCCAACACCTCACATGGAAGAACTGTAAGGGGGAACAATGTTTTTTATTCAGCTTCCTGCAGAAGATCTTACAAAAAAAAGGATGGTTTAACTTCTCTTATTGACTATTTCTCCTGATACTCTGCATCATGTTGTGTTCCCTTTTATATTGTGTTCACTGACTGGTTTCTGACTAATATGTCTTGATATTTGCTACTCGAAGTGACATACAAAGAAGCTGTCATCACCAGCTGTGCAGAAGACATTTGAGAAAACCACCACTAAGTACTAAGAAGGAAATGAAAATGTCTTTTCTGCCCTGCTAAATTTGACTTTAGCTACTGGTTTTTTGCAATCTTTCTCGCTTGGCTCAACGTGCTTGGCTACTCTGAAAGAGAAACACTTTGCTGGCTGCCTCTTGCATGATCTCCAGGTGCAGGGGCCAATGCCCAGTTTCCTGCAATGCAGAAACAAGTCAGCTGATTACATTTTTGATGCCTTTTTGAAACCTGTAATCTTCAGGCTCTCCTCAGATTTAAGGCATATCAGGATAGGTTACTTCTGTGTCTAAGTGGTTTAGATTGGAAAAGAAATGTTCAGCCCCGATCAGGAATAATTTACTGTTCTCTTAACAGGGGAGAAGAGGAAGTAAGCTATTACCATAAAAAAATTTTACTGCAATTTTCCTCTGCATAAGCTTAAATTCTGTGTAGAGAGGTTGTCAATTAGTGTGCAGATTTTTTTAATTGGCTATAATAAAAAGCTAATTGGTGTTTTGCTTAAAGAGTGAATTAAGAAAGTGTTGCTATAGAAACTTTACATGTGTATAGTGCTGCTCTACATAACAGTAGATATAATAGTCTAATGACCTTTCTGAGCCAGCTGTAAAGTCAAAGAAAATGTGTTAAATTCAGGCTGGCTGCAGAGATCATTAAGGGGTTTGTGACTTCACCCATTTCATTGCCAGAAAGTGTCTCTGGCATTGTCTCATAGAATGTTTCTCTTGACTCATGTCAAACCAGATAACAAATGCTGGTCTCAAAAGACCTGAACTTTTGTAAAATCCAAGTGCTGCAATTGTGAATGTGTAAACTGATCTGTAATCTGTCAAGCGTAAAATGTACTACTGGGAAAAATACATTTTCATAATCTGAGAAAATGTGATGATGGATCGAAAGTGGCAACATCTAATCCAAGAGCTGTTGTATCCTTGTGTCCCTCCTTTCTCTCCCTGCCCTCTCTACCCACTGAATTCTGAGCCTCATGTGAAACACAGGAATTACAATTTTAAGTGAAATGGGATTTCTGCTCTAATTTGCAATATTCTCTCCTAGCAAGAAATACTTACCTTCTCAAATAGAAACTTTGTTGAGGAGAGAACAATTTTTTCAGGATTGGTGTACAGGAATATTTTTCCTCAGGCTTCCCTACTGATATTACTTCAGAGTCATTATCTGTACCTTTGCTGCATAAAAGTTATATATAGGTGGCATGGATGAACATAGTCATTACTGCCGAGGAAGGTGGTCACTAATGAAATAAATGGCTCTTGCTGGTAAAACTGAAACATGACCTTTTATTTTCAGTTTCCTGAATCTTGTTGTTACTATGTCAACAAATTGTTTTGCTCCTTTTTAACTGTATATCTAGAAGGTGTAGGGGTGTGAGAGCCTGCAGTTATTAGTCATGGTGACAGCAAAAACTTAAAGTGTTCTGCATGTCCAAATGTGAGAGACAGGACAAAACTATAATCTGTCTGTGGATGTTCTGTAGAATCGTTCACTGTGGGGTTTTTTTTTCCCCCACTGATTTTCAACTAAGTTAACAAAACAAGCCCCATTCTGTGTCTGCTGAATTTGCCCCTGCACTTGTTCTTCAAACTGGTAAAACACAATCATGTTTGAGTTATTAGTGTATGATTTGACATATTTTTTTCCCCCTCACTTCTTTTCCTCTCCAGGAAAAAAATTGGTCTTCTAAGTGGGTGAATTTAGGAGAATCTCTCAGAATTCAGTGGAATTATACAGACAGCTTCTTTCTGTATCTTTGGGTCAGGACAGAGGAGTGTCATAACTTAGCAGCTATTCTTCCCTTGATACACATATGTAAGCCCTATTAGTGTTAATGACTTTTTGAAACGCTTCTCTCATATATTCAATATCTACTACTGTGTCCAAACTCTGAAGTCTTATGGCATGTGACTGTCTCTAGAGCTTAATAGAAAGTTGGATTTAATCTCATAGTTCATCTTTTGAGCAGTAAAACTGTAAGAAAGATAAAATGTTGTAACGTGAAGCTTTTATCTGAGACCTGTGAGCAAATAAATTTTTTTCCTGGTCCAGGGAAAAGACTGGGGTTTTTTGTTGTTTTTTTCATCTTCCTTTTGTCTTGTCCAGTCAGACCATGAATGTAAGATGTACTTACAGGGGCTGTATAGTCTGGAGGTGTTCTTCTGCAGAAGAGTAGTACAATATTGTATTGTCAAGGAAATGTGATTTTTGGAACCCAGTAAATCCATCCTTCAGTTTAAATTTTTGCTGCTTTGCCGTGCTTCATTTTCAACTGCCTTTGTGAAAAGGAAACTGGGTTTTTGAGGGGCAAAACATGATTTTTCTTTAGGACTGGTATTTTTCTCTGAGTTTTACTTGGCTGTACAAACCTCTGAGCATCCCAATCTAACATTGCTATTCGTGCTCTAACTGTGAAATCAGTAAAATTTATATTAAAGCCAGGTGTCTGGGAGATGGAACTCCTGCTAGTTCAGTGTGTTTATTTGCATTAGTGCTGGTTTTGGTGCTATGAAATGGAGTAATGGAGGAGCTGGGTGGGTTCTGCATTCTGAACGCTGAAAAGAAGTTACAGAATCAATGAGGTTGGGAAAGACCTCTGAGGTCCAACACCACTGAGTGAACCAGACCTTGGCACTGAGTGCCACAGTCTTTCCTTCAACAGTCACGATGCATTTATCTTTTTTATTTTTTAAAAAAATTACTTCTTTACTGATATGGTTGTGTTTACAGAAAGTCATGACAAAAGTTGGTTGCTATTGGTCCTTTTCCGTCTTTTTTTATAATTTATGGAGTGCAGCAATGGAAGCTTGCTTATTAGTGGAGCAATCTGTGGAATCTTTATAATAAGCCTTGATTACAAGTGAACTTCAGTGATATGCACAGAGACCATTTAAATATGTACTGAACTACCTTGTTTTGCTTAAGGAAGGAACACATTGACATTCAATTTCATTAAAGAAGGAGGGAGATTTATATGGGTGATAATGAGGCTCCTTCTGGGAAATACATGAAATATTGAAATGATCATAATATCAATGTTGTTTGTTTTTTGTAATAAGAACACTTCCTGTTTACTGATGGATAACAAAGGCAATTGTTTGTTGTCCAGTGTTTTGTAGTATAGCAGAAGTGGCACCACAAATTCCCTGCTGAGGAGTCATGAGTCTTCATGAAACAGACCTTGCTGGATACAAGGACATTGATTTTAACATTTTAGGCCAATATTTTGTTTCTCTTAAGTAAGAAAAATATTTCTGAAGTACCATCATGCTTTGAAATATGTTCTACTTTGCTGCAGTGTCAGGAGAATGCATCTTCTGTTTATATTTACAATTTGCATCATTGAAAATGATCAGTTTTCTGTTTCAAGGAGTGGTATTATAAAATGTGATGTATCCGTCTTTTGCAGAGAATTAGTGTAGAGGCCAGATTGAAAATATGCCTTCGTGACAAAGTCTCTACAAAGCTGATCCCATCTTGGCTTTAAGGTAAATGAAAAAAAACCAAAAACTCTTCTAACTTCTCGTCATGGTTATTATTCAGTTTGGAAGAAATGTGAGGATATTGTGTACTCAGAATAAAGAAATTATTTTAAGGATTCAAGTTGCAAAACTTAAAATTTAGTTAAAATAAAGTGTAAGCATAAGTCAGAAGTTTGAGTATGGCTTCAGTAATTAAAAGAAATGACAGACAGTGGCGTGAATGCTTATGTGTCTTACATGTGCCTTGGTAACTGTCTGGTTTTGTCTGGAAATTGAATATGCATATGAAGGAGAGATGTGAATGCTTATGTGTCTTACGTACTGCCTTGGTAACTGTCTGGTTTTGTCTGAAAATTGAATATGCATATGAAGGAGAGATCATTCTAATTGAATGGAAAATATGAAATTAAAAAGGCAACAAAGTATAAATAATTGAAAATCAGGTTGCAGCTCTGAGCTTCTGTATGTTGGGAGCTCAGTTGCAAATAAAATTGGTAATTCACATTTTTTTTCCTCTTAATTTTCCTTTCATGGTACCATACTCCTGGTATAGGGAGCAAGGCAGTGAAAATGATGAAGGGGTAATTAAATATCTGTAGGAAAGTAAGAGCCAAACCAGAGACTAATTTTCAGCACTCTACAGCTTTCATTATATATGTATATGCTTTGATTTCTCATGTATTTGGAAAATGTATCCTCTAACTGCATATTTTTAGCCTTTCTCCTTCAGAATTGCTTAACTTGCTGTGGCAAGCTTGTTTTGTTTGTGAAATCATTGCAGAAAAGAATTATTTAAAAAAAAAAACAACTTTATGAATAGTTAGTTACCTGTGAGTACAGCTAAGTATTCTTAATCTCAACTAAGTGTCCTTTATCATGGTTGTACCTGATTTGAATGTTTGTCATGTCTTGTTCCTTCATTGAAATCATTCAGAATGGGTAATTTTCAGTGTTTGGAACTTCTTGATTCTACATGCCCTGCTGTGTCTGTGGATGAAGGCACCAGTGAGGTTACTGTACCCAAAAGCCTTTATTTTCAAGCAAAACTTGCCCCAAATTTAACCAATGCATGTAGACATCACAGAAACCATCTACCACTTCCTGTCCCAGTGCTGGGGTTGTGATACTGGCACAAGCCATAGACCCGTGTCCCAGGAGCACAATAAACTGGAAATATCCTCTGTCAAAATTTGTTCAGTTGTGTATTTGGTGTAAAGGCCCAGGATTTGCCCTTAAATGTCAGGTACTTCTAGAACCAAATCAGATTCAGTAGTTGTTGGTTATTTGATGGCAGCAAAAGGTGATGCAAGAGTGGACTTCAGCTGGAAGAGCTGTGTCCTCCCCTCTGTGCTCAGCATGGCCCTGCCACTTGCCCTGTGCCACTGGGGACACCTGGGCTGCCACGTGAGGAGCTGAGTGAGAGCTGCCCTGGCTGGAGCAAGAGCAGGAATCCTCACCTTCCTTTGCACTGCCCAGCTCTGTTTGGGCTGCAGGACTGCCCTGCTGGTGCCTGCCAGTGGAATTGAACCTGAGGTTGAGAGTGACAGAGGGACAAGTGCTCCAGAGGTGAGGTGTATTTGCACTGATGCTAGGGACAGGATCAGTACCTCCAGTGGCTGAAGTACTGCTTTGTTTCCCTGGGATAAGTTAAAGATAGCACAGTTCTGCTTCTGAGATCAGCTGGTTTTTATTTAACTTGACATGGTTTAGAGCAGCACTTCCTCATGGTGAATGCCATTCTTCTGGGTTTAAAAAAACTCTCTCTCCTTTTTTTCTTCTTCTTTTTATGAATTCAAACAGCATTTTAGTACTGTCAGCATGCGGTCATCATTGTCTAATAATATTAGCTGTCCATTTATGTCAGCTTTTATCAGAACCCTCTTCCTAATGCAGCCATACCTTGCAATCATGCTGTACCTTTCACTACAAAGCAATTATCTGAGTTGTGTGAATTGGCTAAAACCTATCAGCTGGTAAAACTCAGAATGTTGCTTCTGCTTGGAAAGAAAGTCATGTTGTTTAACTTCCCCCTCCCCTTCATCCATCTCTGAGAGTGGGAGCCTGTGTGAGGGAGAAAAGAAAGGGAGCCTGATGGTGCTTAATGGCTGATGAATAAAGCCAAGGATACAGGAACAGTTGCCTGGCAACCTGGGAGGATGGGCTGAGGTCCCTTGTCACTGCATAGGAGTTGACACTGGCTCATCTCTTGAGCTTATGAAGAAGGATTTCTGAGGGTTTGCACACTTTATCCTCAATATGTATCATGGCTGGGTTAGATTTATATCTTATGTGTTTTGTCTCTGTGTATTTCACACTTCTGAAAAGAAACAGAAGAGGAAGAGAAGCAAATCAAGCATTTTACTTCAGGGAAGAAAACATGTGCTTCCTGTCCCATGCATTATTGTGCTTTCAAGATGAGAGCCGTGCCTAGGAAGAGATTTGCTTAAAATTGAGAGCTCTTAGACCTAATTCCATGTAAAGTTCTGTTTTCTTAGTCCGAGAGCCCTCTGAAAATTAGCATTAGTGCTAAAAGATAATGAGCTGGAGTTTGTGTTGTATTGCAGCCCTGAGAAGAAGCTTTTTGTGGTTAAACACAGCTCTGAAGTGACACATCTGCTTTGTTTCCCTTCTTACACAGAAATAATGTCAGGCTGAGAACACACTGAGGACTCTGACAGACTTGACCTTGTACAAGTTCTTCTTAAACAATTCAAATGGATTTTGAACACAGGTGTCAGCACCAGGGGTGGATCTCTCTTTGTGCTGCAGTAGGGTTGTACTAGGTGATGTTTCCTTAGGAATGTGATGTTAATTTGGTGTTCCCTAGAAGACTTTTGGGAAAGTACATGGACATTACCCCATTAATGTTGTTGTCATCAAGTGAATATTGATCCGGTAACTATTTTTCTTTCATATGGAGATAATTATTAAGGAAAAAGGTGCAACTGGCTTGCAGAGGCTGCATAATCTGATGTGTTTTGAACATTTCAAGTAATTTTAGCTGCTCTTTTGTTTCTCAGAAACAACTTTGGTGCCTAATGATGAGGTTAAAGCTGTAGGAAATAGGTTGGGTTCTTGTTTTGAGCTGTTGGACAAAAGATCTATCTGGCATTTTTTTGCCCATTTCTCACACCAGGCAAAAGTGAGGTTAAAGTGTGTGTGTATATCTACAACTGTATCATCTTGGGGATTCTTAAACAAAAAAATCAAACACCTGTCCCTTACTGGTAAGAACAATTGTCATGTGCCAAATTCTTGCTTCCCTTTTTTTCTTGTTGAGTACAAGCTTTTTGTTAATAGTTGTTCTTACAGCTGAAACTGTAGAGCATTTTGGCATAGTGTGTAACCTGACCAGCTGTCACAAAACACGGTTTGCATGGAAATGTATTGATGGAATTTGCAAAAAAATCCATTTAATTTACCGCAGGCTTTGTAATTATCAGACTTGGAATAATAATCTGATTTTTATCAGCATTTTCATCTAATTTTTTTTTTTTTTTTTAATTATCAGACTTGGAATAATAATCAGATTTTTATCAGCGTTTTCATCTATTTTTTTTTTTTTCTGCGCAATCCATTCTCCCTCTGTGTACTCAAGCAAACACACAGAGGCCAGACAGCAGCAGCCAACTGTGGAACTGCTTCCTTGTTACTGGAGATCCTCAGAAAATCAGGTGAAAGGTTTGAAAAGTTTCAGTTTGGATAGCCAAAGCCTTGAGGCCAGTGTCATTAACAAAATGGGCTTTCTCCTTCCTTCTCTTGCAGGCTGCAGTGTCTGACTTACTATTTATCTTTTTAATGGTTTATACTTGTATTACAAGCCCTGAGTTTGCTACAGGGTATTGAGAAATGTTTCGTAGCTCATGATGATTCATGGGAAAGTTTGGATAGACTGCTCTGGACTGGTAACTTGTATTCTTTAGGGCAACCTTGGTCTGGGGCAAGATTGCTCTTTCTCATCATCTGCACGTGTAATTGTCTGTGGATAGAACTGTATTAACCCAAATTTAACCACTAGCATTGAGGGAGCTGCAACTGCACTGCTGTTACAGAAATTTTGGACCCAGAGCCTTGAAGCTGTGCTTTAATCTTCTGTATCAATGAAGGAAAAGATTAAAATTTTAGGATGAATCTGTGTGCATCTCCAAGGTGCCCAAATTGCTGGCTGCTTAGTTCACTATAGCAGATTCTAAGATAGCAAAATACCTTAAAAATACTTATAATTGAACCAAGACAATAAGTAAGCTTTTTTTTTTTAAACTGTGGCCAATTTGTATTACTCTCTGTCTGTATAGTGTATTTCTGTTGAAAAAAGCATAGCCAATCTCTGCAATGTTACCAGAAATGTTATTTTATTTGCAATTCAAATGGAATAATTTTAGACTTTAAGTCATTGTTGTCCAGCTTTAGCAATGAATGTGAGTGGAGGATATGAAATGCTTTCAGCATTCTGTTGAAATGCCTGTTGCTGTCTTAGGAAATTTCAGCATTACTGATCTGTTAAAACATTGTTTAGATTGAAATGTTGGTTAAGGAAACTTACAGTATGATGCTTTAAATCAGCCAGTTTTTACACTTTCACCTTACTTTTGCAAGGATTTTCATCTTCTTTTACTGACCCATATTGTAGTAATTTCTGTTGGGCTGCTTCATTTCTTACGGAACTGAAACACAGAAAGTCATGGAAAGTTCAACCCAGAGCAGACAAGAATTAAAAAATTTTACATTTTTGTGTGTACTATGAGCAGTGTATGAAAGGGAGGTTCTAATTTCTTTTCTTAATTATGGACACAAAATTAACTTCTCATTCCTCATTTTGTCTTCTGTGCTGTTTTGTGTTACGTAACATCCTGTCCATTTGAGATATGGAGACAATTTATTGGTTAAAGTACATGATACAACAAGAGAAAAAGGGTCATAGCTGATGCATTTTAGATCAAATTTCCTGTGTTGCTTCTGTATTTAAAAAATCCATGTGAAAATATAGGAGGCAATGTAATAACTGCATACAAGTAAGTACCAAGCCAACAGCTGTGTTTTCTAAGAGTACAACACTGCAACTGGAATTGGGAAAAATAAAACTTTATTGTGGATTTGGGGAGAAATGGAAAACAGTGCTAATCTAAAAATAATTTGTCTTTTTTCCCCAGTCAGTTGGGAAGAATAAGATTTTGCTGCCTTTACTCTCTCTGGAAAAATAGAGCTCCTTCTGTTTTTTAGCAGCACTGCAAAGCTGATTCAGAGATGCAAACAACAATGAAGAGTGTTATTCCACGCTAGAAAGGCTTTGTGCGTGGAGTTACTTACGGTAAATAACTGATCTTACAGCTAGTTTGGAAGAAAATGAGGGATTTATTCGGTCTGGAGCACAACTGGGATGCAGAGATTGTGCTGGGCCAGAACCTCGGGCTGGCTTTGTGCAGTCCCAGTGCCTGCCCATCTGATCTTGCAGGCTGGTTGTTAGAAAGCAATGAGATGTGCTTTGCTGCAGCCCGAGGAGCTGAGCTGCGTCTGCAGGGCGCTGTGGGCAGGTGAGGTGTGCCAGGCTGTCACCGAGAGGAGGAGGTGGATGGGGGTGAGCTGTGCTCAGCTGAACAGAGGAGGAGATGGATGGGGGTGAGCTGTGCTCAGCTGAACGCGTGCCCTGCACGGAGCAGCCGGGCCAGGGAGCCTGGGCTCGCCCTGCAGCCTGCCAGCAGCAGGGAAAGCTTCTTGTTCCCCTGTGGGTGCCCCTGCAGGGCCTGATTAACGTTGTTTAGGCAGCAGGAAACGGAGAAGGAACAGGAAATACTGGAGGCCTTCTTGCTGGGGTGATGCCATGATGATTTTTTGCCTTTTCTTTTATATTTACCTCTTATGTCTTCTCAGTACCCTTAGTATGCATGCTTGTAACTCCCTAAATCTGATATTTTTGCATAGTCCTGGTATTCTGTTAGGCCAGAAGACCAAACATTCCAAAGACCTCACAGCTGAAAGCCAGAAAACCCTAATCTGTCTTAAAATACCGAGGTCCCCTCCAAAACACATCCTGTAAACTAGGATTAAACCCATCTGGGGGGGAGTACTTTGGGATAGGGAGATGTCATGCTATTCATTCAAGCCTTTCATTAGGGCATCTTTGTTAGATAAGCCAATTTGCAAGATCTATAGAATTGTGTACCATGTGTGTGCATTTCGGCATGTTCCACCTTGGCAAATTGTTGCACCATAAAAATCCGTATTAAATACCCAGGTAAAAACCCTTCATTCCTTAACTGTGTCTGCCTCTTAATTTTAGAATCAAAGGCATCAGTGGGGCTAGTGGAGGGAATGGCTTACCAGAGCTTTGTCAGGAGACAGCCACACCTGGCACAAGTAATTTGCAAGATCTATAAAATTGTGTCCGTGATCTACCATGTGTGTGCATTTCGGCATGTTCCACCTTGGCGAATTGTTGCACCATAAAAATCCTTATTAAATACCCAGGTAAAAACCTTTCATCCCTTAACTGTATCTGCCTCTTAATTTTAGAATCAAAGGCATCAGTGGGGCTAGTGGAGGGAATGGCTTACCAGAGCTTTGTCAGGAGACAGCCACACCTGGCACAAGAGGGCAGCAAGTCTGCTGGCTAGGAAAGTGGGGATATCAGCTCAGAGGCTTTTCTGGTCAGGCTGTGCCCTTATTTGTCCATAGATGTGACAAAAGTATTTGTCAAAGACCCTGCTTAGCCTGCTGGATGATGTGTCAGGGCAGAGTTTGGTTGTTTTGCTCCATCCTGGAGGGATTCAGACTCTGCTTGGTGGGATGTGTGGATTGCAGGAGCTGCCTGTCCTGCTGTACAGGGCAGTCCCACACTGTGAGGTCCTTTCTAGCATATTATTGTTTCTCTGTAGGATATACAGAGATATATATCTTTATATATATATGTGTGTGTTTTACAGCTCTCTTGTTGTAGCAATCTTTAGTGATTGAAGATTCACTCATAAGTTTCTTCCTGGCTCTTCTGTGTTTGCTGGGGTAGAAGATATTTCAGCATTCAAGTCTTGGTTGGCTTGAAAATCCATCTCCATATTAAATCACTGTATTTTATATAGTAAATGTGTTATAAAAGCTTACATATGTGCCTGGAATGCAAGCTGACCTACTTAAACTACAGCCCTTCCCAGCTGTGCTAGATGGATCTAGACATGTGTGTTCATCTTGCCAAAATCTAAACCCTTCTTTGAAGAGGTGCTTTTTCTAAAAGAGTAAGAATAAAATGGTGATTTTTTTTCTATTTAGAGTTGATCAGCTTTGATTTCCTGTATTAGGTTTCTAGACTTTGTGCTTCCTAATGTGATCTTGGAATAGTAAGATTTACTTCTTAGTTCTGCAAGATGGAGTTAGTATTAGCATTTATAACGTGAGCTCTCTTGCTGACAAACTTTCTTCATTCCCTCACTCTTCCATTCTCCTTTTCTTAAGCTGCTTACTTTTGTCATACAATTTTTCCTTTGCTTTCAATTATAACTACGAGATTCATCAAAAGTAGGGGTGCTAGAAATAAATTGTGAAGAGATTTTTAAGTCAAACAAACAGCATCTTTAAAAAGCTCTGATTTAATTCAACTGTTTTCCTAAATAATCAAGCGGATCAAAGGGCAGGAAAAATTTTATTACATTTTGTATACTTTGCATTGCTATCATTTATAGCCCCAGATTAAACAGTACCATCTTCTGTGCACCAGACCTTCATAGGAGTTTAATGAATATAGGAATTTGTTGATACAGAAAAGACCAAATTAGAAGGAAGCAGGAAAAACTAATCCTTCTTTTTTATACCTTCTGCAAACCAACTTCACAGTAATGTGTCTGCAGCTTTGGCTTCTGTGCACTCATCCTTCAGCTGCTGAAGTCTGAAGCTGCTGAAACTTGAGTTGTTATTTATTTTCTACAGACCTATATTTTCATTAACTAGGGAGTATAAAACATTAAAAGTGAATCAGGAGGCCATTGCTGATTTTGATTGCTAACTTTTTTTTTTTGAGGTTCGGTTGCTAATGCTCTGGGAGTGAAAACTGAGGAGCAGGAACTGATTAGAAAATAGAATTTAAAGGAACTTCAAAAATTGCATTTTGACAAAGCACCTGTTTTCTGTGGAGGGAAAAATACTTCTGTAAGGAAAGAGGTCTTGTTTCAGCCTTCCAGATCAGGATTTTGAGAGGGAATAAGGAGAGAGGTTGAGTTTTCTTATGGTCATAAAAGGTAAAACAGGTCACATTGTGTTGCATTTGTCAATCATGTCAGGACTGTTTAGTCTCAGAGAGACAGAACAATTACCCATAATTCAGGTATTGTGGAAATAATGTATGCATTGTTAACAAAACAACAAAAAATAATGAATCCTTCTTTTTCTGCATACTAATAAATTCCCTTGGCATGTGATTTTCTCCTTCAGCAAGGGATTAGGGAGAGCATGAACAACATGTCAGTCATTTTGCTTTTGAAAAAGGAGACTGCTCCTCTGTGCAACCATCCCCCAGCGAAGTGGCCAAAAGGGGAAAAACACCTTCTCTGGGGTCTGGAAGACCTAAATCTTAATTCTCTTCAGTCCACATCAGTGAGTTGCAGGTCAGAGTGGTTCTTTTGGAGCCTTTTCTGGTCCCTTTAGTAATTACCTGTTATTAATGCTTAGAAATAAAGGGAAACAAATATATTTTGTTTCTCACTACCAAAGAGGTAATGTTTGCATCTGTGTTTTATACCACAGCATCCTTGTAACTGGTGAAAAAGTGAATAGCACAATTGGAGTTGGAAATAAAGCTTGGGCAAGATGAGGGATGATGGAGGAAGTCTGTCCTGGGCTTTGCTCAGTGCTGTCTGTGCAAGGTCTCTGTGCAAGACTCACTCTTTTTTTTAGTGCATCATAGACATTGAAAACCTTTTTCACTGTGGGTTTTGAGACTGGTTATCTTTTCCTTTGTGTTTAGTCCATTTTAATTGTGGAAGAAAATATTTTTCCCTCCCATCTCCTGTTTTAATTGAGGTTGTAGCCTAAACAACTGCTTGTAATTTAGGGGCAAAACCAAATAATGCTGTTCCTTTTGTATAATTTTTCATGAGATAAATGAAATGGCCATGTGTCTCTTAAAAACAAACAAATAGCCAGCACTAACATCAAGAAAACCCAAGCACCAGCAATATACAAACATCAGAATCTGTGCCCGTCTGGTTTAGTGAGACAGGATTGGCACTGTCCCTTTGCTCCCAGCGCTCCTGCCATTGTTGAAGGTGAAATACTTGTTGTTATTATCTTGTCAAAACTGTCAGCCCATGGTGCCAGGCAGGTGGTCACTGCAAGGAATTTTACTGGCTGCTTCTGTCCTGTGATGCACTTTAAAACATGTGGTTATCAAGGAGCAAGTGTTCACAGAGCCTGGATCAGAGTCATCTTAGCAATTGTGTAAAAGAACTCTGCATAGTCACAGTTCCTATGTTTCAGTTCTAGATATTTTTATTATCTCTGCAATTTCATATGTAATAATTGTGTCTCATTATTCACGCTTTGGAAACACCGGGATGATATTCATTAGAAAAAACCAAACCAAGCTCCAAAATGTGTATTTCTGTTCCCTTTGTAGAGCATCCAGTGTAACAAAGCATGTTACCAGTAAAGAGCGACAGCAGCGGTGTTAGCTGTTGGTGATATTGCTTTGTTTGTATTGATTCTATAAAATAACAATATTCTTGAGTAAAAGTGAGAGTCCTGAAAGTCTTTGGGCCAGCACACAGAGGAAACCTTTGCTTTTTTGAAGAATTTCAGTTGTGAGGGGCACTAGCTTTGAAGACCTACTCTAGGAAGCTTCTGACAAAATTTATATTCTCTTGCAATTCTCAGCACTTTTGGTGGGGTGTGCTCTGTTTCCAGTGACATGGAATTCAGGCTTACAGACATCCATGGTGTCAGCAGGATGAGGCAGTGATCTGCTTGCCATGGCTTCATGCACAGCATAACTGAATTTTCTCTTTTTCAGCCCTGATCACTACAATCATCAAATTACATTTCTGTTCACTTTCTGTCAAATGCACTCTTTAGACTAAGAAATAATTGTATTTGATGTGCAGTAAATACATAGAATCACTTTCTTTTTTTCTTTCTGGGAGCAGAACAAAGCCACTGCATTTTCACACTTGGGTCCTTCTGGAGAGGGTGAATGAATTAAGAGTTCCTCCTTTGGAAAACACTTCATTTAAATCATTGCACACAGCTGAGCACAACAAACAGTTCTAGGAGAACATGAAAGCAAGAAAGCCACTTCTCACCATCAGTCATTGTTGAGAGAGGGAGTGTGAAAAATCTTGAGTTTCCGTCCTTTTTGCGCTATTCCCACTTGTAGTCTTCATTTCGAGGGAAGAAGTATTTTCAGTACTATCACTCTCATCTCTTGAATTCTTAAAAATATTTAAGAGTTAACAGAAGGTGATGTGAGAAAATGCCAGAACTGTAACTACAAAATCCTTCTGTAGGTGCTAAAAGCCTAAAATCAAAACCTTACTCTTGAAGGAAGTACTGGTACTCAGTAGCTAAGGAGAGGAGTTATTTTTATTGCCTTAGACTTCCATTTTCTTTGGAATGAGTAGCTCTCTTTATGGAGGTGGGGGGACACCTCATGGAGTACAGCAGTGAGGGTAAAAACTAATCATTGTAATTTTTTCCATGCTTAGAAGTAATACTAATATAGGTTATTTAAGGATTTCTCGTTCAAGAGTTGGACAGTTTGTATTTGGAGAGGGCAGAAATGCTTTAGATGTTTCTCTCATCAGTTAATTATCAAATATATTTTGCTTTGCAGTGCATAAGGTCATTGATAAATAAACTTGTTTTTCTTAGCAGTGCGTTTTTAAAATAGAGCGACTCAAATTTGTTTGTTTATAGAAGCTCAGCACCAAATCTTTGACTTCCCCAGGTTTGGTGGTCAAGGAGGAGTTTCTGTATGTGCTCTCCTGCTGGCCCCAGGAATGGATTGTGCAACTTTGGTATCTCTTTTCTTAACAGGGACCTGGTTGAAAAGCAGGAATAGACATAAAGCCTTTAATGAAGGCTCAGTGTCTGCTCTTGCATGCTTGTTGTCCAGTAGCTGTCCTAACAGAAGCTTTCAGGAAAGACCACTTTGGTTCTTCAGTCTTGAGGAAGACACAAAGCCACCAAAGTTCTTACTTGTTCATTTCTCAAAATAACTTCATTTAGTCTGTCCTTAAGCAGAGGAAGCTGCACCAGAACTGAGCTGAAAACCTCCACCCACTAAACGGATGTTTCAGTGGAATGTTTCACTGGCACTTCCCAGTGAAAACTCAGTGAATCAATCCAAAGATGATGCTCAGCATTGGAACTGGAAGTCACAGAGCAGCTGGGGAGATTCCCCAGGTGTCTGCTGGAGTCTTCCCCTGGCACTGACCCTGAGCTGGCCGGAGGCAGCTTCAGCTCATTGGCAGTAAACGACAGGAGGATGCACAAGCCTGGTGAATTGTAGGAAACACTGACTGCAAATTTTGGGCCATGAGCTGATTATAGGGGAATGTGTAGCAATAGTTCAGCTTGCTAACAGAAATAAAATAATACAAGGCCTAATTTCAGACCTAAATTAATTATTCTTCTCTATTTTCTTGGTAAAGAGTCTTCTGGCTGTGGAACAGTCAAATTAACCCAACTAATGTAATAATCAGGCAAGAATAAAGCATGAACATTTTCTTGTAAACTCCTTCATTTCTGCGAACCAAGTGAGAACTTCTTTTGGAATTCACTGTTGTTATGACTGAGGTTTGGGAGATGTCTGATTTACCTTCTATAGCAAAACTCAGGACATAAATATCATTTACTTCAGCTTATATGATGCTTACCTTGAGGAGTGTTACTGCCTGTGGGGATGTTTTAGTCCTAAATGAGATTTTTGTTTGAATTAGCGTAGTTTGTTTCAGAAATTTTGCTTGAGAAGTACGCTTTACCTAGCCTGAATTATCTTGAAAAACTCATCTTCTTGTTTTTACCCTCTGTATTTCTGTTCCAGTACTTAAAAAAAAAAAAAAGGAAGAAAAAACAATACATTTGAGTTTTAAAACCGGACTTAATTGCTTGTGGATTACAAAACTTTTCTAACACTATTGATTAGACCATTTTGAGTGTAATCCAGATGGAGATTAACATGGGGAGAGCTAATTACCTCTTTTAAATTGCAGGTTTTTGTTCCTTTAAAATAACGCAGAGTCTTCTCTTTGATTTTTGTCATTGGCAGTTGCAAATGTAAATGTCGAAATAAAACTAACTTTGAAGGCATAGAGACAGGTGTCCTTTTTCAACAAATTGATTACAAATGTATCAGACACCTGTTGTTTGATTTATGTGGCAGAGAAGAGCAAATATTTTCTTGTAACTCAGTTGGGAGTGTGGCTGGATAAGATTATCTCCTTGTGCTGGAGAGGGAGGATAAGACAAGCAAAACAACCTTTTGTTTTGTTTAGAAGCCCTTTTTGTTAAACAATCAAAACATTATTGAAATTGCAGTGTTGAAGAAAAGCCTTTTCCTTGGGGATGATCCTTGGGAGAGGCAGGGGAAGGAGGGGCTGGGTTTGACGTTCTTGGCAAAGATTTTGCCAAGGGGCTCTGCATGGACAGCAATCACTGTTCTCTTCGGTGGAGAGCTACAAACTTCCCATCCCGGACACTGGTTTGATAGTTTACATTTAGGTTTCCTATGAAATGCAAATTCAGAGGTTCTTCAAAAGCAGTTGCAAATTTTCTGTGGTCTTTGGCATTTTGTCCCAAGCACCTGCCACGAACCAGAGAGACTTCATCTTGCAGCCTGTGTGAAAGTGAAAGGAGAGGGTGGGGAGGGAAGGAGCAGGAGAGCAAAGAGGAGACAAAGCAGCCTTGCCCGAAGCACATGTTAATCAAAGCAGATCAAAGGATATGATGTCAGTTTATAGAGAAACAGGTCAGGCAGGCCCAGGTAGCTCAGGAAGCAGGATACTGATTATTCCCAGAAGAAAGTCAGGTATAAGGTTACCGTGCTGCAGTGCAAAGTCAGGAGGTCAGAACCTGCGCAGCAGCCACATCCCCTGGCTGGAACAGCTCAGCTCCTCGCAGGGGAGTTTATAATTCAGTGGAAATGGGTGAGAATGAGCCCAGTGCAGCAAGTGCAGCCCAGCCAGGTAAGCACACGTGGAATGCTGTGCTGTCGGGAGCTCTGGGGCATCCTTGCCCTGCGTGCGGGAGCTTGTTCTGCTGCCGGCTGTGCAGCGTGTCCACGCGAGGGGACTTGTCCTTGCATGTGTTTTGGGGAAAGGAGGAAATCCACATCGCTCATCTCTGCAATGCATTATTAAAAAAAACACCCCACTGTTTGCATTTGGGAGGGCGAGGAAAGGTCTGATAAGATCGTGTAAGCATTTGGCACTGTACTGTCAATAAAGGTTGCTTTAAATTTAAGGTGATCTGTGGGATGTTTGGGTTACTGTTCTGTAGCTTCGTTAAACCTTCTGCAAATGCTTTTTGGGTAGGAAGTGCTTTGCACAACTATTTTGCACAAATTTCCTGCCTGTTGCATGTGAGCAAGGCATGGCAGATGTAGGGAGATGAAGGATGTTGTTTCTCTTTAGCATTCGTGGCTTATTTCAGCTTGTTGCCTTTGTGTTTTTTTTCCTTTTGTGGGTTGTGCTGAGGTAACACCAACACATGCATGCAAAATAGCCCTTGTGGGCACTTGTGTGACTAACTGTAAGAACAGAGTATTCTGTCCTAGGTATTTTAAATTTTCAGTAGAATCCTGAACGCAACACTTCATAAATCTTGCTTAGTCCTTCTTTTGCAACATTAATGTCAAGTTTTTGCTTTGAGAAAGAATGTTTTCCCAGTAGCCCTTTTTTCTTTCAACAGGCTGTTTTAACATCCCAAAAAATATTATCATCCTGGGGAATTATTCCATTATTTTATCTTCTTAGCATTCAGTGGGTTTTTTCCCCTGACATTCAGCCCATGCTTTTCTTTTGCTTGACTTTACCAGTTTCTTCCTGGCCTCCTTCTCATGCTCTGCATACAAGGCATATAGCTTTGTGTCTCTTTTGTGTTTTGCAGGAATCCTTAAACGATTGTAAAATTTTCAAAAGGTTTTCTGAGAGCTGGAGTGGTAACTTTCTAGTCAGTGACAAGATGTGTTATTATTTTTCCCTTGAAGTTATTCTTTATATGCATGCATGCATGTAATCCAGGGTTTCAAATGTGTGTCTCAGATTTCCATATTTTACAGGAATAACTCCATCAATGCTGGAGCAGGTTTAGTTCACAGAGACCTTCTATTCCATTGCCTTTTCTCTCTATCTCTCTCTCTCTCTCTCTCTTTTTTTTTTTCCCTGTATGTTAATGAGTATGTAGGAATGATCCAGAAAACATATGGCAGCAAATTAGATTTTGATCCATATTTTAATATTCATTAAAGCAGCAGGAATATTCAGTGCTGTACAGGTTTAAATGCCATTTCAGGCATGGTAATGAAAGAATTGGTTTTGTATCTTTCTCTCTTTCTTCATTCAGGACCTGACTTGGGGTTACAGGGATTTGCTGCTTAGAAGGTCCAGTCTAACTCAAATCTTATTTTATGTGCTGTATGTGAGGAGCTATTTCACTTCTGCCAGTATAATCTATGAATAAAACTGATGGAAAATATTTTCAAGCATGTTATATTTTATACAGGTTTTTTGGGAACTATGATTGTGATTCTGGCTTAATTAGTGCCTTTTCTCCATTAGCCTAAGTGAGCTTAGTCAAATGGAATTCCTCTTGATTTGCAGTAATGGAAATGAGACAAGAATTAGGGCTGCACAGTAATTCTGATTTAAAAAAAATTCTGTGTGCACATTTGCAAACACACATGCACACCCCCAGTTTCATTTTTCCAATTGTCATCAACCTTATTTCCATGTGTGCTTGTTTTTAGAAACTGTCCCAAATAATTGGTGATTCAACTGGCATTTTTTAAGGAAAGAAAGGCGCAAAGATTAACATTACTCGAGATACCTGTCAAAACCACTGCTAGTGAGACTACTTGGGTTCCTTTTCATGTTATTTATTTTTAGAGAACTTTGAGGCTTGTGTGAATTACTAAAGGTGCCAGATTGACAGCCCTGGAGGCTGGCTTGACTTATTCATTAGCAAAAGAGATACGGCCTGGGCAGCAGGTGCACAAACCTTCTTGCTCTGCTGTACCCATGGCTTCAGTTCTGCTGTGAAAAAAAAACAAACCTGGTTTTGAGGATCCAGGGTTTCAGTCCTGTTCCCTCCTTGCCTTTCCCTGCAGCATTTTCTTCTAATGGTGTTGTGATGATTAGGCTGGAGCCCTAAAGACTACGCAGAGCCCTTTATTTGATTTCCCCCAGCAGCCGTCAGATGGGGAAGGAGGCTTGGGGCTTACATAAGTCAGTAATTCTCGCCATCTGGTCAATCAGTAAATAGAAGGTCACTCTGCCGTCACAGCAGTTTTGTTTTGCACCAAGTACAGTAAGCCCAGAGACTAAATTAACTCTTGGTTCTGCTCGTTGTTGTTCTCTGCTGCTGGCAGCGGTTCAGAGCCCTGTTCCCTTGGCCGGGGTGTGACAAGTGAAAAGAGCAAAGCTCTGAACGGCGGGGCTGTGCCTGCCAGCCATGGATTGAGTCCTGGTTCGGGCAGTGCGCTGAGAGCCCTTCGGAAATGCGCTGGAACTCACCAGGAGTACCTTGTACTTTTGTGGTGCTTGGGGTTTTTTCCCCTCTTTTGTCGTTGTTGGGTTTTTTGCTTTTAGAATCCAGATCTGTTCCCTTCGCACGAGTTGTTGTTTTCAGTCTTCCCGTGAATTAAGTACTGTTTACTGGAGAATGTGACAATATAAGCCCCACAAGATGCAATTACTGTAAATTCTAATTTGGTGACATTGTACATGAGCTGTAATTGATTTTGCACTGTATTGTGTTGCTAGATGATGGTAGCAGCTTTGCTGGCTTGCTACGTGTGTGTAATCCATGCTTGCCTCTGGCCCACAGAGGAGAGAGCTGAACTGAGAAGTCCAGGTTAATGCAGCTTGTTCTGGTTCTTGAGAGGCACAAGTGAGCAAGAATGAGGGGAGTCATATGAGCATTATTAATAAAACATCATGGAAAATTTGGGTTTTCTTCAGGCCTCCCTTATGTGCTGTTTATTAACGTAACTTAAACATTTTTATAACTGGTTTCATTATATATATATTTAATATAAACATATTATTAAACAGCTGCATTATTTCTAAAAGCAGTTTCCAGCAAGTTCAGATTCCCTCTGTAATTAATCTGAGCTTTGGATGAGCGCCGAGTGTGTGTTCCTTAGGGTTTGTTCTTGTGTTCTGATGTTGATTTTTAGATCAATATATATGTAGTTTCATGAAATATTTACAGACCAGGTCTAAAAGAAGCAGCTTCTACTTTTTGCTGAGAGAGGCGATAGGAAAATATCAAGAGCCTACATAAAGATCCTGGCATGCTTGCATGGAGCACTGGGAATTGAGAAGGCAATGTCCCAGAAAGCACATTTCAGTCTCAAATGTCTTTCTTGCTTCTTGGCTACCATGTCTACCCAGCTTCCTAGGCTACATGAACAATTTTCTTTCAGGTTTGTGGTTTTGAGCAGGAATCTAAATAATGCTAATGAATGCTGTAATCAGCTGCGGTTATTAACTGGGGGTTCTCTAACAAAAGGTGGCAATTCTGAAGGTGCATTGTGAAAGTGCTTCCTCTTCCCTTGCTGTTGGATGACCTCAGCCCTGCAAGTCGAGCTTTGCTCTCTGGACAGTTACTCACAGAACATCACCAGCTCCCTTTTTGGCTCTTTTTGAATGATAATAGCAAGGGTTTCCTGTGACAGCATTTCTTGCACAGCTTGGCTCTATTCCCCAGCCAGGTACAGTAACAATGGGTAATTTAAAATAATTCGTTTTATTGCTGCCTCCTGTAGATTTTTGACTTTCATTTCAAAGTGGTGAATCTAGAAAGCTGGAGAAGTATGTTCTGATCACTATCCTGGTGCTGTGAAAAATACAAGATTTAAATAGTCCCGCAGAGCCATCAGCAGCTGGAACAGCACAGAGCACTCTTTTTACTTCAGCTGAAGTCATTTGAACATTTTCAGGGTGCTTTTAACTCTTTTACCACAGGAATACCTGGGCTTTTTTAGCTTTCATTTCCAAGTTTATATGTGCTCACAATTCAGGAGTAGAGATTTCAGTTCTACACAAATATTGTCACTAATATAAGCATATTAAATCTGAGAAAACTGCATAAATTGAAGCATGATAAGAGGGAATCTGTCTGCAATGGTGAGAATTGACCACAAAAGTGGATATCAAGCCCAAGATTTTCAGTTCCCAATCAGCTTGGTATTATTGTTGTTTTGCTGTCACAATCCTTTCCAGTTCTTAAAGGCATGTTGCAGATGATTGCCTCCTAATATGTGTGCTTGAAAATGAAACAAGATAGCAACATCTTGCTGCAATAGTAAAACTGAAATTGAAAACATAGTAGATGTACAGCAAAAGGATGATGTCTGCAAAGTGTTTGAAAACTTTTCCTCATAAAGCTGCTTGAAACTTTGAAATTTAGCAAATGTAGGAATAAGCCCTTGTCAGCAGTAGGGTCTGTCAGATTCAGTGTTTGCCACGCTAGGGAAGTGATCCAAGGGAAGTTGTTGGTTTTTCCCCCAATACATCATTGTTCAGTGTGTGTGGTAAGGGTTATGTTTGTTTTGGCTGCTCCTGCACCTCTTTTTCTGAAAGGCAGTCACTTACTGGAGAAAAGCAAAGAGCGGAGGTTGGCGCGGGGGGAATATCAATGTGGTCTGAGCAGCTCTGGCAAAGGAAACCTGGTTTTATGTAAACTTCTTATGCAGATATGAACTAGTTCATAAACTAAAGACTGCTCTGCCTTCATAGCAGGCCCTGACAAGCTCTCTTTTTTCCTCCTTCTTCAAGTACTGGAAGTTTTCTGGAAGTGGCTGGAAATTTTTCCATCTCTATACAGGGATTTCTTTCCACAGTCCTAGTGGAAAAGGTGGTGATGGTGAGAGGTTTGATTTTATTTGTCCTTTTCCTTTTCTTGAAAAAACAGCATCTCCACTGATCATCAGCACAGTGGAACAGTGTCCTAAATGCTATCATGCCTTGCAGTGGGTTCTTGAGATGTGTTTTTTAAAGACAGGCAAGGTTGGGTTTTTGTTGCTATGTCATTCTGATCCAGGTCTTTAGATTTTTTTTTTTTTTTTCCCTGAGTGTTTGATTTTGTGCTGGGTTGTTTGTTTGGTTGGTTCTGTTTCCCCCCTGCCCCCCTCAAGGCCTGGTCTCTAATTAGTCTCCTGGCTATGGGATATATAGAACTGAGACTAAGACTAACTGAGACTGTTCATTTTGCATTTAGTCAGCAATTAGAGAAGCAAGATTGACTTCATGTACGTCAGGCAAGTAGGTAGAAATCATTGCAAACCAACAATGAACTTCAAAGAGACTTATCTTCTTCCCTCTTGAAAAAAAATGTGTTCTATGTAATGTTGTGGCTTTTCACTCAAATTTGAAAATTTTGGGTTTTTCAGAGTGCACTGTCATATTTCAGCTGGTGGAGAGCCACAGGTACCTCTGGGCCTGCCTGGTACCAAGGGTCAGCTCTCTGGGAGTGTTGCTGCAGCTGCTTCTGCCTTTTTCCAGTTTCATGTTTCTGGTTAAATTTTGGTCATATCCTGAAGCTCTCTTAGCATTCAGGAGAACAAAAAGCATAAGCTAAAGGTAACTAAATCCATCCCTGTAGAAACAGTTACAGAAAGTGGAGCTGTGCTTTTTAGCCCAAATGTTACTGTGAATCCATAGTCCCAGGCATAATAGCTGGCTTTGTCAATTTGTATATATATTCATCTTTTTCTTCAAGTAGTGCTTTTAAAAGTGGCATTTCTGCTGTCTGTGTAAGCTCAGATTTTCTGTGCCTTCATAACACAATTAAGTTTACCACGTTTTATTCCTGCTAGCCTTGCAAAGAGGGACTGAGTCAGACTGTATTTGTTCTTGTGCCTCATCAGCAGAAATGTTTACCAACTTTCTAGTTTTGCTTTATTTGTAAAAATGCAATGAATGGGGTTGCACTGGTATCAGGAGGGTTTAATTTGGTTTGTGTTGTTATTAGCCTTGATTGAGACATGAGCAAGAAATAATCCAGTTACTCTTCCACTGCCCAGGGATAAGTTTTTAGGGCTGATAGCAAACAAATACATCTCTTTCCACTTATCAACCGAGTTTATTTGACCTGATAGTCTGAAGTTACAGCAAACCCAAGCCATGGGATGGTTGTGCAGGACTGTTGTTTCTCCTTCCTTATGGAAGTGAAGTGTAATTGTCCTTGATGATCAACTCTGCACTCTTCTTCTTTGCTGTCTGTATGCCTTGGGTAGAGGAAAGCATAGGCAGACTCTTGGGGTTATAAATATATACAGCCATTCCCATATGGCAGTAAATTTCATGTAAATTACCATATATTGCTCCAACTCCTCGCAGCACCAGTGACTCTGGGACCTGGCACCCCCTCCATGGAGGAAAGGCACAGTGAGCTCTGAGGGAGTGGAAATTCAGTTTTCTGGTACTTCATGGACATTGTGTCCACCTCCTGTAAACTGGAGCACAGCTTAACTAGCAGATAATTATATAAACCCTGTCTTCTGTATGCCTGAACAACAAAATGTCTGTAACTCCTGCTTTCCTGATATAGAGAATTCTTTCCTAGTTACTGTTTCTATACTTACCAGATTACATGAAAGAAACATAAAATCCTTTATATTATCCATAAACATAATAACAAATGTTACACTATATAACTTAGACTTAGTCAATAATTCTAGACTTCGCCTGAGGGGTTGAAGAGAAAATTATTCCTGTTACAAATTTTAATTATGCCATAAACTCTGGGAAATAGCTATTGATCTTCAGCATCTGGCATCAGAAATGTCGCCTGCTTTTTCTGGTTATTTAGTTTGTCAGTAGCATTGTCATATAGGATAAAAATAAAAAATGTCACAGGAGATGAAGATGCACCATATGCAAATGTGAATATTTTGGTTTGTTTATGTACTAAAAATATTTTATTGCTGAAGAGTTTTTTGTTTCTTACCAGATTTTTTTAGCTATCTCCAGAGAAATTTGCATTTGAGATGCAAGAAAGCAAATTCTAATTCTATCAAAGACTCTTTCTCACCATGGGATGCTGTAATGTGTACAGTGTGTTTCTTGTCTTAGAGGTACATTTAAAATTGGAATTCAATTAACTTCTCTGTTGTGGAAGAATTATAATTTCAAGGGCCAGATGAGACAAAGGCTGGAACCTTATTTCTGCATTTGTTTTCTTAAACCAGGGCTGTTAGATGATGACAGTGTAAAAATTTCAAGTCAGACTTAAAATAGTAACCTAGAAATTCTGATCTGCTCTGAAATCAGTGGCTCTGTGACACAGTGAGCTCTTACTGAGATGTTGCAGAGGAGAAGGAAAAGCTTTTAAGAAGTTTGAATTTCAGAGCAGGATGTACTGAGGACAGAACTAGAAGTGCAGACCACCTTTCTAATCCACATCAGTCCTAGAGCCAAGTGTGTTTGGTGCTTGGTCTGCATGTGATCCATGAGGTCTGATGGTAGGTGAACCCCAAAAACAGTTTCAGGTGACTGGAAATACAGGCTGTACTCCAGTAAAACTCGAGTGCAGGTGTCCTTGTAGGCAGGGTAACATAAAGCTGCCTTTCTTCTCCCATGTCCAGAATGGTCTTTGAGGCAGAGAAGAGGTAGTCTTCCCTGTCCAGGAGAATTGGAGCTACAAAGGGCAAAGTGGGTTGGAGAGCTCCAAAGATCTGGCCCTTGGAAGGACAATGGAGGGCAGCTCACCACGGAGACAGAAATAACAGAGGCTCTCCAAGTGCTGGGCAGGTGCCTGGGGGGCCAAAAGCACTTTGTGCTTTCCCTCCAAATGTCTGAAGCAAGGAGGGAATTGTGTGGTGCTGAGAGTGCTGCTGGCTCAATGCGAAGATGCAGTGAACCCAGTCTTAGTGCCAAGCATTGATATTAAAATGCTAAAAATGTTTAAAAGGGATGTTTGTAAAGCTGTACCACAGGCTTAGAAGGAGCTCTGTAAAGGAGACTCCCAGGAGCACCCCTGAGAAATACTGTACTTGTCTCCCAGTTACAGCAAGGGATGGGAGCACCTCTGTCCCTTGCTGTTTAGTAGTTTTACTTAAATTCTTACCTTCTTTTCTTTGCCCTGTGGTGAGCCATGTGTTACCATACACAGCGTCTGAAGCTTCTCAAACTTTGTACATGGGACTGTGACCTCTTACAGAAAAAGTAAAACTTAGCAAAGTAGGACAAAGCTGACTTCAGAGGGGCAGCTTGTGGTGGCTGCTGCCAACACTTCGGCAGGAAATTGCTCCCTCTAAGAGTATCTGCCAGTGGCGTATTGATGCTTGAGCCCTCCTGGCTGACTTTACTCAGCCTGGCTTTGAACAAATGGGATAGAAACAAATACCACTGAGGCTTGCAGGCATTTGAGGTGGCCAAGCTGACAGGTTGCACTCCAGCAGGTAAACGGAAGCCTATTAAGAGCACACAGAGACAAAATGTGTTGTGTTTTTTGGGATGGGCCTCAGTGAGGCAGACAGCTGTGGCTGTTTCAAGGACATGGAGCAGCCATGCGGTTTCTGAAGAATTTCTGTGGCAAGTTCTGACTTAAATGTTTTGATGTAGAACTGAATGTCTAAATCAAAGCTTGCATCTGCGTTCACTTTACAGAGCAGGACCAAGGTGGCATCTCCATCTGACTGCAGAGCTCTCTCAGCAAAATGTAAAACACTGCACCATCCCCAATTTTGCGTTCTCTGAAGAGCCCTAGCAGAACTTGAATAATACTTTTTTGTCTGCTTTCATTTTTCTAAAAAGAGTGAAATGTATGAAATGTCTACAGTTTTCACAGGGAAAAAGAACCATTGAAATGCCTAGTTCTCTCTAAAAGCTTGCAACTGCTTCTGAAACCAGACCTGCAGTTACCCCTTAGCCATTTATTTAGACCTTGTACTCCAGGAAAGTTCTGCCATTTATATGTTCTGCCATTTATTTTGGTGACAAAGGGAAGCTCAATACCTTGAAAAATGTAAGTTCTAATTTTTACATACTTGGATTTTTCTGTCTATTGTTTCTGGCTGGCAGGTCAGATTTGTCCTGCTGCCATACGCAGCAACTTAAAATTCATGTTGGTGTGTCACTGCAGTTACTACACTCCAGCCACCACACCAGAGAACTATTAACTTTCACTTAATGATAACAGAAAATGTTTTATAATAAACTGTGAAATAACATAGTCATTTGCAAAAAGTGTAAAGATTTTATATTAAAAAGCAATTAAACTTTGGGGCTTTTTTTCTGTTTGTTTCTTTCTAACAAATTGCAAGACATGCAATTAATTGGCTTTTGCTTTGGAGGGAATTTGTCCTTGCTATAGCATGGTGTCTGCACTAATAATAGATGTCTGCCACTGAATTTTGGGATGTTTACATGCAAGGAGAGACCCTTTTTCATAGGGAGAGAGCAAAGTGGAAGCTTGTACCTGTTAAAGCTCAATGTTGCGTTGTACTCTGGAGACTCGAAGTCATGGATGGGCTAAGAAAGAAGGACTTCTCTCAATTTTTGGTTGAACTACAGATTTCCAGATTTTCTCTGTTGGTTTGAGTTGCCTCTTGTCTTGCTTTGTGCAAATAACCTTCTTCACTTTTCCCCCTCAAGTCTCACTTGAGATCAGCAGCAGGAGCTGCCCGTGCTCAGCAGGCAGCGCGGGGTTAAACTCCTTCAATAGCTCTCAAGTGCCTTTATCTTAGCAAGGCAAATACCATATCGATATCCCAAGGACTACTGACAAGAGCCTTTGTGGGTTTAATTGGCTCAATTCTAGCAGTAGAGTGTTCAAATGAAATGGAAAAAACCCAAGGTCTTCTGTGCAAAAGGTGGGGTTTGAACGAGCTGAGCTAAAAATCAAGAGAATGTGTAAAACTCCATGAGGGATGGGAAGTGACAGGTTGGGAAAGAATGAGGAGCAAAATAAATGTGATAATTTGCCCAGAAAACATTTGTGCTGCAGTTGTGGTCAGTTAGGAAACCTGGGAGCACCAGCCATTTCCCTTGCACTGATAGAAGCCTCAAATCAGGGAGGAGGTTTCCATCTTCCCCAGGGCGTTCTTGTTTCAAGACAGACTTTCCCAACACCCACTTGGCCATGCATCCAAAACCCCGTGGGCACTGTACTAATAATGGGGTTATAAACCAGGCTGGAATGTGAGTCTGGATGTAATTTTGTGTGTTCCCTCCATCCTGTGCCCTGTGGAAGAGCCGGGGCAGGTTCCTGGGTGAGGGAGGGATTAGTTCCTTCAGTGCCCAGTGGACAGCAGCGAAATGAAGGCTTCTTTTTATCTTGTGCTTTAAAGTTCAGTGTCAGTCTAAGTAGCTCTAAGCACACTCCAGAGGTGATCCATAAGTGAAAGGTTCTCTGTATATCACTTCAGTGTTGTTTCTTTTTCTGTTTATGGCATTTCCAACTCCTTTTATAATGCAAATATCTGTTTGCTTCGTACATGAATTCTTGAGTATTTGCAGGGATTATTTTGGAGGAGTTTTCTAGGTTGGTTTGTTGTTTGTTTGTTTTTCTTTTTTTTTTATTTTTTAAATGAGGGTGCAAATTTATCATGCATAATGATTTGGTATTTATTTGACTCATGGAAATGCTATGTATTGTAAGATTTCAAACATTTTGGTGGAAAAAAATCTAGCCCCCTAAATTTATTTTAATCAAATATTCTCCCAAATACAGTCTTAAGTGTGAAAGCTGAAATTTGGCTTGGAAATGCAGTGTTTTGCTTTGTTTATTCAGATATAGTTTTGTATTTTGAAGGTAGGCTGTATGCTCCGGTGTTGGCATGGATGTCTTGGAGTGAGCAAGCAGCAGGTGCTGACATCTGGCTCTGCTGAAGGTGGCTCTTCACATCCTTCAGGGACATCTCAGGGGTCCAAAAACCAGTCTGCCACTCACCCCTGCACTCTGCAGCTGAAGATGAGAGATTCCAGGTTACACATCTGGAAATCCTGTCCCAGCCTTGCACGGTGGTGCAGGCACAGGAGTTAATTGATCTGTGACCCGAAATCCATCGCACTCGGAGGCCTGGTGGTGGCTGGGAACCCGTGCATGCACAGGCACACAGTGGTCTGGCTTTGCCATTTCCCAGAAATCAGGAGCACTCCGAACACTCTCTGCCCACCCTGGGCCCCTCCCAGGGATCAGGGCAGAGAGAAATGAGCAAGAGCAGCCCGGGAGGGTTGTACAACACCTTGGTGCACGTGTTCCGTGGTTACACACTCAGGAGCAGTGGTTAAAGTTCACCATTGTTTATACACTTGGCTTGTTACTGAATTCACCTTTAAAAAACTTGGGGTTTATGTGTTTTGTACTTCTAACCTAGGAAGTTAGTGGTACATCCACAGGCAATAATGATGTTATTTCTCCAGGCATCCACCTTGGTCAACAAACCTTTCCTGGACAGAGTCTGCAAAAGTGGAAGAGGTGCTTTTTTTTTTCTTTTAGATCTACCCAAAAGCAAGAGAAAAATCAAACTGATTCTGGGACCAAAAGGAGTCTTAGTGTCTAGATATATGCAGCCTCAGGGTATTGTGTTTCTTGGTTTCTTTTATTTATGTAAAATTGCACCTTTATTTCTGTCTATTGCTTTGACTTTAATGCAGACCAAAAGGGAACATTTTGCTGGATTTAAGGTCTGTGTCCCAGTTCTGCAGGGTGGATGATTCCCTCTGTGCTCCAAATGAATGAGAATAAGGTCCAGTAAAACCTGGCTTTTGTCTGTTTGTCAGCTGTTGGGTTTAAGAAACTTGGATTCTTTTTTTTTTTCCCCCCTCTCTTCTGAGTTTGGTGTCAGCTGCAGCCATTTGAACTGGATTGCATCTTTTATTGCAATTACAGCAAAGCTAAAAGATGCAGGAAAGAAAAATCACCTTCATATTTCAAAAGAGATTAAAAAAAAAAAAAGTAAAATAAAATGGGTTTTCTGTTTTCTCAGAAACATATGGGGTTTTTTTAACCCAGATCATGAACTTGTACTCAGATTTAATTTATTGTTTATTTTTATGCCAGTCTTTAGTAAATAAACTGTCTTGGGAGCAAGTGAATTGGAGTTTTCTATATGCTGAAGTCTTGGAATGAGGCTTCTTTCAGCAGAGTTCAGCATCCCAGGAAAAGAAACAAAATTGCTGATGAAGCAGGCTCATGTATATAGATATTTGTCAGGGTTTTAAAAATGCAGCAACCTCAGTTTGCAGCACAACTCTGCCAAAGTCTGAGTAATTGAGTTCTGTCCAAATCAAATCTCAGTCTTCAAAACTCAGGCTTTTAAAAAGGGGAGTTTATGTTGTTTTGGGGTTTATTATTTTTTTTTTTTTGGCTGTGGGACTCTGGCTGCGTGCAGGCATTTCATCCTCACTGCCTCTGAGTGCAGACAGGTCCTAAGTGCAGGCAATGAAACCCAGCTGGGAGCTTTAAATTATTTCTGACCAGATGTGAAATAGCCCACTGAGGTTTTGTGATGGTCATCTTCTTTTCCTTTAGGGAAATTCTTAGCTGATAGGCAAACACGAATCTTTGAGAGTGAGGGTTTGAACTGAACCCAAGCTTGAAAACTTCTCCTGACTTGCAGTAATATATTTCAACAGATTACAGGCATTATAAGCACAAACATACATGTTTGTTTTTGCTAAATTTTTGCTAAATCTTTTTAACAAGTTTGTCCTGACAATCACAGTCTATTTGAATTTTTCCTCTTGAAGACTGCAGTAAAATTGTCTGCATTTCATTTAATTCACTTTATCTTGTTTGTATTTCCCATTCAGAATTGGAAGAGGGAGTATCCAGTCCACCCACTGACCCATGTCTGGCTTTCCAGGGAAAGTTGATTGTATATATTAAAGAAAAGGTCATGTTTATCCTATTGGAATGCTTCTGTTTGACAGGCTGTTTATAGCAATCATTTTTTCTTGTTTTCTGGGTTTTTTTATGGCATATATGGGCTAAAAGTTATAATTGGCTATATTTTCTGTTTTGTCTTGGTTTGACTTTGGTATTTGTTTTGGGAAGTGAACGTTGAGGTCTTTGAATATGCACATCTGTTGTGAAGATGGAAAGCTGATAGAGGCATTATTGCTTACTGTAATAGGAGAAAATTAAAATGCTATATTCCGTGGAGCAGAATAGGAGCAGAATGCTGAGATAGCCCATTTGAAAAAGCAGAATTTTAAATGTTCCTGGGTTGTTCAGTTGTCGTTTGAAAACCCCGTAACCATGAGGCATTGCAGCCATTTTAAATTACTAGTGTATAAATGTTTAAATTATGCCAAGTATAAAGATAAGCATTTCTATTATACTTCTGAATTTGGAGATCATCAGTAACTTCCTATTCTTCATAAAGTTCAATTTCATGCAAGAGTAACTGATGTTTTCAGCTGCAGTCAGTGATGCTGGGGCTCTGCGGAGCTGTTGGGTGGTGAGGGAGAAGGATCCAAAGAGAAATAATTTAGAATAGCCTATGGTTGATTTACTAAGGTCATTGTGACAGTGTATACATATCATGTTATTAAACACAAACATTATCATATTAGTCATGTTATGTATAATTATAACTGTATAATTACTCTATTTTATATACTCAGCTTTGTGTCCATTAGCTTTTAGTCTTAAATCATTAAAGACAGATTTTAACTTCCTTATGAATATGAATGCACTTTTTTCTTAATAAGGTCAGTATTTTTAAAAAAAGCTCAGCATCCTGCAGGTGTTGCTTTTACCCATTATTAAAGTTTCCTATCTCCAATCAAAACTTAATATTTCTAGACAGTTTGTCTTCTCATAATTATCTGAAATTAGGACATAGTGAAAATGTGTTTATAACTACTTTATTAGTACAATTTGAAATTATTGTGTTCTTTCCCATAATGAATCAAATTTCTAATGATTCTTCCTGCTTACTAATTTGCATTTCTGTCTGGCTGCCTTGCATTTAATCAGAGAGAGTAAACTGCTAATAGATCACCAGGAATCTGTCAGGAGCACCAGTGTAGCAGTGTGAGAGCTGCCAGGGTGTGGGAATACCTGGAAATGATGGGCTCAGTCCATTGGGGATTTCATTGGGGATTTCAGTGTGTCAGAAACACAATGACTAGCAAAACCTTCAAAAAATCTCAAAACCTTCAAGCAGAAGATGCAGTAACCCAGATCTGTAGTGGGACATTGTGCTTATCTAGGAGCCCCCTGTTTTCTGCCTGGCTCAGAGTGCTGCTCTCGTCCTGCTGTCCACCGGTAAGCAGCAGAAATGTGTTTATTTTGGTAGTAAGTGTTGACAGAAATGCCTGGTTTTGTGCTGCTGTTGGTTTCCATTCACTGCGTTAACAAAGGGTTCTGACTTGAGTTGGAGTGCTCTGCATGGTTAACTGCAAAAATGACATTTGCAGCTAGTGCTGAAAAAACCCAGCTGGGAGTTGGACACTTCCTCTGGTAAGGACTTCCTACTTACAGAAATAGTACAGAATACAGAATAGTTTGTGGGTAATAAAAATTAGACAAAAGATCAATGGTGAAATGCTGTATTCTTAACTTCCTTCCTGTGCTTATATTGCCAAAAACCTGGTCCAGTGGAAGGTGTCCCTGCCCATGGTAGGGAGTTGGAAATTGATGGGCTTTATATTCCTTTCAACCCAAACCATTCTACAGTCATTCCATGCGGTGAAATGCTGTATTCTTAACTTCCTGTGCTTATATTGCCAAAAACCTGGTCCAGTGGAAGGTGTCCCTGCCCATGGTAGGGAGTTGGAAATTGGGCTTTATATTCCTTTCAACCCAAACCATTCTACAGTCATTCCATGATTGTATGATTAATAATGGTTCATGTGTTAAAATATTAAATAAGTTGTGTTAAAAGGATTTGATTTTTTTGGTAGAAGCTCAGAGACTGCACAGAAGTTAGAGGGATGATTCAGTCTTCATCCAATACAGTAATTAAACCCAAATTTAAAACAATAATTGGTCATTAATCTTGGAAAAGACAATTAAAATTCTGAAAGAAGCTGCAATAATTTTTTTTTTCTGTAGTAAGGATTTCAATCCTCTCTATACATTTCTGATAAAGAATGAAAGGCTAAATGAATGTGGAGAAAAAAAAATTTGATAAGTAATGTCTCTGTATGATTGCCTGGTATTTGCTGTCCAGTTGGGCTCTTATAGCTGTGACACGTGGTGAACTATAAATATTTGGAACAGTCTGAAGTTTCCAAGTTCAATACTATAAGGAAAAAAAAATATTAAGAGCTGCTAATCCTTATTTGGCTGGTTTATTTTCCAAAAGTGAGTAGTTGGGGGAGAAGAGTTTGCAGCATTCAAATGATCATTGACCACAGACAGGTTTGGGTTGGAAGGGACCTTAAAGTTCATCCCACACCTTCCCCAGACCAGGCTGCACCGAGCCCTGTCCAGCGTGGCTTTGAACACTTCCCTCCATCCCCATCCAGGCCTTGCAGATCTCTTTGGCTGCCACACCACCAGTGAAGAAAGAAATCTGAATGTTTTCACCCATGTGGTTTTACCCTCCTAACCAAGTGTTAGACAATAGAATGAAAAAGGACTCCTTTGCTATTTCCATCATTGCACATATCACACAAATGACAAAGCCTTAGCTTGTCATTATTTCTTACAGTTTAGTCTTGCTCTTGGCAATATCAGGGTGTAAGAATTATGAAAGCATATTGCATTCTTACTCTTCAGTACTTTTTTCCATTTTTTGTCGCAGATCCCGAGCACTATTTGAAGTTCGAAAAATGTTTTTAAAATCTGTCTGGTATGAATGTTGGTATGTCCTTTCCTTGAGGAACTGCCTAACTCTTGAGGCAGTCTGGCTGTTTGTTGTGTTGGAGGAGGGAAGAGAGGAGACTCTGTCAAAGAAGCTTCATAACCTGATTATAGAGATGATGGTTGTACACTGCCTGCATTAGGGGAGTGTTAAACACTCATTAGGGCTCTGAAGTGTTCTTCATTATGAACCTGGCTGCAGCTGGCATTCAACTTTTATGTCCCATGTTTTGATACAGCAATAAAAGTGTAAATTACAAATGGGGGATTCTAAAAGCAGGAATAGCAAACAAAATAGTATTATAACAGTTCCTTTCCCAGGCAAAATATTTTTTCTTTCCCTGTTCAGAGACAGAAGCTAATCCTACCCAAGGCACTTTTGAAAGTGCTCAGAGAAGAGATGATTCCACAGGGACCTGACTCTCAGTTACAGCTCAGAGCTAATGTGACACCATATATTAAAGTGCTGTAGCTCCACTGAGCTGCAGCCCACTGGCACCTGTCTGTGGGAAGGACAGGTGCATGATTGAGAGGATTTTTTTTTTAAAAAATCTGAGCCTCAGGTGACACATCTGGATCCTAACAGGGATGTCAGTGATCTGTTGTCACATTAGTAATGCATCAGGGCCCTGGAGCTCTGCTCCACGTGTCCCTGCAGAATCCCACACTCCTCAGATTCCCAGGATGTTGCACATTTGTGGCTGGATTGAAACCCAGCAAGTCTGTGAAAATGAAAACCCTTTTTTCACCCTCCTCCAGTTTTTCCTCTTGAGTTGTGCTTCGTGTCAGGTTCAAGATAATTTCAGGTTCTGTAAGTACTGTAAGGAGTGACTGCTCTGGGTTATTTTTAACAAATGCAGGGATCTACTAAACCTCCTAAAACACAGCCAGGGCTGACATACACCTTGTAAGTGTAAAGTTACTACAAACCCTGGGATCTCAAGGCTGTTTTTATTCTAACACCTACTTGCCTGTTCAAAGGTCACTATGGGCTGTGCCTCTCTTGAGAAAAGTGTTGCGTGCTGGGTACACAACATTACACAGAGTTTTATTCAAGAGGTGCTGATAACAGACTTGATTTGCTGGTTTGCTGGATGCTGGATCATGTTTCCTGCTTTGCAGACCCTTCAGAGTAGAAATTGGTCTCATTTACTTCAATTTAAATGTTAATGAACCTCTTTTTCTCAAAGCAAAGGGAAATATGCACAATCACTCTGGAGATAGAGATATATTCTCCTGATGATCCCAGTACTAACTTTTTGTCTAAAAATCCTTTTAAATGCATGTTTTGCTACTTGACATTAAACTATTTCTTATGTAGAAAACTTCTGATCAGAGTTTAAGATTCCAGACCCAATTTGACAATATATGTACCTGTATGAAGACAGTAAAATGAATAAAAATTGTTTGCTTTTGTTGTTCTCAGGTTCTTTTTCTAGTTCTGTAGTAGTTATGGAAACTCTCAAGTGCTTCACCAATTTTGGGTGTGGAAATGTCAATATTTAATCAAACATTCAGTGAAGTTTTATCATCTGCTTTATTTTGAAAACTTTATCCATCTGGGTTTATATAATAGCACGTTTTAGAACCCTTACTTAAAATATGTGCAAAATGTGTGCAAAATCTGCTTAAAACCCATGTGCCACTACAGCAGTGCTGAGCTGGGTTTCCAGCTGAGTGTGTACTTGGAGCAGAGTCAGGCATGTGTGGTACAGGCTGGTGGGCAGGGGAGAAGAAATGTGTGGTTGGGGGATCGCAGGACATGGTGGCTGGTTCCTTAGGGGTGAAACCAGTGTGACAGCATGAAGTGCCAGTGTGTTTCATGTTCCTGCCGCTGTGACAACATGACAGGGACCTGCAGAGCTCTGGGTTCTGCCACGCTGGCAGCAGGGGAGACAGATATTTCACTGGTCCTTCTGAATTGCTGGGATTACCAGGCTCTGTCCAGTGCACTTAGAACAAAATTCTGTTCCAGAGGTGGTGCTGGAGGGAAATACTAATGGGTACCAGGATCTTCATAGCAGGCTGGACAGGCTCTCTGCATTAACAGAGCTGATGAGAAATTAAGGATTGTGTTCTTTAAAGTATTGAGAAAATGCTGCTTTTCTATTCCAGGTAGCTGTTAGTGCCTCCTCTTTTCTCTCCCTTTTTCTTTTTCTCCCCTCTCCCCCAGAAAACAGGGTGAGGGTCAGTTTGTGGCCAAAGCTGCAGTCCCAGAATCCATTTCCTCTTGTTATATCCATGTAATGAAGAACAGAAAAGGTGTCAAGGAATCATGATGAATAAATTTAGATAAATATTAATATGAAAACAAATTATTTATCCTATCAGGGTGCTCCTGTGCCTTTCCTGTCCCTCGCAATTTTTATGTTGCAACTTCATGTTTATTTTGTAAGACAGAGAGAGGATTTCCCTCTCTCTGATGAAGTGGTTTGCAAAGTTAAGTCATTTTAAGTTGTGTCCTAATTCACTAAACAGTCTCATGTCTACCATCTCATATACAGGAAATGCTTTGTGCATTTTAACCTAAGAAAATACATCTGCTTTCTTTTAAAATGGAAGTTGTTTCTGTTTATATTAGCAGCTGAGGTTGCCATTAATTTTATTTTGTTGTTCAAATATCCTTAATAGGCAAAGGTGCCTGTAACAGCTATAATTACATTACTGCATTTGCTGCTTGGAATATTGTTTATTGGCTTTGGATTAGGTGTCTTAATTACTTGATTGCTGTATTTTGGATTTGGATAAATGTCTCTTCATTTTTGTGGCATTCCAAGTATGATTAATATCTGCAAAACATATTGAAGTCATTAGGCATCAATGTTCAAAATTGTATTTTTTTTTTTTGTCAAGATGGAAGAAAGTGTCAATAAGAAAATAATTTTCATTTCAAATGAGTGCTCATAAATATGTAAAAATTAAAAAGCAATGAATTGTTTTTATGAATTTTAATGGCTGGCATGGTGCTGCATTATGCCGAGAGAACGAGTGGCATAAATTACAGTAGTCTATTAATTCATATAATTTCTGTAACTCATTTCATATGTGCTGGTTGTGCCTGTGTGCAGCCTAGACAAGCTGTTGTTGCACACATTGTGAGTCTTTCCCCACAACATTGAAACTCATCCACGCTAAACTGGAATGTGGTGGCAATTTCAATATCACCGATCAAAGCTGTAGCACTTCTTTGCAGAGCTCGACGAGGGGAGCGTTGCTGTCTGCTGAGTGGTGTAAGAGAAAGGATGTAGCAAGTACTGAGGCATTTTAATGCTGTGCTGGCATTACTGTGGTTTCCTGGTGCCTTTTAACAACAAATTATTCACTAAGTTAAGAAAATGTTAATGTAGAAAGTAACTGAGTATATTTATAAAGCCTTACCTGTTGGTAACATTTCATTCTGCATCTCCCTTGCTGAAAGGGATGTAGGTAAAGGAGAAAGTGTTGTTGACAAAGTGGTATTAATGCTCTGTATAGTTAGTTATTTTACATCTGTGCTAGGGGTAGAGAATTGCACATGGTAACAGTAGGCAGTAAAATCATCTGAATATTTCAAGAATAAATTAGGGGATGATACAAAGTGTGTAACAGTTTTTAATAGACATCAGCAGACAGGAATTCAGTGTCTTCCTCTAAAACCTCTGATCAGAGTGAATCGTGGTGTTCAGGGCAGAGCAGGATGGTGGGCATAGGA